>NC_137505.1:24781319-25981319 GCF_041902795.1 Electrophorus electricus | reverse complement strand
ACACATACAGGTGCGCACATATACACAGATACACATTCTGTTTAATTTCTTCACATCTGCAGACTAGAGTAAGCTGAGGGTATAGTGTTAAACCAGGAGCTACATAAACAGTATATAGTATATATAAAGAGGATATAGTGTTAAACCAGGTACTACATACAGAGTATATAGTATACATACAGAGTATATAGTTTGACCAAAAGATCGTGCTGATCTTTGATCTCCTGGTTCTTTATCTCCAGCGCCACTTTCAGACTCATAATGTCCTCCTCTATGGGCTGGTATAACCCACACACACGAATCATCACTACAGCCAGTACAATGGAAAGGTGGGAATGTGTACTGAATGTGTACTGACGTTATAAGTGAAAGGTGGAGGTACTGGTGGATGTGTACTGACACTATAAGGGATCTCTACCTGCAGTGACAGTCTGAGCTTCTCAAGTTCTTCCTCCAGAGATTTCTTCTCCTGTTCATAGGCCATTTTCATATCTGCCAGAGCAAGTATCATTACTGCTGGATATAACACAGATTGTATATACTACATAATTACTGCTGAATATATAAAATATAATATATATAGTACTATACATATATTAGTGTCACTTTTATTGGAGCCTAAAGGCTAACATTCATTATTAGTTATGTTAGTATTATTGCATTTCCATAGTACTTACTCTTGATGGACCTGTTATGCTCCTCCTCCTCCTGCTGTTTCTGCAGGAGCTCTGTCTCCTCCTGCTGCTTGTGTTTCAGCATCTCCTGAAGAACCTGCAGCTCCTTCTGCTTCTGCAACCTCAACTCCTTCAGCTGCTCAAACAAACTGTTCTCCAACTCCTCCTTCTCACACCGCAAACACTCCAATCGGGCCACAGGCCCCACTAGTGACACAGAACCACACACACACACACACACAGACACACACACACACACACACAGAGAGAGATAAACATGTATAAATGTATAAGAATTTGTGGATAAAATTATTATGAGATTATTTATAATCAAACGACTACACTACACAACCACATCTTCCTTTTATTTACATATTATACAGATATTTAGAGATATTTACATTTTATTTACCCGCGTGCGTCTCTCTTCTCCAAGGTAGCGGAGAGATATGAAAGGATAAAAGGGGAAAAGAATAAAATGCACGTCGGTTTTAAATTCGCAGGCTACCTGCGCTGAAGGCGTGGAAAACGAGCACGTGACGGAAAGGCTTCCGTACCCGATGGGTCCAAATCACATGCCCAGCAAAGTAGCCTTAAACCTGGACACACAATGGAGACCATTTGACCCTTTAAAATCATACTACAACCAGACTTCCAGGCCCAAGAGGTCACACAGTCATGCCCAGCAAAGTAGCTCTGGGCCTGGGCACACTTCACGCAGTTTGACCGTTTAAATAAAACTAGAAACAGACTTCCTGGCCCAAGAGGTCACACAGTCATGCCCAGCAAGGTTGCTTTAAACGTGGGCACACTTCAGACCGTTTCACTCTTTAAATCATTCAAAGCACCACATTTCAAGGCCCAAGAGGTCACAGAATCATGCCCATCAAAGTAGCTCAGGGCCTGGGCACACTTTACGGAGTTTGACCCTTTAAATAATACTACAACCAGACACATACAGGTGCGCACATATACACAGATACACATTCTGTTTAATTTCTTCACATCTGCAGACTAGAGTAAGCTGAGGGTATAGTGTTAAACCAGGAGCTACATAAACAGTATATAGTATATATAAAGAGGATATAGTGTTAAACCAGGTACTACATACAGAGTATATAGTATACATACAGAGTATATAGTTTGACCAAAAGATCGTGCTGATCTTTGATCTCCTGGTTCTTCATCTCCAGCGCCACTTTCAGACTCATAATGTCCTCCTCTATGGGCTGGTATAACCCACACACACGAATCATCTCTACAGCCAGTACAATGGAAAGGTGGGAATGTGTACTGAATGTGTACTGACGTTATAAGTGAAAGGTGGAGGTACTGGTGGATGTGTACTGACACTATAAGGGATCTCTACCTGCAGTGACAGTCTGAGCTTCTCAAGTTCTTCCTCCAGAGATTTCTTCTCCTGTTCACAGGCCATTTTCATATCTGCCAGAGCAAGTATCATTACTGCTGGATATAACATAGATTGTATATACTACATAATTACTACTGAATATATAAAATATAATATATATAGTACTATACATATATTAGTATCACTTTTATTGGAGCCTAAAGGCTAGCATTCATTATTAGTTATGTTAGTATTATTGCATTTCCATAGTACTTACTCTTGATGGACCTGTTATGCTCCTCCTCCTCCTGCTGTTTCTGCAGGAGCTCTGTCTCCTCATGCTGCTTGTGTTTCAGCATCTCCTGAAGAACCTGCAGCTCCTTCTGCTTCTGCAACCTCAACTCCTTCAGCTGCTCCAACAAACTGTTCTCCAACTCCTCCTTCTCACACCGCAAACACTCCAATCGGGCCACAGGCCCCACTAGTGACACAGAACCACACACACACACACAGACACAGACACAGACACACACACACACACACACACACACACACACGCACACACACAGAGAGAGATAAACATGTATAAATGTATAAGAATTTGTGGATAAAATTATTATGAGATTATTTATAATCAAACAACTACACTACACAACCACATCTTCCTTTTATTTACATATTATACAGATATTTAGAGATATTTACATTTTATTTACCCGCGTGCGTCTCTCTTCTCCAAGGTAGCGGAGAGATATGAAAGGATAAAAGGGGAAAAGAATAAAATGCACGTCGGTTTTAAATTCGCAGGCTACCTGCGCTGAAGGCGTGGAAAACGAGCACGTGACGGAAAGGCTTCCGTACCCGATGGGTCCAAATCACATGCCCAGCAAAGTAGACTTAAACCTGGATACACAATGGAGACCATTTGACCCTTTAAAATCATACTACAAGCAGACTTCCAGGCCCAAGAGGTCACACAGCCATGCCCAGCAAAGTAGCTCTGGGCCTGGGCACACTTTACGCAGTTTGACCGTTTAAATAAAACTAGAAACAGACTTCCTGGCCCAAGAGGTCACACAGTCATGCCCAGCAAGGTTGCTTTAAACGTGGGCACACTTCAGACCGTTTCACTCTTTAAATCATTCAAAGCACCACATTTCAAGGCCCAAGAGGTCACAGAATCATGCCCATCAAAGTAGCTCTGGGCCTGGGCACACTTCACGCAGTTTGACCCTTTAAATAATACTACAACCAGACACATACAGGTGCGCACATATACACAGATACACATTCTGTTTAATTTCTTCACATCTGCAGACTAGAGTAAGCTGAGGGTATAGTGTTAAACCAGGTACTACATAAACAGTATATAGTATATATACAGAGGATATAGTGTTAAACCAGGTACTACATACAGAGTATATAGTATACATACAGAGTATATAGTTTGACCAAAAGATCGTGCTGATCTTTGATCTCCTGGTTCTTCATCTCCAGCGCCACTTTCAGACTCATAATGTCCTCCTCTATGGGCTGGTATAACCCACGCACACGAATCATCACTACAGCCAGTACAATGGAAAGGTGGGAATGTGTACTGAATGTGTACTGACGTTATAAGTGAAAGGTGGAGGTACTGGTGGATGTGTACTGACACTATAAGGGATCTCTACCTGCAGTGACAGTCTGAGCTTCTCAAGTTCTTCCTCCAGAGATTTCTTCTCCTGTTCACAGGCCATTTTCATATCTGCCAGAACAAGTATCATTACTGCTGGATATAACACAGATTGTATATACTACATAATTACTACTGAATATATAAAATATAATATATATAGTACTATACATATATTAGTATCACTTTTATTGGAGCCTAAAGGCTAACATTCATTATTATGTTAGTATTATTGCATTTCCATAGTACTTACTCTTGATGGACCTATTATGCTCCTCCTCCTCCTGCTGTTTCTGCAGGAGCTCTGTCTCCTCCTGCTGCTTGTGTTTCAGCATCTCCTGAAGAACCTGCAGCTCCTTCTGCTTCTGCAACCTCAACTCCTTCAGCTGCTCCAACAAATTGTTCTCCAACTCCTCCTTCTCACACCGCAAACAATCCAATCGGGCCACAGGCCCCACTAGTGACACAGAACCACACACACACACACACACACACACACACACACACACAGAGAGAGATAAACATGTATAAATGTATAAGAATTTGTGGATAAAATTATTATGAGATTATTTATAATCAAACGACTACACTACACAACCACATCTTCCTTTTATTTACATATTATACAGATATTTAGAGATATTTACATTTTATTTACCCGCGTGCGTCTCTCTTCTCCAAGGTAGCGGAGAGATATGAAAGGATAAAAGGGGAAAAGAATAAAATGCACGTCGGTTTTAAATTCGCAGGCTACCTGCGCTGAAGGCGTGGAAAACGAGCACGTGACGGAAAGGCTTCCGTACCCGATGGGTCCAAATCACATGCCCAGCAAAGTAGCCTTAAACCTGGACACACAATGGAGACCATTTGACCCTTTAAAATCATACTACAACCAGACTTCCAGGCCCAAGAGGTCACACAGTCATGCCCAGCAAAGTAGCTCTGGGCCTGGGCACACTTCACGCAGTTTGACCGTTTAAATAAAACTAGAAACAGACTTCCTGGCCCAAGAGGTCACACAGTCATGCCCAGCAAGGTTGCTTTAAACGTGGGCACACTTCAGACCGTTTCACTCTTTAAATCATTCAAAGCACCACATTTCAAGGCCCAAGAGGTCACAGAATCATGCCCATCAAAGTAGCTCAGGGCCTGGGCACACTTTACGGAGTTTGACCCTTTAAATAATACTACAACCAGACACATACAGGTGCGCACATATACACAGATACACATTCTGTTTAATTTCTTCACATCTGCAGACTAGAGTAAGCTGAGGGTATAGTGTTAAACCAGGAGCTACATAAACAGTATATAGTATATATAAAGAGGATATAGTGTTAAACCAGGTACTACATACAGAGTATATAGTATACATACAGAGTATATAGTTTGACCAAAAGATCGTGCTGATCTTTGATCTCCTGGTTCTTCATCTCCAGCGCCACTTTCAGACTCATAATGTCCTCCTCTATGGGCTGGTATAACCCACACACACGAATCATCACTACAGCCAGTACAATGGAAAGGTGGGAATGTGTACTGAATGTGTACTGACGTTATAAGTGAAAGGTGGAGGTACTGGTGGATGTGTACTGACACTATAAGGGATCTCTACCTGCAGTGACAGTCTGAGCTTCTCAAGTTCTTCCTCCAGAGATTTCTTCTCCTGTTCACAGGCCATTTTCATATCTGCCAGAGCAAGTATCATTACTGCTGGATATAACATAGATTGTATATACTACATAATTACTACTGAATATATAAAATATAATATATATAGTACTATACATATATTAGTATCACTTTTATTGGAGCCTAAAGGCTAGCATTCATTATTAGTTATGTTAGTATTATTGCATTTCCATAGTACTTACTCTTGATGGACCTGTTATGCTCCTCCTCCTCCTGCTGTTTCTGCAGGAGCTCTGTCTCCTCATGCTGCTTGTGTTTCAGCATCTCCTGAAGAACCTGCAGCTCCTTCTGCTTCTGCAACCTCAACTCCTTCAGCTGCTCCAACAAACTGTTCTCCAACTCCTCCTTCTCACACCGCAAACACTCCAATCGGGCCACAGGCCCCACTAGTGACACAGAACCACACACACACACACAGACACAGACACAGACACACACACACACACACACACACACACACACGCACACACACAGAGAGAGATAAACATGTATAAATGTATAATAATTTGTGGATAAAATTATTATGAGATTATTTATAATCAAACAACTACACTACACAACCACATCTTCCTTTTATTTACATATTATACAGATATTTAGAGATATTTACATTTTATTTACCCGCGTGCGTCTCTCTTCTCCAAGGTAGCGGAGAGATATGAAAGGATAAAAGGGGAAAAGAATAAAATGCACGTCGGTTTTAAATTCGCAGGCTACCTGCGCTGAAGGCGTGGAAAACGAGCACGTGACGGAAAGGCTTCCGTACCCGATGGGTCCAAATCACATGCCCAGCAAAGTAGACTTAAACCTGGATACACAATGGAGACCATTTGACCCTTTAAAATCATACTACAAGCAGACTTCCAGGCCCAAGAGGTCACACAGCCATGCCCAGCAAAGTAGCTCTGGGCCTGGGCACACTTTACGCAGTTTGACCGTTTAAATAAAACTAGAAACAGACTTCCTGGCCCAAGAGGTCACACAGTCATGCCCAGCAAGGTTGCTTTAAACGTGGGCACACTTCAGACCGTTTCACTCTTTAAATCATTCAAAGCACCACATTTCAAGGCCCAAGAGGTCACAGAATCATGCCCATCAAAGTAGCTCTGGGCCTGGGCACACTTCACGCAGTTTGACCCTTTAAATAATACTACAACCAGACACATACAGGTGCGCACATATACACAGATACACATTCTGTTTAATTTCTTCACATCTGCAGACTAGAGTAAGCTGAGGGTATAGTGTTAAACCAGGTACTACATAAACAGTATATAGTATATATACAGAGGATATAGTGTTAAACCAGGTACTACATACAGAGTATATAGTATACATACAGAGTATATAGTTTGACCAAAAGATCGTGCTGATCTTTGATCTCCTGGTTCTTCATCTCCAGCGCCACTTTCAGACTCATAATGTCCTCCTCTATGGGCTGGTATAACCCACGCACACGAATCATCACTACAGCCAGTACAATGGAAAGGTGGGAATGTGTACTGAATGTGTACTGACGTTATAAGTGAAAGGTGGAGGTACTGGTGGATGTGTACTGACACTATAAGGGATCTCTACCTGCAGTGACAGTCTGAGCTTCTCAAGTTCTTCCTCCAGAGATTTCTTCTCCTGTTCACAGGCCATTTTCATATCTGCCAGAACAAGTATCATTACTGCTGGATATAACACAGATTGTATATACTACATAATTACTACTGAATATATAAAATATAATATATATAGTACTATACATATATTAGTATCACTTTTATTGGAGCCTAAAGGCTAACATTCATTATTATGTTAGTATTATTGCATTTCCATAGTACTTACTCTTGATGGACCTATTATGCTCCTCCTCCTCCTGCTGTTTCTGCAGGAGCTCTGTCTCCTCCTGCTGCTTGTGTTTCAGCATCTCCTGAAGAACCTGCAGCTCCTTCTGCTTCTGCAACCTCAACTCCTTCAGCTGCTCCAACAAATTGTTCTCCAACTCCTCCTTCTCACACCGCAAACAATCCAATCGGGCCACAGGCCCCACTAGTGACACAGAACCACACACACACACACACACACACACACACACACACACAGAGAGAGATAAACATGTATAAATGTATAAGAATTTGTGGATAAAATTATTATGAGATTATTTATAATCAAACGACTACACTACACAACCACATCTTCCTTTTATTTACATATTATACAGATATTTAGAGATATTTACATTTTATTTACCCGCGTGCGTCTCTCTTCTCCAAGGTAGCGGAGAGATATGAAAGGATAAAAGGGGAAAAGAATAAAATGCACGTCGGTTTTAAATTCGCAGGCTACCTGCGCTGAAGGCGTGGAAAACGAGCACGTGACGGAAAGGCTTCCGTACCCGATGGGTCCAAATCACATGCCCAGCAAAGTAGCCTTAAACCTGGACACACAATGGAGACCATTTGACCCTTTAAAATCATACTACAACCAGACTTCCAGGCCCAAGAGGTCACACAGTCATGCCCAGCAAAGTAGCTCTGGGCCTGGGCACACTTCACGCAGTTTGACCGTTTAAATAAAACTAGAAACAGACTTCCTGGCCCAAGAGGTCACACAGTCATGCCCAGCAAGGTTGCTTTAAACGTGGGCACACTTCAGACCGTTTCACTCTTTAAATCATTCAAAGCACCACATTTCAAGGCCCAAGAGGTCACAGAATCATGCCCATCAAAGTAGCTCAGGGCCTGGGCACACTTTACGGAGTTTGACCCTTTAAATAATACTACAACCAGACACATACAGGTGCGCACATATACACAGATACACATTCTGTTTAATTTCTTCACATCTGCAGACTAGAGTAAGCTGAGGGTATAGTGTTAAACCAGGAGCTACATAAACAGTATATAGTATATATAAAGAGGATATAGTGTTAAACCAGGTACTACATACAGAGTATATAGTATACATACAGAGTATATAGTTTGACCAAAAGATCGTGCTGATCTTTGATCTCCTGGTTCTTCATCTCCAGCGCCACTTTCAGACTCATAATGTCCTCCTCTATGGGCTGGTATAACCCACACACACGAATCATCACTACAGCCAGTACAATGGAAAGGTGGGAATGTGTACTGAATGTGTACTGACGTTATAAGTGAAAGGTGGAGGTACTGGTGGATGTGTACTGACACTATAAGGGATCTCTACCTGCAGTGACAGTCTGAGCTTCTCAAGTTCTTCCTCCAGAGATTTCTTCTCCTGTTCACAGGCCATTTTCATATCTGCCAGAGCAAGTATCATTACTGCTGGATATAACATAGATTGTATATACTACATAATTACTACTGAATATATAAAATATAATATATATAGTACTATACATATATTAGTATCACTTTTATTGGAGCCTAAAGGCTAGCATTCATTATTAGTTATGTTAGTATTATTGCATTTCCATAGTACTTACTCTTGATGGACCTGTTATGCTCCTCCTCCTCCTGCTGTTTCTGCAGGAGCTATGTCTCCTCATGCTGCTTGTGTTTCAGCATCTCCTGAAGAACCTGCAGCTCCTTCTGCTTCTGCAACCTCAACTCCTTCAGCTGCTCCAACAAACTGTTCTCCAACTCCTCCTTCTCACACCGCAAACACTCCAATCGGGCCACAGGCCCCACTAGTGACACAGAACCACACACACACACACAGACACAGACACACACACACACACACACACACACACACACACACACACACAGAGAGATAAACATGTATAAATGTATAAGAATTTGTGGATAAAATTATTATGAGATTATTTATAATCAAACAACTACACTACACAACCACATCTTCCTTTTATTTACATATTATACAGATATTTAGAGATATTTACATTTTATTTACCCGCGTGCGTCTCTCTTCTCCAAGGTAGCGGAGAGATATGAAAGGATAAAAGGGGAAAAGAATAAAATGCACGTCGGTTTTAAATTCGCAGGCTACCTGCGCTGTAGGCGTGGAAAACGAGCACGTGACGGAAAGGCTTCCGTACCCGATGGGTCCAAATCACATGCCCAGCAAAGTAGACTTAAACCTGGATACACAATGGAGACCATTTGACCCTTTAAAATCATACTACAAGCAGACTTCCAGGCCCAAGAGGTCACACAGCCATGCCCAGCAAAGTAGCTCTGGGCCTGGGCACACTTTACGCAGTTTGACCGTTTAAATAAAACTAGAAACAGACTTCCTGGCCCAAGAGGTCACACAGTCATGCCCAGCAAGGTTGCTTTAAACGTGGGCACACTTCAGACCGTTTCACTCTTTAAATCATTCAAAGCACCACATTTCAAGGCCCAAGAGGTCACAGAATCATGCCCATCAAAGTAGCTCTGGGCCTGGGCACACTTCACGCAGTTTGACCCTTTAAATAATACTACAACCAGACACATACAGGTGCGCACATATACACAGATACACATTCTGTTTAATTTCTTCACATCTGCAGACTAGAGTAAGCTGAGGGTATAGTGTTAAACCAGGTACTACATAAACAGTATATAGTATATATACAGAGGATATAGTGTTAAACCAGGTACTACATACAGAGTATATAGTATACATACAGAGTATATAGTTTGACCAAAAGATCGTGCTGATCTTTGATCTCCTGGTTCTTCATCTCCAGCGCCACTTTCAGACTCATAATGTCCTCCTCTATGGGCTGGTATAACACACACACGAATCATCACTACAGCCAGTACAATGGAAAGGTGGGAATGTGTACTGAATGTGTACTGAATGTGTACTGACGTTATAAGTGAAAGGTGGAGGTACTGGTGGATGTGTACTGACACTATAAGGGATCTCTACCTGCAGTGACAGTCTGAGCTTCTCAAGTTCTTCCTCCAGAGATTTCTTCTCCTGTTCACAGGCCATTTTCATATCTGCCAGAGCAAGTATCATTACTGCTGGATATAACACAGATTGTATATACTACATAATTACTACTGAATATATAAAATATAATATAAATAGTACTATACATATATTAGTATCACTTTTATTGGAGCCTAAAGGCTAACATTCATTATTAGTTATGTTAGTATTATTGCATTTCCATAGTACTTACCCTTGAGGGACCTGTTATGCTCCTCCTCCTCCTGCTGTTTCTGCAGGAGCTCTGTCTCCTCCTGCTGCTTGTGTTTCAGCATCTCCTGAAGAACCTGCAGCTCCTTCTGCTTCTGCAACCTCAACTCCTTCAGCTGCTCCAACAAACTGTTCTCCAACTCCTCCTTCTCACACCGCAAACACTCCAATCGGGCCACAGGCCCCACTAGTGACACAGAACCACACACACACACACAGACACACACACAGACACACACACAGACACACACAAAGAGAGAGATAAACATGTATAAATGTATAAGAATTTGTGGATAAAATTATTATGAGATTATTCATAATCAAACGACTACACTACACAACCACTTCTTCCTTTTATTTACATGTTATACAGATATTTACAGATATTTACATTTTATTTACCCGCGTGCGTCTCTCTTCTCCAAGGTAGCGGAGAGATATGAAAGGATAAAAGGGGAAAAGAATAAAATGCACGTCGGTTTTAATTTCGCAGGCTACCTGCGCTGAAGGCGTGGAAAACGAGCACGTGACGGAAAGGCTTCCGTACCCGATGGGTCCAAATCACATGCCCAGCAAAGTAGCCTTAAACCTGGACACACAATGGAGACCATTTGACCCTTTAAAATCATACTACAACCAGACTTCCAGGCCCAAGAGGTCACACAGTCATGCACAGCAAAGTAGCTCTGGGCCTGGGCACACTTCACGCAGTTTGACCGTTTAAATAAAAGTAGAAACAGACTTCCTGGCCCAAGAGGTCACACAGTCATGCCCAGCAAGGATGCTTTAAACGTGGGCACACTTCAGACCGTTTCACTCTTTAAATCATTCAAAGCACCACATTTCAAGGCCCAAGAGGTCACAGAATCATGCCCATCAAAGTAGCTCTGCGCCTGGGCACACTTCACGCAGTATGAACCTTTAAATAATACTACAACCAGACACATACAGGTGCGCACATATACACAGATACACATTCTGTTTAATTTCTTCACATCTGCAGACTAGAGTAAGCTGAGGGTATAGTGTTAAACCAGGTACTACATAAACAGTATATAGTATATATACAGAGGATATAGTGTTAAACCAGGTACTACATACAGAGTATATAGTTTGACCAAAAGATCGTGCTGATCTTTGATCTCCTGGTTCTTCATCTCCAGCGCCACTTTCAGACTCATAATGTCCTCCTCTATGGGCTGGTATAACACACACACGAATCATCACTACAGCCAGTACAATGGAAAGGTGGGAATGTGTACTGAATGTGTACTGACGTTATAAGTGAAAGGTGGAGGTACTGGTGGATGTGTACTGACACTATAAGGGATCTCTACCTGCAGTGACAGTCTGAGCTTCTCAAGTTCTTCCTCCAGAGATTTCTTCTCCTGTTCACAGGCCATTTTCATATCTGCCAGAGCAAGTATCATTACTGCTGGATATAACACAGATTGTATATACTACATAATTACTACTGAATATATAAAATATAATATATATAGTACTATACATATATTAGTATCACTTTTATTGGAGCCTAAAGGCTAACATTCATTATTAGTTATGTTAGTATTATTGCATTTCCATAGTACTTACCCTTGAGGGACCTGTTATGCTCCTCCTCCTCCTGCTGTTTCTGCAGGAGCTCTGTCTCCTCCTGCTGCTTGTGTTTCAGCATCTCCTGAAGAACCTGCAGCTCCTTCTGCTTCTGCAACCTCAACTCCTTCAGCTGCTCCAACAAACTGTTCTCCAACTCCTCCTTCTCACACCGCAAACACTCCAATCGGGCCACAGGCCCCACTAGTGACACAGAACCACACACACACACACACAGACACACACACACACAAAGAGAGAGATAAACATGTATAAATGTATAAGAATTTGTGGATAAAATTATTATGAGATTATTTATAATGAAACGACTACACTACACAACCACTTCTTCCTTTTATTTACATATTATACAGATATTTAGAGATATTTACATTTTATTTACCCGCGTGCGTCTCTCTTCTCCAAGGTAGCGGAGAGATATGAAAGGATAAAAGGGGAAAAGAATAAAATGCACGTCGGTTTTAAATTCGCAGGCTACCTGCGCTGAAGGCGTGGAAAACGAGCACGTGACGGAAAGGCTTCCGTACCCGATGGGTCCAAATCACATGCCCAGCAAAGTAGCCTTAAACCTGGACACACAATGGAGACCATTTGACCCTTTAAAATCATACTACAACCAGACTTCCAGGCCCAAGAGGTCACACAGTCATGCCCAGCAAAGTAGCTCTGGGCCTGGGCACACTTCACGCAGTTTGACCGTTTAAATAAAACTAGAAACAGACTTCCTGGCCCAAGAGGTCACACAGTCATGCCCATCAAAGTAGCTCTGGGCCTGGGCACACTTCACGCAGTTTGACCCTTTAAATAATACTACAACCAGACACATACAGGTGCGCACATATACACAGATACACATTCTGTTTAATTTCTTCACATCTGCAGACTAGAGTAAGCTGAGGGTATAATGTTAAACCAGGTACTATGTAAACAGTATATAGTTTTACCAAAAGATCGTGCTGATCTTTGATCTCCTGGTTCTTTATCTCCAGCCACTTTCAGACTCATGTCCTCCTCTATGGGCTGGTATAACACACACACACACACACACACACACACACACACACACACACACACACACACACACACACACACACACACACACACAGAGACAAACAGAAAGACACACAGACATATGAAATTAGCAAGCCATATAGTGTAGAAATAGATTGATGTTATTCAGGGACCTCATTTATAAAACTTTGTGGATTCCAAAGTGAAAGTGTGTGTATTCTGCACAAATAACAGGAAATGGCATATACCCCCCAAAAACTTAGATTTCTAAAGCCTCGAGTATGAATTATTGGGAGATAGAGGCGACAATGCAGCGCTAAAGACAAAAAAGGAATTTTAACCACAGGTATGAGTGGCAGCACCAGCAACCGCAGGTGTGAGTGGCATTATATTTACATTTACCCTCCACATCCTTTGTGTCTGTGTATTCGTCCTCGATGCGTCCAGCACACCATCTCCAGAAACGCCTCATTTTTCCTCTGTCTTCTTCGGTGTCTTTCCACAGACTGATCTGTAAAGGTGTTCATGGGATTCCCCTCACGTGTGACATCGGGCCACAGGACATATGGGGTTCTAAAGTTCCAAGAGCGTAGATGAGTTGTTTTTCTTTGAATTTCCTAATTTCATTGCTGCCACAGCAACAACTGGCAATGCAAACAGACGTGTCATTAATGCAGTGACTCTACCTCAACCTGGATTGATCAACCATGTACGGCTCACCGGAGACTGTGATACGTATAACATCCCAAAGTGTACTTAATTCTGAGCAAAATCTAACTAGCCTCATTACTGCTGAACTATGAGGGGCCATTTAGGGAGAAATCAGGGAAACACTACTTGTACATACATATGAAACATTTTCACATAAATAGCCTACTACTTACATTTGTGTATAATAATTTAAACTCGCATATACACGCACTTGCCCACTCAATCTCTGGTGCGTAAACAAAGAATTGCACTATGCTTATGTTGGTATGGGGGTGTCTGTGTGTATATAACAATTTTCAGTGCGCCCGGAAGTCATTTCATTGTCATTTCAAGGCAGATATTTAACATGTGTACAGTGCGTATAATAGACAGAGGAAGACTGTTGAACTATTAATATTAGGACGGTTATTGACATCTGTGTAATGAGTAGTGCTTCTCTTAATGACAACTGTAACTGTTTTCCCATATAGAATTGTGTGCCTTATATTGTTTGGAGGAACTTTTTCTTCTCATTTAGAAATATGTGGACTAAGTGCTCAGATTGTCTTATTACTTATTATGCTCAGTCTCACCATTTTTGGCAGATTTCACCACGTTATTACGAACGTGGATACGTTATCTTATAATTATAAGCAGTGTGAGATGTGAAGCTAAGCGAAGCACATGTGCAGAATTTCTAACAATAGCCTGTTTTGTATAGCCTGGCTAACTGACCAATCAGTGAAATTAAATGTGGTTGCTGAGCCTGTTGCAGCTGGGTCAATTTAATTTGATTTCATTGTGTTTAATTTTAAACTCAGCTGCGTGCCATGAGACACAAGTTAATCTGAGCATTTTTTGTTCTAACGCCGACTTAACCTAGCCATGTTTTACAGTTATCTTGAAATAATTGAGGTTCATCGCTAGAGGGTGATGTTCATCTTTTTTTTTCTTTTTTTTCTATTATTGATCAGGAAAAAACGATAAAATAGAGAATTTGTGGATAAAATTATTATGAGATTATTTATAATCAAACGACTACACTACACAACCACTTCTTCCTTTTATTTACATATTATACAGATATTTACAGATATTTACATTTTATTTACCCGCGTGCGTCTCTCTTCTCCAAGGTAGCGGAGAGATATGAAAGGATAAAAGGGGAAAAGAATAAAATGCACGTCGGTTTTAAATTCGCAGGCTACCTGCGCTGAAGGCGTGGAAAACGAGCACATGACGGAAAGGCTTCCGTACCCGATGGGTCCAAATCACATGCCCAGCAAAGTAGCCTTAAACCTGGACACACAATGGAGACCATTTGACCCTTTAAAATCATTCTACAACCAGACTTCCAGGCCCAAGAGGTCACACAGTCATGCCCAGCAAAGTAGCTCTGGGCCTGGGCACACTTCACGCAGTTTGACCGTTTAAATAATACTACAACCAGACTTCCAGGCACAAGAGGTCACACAGTCATGCCCAGCAAGGTTACTTTAAACGTGGGCACACTTCAGACCGTTTCACTCTTTAAATCATTCAAAGCACCACATTTCAAGGCCCAAGAGGTCACAGAATCATGCCCATCAAAGTAGCTCTGGGCCTGGGCACACTTCACGCAGTTTGACCCTTTAAATAATACTACAACCAGACGCATACAGGTGCGCACATATACACAGATACACATTCTGTTTAATTTCTTCACATCTGCAGACTAGAGTAAGCTGAGGGTATAATGTTAAACCAGGTACTATGTAAACAGTATATAGTTTTACCAAAAGATCGTGCTGATCTTTGATCTCCTGGTTCTTTATCTCCAGCCACTTTCAGACTCATGTCCTCCTCTATGGGCTGGTATAACACACACACACACACACACACACACACACACACACACACACACACACACACACACACACACAGAGACAAACAGAAAGACACACAGACATATGAAATTAGCAAGCCATATAGTGTAGAAATAGATTGATGTTATTCAGGGACCTCATTTATAAAACTTTGTGGATTCCAAAGTGAAAGTGTGTGTATTCTGCACAAATAACAGGAAATGGCATATACCCCCCAAAAACTTAGATTTCTAAAGCCTCGAGTATGAATTATTGGGAGATAGAGGCGACAATGCAGCGCTAAAGACAAAAAAGGAATTTTAACCACAGGTATGAGTGGCAGCACCAGCAACCGCAGGTGTGAGTGGCATTATATTTACATTTACCCTCCACATCCTTTGTGTCTGTGTATTCGTCCTCGATGCGTCCAGCACACCATCTCCAGAAACGCCTCATTTTTCCTCTGTCTTCTTCGGTGTCTTTCCACAGACTGATCTGTAAAGGTGTTCATGGGATTCCCCTCACGTGTGACATCGGGCCACAGGACATATGGGGTTCTAAAGTTCCAAGAGCGTAGATGAGTTGTTTTTCTTTGAATTTCCTAATTTCATTGCTGCCACAGCAACAACTGGCAATGCAAACAGACGTGTCATTAATGCAGTGACTCTACCTCAACCTGGATTGATCAACCATGTACGGCTCACCGGAGACTGTGATACGTATAACATCCCAAAGTGTACTTAATTCTGAGCAAAATCTAACTAGCCTCATTACTGCTGAACTATGAGGGGCCATTTAGGGAGAAATCAGGGAAACACTACTTGTACATACATATGAAACATTTTCACATAAATAGCCTACTACTTACATTTGTGTATAATAATTTAAACTCGCATATACACGCACTTGCCCACTCAATCTCTGGTGCGTAAACAAAGAATTGCACTATGCTTATGTTGGTATGGGGGTGTCTGTGTGTATATAACAATTTTCAGTGCGCCCGGAAGTCATTTCATTGTCATTTCAAGGCAGATATTTAACATGTGTACAGTGCGTATAATAGACAGAGGAAGACTGTTGAACTATTAATATTAGGACGGTTATTGACATCTGTGTAATGAGTAGTGCTTCTCTTAATGACAACTGTAACTGTTTTCCCATATAGAATTGTGTGCCTTATATTGTTTGGAGGAACTTTTTCTTCTCATTTAGAAATATGTGGACTAAGTGCTCAGATTGTCTTATTACTTATTATGCTCAGTCTCACCATTTTTGGCAGATTTCACCACGTTATTACGAACGTGGATACGTTATCTTATAATTATAAGCAGTGTGAGATGTGAAGCTAAGCGAAGCACATGTGCAGAATTTCTAACAATAGCCTGTTTTGTATAGCCTGGCTAACTGACCAATCAGTGAAATTAAATGTGGTTGCTGAGCCTGTTGCAGCTGGGTCAATTTAATTTGATTTCATTGTGTTTAATTTTAAACTCAGCTGTGTGCCATGAGACACAAGTTAATCTGAGCATTTTTTGTTCTAACGCCGACTTAACCTAGCCATGTTTTACAGTTATCTTGAAATAATTGAGGTTCATCGCTAGAGGGTGATGTTCATCTTTTTTTTTCTTTTTTTTCTATTATTGATCAGGAAAAAACGATAAAATAGAGAATTTGTGGATAAAATTATTATGAGATTATTTATAATCAAACGACTACACTACACAACCACTTCTTCCTTTTATTTACATATTATACAGATATTTACAGATATTTACATTTTATTTACCCGCGTGCGTCTCTCTTCTCCAAGGTAGCGGAGAGATATGAAAGGATAAAAGGGGAAAAGAATAAAATGCACGTCGGTTTTAAATTCGCAGGCTACCTGCGCTGAAGGCGTGGAAAACGAGCACATGACGGAAAGGCTTCCGTACCCGATGGGTCCAAATCACATGCCCAGCAAAGTAGCCTTAAACCTGGACACACAATGGAGACCATTTGACCCTTTAAAATCATTCTACAACCAGACTTCCAGGCCCAAGAGGTCACACAGTCATGCCCAGCAAAGTAGCTCTGGGCCTGGGCACACTTCACGCAGTTTGACCGTTTAAATAATACTACAACCAGACTTCCAGGCACAAGAGGTCACACAGTCATGCCCAGCAAGGTTACTTTAAACGTGGGCACACTTCAGACCGTTTCACTCTTTAAATCATTCAAAGCACCACATTTCAAGGCCCAAGAGGTCACAGAATCATGCCCATCAAAGTAGCTCTGGGCCTGGGCACACTTCACGCAGTTTGACCCTTTAAATAATACTACAACCAGACGCATACAGGTGCGCACATATACACAGATACACATTCTGTTTAATTTCTTCACATCTGCAGACTAGAGTAAGCTGAGGGTATAGTGTTAAACCAGGTACTACATAAACAGTATATAGTATATATACAGAGGATATAGTGTTAAACCAGGTACTACATACAGAGTATATAGTATACATACAGAGTATATAGTTTGACCAAAAGATCGTGCTGATCTTTGATCTCCTGGTTCTTCATCTCCAGCGCCACTTTCAGACTCATAATGTCCTCCTCTATGGGCTGGTATAACACACACACGAATCATCACTACAGCCAGTACAATGGAAAGGTGGGAATGTGTACTGAATGTGTACTGACGTTATAAGTGAAAGGTGGAGGTACTGGTGGATGTGTACTGACACTATAAGGGATCTCTACCTGCAGTGACAGTCTGAGCTTCTCAAGTTCTTCCTCCAGAGATTTCTTCTCCTGTTCACAGGCCATTTTCATATCTGCCAGAGCAAGTATCATTACTGCTGGATATAACACAGATTGTATATACTACATAATTACTACTGAATATATAAAATATAATATATATAGTACTATACATATATTAGTATCACTTTTATTGGAGCCTAAAGGCTAACATTCATTATTAGTTATGTTAGTATTATTGCATTTCCATAGTACTTACTCTTGATGGACCTGTTATGCTCCTCCTCCTCCTGCTGTTTCTGCAGGAGCTCTGTCTCCTCCTGCTGCTTGTGTTTCAGCATCTCCTGAAGAACCTGCAGCTCCTTCTGCTTCTGCAACCTCAACTCCTTCAGCTGCTCCAACAAACTGTTCTCCAACTCCTCCTTCTCACACCGCAAACACTCCAATCGGGCCACAGGCCCCACTAGTGACACAGAACCACACACACACACACAGACACACACACAGACACACACACAGACACACACAAAGAGAGAGATAAACATGTATAAATGTATAAGAATTTGTGGATAAAATTATTATGAGATTATTCATAATCAAACGACTACACTACACAACCACTTCTTCCTTTTATTTACATGTTATACAGATATTTACAGATATTTACATTTTATTTACCCGCGTGCGTCTCTCTTCTCCAAGGTAGCGGAGAGATATGAAAGGATAAAAGGGGAAAAGAATAAAATGCACGTCGGTTTTAATTTCGCAGGCTACCTGCGCTGAAGGCGTGGAAAACGAGCACGTGACGGAAAGGCTTCCGTACCCGATGGGTCCAAATCACATGCCCAGCAAAGTAGCCTTAAACCTGGACACACAATGGAGACCATTTGACCCTTTAAAATCATACTACAACCAGACTTCCAGGCCCAAGAGGTCACACAGTCATGCACAGCAAAGTAGCTCTGGGCCTGGGCACACTTCACGCAGTTTGACCGTTTAAATAAAAGTAGAAACAGACTTCCTGGCCCAAGAGGTCACACAGTCATGCCCAGCAAGGATGCTTTAAACGTGGGCACACTTCAGACCGTTTCACTCTTTAAATCATTCAAAGCACCACATTTCAAGGCCCAAGAGGTCACAGAATCATGCCCATCAAAGTAGCTCTGCGCCTGGGCACACTTCACGCAGTTTGACCCTTTAAATAATACTACAACCAGACACATACAGGTGCGCACATATACACAGATACACATTCTGTTTAATTTCTTCACATCTGCAGACTAGAGTAAGCTGAGGGTATAGTGTTAAACCAGGTACTACATAAACAGTATATAGTATATATACAGAGGATATAGTGTTAAACCAGGTACTACATACAGAGTATATAGTTTGACCAAAAGATCGTGCTGATCTTTGATCTCCTGGTTCTTCATCTCCAGCGCCACTTTCAGACTCATAATGTCCTCCTCTATGGGCTGGTATAACACACACACGAATCATCACTACAGCCAGTACAATGGAAAGGTGGGAATGTGTACTGAATGTGTACTGACGTTATAAGTGAAAGGTGGAGGTACTGGTGGATGTGTACTGACACTATAAGGGATCTCTACCTGCAGTGACAGTCTGAGCTTCTCAAGTTCTTCCTCCAGAGATTTCTTCTCCTGTTCACAGGCCATTTTCATATCTGCCAGAGCAAGTATCATTACTGCTGGATATAACACAGATTGTATATACTACATAATTACTACTGAATATATAAAATATAATATATATAGTACTATACATATATTAGTATCACTTTTATTGGAGCCTAAAGGCTAACATTCATTATTAGTTATGTTAGTATTATTGCATTTCCATAGTACTTACCCTTGAGGGACCTGTTATGCTCCTCCTCCTCCTGCTGTTTCTGCAGGAGCTCTGTCTCCTCCTGCTGCTTGTGTTTCAGCATCTCCTGAAGAACCTGCAGCTCCTTCTGCTTCTGCAACCTCAACTCCTTCAGCTGCTCCAACAAACTGTTCTCCAACTCCTCCTTCTCACACCGCAAACACTCCAATCGGGCCACAGGCCCCACTAGTGACACAGAACCACACACACACACACACAGACACACACACACACAAAGAGAGAGATAAACATGTATAAATGTATAAGAATTTGTGGATAAAATTATTATGAGATTATTTATAATGAAACGACTACACTACACAACCACTTCTTCCTTTTATTTACATATTATACAGATATTTAGAGATATTTACATTTTATTTACCCGCGTGCGTCTCTCTTCTCCAAGGTAGCGGAGAGATATGAAAGGATAAAAGGGGAAAAGAATAAAATGCACGTCGGTTTTAAATTCGCAGGCTACCTGCGCTGAAGGCGTGGAAAACGAGCACGTGACGGAAAGGCTTCCGTACCCGATGGGTCCAAATCACATGCCCAGCAAAGTAGCCTTAAACCTGGACACACAATGGAGACCATTTGACCCTTTAAAATCATACTACAACCAGACTTCCAGGCCCAAGAGGTCACACAGTCATGCCCAGCAAAGTAGCTCTGGGCCTGGGCACACTTCACGCAGTTTGACCGTTTAAATAAAACTAGAAACAGACTTCCTGGCCCAAGAGGTCACACAGTCATGCCCATCAAAGTAGCTCTGGGCCTGGGCACACTTCACGCAGTTTGACCCTTTAAATAATACTACAACCAGACACATACAGGTGCGCACATATACACAGATACACATTCTGTTTAATTTCTTCACATCTGCAGACTAGAGTAAGCTGAGGGTATAATGTTAAACCAGGTACTATGTAAACAGTATATAGTTTTACCAAAAGATCGTGCTGATCTTTGATCTCCTGGTTCTTTATCTCCAGCCACTTTCAGACTCATGTCCTCCTCTATGGGCTGGTATAACACACACACACACACACACACACACACACACACACACACACACACACACACACACACACACACACACACACACAGAGACAAACAGAAAGACACACAGACATATGAAATTAGCAAGCCATATAGTGTAGAAATAGATTGATGTTATTCAGGGACCTCATTTATAAAACTTTGTGGATTCCAAAGTGAAAGTGTGTGTATTCTGCACAAATAACAGGAAATGGCATATACCCCCCAAAAACTTAGATTTCTAAAGCCTCGAGTATGAATTATTGGGAGATAGAGGCGACAATGCAGCGCTAAAGACAAAAAAGGAATTTTAACCACAGGTATGAGTGGCAGCACCAGCAACCGCAGGTGTGAGTGGCATTATATTTACATTTACCCTCCACATCCTTTGTGTCTGTGTATTCGTCCTCGATGCGTCCAGCACACCATCTCCAGAAACGCCTCATTTTTCCTCTGTCTTCTTCGGTGTCTTTCCACAGACTGATCTGTAAAGGTGTTCATGGGATTCCCCTCACGTGTGACATCGGGCCACAGGACATATGGGGTTCTAAAGTTCCAAGAGCGTAGATGAGTTGTTTTTCTTTGAATTTCCTAATTTCATTGCTGCCACAGCAACAACTGGCAATGCAAACAGACGTGTCATTAATGCAGTGACTCTACCTCAACCTGGATTGATCAACCATGTACGGCTCACCGGAGACTGTGATACGTATAACATCCCAAAGTGTACTTAATTCTGAGCAAAATCTAACTAGCCTCATTACTGCTGAACTATGAGGGGCCATTTAGGGAGAAATCAGGGAAACACTACTTGTACATACATATGAAACATTTTCACATAAATAGCCTACTACTTACATTTGTGTATAATAATTTAAACTCGCATATACACGCACTTGCCCACTCAATCTCTGGTGCGTAAACAAAGAATTGCACTATGCTTATGTTGGTATGGGGGTGTCTGTGTGTATATAACAATTTTCAGTGCGCCCGGAAGTCATTTCATTGTCATTTCAAGGCAGATATTTAACATGTGTACAGTGCGTATAATAGACAGAGGAAGACTGTTGAACTATTAATATTAGGACGGTTATTGACATCTGTGTAATGAGTAGTGCTTCTCTTAATGACAACTGTAACTGTTTTCCCATATAGAATTGTGTGCCTTATATTGTTTGGAGGAACTTTTTCTTCTCATTTAGAAATATGTGGACTAAGTGCTCAGATTGTCTTATTACTTATTATGCTCAGTCTCACCATTTTTGGCAGATTTCACCACGTTATTACGAACGTGGATACGTTATCTTATAATTATAAGCAGTGTGAGATGTGAAGCTAAGCGAAGCACATGTGCAGAATTTCTAACAATAGCCTGTTTTGTATAGCCTGGCTAACTGACCAATCAGTGAAATTAAATGTGGTTGCTGAGCCTGTTGCAGCTGGGTCAATTTAATTTGATTTCATTGTGTTTAATTTTAAACTCAGCTGCGTGCCATGAGACACAAGTTAATCTGAGCATTTTTTGTTCTAACGCCGACTTAACCTAGCCATGTTTTACAGTTATCTTGAAATAATTGAGGTTCATCGCTAGAGGGTGATGTTCATCTTTTTTTTTCTTTTTTTTCTATTATTGATCAGGAAAAAACGATAAAATAGAGAATTTGTGGATAAAATTATTATGAGATTATTTATAATCAAACGACTACACTACACAACCACTTCTTCCTTTTATTTACATATTATACAGATATTTACAGATATTTACATTTTATTTACCCGCGTGCGTCTCTCTTCTCCAAGGTAGCGGAGAGATATGAAAGGATAAAAGGGGAAAAGAATAAAATGCACGTCGGTTTTAAATTCGCAGGCTACCTGCGCTGAAGGCGTGGAAAACGAGCACATGACGGAAAGGCTTCCGTACCCGATGGGTCCAAATCACATGCCCAGCAAAGTAGCCTTAAACCTGGACACACAATGGAGACCATTTGACCCTTTAAAATCATTCTACAACCAGACTTCCAGGCCCAAGAGGTCACACAGTCATGCCCAGCAAAGTAGCTCTGGGCCTGGGCACACTTCACGCAGTTTGACCGTTTAAATAATACTACAACCAGACTTCCAGGCACAAGAGGTCACACAGTCATGCCCAGCAAGGTTACTTTAAACGTGGGCACACTTCAGACCGTTTCACTCTTTAAATCATTCAAAGCACCACATTTCAAGGCCCAAGAGGTCACAGAATCATGCCCATCAAAGTAGCTCTGGGCCTGGGCACACTTCACGCAGTTTGACCCTTTAAATAATACTACAACCAGACGCATACAGGTGCGCACATATACACAGATACACATTCTGTTTAATTTCTTCACATCTGCAGACTAGAGTAAGCTGAGGGTATAATGTTAAACCAGGTACTATGTAAACAGTATATAGTTTTACCAAAAGATCGTGCTGATCTTTGATCTCCTGGTTCTTTATCTCCAGCCACTTTCAGACTCATGTCCTCCTCTATGGGCTGGTATAACACACACACACACACACACACACACACACACACACACACACACACACACACACACACACACAGAGACAAACAGAAAGACACACAGACATATGAAATTAGCAAGCCATATAGTGTAGAAATAGATTGATGTTATTCAGGGACCTCATTTATAAAACTTTGTGGATTCCAAAGTGAAAGTGTGTGTATTCTGCACAAATAACAGGAAATGGCATATACCCCCCAAAAACTTAGATTTCTAAAGCCTCGAGTATGAATTATTGGGAGATAGAGGCGACAATGCAGCGCTAAAGACAAAAAAGGAATTTTAACCACAGGTATGAGTGGCAGCACCAGCAACCGCAGGTGTGAGTGGCATTATATTTACATTTACCCTCCACATCCTTTGTGTCTGTGTATTCGTCCTCGATGCGTCCAGCACACCATCTCCAGAAACGCCTCATTTTTCCTCTGTCTTCTTCGGTGTCTTTCCACAGACTGATCTGTAAAGGTGTTCATGGGATTCCCCTCACGTGTGACATCGGGCCACAGGACATATGGGGTTCTAAAGTTCCAAGAGCGTAGATGAGTTGTTTTTCTTTGAATTTCCTAATTTCATTGCTGCCACAGCAACAACTGGCAATGCAAACAGACGTGTCATTAATGCAGTGACTCTACCTCAACCTGGATTGATCAACCATGTACGGCTCACCGGAGACTGTGATACGTATAACATCCCAAAGTGTACTTAATTCTGAGCAAAATCTAACTAGCCTCATTACTGCTGAACTATGAGGGGCCATTTAGGGAGAAATCAGGGAAACACTACTTGTACATACATATGAAACATTTTCACATAAATAGCCTACTACTTACATTTGTGTATAATAATTTAAACTCGCATATACACGCACTTGCCCACTCAATCTCTGGTGCGTAAACAAAGAATTGCACTATGCTTATGTTGGTATGGGGGTGTCTGTGTGTATATAACAATTTTCAGTGCGCCCGGAAGTCATTTCATTGTCATTTCAAGGCAGATATTTAACATGTGTACAGTGCGTATAATAGACAGAGGAAGACTGTTGAACTATTAATATTAGGACGGTTATTGACATCTGTGTAATGAGTAGTGCTTCTCTTAATGACAACTGTAACTGTTTTCCCATATAGAATTGTGTGCCTTATATTGTTTGGAGGAACTTTTTCTTCTCATTTAGAAATATGTGGACTAAGTGCTCAGATTGTCTTATTACTTATTATGCTCAGTCTCACCATTTTTGGCAGATTTCACCACGTTATTACGAACGTGGATACGTTATCTTATAATTATAAGCAGTGTGAGATGTGAAGCTAAGCGAAGCACATGTGCAGAATTTCTAACAATAGCCTGTTTTGTATAGCCTGGCTAACTGACCAATCAGTGAAATTAAATGTGGTTGCTGAGCCTGTTGCAGCTGGGTCAATTTAATTTGATTTCATTGTGTTTAATTTTAAACTCAGCTGTGTGCCATGAGACACAAGTTAATCTGAGCATTTTTTGTTCTAACGCCGACTTAACCTAGCCATGTTTTACAGTTATCTTGAAATAATTGAGGTTCATCGCTAGAGGGTGATGTTCATCTTTTTTTTTCTTTTTTTTCTATTATTGATCAGGAAAAAACGATAAAATAGAGAATTTGTGGATAAAATTATTATGAGATTATTTATAATCAAACGACTACACTACACAACCACTTCTTCCTTTTATTTACATATTATACAGATATTTACAGATATTTACATTTTATTTACCCGCGTGCGTCTCTCTTCTCCAAGGTAGCGGAGAGATATGAAAGGATAAAAGGGGAAAAGAATAAAATGCACGTCGGTTTTAAATTCGCAGGCTACCTGCGCTGAAGGCGTGGAAAACGAGCACATGACGGAAAGGCTTCCGTACCCGATGGGTCCAAATCACATGCCCAGCAAAGTAGCCTTAAACCTGGACACACAATGGAGACCATTTGACCCTTTAAAATCATTCTACAACCAGACTTCCAGGCCCAAGAGGTCACACAGTCATGCCCAGCAAAGTAGCTCTGGGCCTGGGCACACTTCACGCAGTTTGACCGTTTAAATAATACTACAACCAGACTTCCAGGCACAAGAGGTCACACAGTCATGCCCAGCAAGGTTACTTTAAACGTGGGCACACTTCAGACCGTTTCACTCTTTAAATCATTCAAAGCACCACATTTCAAGGCCCAAGAGGTCACAGAATCATGCCCATCAAAGTAGCTCTGGGCCTGGGCACACTTCACGCAGTTTGACCCTTTAAATAATACTACAACCAGACGCATACAGGTGCGCACATATACACAGATACACATTCTGTTTAATTTCTTCACATCTGCAGACTAGAGTAAGCTGAGGGTATAGTGTTAAACCAGGTACTACATAAACAGTATATAGTATATATACAGAGGATATAGTGTTAAACCAGGTACTACATACAGAGTATATAGTATACATACAGAGTATATAGTTTGACCAAAAGATCGTGCTGATCTTTGATCTCCTGGTTCTTCATCTCCAGCGCCACTTTCAGACTCATAATGTCCTCCTCTATGGGCTGGTATAACACACACACGAATCATCACTACAGCCAGTACAATGGAAAGGTGGGAATGTGTACTGAATGTGTACTGACGTTATAAGTGAAAGGTGGAGGTACTGGTGGATGTGTACTGACACTATAAGGGATCTCTACCTGCAGTGACAGTCTGAGCTTCTCAAGTTCTTCCTCCAGAGATTTCTTCTCCTGTTCACAGGCCATTTTCATATCTGCCAGAGCAAGTATCATTACTGCTGGATATAACACAGATTGTATATACTACATAATTACTACTGAATATATAAAATATAATATATATAGTACTATACATATATTAGTATCACTTTTATTGGAGCCTAAAGGCTAACATTCATTATTAGTTATGTTAGTATTATTGCATTTCCATAGTACTTACTCTTGATGGACCTGTTATGCTCCTCCTCCTCCTGCTGTTTCTGCAGGAGCTCTGTCTCCTCCTGCTGCTTGTGTTTCAGCATCTCCTGAAGAACCTGCAGCTCCTTCTGCTTCTGCAACCTCAACTCCTTCAGCTGCTCCAACAAACTGTTCTCCAACTCCTCCTTCTCACACCGCAAACACTCCAATCGGGCCACAGGCCCCACTAGTGACACAGAACCACACACACACACACACACACAAAGAGAGAGATAAACATGTATAAATGTATAAGAATTTGTGGATAAAATTATTATGAGATTATTCATAATCAAACGACTACACTACACAACCACTTCTTCCTTTTATTTACATATTATACAGATATTTACAGATATTTACATTTTATTTACCCGCGTGCGTCTCTCTTCTCCAAGGTAGCGGAGAGATATGAAAGGATAAAAGGGGAAAAGAATAAAATGCACGTCGGTTTTAAATTCGCAGGCTACATGCGCTTAAGGCGTGGAAAACGAGCACGTGACGGAAAGGCTTCCGTACCCGATGGGTCCAAATCACATGCCCAGCAAAGTAGCCTTAAACCTGGACACACAATGGAGACCATTTGACCCTTTAAAATCATACTACAACCAGACTTCCAGGCCCAAGAGGTCACACAGTCATGCCCAGCAAAGTAGCTCTGGGCCTGGGCACACTTCACGCAGTTTGACCGTTTAAATAAAACTAGAAACAGACTTCCTGGCCCAAGAGGTCACACAGTCATGCCCAGCAAGGTTGCTTTAAACGTGGGCACACTTCAGACCGTTTCACTCTTTAAATCATTCAAAGCACCACATTTCAAGGCCCAAGAGGTCACAGAATCATGCCCATCAAAGTAGCTCTGGGCCTGGGCACACTTCACGCAGTTTGACCCTTTAAATAATACTACAACCAGACACATACAGGTGCGCACATATACACAGATACACATTCTGTTTAATTTCTTCACATCTGCAGACTAGAGTAAGCTGAGGGTATAGTGTTAAACCAGGTACTACATAAACAGTATATAGTATATATACAGAGGATATAGTGTTAAACCAGGTACTACATACAGAGTATATAGTATACATACAGAATATATAGTTTGACCAAAAGATCGTGCTGATCTTTGATCTCCTGGTTCTTCATCTCCAGCGCCACTTTCAGACTCATAATGTCCTCCTCTATGGGCTGGTATAACACACACACGAATCATCACTACAGCCAGTACAATGGAAAGGTGGGAATGTGTACTGAATGTGTACTGACGTTATAAGTGAAAGGTGGCGCTACTGGTGGATGTGTACTGACACTATAAGGGAACTCTACCTGCAGTGACAGTCTGAGCTTCTCAAGTTCTTCCTCCAGAGATTTCTTCTCCTGTTCACAGGCCATTTTCATATCTGCCAGAGCAAGTATCATTACTGCTGGATATAACATAGATTGTATATACTACATAATTACTACTGAATATATAAAATATAATATATATAGTACTATACATATATTAGTATCACTTTTATTGGAGCCTAAAGGCTAACATTCATTATTAGTTATGTTAGTATTATTGCATTTCCATAGTACTTACTCTTGATGGACCTGTTATGCTCCTCCTCCTCCTGCTGTTTCTGCAGGAGCTCTGTCTCCTCCTGCTGCTTGTGTTTCAGCATCTCCTGAAGAACCTGCAGCTCCTTCTGCTTCTGCAACCTCAACTCCTTCAGCTGCTCCAACAAACTGTTCTCCAACTCCTCCTTCTCACACCGCAAACACTCCAATCGGGCCACAGGCCCCACTAGTGACACAGAACCACACACACACACACACACACACACAAAGAGAGAGATAAACATGTATAAATGTATAAGAATTTGTGGATAAAATTATTATGAGATTATTTATAATCAAACGACTACACTACACAACCACATCTTCCTTTTATTTACATATTATACAGATATTTAGAGATATTTACATTTTATTTACCCGCGTGCGTCTCTCTTCTCCAAGGTAGCGGAGAGATATGAAAGGATAAAAGGGGAAAAGAATAAAATGCACGTCGGTTTTAAATTCGCAGGCTACCTGCGCTGAAGGCGTGGAAAACGAGCACGTGACGGAAAGGCTTCCGTACCCGATGGGTCCAAATCACATGCCCAGCAAAGTAGCCTTAAACCTGGACACACAATGGAGAGCATTTGACCCTTTAAAATCATACTACAACCAGACTTCCAGGCCCAAGAGGTCACACAGCCATGCCCAGCAAAGTAGCTCTGGGCCTGGGCACACTTCACGCAGTTTGACCGTTTAAATAAAACTAGAAACAGACTTCCTGGCCCAAGAGGTCACAGTCATACCCAGCAAAGTACGTTTAAACCTGGAAACAAATCAGATCCTTTCTGTCATTCAAAGGAATGGGCCTGCAACTCACAACCACATCCCCAGTGAAGCGCACCGTCACCCAGCCACACTACCCCACCTTGCCCGTCCTGGAACAACCACACCTCCAGGGCACCACATGCCAATCTCTCATGCCCAGCAAACTGCAACCTCACGCAGCCAGGCCACACACTGTCTCCCCTTGTACAGTCCAAGGACGAACTCCTCCACAAACCTGGTGTTCACGCGCACACACGCAATTACAACGAATTGGTGGAGAACTTTGAAACAAACGTGCTGACTTTGAATACTCACATCTAGGCTGGGCCAGGTCCAAATGGCCTGCAGCTCGGTGCGCATTAACTGCTTGACTGTCCGTCACGAACGCCACCTGCCAAGCGTTCGTTCCGTCCCTGGCGGATTTTAAAAAATCGTAGCGTGAGAACGATGGGTCCGATCCGCGTGCCGCTTAAAGGCGATTACAGGGGAGATGCAACCCTTTCCAAAGAACCATGAAAAGACTTTCTACTCCCAAGGAAACGAGATATTAAGCCGCAATGACATCCGACGCGCGCATTTTCTCCGCCGCGCAGCACATTTAAAAAAATCATAGCGTGAAAACCGTGGGTTCGATCCGCGTGCCGCTCGAAGGCGATTACAGGGGAGATGCAGCCCTTTCCAAAGAGGCATGAACAGACTTCCTACTCCCAAGGAGCCCAAAGATATTAAGCCGCAAATACGTCCTACGCGCGTCTTTTCTACGCCGCGCACCACATTTAAAAAATCGTATCGGAAGAAAGGTGGGTCCAATCCGCGTGCCGCTTAAAGGCGATTACAAGGGAGATGCAAACCTTTCCAAAGAGCCATGAAAAGACTTTCTACTCCCAAGGAGACAATAGATATTAAGCCGAAATGACGTCCGACGCGCGCATTTTCTCCGCCACGCACCACATTTAAAAAAATCATAGCGTGAAAACCGTGGGTTCGATCCGCGTGCCGCTCGAAGGCGATTACAGCGGAGATGCAGCCCTTTCCAAAGAGCCATGAAAAGACTTTCTACTCCCAAGGAGACAAGAGATATTAAGCCGAAATGACGTCCGACGCGAGCATTTCCTCCGCCGCGCACCACATTTAAAAAAATCATAGCGTGAAAACCGTGGGTTCGATCCGCGTGCCGCTCGAAGGCGATTACAGGGGAGATGCAGCCCTTTCCAACGAGCCATGAACAGACTTTCTACTCCCAAGGAGACAAGAGATATTAAGCCGCAATGACGTCCGACGCGCACATTTTCTCCGCCGCGCACCACATTTAAAAAATTCATAGCGTGAAAACCGTGGGTTCGATCCGCGTGCCGCTCGAAGGCGATTACAGGGGAGATGCAGCCCTTTCCAAAGAGCCATGAACAGACTTTCTACTCCCAATGAGACAAGAGATATTAAACCGTAAATATGTCCGGCTCGCGTCTTTTCTCCGCCGCGCAACACATTTAAAAAAAATCGTAGCGTGAAAACCGTGGGTTCGATCCGCGAGCCGCTCGAAGGCGATTACAGGGGAGATGCATCCCTTTCCAAAGAGGCATGAACAGACTTCCTACTCCCAAGGAGCCCAAAGATATTAAGCCGCAAATACGTCCTACGCGCGTCTTTCCTACGCCGCGCACCACATTAAAAAAATCGTATCGGAAGAACGGTGGGTCCAATCCGCGTGCCGCTTAAAGGCGATTACAAGGGAGATGCAAACCTTTCCAAAGAGCCATGAAAAGACTTTCTACTCCCAAGGAGACAATAGATATTAAGCCGAAATGACGTCCGACGCGCGCATTTCCTCCGCCGCGCACAACATTTAAAAAAATCATAGCGTGAAAACCGTGGGTTCGATCCGCGTGCCGCTCGAAGGCGATTACAGGGGAGATGCAGCCCTTTCCAAAGAGCCATGAACAGACTTTCTACACCCAATGAGACAAGAGATATTAAGCCGCAAATACGTCCGGCGCGCGTCTTTTCTCCGCCGCGCAACACATTTAAAAAAAATCGTAGCGTGAAAAACTCCGCGTGCCGCTCGAAGGCGATTACAGGGGAGATGCATCCCTTTCAAAAGAGCCATGAACAGACTTTCTACTCCCAAGGAGACCAGAAATATTAACATATAAATCGTTACGCTCCAGTCGGATGAACGAGAAACGCTTGTACAATTGCAACGAATTGGAGGAGAAAGTTTAAACAAACGCGCTGACTTTGAACGCTCACATCTAGGCCGGGCCAACTCCAAATGGCGTGCAACTCGGTGCGCATCACCTCCATGACTGTCGCTAACGAACGCCACCTGCCACGCTTTCGGCCTATCCCTGGCGGCATTAAAAAATCGTAGCGTGATAACGATGGTTCCGATGCGCGTGCCGCTCGAAGGCGATTACAGGGGAGATACAGCCCTTTCCAAAGAGCCATGAACAGACTTTCTACTCCCAAGGAGACAAGAGATATTACGCGCATTTTCTCCGACGCGCACCACGTTTAAAAAATCGTAGCGTGAGAACGGTGGGTCCGATCCGCGTGCCGCTTAAAGGCGATTACAGGGGAGATGCATCCCTTTCCAAAGAGCCATGAACAGACTTTCTACTCCCAAGGAGACCAGAGATATTAACAGATAAAGCGTTACGCTCCAGTCGGATGAGCGAGAAACGCTTGTACAATTGCAACGAATTGGAGGAGAAAGTTTAAACAAACGCGCTGACTTTGAAGGCTCACATCTAGGCCGGGCCAGGTCCAAATGGCCTGCAACTCGGTCCGCATCACGTCCATGACTTTTCCTAACGAACGCCACCTGCCAAGCTTTCGGCCCGTCCCTGTTGGCATTAAAAAATCGTAGCGTGATAACGATGGTTCCGATCCGCGTGCCGCGCGAAGGCGATTACAGGGGAGATGCAGCCCTTTCCAAAGAACCATGAAAAGACTTTCTACTCCCAAGGAGACAAGAGATATTAAGCCGCAATGACGTCCGACGCGCTCATTTTCTCCGCCGCGCAGCACATTTAAAAAAATCATAGCGTGAAAACCGTGGGTTCGATCCGCGTGCCGCTCGAAGGCGATTACAGGGGAGATGCAGCCCTTTCCAAAGAGGCATGAACAGACTTCCTACTCCCAAGGAGCCCAAAGATATTAAGCCGCAAATACGTCCTTCGCGCGTCTTTTCTACGCCGCGCAACATTTAAAAAATCGTATCGTAAGAACGGTGGGTCCAATCCGCGTGCCGCTTAAAGGCGATTACAAGGGAGATGCAACCCTTTCCAAAGAGCCATGAACAGACTTTCTACTCCCAAGGAGACAAGAGATATTAAGCCGCAATGACGTCCGACGCGCGCATTTTCTCCGCCGCGCAACACATTTAAAAAAAATCGTAGCGTGAAAACCGTGGGTTCGATCCGCGTGTCGCTCGAAGTCGATTACAGGGGAGATGCAGCCCTTTCCAAAGAGCCATGAACAGACTTTCTACTCCCAAGGAGACCAGAGATATTAACAGATAAAGCGTTATGCTCCAGGCGGATGAGCGAGAAACGCTTGTACAATTGCAACGAATTGGAGGAGAAAGTTTAAACAAACGCGCTGACTTTGAACGCTCACATCTAGGCCGGGCCAGGTCCAAATGGCCTGCAACTCGGCGCGCATCACCTCCATGACTGTCCCTAACGAACGCTACCTGCCACGCTTTCGGCCCGTCCCTGGCGGCATTAAAAAATCGAAGCGTGATAACGATGGTGCCGATCCGCGTGCCGCTCGAAGGCGATTACAGGGGAGATGCAGCCCTTTCCAAAGAGCCATGAACAGACTTTCTACTCCCAAGGAGCCCAAAGATATTAAGCCGCAAATACGTCCTACGCGCGTCTTTTCTACGCCGCGCACCACATTTAAAAAATCGTAGCGTAAGAACGGTGGGTCCGATCCGTGCCGCTTAAAGGCGATTACAGGGGAGATGCAAACCTTTCCAAAGAGCCATGAAAAGACTTTCTACTCCCAAGGAGACAAGAGATTTAAGCCGAAATGACGTCCGACGCGCGCATTTTCTCCGCCGCGAACCACATTTAAAAAAATCATAGCGTGAAAACCGTGGGTTCGATCCGCGTGCCGCTCGAAGGCGATTACAGGGGAGATGCAGCCCTTTCCAAAGAGCCATGAACAGACTTCCTACTCCCAAGGAGACAAGAGATATTAAGCCGCAATGATGTCCGACGCGCGCATTTTCTCCGACGCGCACCACATTTAAAAAATCGTAGCGTGAGAACGGTGGGTCCGATCCGCGTGCCGCTTAAAGGCGATTACAGGGGAGATGCATCCCTTTCCAAAGTGCCATGAAAAGACTTTCTACTCCCAAGGAGACAAGAGATATTAACATATAAAGCGTTACGCTCCAGTCGGATGAGCAAGAAACGCTTGAGCAGTTGCAACGAATTGGAGGAGAAAGTTTAAACAAACGCGCTGACTTTGAACGCTCACATCTAGGTCTGGCCAAGTCCAAATGGCCTGCAACTCGGTGCGCATCACCTCCATGACTGTCCCTAACGAACGCCACCTGCCACGCTTTCGGCCCGTCCCTGGCGGCTTTAAAAAATCGTAGCGTGATAACCGTGGGTCCAATCCGCTTGAAGCTCGAAGGCGATTAGAGGGGAGATGCAGCCCTTTCCAAAGAGCCATGAACAGACTTCCTACTCCCAAGGAGACAAGAGATATTAAGCCACAAATACGTCCGGATCGCGTCTTTTCTCAGCAGCTCACCACATTTAAAAAAATCGTAGCGTGAAAACCGTGGGTTCGATATAGTATACATACAGAGTATATAGTTTGACCAAAAGATCGTGCTGATCTTTGATCTCTTGGTTCTTCATCTCCAGCGCCACTTTCAGACTCATAATGTCCTCCTCTATGGGCTGGTATAACACAGACACGAATCATCACTACAGCCAGTACAATGGAAAGGTGGGAATGTGTACTGAATGTGTACTGACGTTATAAGTGAAAGGTGGAGGTACTGGTGGATGTGTACTGACACTAGAAGGGATCTCTACCTGCAGTGACAGTCTGAGCTTCTCAAGTTCTTCCTCCAGAGATTTCTTCTCCTGTTCACAGGCCATTTTCATATCTGCCAGAGCAAGTATCATTACTGCTGGATATAACACAGATTGTATATACTACATAATTACTGCTGAATATATAAAATATAATATATATAGTACTATACATATATTAGTATCACTTTTATTGGAGCCTAAAGGCTAACATTCATTATTAGTTATGTTAGTATTATTGCAATTCCATAGTACTTACTCTTGATGGACCTGTTATGCTCCTCCTCCTCCTGCTGTTTCTGCAGGAGCTCTGTCTCCTCTTGCTGCTTGTGTTTCAGCATCTCCTGAAGAACCTGCAGCTCTTTCTGCTTCTGCAACCTCAACTCCTTCAGCTGCTCCAATAAATTGTTCTCCAACTCCTCATTCTCACAAGGCAAACACTCCAATCGGGCCACAGGCCCCACTAGTGACACAGAACCACACACACACACACACAGACACACACACACACACAGAGAGAGAGATAAACATGTATAAATGTATAAGAATTTGTGGATAAAATTACTATGAGATTATTTATAATCAAACGACTACACTATACAACCACATCTTCCTTTTATTTACATATTATACAGACATTTAGAGATATTTACTTTTTATTTACCCGCGTGCGTCTCTCTTCTCCAAGGTAGCGGAGAGATATGAAAGGATAAAAGGGGAAAAGAATAAAATGCACGTCGGTTTTAAATTCGCAGGCTACCTGCGCTGAAGGCGTGGAAAACGAGCACGTGACGGAAAGGCTTCCGTACCCGATGGGTCCAAATCACATGCCCAGCAAAGTAGCCGTAAACCTGGACACACAATGGAGACCATTTGACCCTTTAAAATCATACTACAACCAGACTTCCAGGCCCAAGAGGTCACACAGTCATTCCCAGCAAAGTAGCTTTGGGCCTGGGCACACTTCACGCAGTTTGACCCTTTAAATAATACTACAACCAGACACATACAGGTGGGCACATATACACAGATACACATTCTGTTTAATTTCTTCACATCTGCAGACTAGAGTAAGCTGAGGGTATAGTGTTCAACCAGGTACTACATAAACAGTATATAGTATATATACAGAGGATATAGTGTTAAACCAGGTACTACATACAGAGTATATAGTATACATACAGAGTATATAGTTTGACCAAAAGATCGTGCTGATCTTTGATCTCCTGGTTCTTCATCTCCAGCGCCACTTTCAGACTCATAATGTCCTCCTCTATGGGCTGGTATAACCCACACACACGAATCATCACTACAGCCAGTACAATGGAAAGGTGGGAATGTGTACTGAATGTGTACTGACTTTATAAGTGAAAGGTGGAGGTACTGGTGGATGTGTACTGACACTAGAAGGGATCTCTACCTGCAGTGACAGTCTGAGCTTCTCACGTTCTTCCTCCAGAGATTTCTTCTCCTGTTCACAGGCCATTTTCATATCTGCCAGAGCAAGTATCATTACTCCTGGATATAACACAGATTGTATATACTACATAATTACTACTGAATATATAAAATATAATATATATAGTACTATACATATATTAGTATCACTTTTATTGGAGCCTAAAGGCTAACATTCATTATTAGTTATGTTAGTATTATTGCATTTCCATAGTACTTACTCTTGATGGACCTGTTATGCTCCTCCTCCTCCTGCTGTTTCTGCAGGAGCTCTGTCTCCTCCTGCTGCTTGTGTTTCAGCATCTCCTGAAGAACCTGCAGCTCCTTCTGCTTCTGCAACCTCAACTCCTTCAGTTGCTCCAACAAACTGCTCTCCAACTCCTCCTTCTCACACCGCAAACACTCCAATCGGGCCACAGGCCCCACTAGTGACACAGAACCACACACACACACACACACACACACACACACACACACACACACAAAGAGAGAGATAAACATGTATAAATGTATAAGAATTTGTGGATAAAATTATTATGAGATTATTCATGATCAAACGACTACACTACACAACCACTTCTTCCTTTTATTTACATATTATACAGATATTTACAGATATTTACATTTTATTTACCCGCGTGCGTCTCTCTTCTCCAAGGTAGCGGAGAGATATGAAAGGATAAAAGGGGAAAAGAATAAAATGCACGTCGGTTTTAAATTCGCAGGCTACCTGCGCTGAAGGCGTGGAAAACGAGCACGTGACGGAAAGGCTTCCGTACCCGATGGGTCCAAATCACATGCCCAGCAAAGTAGCCTTAAACCTGCACACACAATGGAGACCATTTGACCCTTTAAAATCATACTACAACCAGACTTCCAGGCCCAAGAGGTCACACAGTCATGCCCAGCAAAGTAGCTCTGGGCCTGGGCACACTTCACGCAGTTTGACCCTTTAAATAATACTACAACCAGACTTCCAGGCACAAGAGGTCACACAGTCATGCACAGCAAAGTAGCTCTGGGCCTGGGCACACTTCATTCACTTTGTACCTTTAAATCATACTACTACTACTACCAGACTTCCAGGCCCAAGAGGTCACACAGTCATGCACAGCAAAGTAGCTCTGGGCCTGGGCACACTTCATTCACTTTGTACCTTTAAATCATACTACTACTACTACCAGACTTCCAGGCCCAAGAGGTCAAACACAGTCATGCACAGCAAAGTAGCTCTGGGCCTGGGCACACTTCAATCACTTTGTGCCTTTAAATCATACTACTACTACCAGACTTCCAGGGCCAAGAGGTCACAAAGTCATGTACAGCAAAGTAGCTCTGGGCCTGGGCACACTTCACGCAGTTTGACCATTTAAATAAAACTAGAAACAGACTTCCTGGCCCAAGAGGTCACACAGTCATGCCCATCAAAGTAGCTCTGGGCCTGGGCACACTTCACGCAGTTTGACCCTTTAAATAATACTACAACCAGACACATACAGGTGCGCACATATACACATTCTTTTTAATTTCTTCACATCTGCAGACTAGAGTAAGCTGAGGGTATAGTTTTAAACCAGGTACTACATAAACAGTATATAGTATATATACAGAGGATATAATGTTAAACCAGGTACTACATACAGAGTATATAGTTTGACCAAAAGTTCGTGCTGATCTTTGATCTCCTGGTTCTTCATCTCCAGCGCCACTTTCAGACTCAATGTCCTCCTCTATGGGCTGGTATAACACACACACGAATCATCACTACAGCCAGTACAATGGAAAGGTGGGAATGTGTACCGAATGTGTACTGACGTTATAAGTGAAAGGTGGAGGTACTGGTGGATGTGTACTGACACTATAAGGGATCTCTACCTGCAGTGACAGTCTGAGCTTCTCAAGTTCTTCCTCCAGAGATTTCTTCTCCTGTTCACAGGCCATTTTCATATCTGCCAGAGCAAGTATCATTACTCCTGGATATAACACAGATTGTATATACTACATAATTACTACTGAATATATAAAATATAATATATATAGTACTATACATATATTAGTATCACTTTTATTGGAGCCTAAAGGCTAACATTCATTATTAGTTATGTTAGTATTATTGCATTTCCATAGTACTTACTCTTGATGGACCTGTTATGCTCCTCCTCCTCCTGCTGTTTCTGCAGGAGCTCTGTCTCCTCCTGCTGCTTGTGTTTCAGCATCTCCTGAAGAACCTGCAGCTCCTTCTGCTTCTGCAACCTCAACTCCTTCAGTTGCTCCAACAAACTGCTCTCCAACTCCTCCTTCTCACACCGCAAACACTCCAATCGGGCCACAGGCCCCACTAGTGACACAGAACCACACACACACACACACACACACACACACACACACACACAAAGAGAGAGATAAACATGTATAAATGTATAAGAATTTGTGGATAAAATTATTATGAGATTATTCATGATCAAACGACTACACTACACAACCACTTCTTCCTTTTATTTACATATTATACAGATATTTACAGATATTTACATTTTATTTACCCGCGTGCGTCTCTCTTCTCCAAGGTAGCGGAGAGATATGAAAGGATAAAAGGGGAAAAGAATAAAATGCACGTCGGTTTTAAATTCGCAGGCTACCTGCGCTGAAGGCGTGGAAAACGAGCACGTGACGGAAAGGCTTCCGTACCCGATGGGTCCAAATCACATGCCCAGCAAAGTAGCCTTAAACCTGCACACACAATGGAGACCATTTGACCCTTTAAAATCATACTACAACCAGACTTCCAGGCCCAAGAGGTCACACAGTCATGCCCAGCAAAGTAGCTCTGGGCCTGGGCACACTTCACGCAGTTTGACCCTTTAAATAATACTACAACCAGACTTCCAGGCACAAGAGGTCACACAGTCATGCACAGCAAAGTAGCTCTGGGCCTGGGCACACTTCATTCACTTTGTACCTTTAAATCATACTACTACTACTACCAGACTTCCAGGCCCAAGAGGTCACACAGTCATGCACAGCAAAGTAGCTCTGGGCCTGGGCACACTTCATTCACTTTGTACCTTTAAATCATACTACTACTACTACCAGACTTCCAGGCCCAAGAGGTCAAACACAGTCATGCACAGCAAAGTAGCTCTGGGCCTGGGCACACTTCAATCACTTTGTGCCTTTAAATCATACTACTACTACCAGACTTCCAGGGCCAAGAGGTCACAAAGTCATGTACAGCAAAGTAGCTCTGGGCCTGGGCACACTTCACGCAGTTTGACCATTTAAATAAAACTAGAAACAGACTTCCTGGCCCAAGAGGTCACACAGTCATGCCCATCAAAGTAGCTCTGGGCCTGGGCACACTTCACGCAGTTTGACCCTTTAAATAATACTACAACCAGACACATACAGGTGCGCACATATACACATTCTTTTTAATTTCTTCACATCTGCAGACTAGAGTAAGCTGAGGGTATAGTTTTAAACCAGGTACTACATAAACAGTATATAGTATATATACAGAGGATATAATGTTAAACCAGGTACTACATACAGAGTATATAGTTTGACCAAAAGTTCGTGCTGATCTTTGATCTCCTGGTTCTTCATCTCCAGCGCCACTTTCAGACTCAATGTCCTCCTCTATGGGCTGGTATAACACACACACGAATCATCACTACAGCCAGTACAATGGAAAGGTGGGAATGTGTACCGAATGTGTACTGACGTTATAAGTGAAAGGTGGAGGTACTGGTGGATGTGTACTGACACTATAAGGGATCTCTACCTGCAGTGACAGTCTGAGCTTCTCAAGTTCTTCCTCCAGAGATTTCTTCTCCTGTTCACAGGCCATTTTCATATCTGCCAGAGCAAGTATCATTACTGCTGGATATAACACAGATTGTATATACTACATAATTACTACTGAATATATAAAATATAATATATATAGTACTATACATATATTAGTATCACTTTTATTGGAGCCTAAAGGCTAACATTCATTATTAGTTATGTTAGTATTATTGCATTTCCATAGTACTTACTCTTGATGGACCTGTTATGCTCCTCCTCCTCCTGCAGTTCCTGCAGGAGCTCTGTCTCCTTTTGCTGCTTGTGTTTCAGCATCTCCTGAAGAACCTGCAGCTCCTTCTGCTTCTGCAACCTCAACTCCTTCAGCTGCTCCAACAAACTGTTCTCCAACTCCTCCTTCTCACACCGCAAACACTCCAATCGGACCACAGGCCCCACTAGTGACACAGAACCACACACACACACAGACACACACACACACACACACACACACACACAGAGATAAACATGTATAAATGTATAAGAATTTGTGGATAAAATTATTATGAGATTATTCATAATCAAACGACTACACTACCCAACCACTTCTTCCTTTTATTTACATATTATACAGATATTTAGAGATATTTACATTTTATTTACCCGCGTGCGTCTCTCTTCTCCAAGGTAGCGGAGAGATATGAAGGGATAAAAGGGGAAAAGAATAAAATGCACGTCGGTTTTAAATTCGCAGGCTACCTACGCTGAAGGCGTGGAAAACGAGCACGTGACGGAAAGGCTTCCGTACCCGATGGGTCCAAATCACATGCCCAGCAAAGTAGCCTTAAACCTGGACTTACAATGGAGACCATTTGACCCTTTAAAATCATACTACAACCAGACTTCCAGGCGCAAGAGGTCAAACAGTCATGCCCAGCAAAGTAGCTCTGGGTCTGGGCACACTTCACGCAGTTTGACCGTTTAAATAAAACTAGAAACAGACTTCCTGGCCCAAGAGGTCACAGTCATACCCAGCAAAGTACGTTTAAACCTGGAAACAAATCAGATCCTTTCTGTCATTCAAAGGAATGGGCCTGCAACTCACAACCACATCCCCAGTGAAGCGCACCGTCACCCAGCCACACTACCCCACCTTGCCCGTCCTGGAACAACCACACCTCCAGGGCACCACATGCCAATCTCTCATGCCCAGCAAACTGCAACCTCACGCAGCCAGGCCACACACTGTCTCCCCTTGTACCGTCCAGGGACGAACTCCTCCACAAACCTGGTGTTCACGCGCACACACGCAATTACAACGAATTGGTGGAGAACTTTGAAAGAAACGTGCTGACTTTGAATACTCACATCTAGGCTGGGCCAGGTCCAAATGGCCTGCAGCTCGGTGCGCATTAACTGCTTGACTGTCCGTCACGAACGCCACCTGCCAAGCGTTCGTTCCGTCCCTGGCGGATTTTAAAAAATCGTAGCGTGAGAACGATGGTTCCGATCCGCGTGCCGCTTAAAGTCGATTACAGGGGAGATGCAACCCTTTCCAAAGAGCCATGAAAAGACTTTCTACTCCCAAGGAGACAAGAGATATTAAGCCGCAATGACGTCCTACGCGCGTCTTTTCTACGCCGCGCACCACATTTAAAAATTCGTAGCGTAAGAACGGTGGGTCCGATCCGCGTGCCGCTTAAAGGCGATTACAGGGGAGATGCAACCCTTTCCAAAGAGCCATGAAAAGACTTTCTACTCCCAAGGAGACAAGAGATATTAAGCCGCAATGACGTCCGACGCGCGCATTTTCTCCGACGCGCGACACATTTAAAAAAATCATAGCGTGAAAACCGTGGGTTCGATCCGCGTGCCGCTCGAAGGCGATTACAGGGGAGATGCAGCCCTTTCAAAAGAGCCATGAACAGACTTTCTACTCCCAAGGAGACCAGAAATATTAACATATAAAGCGTTACGCTCCAGTCGGATGAGCGAGAAACGCTTGTACAATTGCAACGAATTGGAGGAGAAAGTTTAAACAAACGCGCTGAATTTGAACGCTCACATCTAGGCCGGGCCAGGTCCAAATGGCCTGCAACTCGGTGTGCATCACCTCCATGACTGTCCCTAACGAACGCCACCTGCCACGCTTTCGGCCCGTCCCTAGAGGCATTAAAAAATCGTAGCGTGCTAACGATGGTTCCGATCCGCGTGCCGCTCGAAGGCGATTACAGGGGAGATGCATCCCTTTCCAAAGAGCCATGAACAGACTTTCTACTCCCAAGGAGCCCAAAGATATTAAGCCGCAAATACGTCCTACGCGCGTCTTTTCTACGCCGCGCACCACATTTAAAAAATCGTAGCGTAAGAACGGTGGGTCTGATCCGCGTGCCGCTTAAAGGCGATTACAGGGGAGATGCAGCCCTTTCCAAAGAGCCATGAACAGACTTCCTACTCCGAAGGAGACAAGAGATATTAAGCCGCAATGATGTCCGACGCGCGCATCTTCTCCGCCGCGCACCACATTTAAAAAATCTTAGCGTGAGAACGGTGGGTCCGATCCGCGTGCCGCTTAAAGGCGATTACAGGGGAGATGCAGCCCTTTCCAAAGAGCCATGAAAAGACTTTCTACTCCCAAGGAGACAAGAGATATTAAGCCGAAATGACGTCCGACGCGCGCATTTTCTCCGCCGCGCACCACATTTAAAAAAATCATAGCGTGAAAACCGTGGGTTCGATCCGCGTGCCGCTCGAAGGCGATTACAGGGGAGATGCAGCCCTTTCCAAAGAGCCATGAACAGACTTTCTACTCCCAATGAGACAAGAGATATTAAGCCGCAAATACGTCCGGTGCGCGTCTTTTCTCCGCCGCGCAACACATTAAAAAAAAATCGTAGCGTGAAAACCGTGGGTTTGATCCGCGTGCCGCTCGAAGGCGATTACAGGGGAGATGCATCCCTTTCAAAAGAGCCATGAACAGACTTCCTACTCCCAAGGAGCCCAAAGATATTAAGCCGCAAATACGTCCTACGCGCGTCTTTTCTACGCCGCGCACCACATTTAAAAAATCGTATCGTAAGAACGGTGGGTCCGATCCGCGTGCCGCTTAAAGGCGATTACAGGGGAGATGCAGCCCTTTCCAAAGAGCCTTGAATAGACTTTCTACTCCCAAGGAGCCCAAAGATATTAAGCCGCAAATACGTCCTACGCGCGTCTTTTCTACGCCGCGCACCACATTTAAAAAATCGTATCGGAAGAACGGTGGGTCCAATCCGCGTGCCGCTTAAAGGCGATTACAAGGGAGATGCAAACCTTTCCAAAGAGCCATGAAAAGACTTTCTACTCCCAAGGAGACAATAGATATTAAGCCGAAATGACGTCCGACGCGCGCATTTTCTCCGACGCGCACCACATTTAAAAAAATCATAGCGTGAAAACCGTGGGTTCGATCCGCGTGCCGCTCGAAGGCGATTACAGCGGAGATGCAGCCCTTTCCAAAGAGCCATGAAAAGACTTTCTACTCCCAAGGAGACAAGAGATATTAAGCCGCAATGACGTCCGACGCGCGCATTTTCTCCGACGCGCAACACATTTAAAAAAATCATAGCGTGAAAACCGTGGGTTCGATCCGCGTGCCGCTCGAAGGCGATTACAGGGGAGATGCAGCCCTTTCCAAAGAGCCATGAACAGACTTTCTACTCCCAATGAGACAAGAGATATCAAGCCGCAAATACGTCCGGCGCGCGTCTATTCTCCGCCGCGCAACACATTTAAAAAAAATCGTAGCGTGAAAACCGTGGGTTCGATCCGCGTGCCGCTTAAAGGCGATTACAGGGGAGATGCAGCCCTTTCCAAAGAGCCATGAAAAGACTTTCTACTCCCAAGGAGACAAGAGATATTAAGCCGAAATGACGTCCGACGCGCGCATTTCCTCCGCTGCGCACCACATTTAAAAAAATCATAGCGTTAAAACCGTGGGTTCGATCCGCGTGCCGCTCGAAGGCGATTACAGGGGAGATGCAGCCCTTTCCAAAGAGGCATGAATAGACTTCCTACTCCCAAGGAGCCCAAAGATATTAAGCCGCAAATACGTCCTACGCGCGTCTTTTCTACGCCGCGCACCACATTTAAAAAATCGTATCGGAAGAACGGTGGGTCCAATCCGCGTGCCGTTTAAAGGCGATTACAAGGGAGATGCAAACCTTTCCAAAGAGCCATGAAAAGACTTTCTACTCCCAAGGAGACAAGAGATATTAAGCCGAAATGACGTCCGACGCGCGCATTTCCTCCGCCGCGCAACACATTTAAAAAAAATCGTAGCGTGAAAAACGTGGGTTCGATCCGCGTGCCGCTCGAAGGCGATTACAGGGGAGATGCATCCCTTTCAAAAGAGCCATGAACAGACTTTCTACTCCCAAGGAGACCAGAAATATTAACATATAAAGCGTTACGCTCCAGTCGGATGAACGAGAAACGCTTGTACAATTGCAACGAATTGGAGGAGAAAGTTTAAACAAACGCGCTGACTTTGAACGCTCACATCTAGGCCGGGCCAACTCCAAATGGCGTGCAACTCGGTGTGCATCACCTCCATGACTGTCCCTAACGAACGCCACCTGCCACGCTTTCGGCCTATCCCTGGCGGCATTAAAAAATCGTAGCGTGATAACGATGGTTCCGATGCGCGTGCCGCTCAAAGGCGATTACAGGGGAGATACAGCCCTTTCCAAAGAGCCATGAACAGACTTTCTACTCCCAAGGAGACAAGAGATATTACGCGCATTTTCTCCGACGCGCACCACGTTTAAAAAATCGTAGCGTGAGAACGGTGGGTCCGATCCGCGTGCCGCTTAAAGGCGATTACAGGGGAGATGCAACCCTTTCCAAAGAACCATGAAAAGACTTTCTACTCCCAAGGAGACAAGAGATATTAAGCCGCAATGACGTCCGACGCGCGCATTTTCTCCGCCGCGCAGCACATTTAAAAAAATCATAGCGTGAAAACCGTGGGTTCGATCCGCGTGCCGCTCGAAGGCGATTACAGGGGAGATGGAGCCCTTTCCAAAGAGGCATGAACAGACTTCCTACTCACAAGGAGCCCAAAGATATTAAGCCGCAAATACGTCCTACGCGCGTCTTTTCTACGCCGCGCACCACATTTAAAAAATCGTAGCGTAAGAACGGTGGGTCCGATCCGCGTGCCGCTTAAAGGCGATTACAGGGGAGATGCAAACCTTTCCAAAGAGCCATGAAAAGACTTTCTACTCCCAAGGAGACAAGAGATATTAAGCCGCAATGACGTCCGACGCGCGCATTTTCTCCGACGCGCAACACATTTAAAAAAAAATCATAGCGTGAAAACCGTGGGTTCGATCCGCGTGCCGCTCGAAGGCGATTACAGGGGAGATGCAGCCCTTTCCAAAGAGCCATGAACAGACCTTCTACTCCGAATGAGACAAGAGATATCAAGCCGCAAATACGTCCGGCGCGCGTCTATTCTCCGCCGCGCAACACATTTAAAAAAAATCGTAGCGTGAAAACCGTGGGTTCGATCCGCGTGCCGCTTAAAGGCGATTACAGGGGAGATGCAAACCTTTCCAAAGAGCCATGAAAAGACTTTCTACTCCCAAGGAGACAAGAGATATTAAGCCGCAATGACGTCCGACGCGCGCATTTTCTCCGACGCGCAACACATTTAAAAAAAATCATAGCGTGAAAACCGTGGGTTCGATCCGCGTGCCGCTCGAAGGCGATTACAGGGGAGATGCAGCCCTTTCCAAAGAGCCATGAACAGACCTTCTACTCCCAATGAGACAAGAGATATCAAGCCGCAAATACGTCCGGCGCGCGTCTATTCTCCGCCGCGCAACACATTTAAAAAAAATCGTAGCGTGAAAACCGTGGGTTCGATCCGCGTGCCGCTTAAAGGCGATTACAGGGGAGATGCAGCCCTTTCCAAAGAGCCATGAAAAGACTTTCTACTCCCAAGGAGACAAGAGATATTAAGCCGAAATGACGTCCGACGCGCGCATTTCCTCCGCCGCGCACCACATTTAAAAAAATCATAGCGTGAAAACCGTGGGTTCGATCCGCGTGTCGCTCGAAGGCGATTACAGAGGAGATGCAGCCCTTTCCAAAGAGGCATGAACAGACTTCCTACTCCCAAGGAGCCCAAAGATATTAAGCCGCAAATACGTCCTACGCGCGTCTTTTCTACGCCGCGCACCACATTTAAAAAATCGTATCGGAAGAACGGTGGGTCCAATCCGCGTGCCGCTTAAAGGCGATTACAAGGGAGATGCAAACCTTTCCAAAGAGCCATGAAAAGACTTTCTACTCCCAAGGAGACAATAGATATTAAGCCGAAATGACGGCCGACGCGCGCATTTTCTCCGCCGCGCACCACATTTAAAAAAATCATAGCGTGAAAACCGTGGGTTCGATCCGCGTGCCGCTCGAAGGCGATTACAGCGGAGATGCAGCCCTTTCCAAAGAGCCATGAAAAGACTTTCTACTCCCAAGGAGACAAGAGATATTAAGCCGAAATGACGTCCGACGCGCGCATTTCCTCCGCCGCGCACCACATTTAAAAAAATCATAGCGTGAAAACCGTGGGTTCGATCCGCGTGCCGCTCGAAGGCGATTACAGGGGAGATGCAGCCCTTTCCAAAGAGCCATGAACAGACTTTCTACACCCAATGAGACAAGAGATATTAAGCCGCAAATACGTCCGGCGCGCGTCTTTTCTCCGCCGCGCAACACATTTAAAAAAAATCGTAGCGTGAAAACCGTGGGTTCGATCCGCGTGCCGCTCGAAGGCGATTACAGGGGAGATGCAGCCCTTTCCAAAGAGCCATGAACAGACTTTCTACTCCCAATGAGACAAGAGATATCAAGCCGCAAATACGTCCGGCGCGCGTCTATTCTCCGCCGCGCAACACATTTAAAAAAAATCGTAGCGTGAAAACCGTGGGTTCGATCCGCGTGCCGCTTAAAGGCGATTACAGGGGAGATGCAAACCTTTCCAAAGAGCCATGAAAAGACTTTCTACTCCCAAGGAGACAAGAGATATTAAGCCGCAATGACGTCCGACGCGCGCATTTTCTCCGACGCGCAACACATTTAAAAAAAATCATAGCGTGAAAACCGTGGGTTCGATCCGCGTGCCGCTCGAAGGCGATTACAGGGGAGATGCAGCCCTTTCCAAAGAGCCATGAACAGACCTTCTACTCCCAATGAGACAAGAGATATCAAGCCGCAAATACGTCCGGCGCGCGTCTATTCTCCGCCGCGCAACACATTTAAAAAAAATCGTAGCGTGAAAACCGTGGGTTCGATCCGCGTGCCGCTTAAAGGCGATTACAGGGGAGATGCAGCCCTTTCCAAAGAGCCATGAAAAGACTTTCTACTCCCAAGGAGACAAGAGATATTAAGCCGAAATGACGTCCGACGCGCGCATTTCCTCCGCCGCGCACCACATTTAAAAAAATCATAGCGTGAAAACCGTGGGTTCGATCCGCGTGCCGCTCGAAGGCGATTACAGGGGAGATGCAGCCCTTTCCAAAGAGGCATGAACAGACTTCCTACTCCCAAGAGCCCAAAGATATTAAGCCGCAAATACGTCCTACGCGCGTCTTTTCTACGCCGCGCACCACATTTAAAAAATCGTATCGGAAGAACGGTGGGTCCAATCCGCGTGCCGCTTAAAGGCGATTACAAGGGAGATGCAAACCTTTCCAAAGAGCCATGAACAGACTTTCTACACCCAATGAGACAAGAGATATTAAGCCGCAAATACGTCCGGCGCGCGTCTTTTCTCCGCCGCGCAACACATTTAAAAAAAATCGTAGCGTGAAAAACGTGGGTTCGATCCGCGTGCCGCTCGAAGGCGATTACAGGGGAGATGCATCCCTTTCAAAAGAGCCATGAACAGACTTTCTACTCCCAAGGAGACCAGAAATATTAACATATAAATCGTTACGCTCCAGTCGGATGAACGAGAAACGCTTGTACAATTGCAACGAATTGGAGGAGAAAGTTTAAACAAACGCGCTGAGTTTGAACGCTCACATCTAGGCCGGGCCAACTCCAAATGGCGTGCAACTCGGTGCGCATCACCTCCATGACTGTCGCTAACGAACGCCACCTGCCACGCTTTCGGCCTATCCCTGGCGGCATTAAAAAATCGTAGCGTGATAACGATGGTTCCGATGCGCGTGCCGCTCGAAGGCGATTACAGGGGAGATACAGCCCTTTCCAAAGAGCCATGAACAGACTTTCTACTCCCAAGGAGACAAGAGATATTACGCGCATTTTCTCCGACGCGCACCACGTTTAAATAAATCGTAGCGTGAGAACGGTGGGTCCGATCCGCGTGCCGCTTAAAGGCGATTACAGGGGAGATGCATCCCTTTCCAAAGAGCCATGAACAGACTTTCTACTCCCAAGGAGACCAGAGATATTAACAGATAAAGCGTTACGCTCCAGTCGGATGAGCGAGAAACGCTTGTACAATTGCAACGAATTGGAGGAGAAAGTTTAAACAAACGCGCTGACTTTGAAGGCTCACATCTAAGCCGGGCCAGGTCCAAATGGCCTGCAACTCGGTCCGCATCACGTCCATGACTTTTCCTAACGAACGCCACCTGCCAAGCTTTCGGCCCGTCCCTGTCGGCATTAAAAAATCGTAGCATGATAACGATGGTTCCGATCCGCGTGCCGCGCGAAGGCGATTACAGGGGAGATGCAGCCCTTTCCAAAGAGCCATGAGCAGACTTTCTACTCCCAAGGAGCCCAAAGATATTAAGCCGCAAATACGTCCTACGCGCGTCTTTTCTACGCCGCGCACCACATTTAAAAAATCTTAGCGTAAGAACGGTGGGTCCGATCCGCGTGCCGCTTAAAGGCGATTACAGGGGAGATGCAAACCTTTCCAAAGAGCCATGAAAAGACTTTCTACTCCCAAGGAGACAAGAGATATTAAGCCGCAATGACGTCCGACGCGCGCATTTTCTCCGACGCGCAACACATTTAAAAAAATCATAGCGTGAAAACCGTGGGTTCGATCCGCGTGCCGCTCGCAGGCGATTACAGGGGAGATGCAGCCCTTTCCAAAGAGCCATGAACAGACTTCCTACTCCCAACGAGACAAGAGATATTAAGCCCCAATGACGTCCGACGCGCGCATTTATTGCGCCGCGCACCACATTTAAAAAATCGTAGCGTGAGAACGGTGGGTCCGATCCGCGTGCCGCTTAAAGGCGATTACAGGGGAGATGCAGCCCTTTCCAAAGAGCCATGAACAGACTTTCTACTCCCAAGAAGACAAGAGATATTAAGCCGCAATGACGTCCGACGCGCGCATTTTCTCCGACGCGCACCACATTTAAAAAAATCATAGCGTGAAAACCGTGCGTTCGATCCGCGTGCCGCTCGAAGGCGATTACAGGGGAGATGCAGCCCTTTCCAAAGAGCCATGAACAGACTTTCTACTCCCAAGGAGACAAGAGATATTAAGCCGAAATGACGTCCGACGCGCGCATTTCCTCCGCCGCGCACCACATTTAAAAAAATCATAGCGTGAAAACCGTGGGTTCGATCCGCGTGCCGCTCGAAGGCGATTACAGGGGAGATGGAGCCCTTTCCAAAGAGGCATGAACAGACTTCCTACTCCCAAGGAGCCCAAAGATATTAAGCCGCAAATACGTCCTACGCGCGTCTTTTCTACGCCGCGCACCACATTTAAAAAATCGTAGCTTAAGAACGGTGGGTCCGATCCGCGTGCCGCTTAAAGGCGATTACAGGGGAGATGCAAACCTTTCCAAAGAGCCATGAAAAGACTTTCTACTCCCAAGGAGACAAGAGATATTAAGCCGCAATGACGTCCGACGCGAGCATTTATTGCGCCGCGCACCACATTTAAAAAATCGTAGCGTGAGAACGGTGGGTCCGATCCGCGTGCCGCTTAAAGGCGATTACAGGGGAGATGCAGCCCTTTCAAAAGAGCCATGAACAGACTTTCTACTCCCAAGGAGACCAGAAATATTAACATATAAAGCGTTACGCTCCAGTCGGATGAACGAGAAACGCTTGTACAATTGCAACGAATTGGAGGAGAAAGTTTAAACAAACGCGCTGACTTTGAACGCTCACATCTAGGCTGGGCCAACTCCAAATGGCGTGCAACTCGGTGCGCATCACCTCCATGAATGTCCCTAACGAACGCCACCTGCCACGCTTTCGGCCTATCCCTGGCGGCATTAAAAAATCGTAGCGTGATAACGATGGTTCCGATGCGCGTGCCGCTCGAAGGCGATTACAGGGGAGATACAGCCCTTTCCAAAGAGCCATGAACAGACTTTCTACTCCCAAGGAGACAAGAGATATTACGCGCATTTTCTCCGACGCGCACCACGTTTAAAAAATCGTAGCGTGAGAACGGTGGGTCCGATCCGCGTGCCGCTTAAAGGCGATTACAGGGGAGATGCATCCCTTTCCAAAGAGCCATGAACAGACTTTCTACTCCCAAGGAGACCAGAGATATTAACAGATAAAGCGTTACGCTCCAGTCGGATGAGCGAGAAACGCTTGTACAATTGCAACGAATTGGAGGAGAAAGTTTAAACAAACGCGCTGACTTTGAAGGCTCACATCTAGGCCGGGCCAGGTCCAAATGGCCTACAACTCGGTCCACATCACGTCCATGACTTTTCCTAACGAACGCCACCTGCCAAGCTTTCGGCCCGTCCCTGTCGGCATTAAAAAATCGTAGCGTGATAACGATGGTTCCGATCCGCGTGCCGCGCGAAGGCGATTACAGGGGAGATGCAGCCCTTTCCAAAGAGCCATGAACAGACTTTCTACTCCCAAGGAGCCCAAAGATATTAAGCCGCAAATAAGTCCTACGCGCGACTTTTCTACGCCTCGCACCACATTTAAAAAATCGTAGCGTGAGAACGGTGGGTCCGATCCGCGTGCCGCTTAAAGGCGATTACAGGGGAGATGCAACCCTTTCCAAAGAACCATGAAAAGACTTTCTACTCCCAAGGAGACAAGAGATATTAAGCCGCAATGACGTCCGACGCGCGCATTTTCTCCGCCGCGCAGCACATTTAAAAAAATCATAGCGTGAAAATCGTGGGTTCGATCCGCGTGCCGCTCGAAGGCGATTACAGGGGAGATGGAGCCCTTTCCAAAAAGGCATGAACAGACTTCCTACTCCCAAGGAGCCCAAAGATATTAAGCCGCAAATACGTCCTACGCGCGTCTTTTCTACGCCGCGCACCACATTTAAAAAATCGTAGCGTAAGAACGGTGGGTCCGATCCGCGTGCCGCTTAAAGGCGATTACAGGGGAGATGCAAACCTTTCCAAAGAGCCATGAAAAGACTTTCTACTCCCAAGGAGACAAGAGATATTAAGCCGCAATGACGTCCGACGCGCGCATTTTCTCCGACGCGCAACACATTTAAAAAAATCATAGCGTGAAAACCGTGGGTTCGATCCGCGTGCCGCTCGAAGGCGATTACAGGGGAGATGCAGCCCTTTCCAAAGAGCCATGAACAGACTTTCTACTCCCAATGAGACAAGAGATATCAAGCCGCAAATACGTCCGGCGCGCGTCTATTCTCCGCGCGCAACACATTTAAAAAAAATCGTAGCGTGAAAACCGTGGGTTCGATCCGCGTGCCGCTTAAAGGCGATTACAGGGGAGATGCAGCCCTTTCCAAAGAGCCATGAAAAGACTTTCTACTCCCAAGGAGACAAGAGATATTAAGCCGAAATGACGTCCGACGCGCGCATTTCCTCCGCCGCGCACCACATTTAAAAAAATCATAGCGTGAAAACCGTGGGTTCGATCCGCGTGCCGCTCGAAGGCGATTACAGGGGAGATGCAGCCCTTTCCAAAGAGCCATGAACAGACTTTCTACTCCCAAGGAGCCCAAAGATATTAAGCCGCAAATACGTCCTACGCGCGTCTTTTCTACGCCGCGCACCACATTTAAAAAATCTTAGCGTAAGAACGGTGGGTCCGATCCGCGTGCCGCTTAAAGGCGATTACAGGGGAGATGCAAACCTTTCCAAAGAGCCATGAAAAGACTTTCTACTCCCAAGGAGACAAGAGATATTAAGCCGCAATGACGTCCGACGCGCGTCTTTTCTATGCCGCGCACCACATTTAAAAAAATCATAGCGTGAAAACCGTGGGTTCCATCCGCGTGCCGCTCGAAGGCGATTACAGGGGAGATGCAGCCCTTTCCAAAGAGCCATGAACAGACTTTCTACTCCCAATGAGACAAGAGATATTAAGCCGCAATGACGTCCGACGCGCGCATTTTCTCCGCCGCGCACCACATTTAAAAAAATCATAGCGTGAAAACCGTGGGTTCGATCCGCGTGCCGCTCGAAGGCGATTACAGGGGAGATGCAGCCCTTTCCAAAGAGCCATGAACAGACTTCCTACTCCCAAGGAGCCCAAAGATATTAAGCCGCAAATACGTCCTACGCGCGTCTTTTCTACGCCGCGCACCACATTTAAAAAATCGTATCGTAAGAACGGTGGGCCCAATCCGCGTGCCGCTTAAAGGCGATTACAAGGGAGATGCAACCCTTTCCAAAGAGCCATGAACAGACTTTAAAAAATCGTAGCGTGAGAACGGTGGGTCCGATCCGCGTGCCGCTTAAAGGCGATTACAGGGGAGATGCATCCCTTTCCAAAGAGCCATGAACAGACTTTCTACTCCCAAGGAGACCAGAGATATTAACAGATAAAGCGTTACGCTCCAGTCGGATGAGCGAGAAACGCTTGTACAATTGCAACGAATTGGAGGAGAAAGTTTAAACAAACGCGCTGACTTTGAAGGCTCACATCTAGGCCGGGCCAGGTCCAAATGGCCTGCAACTCGGTCCGCATCACGTCCATGACTTTTCCTAACGAACGCCACCTGCCAAGCTTTCGGCCCGTCCCTGTCGGCATTAAAAAATCGTAGCGTGATAACGATGGTTCCGATCCGCGTGCCGCGCCAAGGCGATTACAGGGGAGATGCAGCCCTTTCCAAAGAGCCATGAACAGACTTTCTACTCCCAAGGAGCCCAAAGATATTAAGCCGCAAATAAGTCCTACGCGCGTCTTTTCTACGCCTCGCAGGACATTTAAAAAATCGTAGCGTAAGAACGGTGGGTCCGATCCGCGTGCCGCTTAAAGGCGATTACAGGGGAGATGCAACCCTTTCCAAAGAACCATGAAAAGACTTTCTACTCCCAAGGAGACAAGAGATATTAAGCCGCAATGACGTCCGACGCGCGCATTTTCTCCGCCGCGCAGCACATTTAAAAAAATCATAGCGTGAAAACCGTGGGTTCGATCCGCGTGCCGCTCGAAGGCGATTACAGGGGAGATGGAGCCCTTTCCAAAGAGGCATGAACAGACTTCCTACTCCCAAGGAGCCCAAAGATATTAAGCCGCAAATACGTCCTACGCGCGTCTTTTCTACGCCGCGCACCACATTTAAAAAATCGTAGCGTAAGAACGGTGGGTCCGATCCGCGTGCCGCTTAAAGGCGATTACAGGGGAGATGCAAACCTTTCCAAAGAGCCATGAAAAGACTTTCTACTCCCAAGGAGACAAGAGATATTAAGCCGCAATGACGTCCGACGCGCGCATTTTCTCCGACGCGCAACACATTTAAAAAAAATCGTAGCGTGAAAACCGTGGGTTCCATCCGCGTGCCGCTTAAAGGCGATTACAGGGGAGATGCAGCCCTTTCCAAAGAACCATGAAAAGACTTTCTACTCCCAAGGAGACAAGAGATATTAAGCCGAAATGACGTCCGACGCGCGCATTTCCTCCGCCGCGCACCACATTTAAAAAAATCGTAGCGTGAAAACCGTGGGTTCCATCCGCGTGCCGCTTAAAGGCGATTACAGGGGAGATGCAGCCCTTTCCAACGAGACATGAACAGACTTCCTACTCCCAAGGAGCCCAAAGATATTAAGCCGCAAATACGTCCTACGCGCGTCTTTTCTACGCCGCGCACCACATTTAAAAAATCGTATCGTAAGAACGGTGGGCCCAATCCGCGTGCCGCTTAAAGGCGATTACAAGGGAGATGCAACCCTTTCCAAAGAGCCATGAACAGACTTTCTACTCCCAAGGAGACAATAGATATTAAGCCGCAATGACGTCCGACGCGCGCATTTTCTCCGACGCGCACCACGTTTAAAAAATCGTAGCGTGAGAACGGTGGGTCCGATCCGCGTGCCGCTTAAAGGCGATTACAGGGGAGATGCATCCCTTTCCAAAGAGCCATGAACAGACTTTCTACTCCCAAGGAGACCAGAGATATTAACAGATAAAGCGTTACGCTCCAGTCGGATGAGCGAGAAACGCTTGTACAATTGCAACGAATTGGAGGAGAAAGTTTAAACAAACGCGCTGACTTTGAAGGCTCACATCTAGGCCGGGCCAGGTCCAAATGGCCTGCAACTCGGCGCGCATCACCTACATGACTGTCCCTAACGAACGCCACCTGCCACGCTTTCGGCCCGTCCCTGTCGGCATTAAAAAATCGTAGCGTGATAACGATGGTTCCGATCCGCGTGCCGCGCGAAGGCGATTACAGGGGAGATGCAGCCCTTTCCAAAGAGCCATGAACAGACTTTCTACTCCCAAGGAGCCCAAAGATATTAAGCCGCAAATACGTCCTACGCGCGTCTTTTCTACGCAGCGCACCACATTTAAAAAATCTTAGCGTGAGAACGGTGGGTCCGATCCGCGTGCCGCTTAAAGGCGATTACAAGGGAAATGCAGCCCTTTCCAAATAGCCATGAAAAGACTTTCTACTCCCAAGGAGACAAGAGATATTAAGCCGCAATGACGTCCGACGCGCGCATTTTCTCCGCCGCGCAACACATTTTAAAAAATCATAGCGTGAAAACCGTGGGTTCGATCCGCGTGCCGCTCGAAGGCGATTACAGGGGAGATGCAGCCCTTTCCAAAGAGCCATGAACAGACTTCCTACTCCCAAGGAGCCCAAAGATATTAAGCCGCAAATACGTCCTACGCGCGTCTTTTCTACGCCGCGCACCACATTTAAAAAATCGTAGCGTAAGAACGGTGGGTCCGATCCGCGTGCCGCTTAAAGGCGATTACAGGGGAGATGCAAACCTTTCCAAAGAGCCATGAAAAGACTTTCTACTCCCAAGGAGACAAGAGATATTAAGCCGCAATGACGTCCGACGCGCGCATTTTCTCCGACGCGCAACACATTTAAAAAAAATCGTAGCGTGAAAACCGTGGGTTCCATCCGCTTGCCGCTTAAAGGCGATTACAGGGGAGATGCAGCCCTTTCCAAAGAACCATGAAAAGACTTTCTACTCCCAAGGAGACAAGAGATATTAAGCCGAAATGACGTCCGACGCGCGCATTTCCTCCGCCGCGCACCACATTTAAAAAAATCATAGCGTGAAAACCGTGGGTTCGATCCGCGTGCCGCTCGAAGGCGATTACAGGGGAGATGCAGCCCTTTCCAAAGAGACATGAACAGACTTCCTACTCCCAAGGAGCCCAAAGATATTAAGCCGCAAATACGTCCTACGAGCGTCTTTTCTACGCCGCGCACCACATTTAAAAAATCGTATCGTAAGAACGGTGGGCCCAATCCGCGTGCCGCTTAAAGGCGATTACAAGGGAGATGCAACCCTTTCCAAAGAGCCATGAACAGACTTTCTACTCCCAAGGAGACAATAGATATTAAGCCGCAATGACGTCCGACGCGCGCATTTTCTCCGACGCGCACCACGTTTAAAAAATCGTAGCGTGAGAACGGTGGGTCCGATCCGCGTGCCGCTTAAAGGCGATTACAGGGGAGATGCATCCCTTTCCAAAGAGCCATGAACAGACTTTCTACTCCCAAGGAGACCAGAGATATTAACAGATAAAGCGTTACGCTCCAGTCGGATGAGCGAGAAACGCTTGTACAATTGCAACGAATTGGAGGAGAAAGTTTAAACAAACGCGCTGACTTTGAAGGCTCACATCTAGGCCGGGCCAGGTCCAAATGGCCTGCAACTCGGCGCGCATCACCTCCATGACTGTCCCTAACGAACGCCACCTGCCACGCTTTCGGCCCGTCCCTGTCGGCATTAAAAAATCGTAGCGTGATAACGATGGTTCCGATCCGCGTGCCGCGCGAAGGCGATTACAGGGGAGATGCAGCCCTTTCCAAAGAGCCATGAACAGACTTTCTACTCCCAAGGAGCCCAAAGATATTAAGCCGCAAATACGTCCTACGCGCGTCTTTTCTACGCCGCGCACCACATTTAAAAAATCTTAGCGTGAGAACGGTGGGTCCGATCCGCGTGCCGCTTAAAGGCGATTACAAGGGAAATGCAGCCCTTTCCAAAGAGCCATGAAAAGACTTTCTACTCCCAAGGAGACAAGAGATATTAAGCCGAAATGACGTCCGACGCGAGCATTTTCTCCGCCGCGCAACACATTTTAAAAAATCATAGCGTGAAAACCGTGGGTTCGATCCGCGTGCCGCTCGAAGGCGATTACAGGGGAGATGCAGCCCTTTCCAAAGAGCCATGAACAGACTTCCTACTCCCAACGAGACAAGAGATATTAAGCCGCAATGACGTCCGACGCGCGCATTTATTGCGCCGCGCACCACATTTAAAAAATCGTAGCGTGAGAACGGTGGGTCCGATCCGCGTGCCGCTTAAAGGCGATTACAGGGGAGATGCAGCCCTTTCCAAAGAGCCATGAACAGACTTTCTACTCCCAAGGAGACAAGAGATATTAAGCCGCAATGACGTCCGACGCGCGCATTTTCTCCGCCGCGCACCACATTTAAAAAAATCATAGCGTGAAAACCGTGGGTTCCATCCGCGTGCCGCTCGAAGGCGATTACAGGGGAGATGCAGCCCTTTCCAAAGAGCCATGAACAGACTTTCTACTCCCAATGAGACAAGAGATATCAAGCCGCAAATACGTCCGGCGCGCGTCTATTCTCCGCGCGCAACACATTTAAAAAAAATCGTAGCGTGAAAACCGTGGGTTCGATCCGCGTGCCGCTCGAAGGCGATTACAGGGGAGATGCAGCCCTTTCCAAAGAGACATGAACAGACTTCCTACTCCCAAGGAGCCCAAAGATATTAAGCCGCAAATACGTCCTACGCGCGTCTTTTCTACGCCGCGCACCACATTTAAAAAATCGTATCGTAAGAACGGTGGGCCCAATCCGCGTGCCGCTTAAAGGCGATTACAAGGGAGATGCAACCCTTTCCAAAGAGCCATGAACAGACTTTAAAAAATCGTAGCGTGAGAACGGTGGGTCCGATCCGCGTGCCGCTTAAAGGCGATTACAGGGGAGATGCATCCCTTTCCAAAGAGCCATGAACAGACTTTCTACTCCCAAGGAGACCAGAGATATTAACAGATAAAGCGTTACGCTCCAGTCGGATGAGCGAGAAACGCTTGTACAATTGCAACGAATTGGAGGAGAAAGTTTAAACAAACGCGCTGACTTTGAACGCTCACATCTAGGCCGGGCCAGGTCCAAATGGCCTGCAACTCGGCGCGCATCACCTCCATGACTGTCCCTAACGAACGCCACCTGCCACGCTTTCGGCCCGTCCCTGTCGGCATTAAAAAATCGTAACGTGATAACGATGGTTCCGATCCGCGTGCCGCGCGAAGGCGATTACAGGGGAGATGCAGCCCTTTCCAAAGAGCCATGAACAGACTTTCTACTCCCAAGGAGCCCAAAGATATTAAGCCGCAAATACGTCCTACGCGCGTCTTTTCTACGCCGCGCACCACATTTAAAAAATCATAGCGTGAAAACCGTGGGTTCGATCCGCGTGCCGCTCGAAGGCGATTACAGGGGAGATGCAGCCCTTTCCAAAGAGGCATGAACAGACTTCCTACTCCCAAGGAGCCCAAAGATATTAAGCCGCAAATACGTCCTACGCGCGTCTTTTCTACGCCGCGCACCACATTTAAAAAATCGTAGCGTAAGAACGGTGGGTCCGATCCGCGTGCCGCTTAAAGGCGATTACAGGGGAGATGCAAACCTTTCCAAAGAGCCATGAAAACACTTTCTACTCCCAAGGAGACAAGAGATATTAAGCCGCAATGACGTCCGACGCGCGCATTTATTGCGCCGCGCACCACATTTAAAAAATCGTAGCGTGAGAACGGTGGGTCCGATCCGCGTGCCGCTCGAAGGCGATTACAGGCGAGATGCAGCCCTTTCCAAAGAGCCATGAACAGACTTTCTACTCCCAAGGAGACAAGAGATATTACGCGCATTTTCTCCGAGGCGCACCACGTTTAAAAAATCGTAGCGTGAGAACGGTGGGTCCGATCCGCGTGCCGCTTAAAGGCGATTACAGGGGAGATGCATCCCTTTCCAAAGAGCCATGAACAGACTTTCTACTCCCAAGGAGACCAGAGATATTAACAGATAAAGCGTTACGCTCCAGTCGGATGAGCGAGAAACGCTTGTACAATTGCAACGAATTGGAGGAGAAAGTTTAAACAAACGCGCTGACTTTGAAGGCTCACATCTAGGCCGGGCCAGGTCCAAATGGCCTGCAACTCGGTCCGCATCATGTCCATGACTTTTCCTAACGAACGCCACCTGCCAAGCTTTCGGCCCGTCCCTGTCGGCATTAAAAAATCGTAGCGTGATAACGATGGTTCCGATCCGCGTGCCGCGCCAAGGCGATTACAGGGGAGATGCAGCCCTTTCCAAAGAGGCATGAACAGACTTCCTACTCCCAAGGAGCCCAAAGATATTAAGCCGCAAATACGTCCTACGCGAGTCTTTTCTACGCCGCGCACCACATTTAAAAAATCGTAGCGTAAGAACGGTGGGTCCGATCCGCGTGCCGCTTAAAGGCGATTACAGGGGAGATGCAAACCTTTCCAAAGAGCCATGAAAAGACTTTCTACTCCCAAGGAGACAAGAGATATTAAGCCGCAATGACGTCCGACGCGCGCATTTTCTCCGACGCGCAACACATTTAAAAAAAATCGTAGCGTGAAAACCGTGGGTTCCATCCGCGTGCCGCTTAAAGGCGATTACAGGGGAGATGCAGCCCTTTCCAATGAACCATGAAAAGACTTTCTACTCCCAAGGAGACAAGAGATATTAAGCCGAAATGACGTCCGACGCGCGCATTTCCTCCGCCGCGCACCACATTTAAAAAAATCATAGCGTGAAAACCGTGGGTTCGATCCGCGTGCCGCTCGAAGGCGATTACAGGGGAGATGCAGCCCTTTCCAAAGAGACATGAACAGACTTCCTACTCCCAAGGAGCCCAAAGATATTAAGCCGCAAATACGTCCTACGCGCGTCTTTTCTACGCCGCGCACCACATTTAAAAAATCGTATCGTAAGAACGGTGGGCCCAATCCGCGTGCCGCTTAAAGGCGATTACAAGGGAGATGCAACCCTTTCCAAAGAGCCATGAACAGACTTTCTACTCCCAAGGAGACAATAGATATTAAGCCGCAATGACGTCCGACGCGCGCATTTTCTCCGACGCGCACCACGTTTAAAAAATCGTAGCGTGAGAACGGTGGGTCCGATCCGCGTGCCGCTTAAAGGCGATTACAGGGGAGATGCATCCCTTTCCAAAGAGCCATGAACAGACTTTCTACTCCCAAGGAGACCAGAGATATTAACAGATAAAGCGTTACGCTCCAGTCGGATGAGCGAGAAACGCTTGTACAATTGCAACGAATTGGAGGAGAAAGTTTAAACAAACGCGCTGACTTTGAAGGCTCACATCTAGGCCGGGCCAGGTCCAAATGGCCTGCAACTCGGCGCGCATCACCTCCATGACTGTCCCTAACGAACGCCACCTGCCACGCTTTCGGCCCGTCCCTGTCGGCATTAAAAAATCGTAGCGTGATAACGATGGTTCCGATCCGCGTGCCGCGCGAAGGCGATTACAGGGGAGATGCAGCCCTTTCCAAAGAGCCATGAACAGACTTTCTACTCCCAAGGAGCCCAAAGATATTAAGCCGCAAATACGTCCTACGCGCGTCTTTTCTACGCAGCGCACCACATTTAAAAAATCTTAGCGTGAGAACGGTGGGTCCGATCCGCGTGCCGCTTAAAGTCGATTACAAGGGAAATGCAGCCCTTTCCAAAGAGCCATGAAAAGACTTTCTACTCCCAAGGAGACAAGAGATATTAAGCCGCAATGACGTCCGACGCGCGCATTTTCTCCGCCGCGCAACACATTTTAAAAAATCATAGCGTGAAAACCGTGGGTTCGATCCGCGTGCCGCTCGAAGGCGATTACAGGGGAGATGCAGCCCTTTCCAAAGAGCCATGAACAGACTTCCTACTCCCAACGAGACAAGAGATATTAAGCCGCAATGACGTCCGACGCGCGCATTTATTGCGCCGCGCACCACATTTAAAAAATCGTAGCGTGAGAACGGTGGGTCCGATCCGCGTGCCGCTTAAAGGCGATTACAGGGGAGATGCAGCCCTTTCCAAAGAGCCATGAACAGACTTTCTACTCCCAAGGAGACAAGAGATATTAAGCCGCAATGACGTCCGACGCGCGCATTTTCTCCGCTGCGCAGCACATTTAAAAAAATCATAGCGTGAAAACCGTGGGTTCGATCCGCGTGCCGCTCGAAGGCGATTACAGGGGAGATGCAGCCCTTTCCAAAGAGCCATGAACAGACTTTCTACTCCCAAGGAGCCCAAAGATATTAAGCCGCAAATAAGTCCTACGCGCGTCTTTTCTACGCCTCGCACCACATTTTAAAAATCGTAGCGTAAGAACGGTGGGTCCGATCCGCGTGCCGCTTAAAGGCGATTACAGGGGAGATGCAACCCTTTCCAAAGAACCATGAAAAGACTTTCTACTCCCAAGGAGATAAGAGATATTAAGCCGCAATGACGTCCGAGGCGCGCATTTTCTCCGCCGCGCACCACATTTAAAAAAATCATAGCGTGAAAACCGTGGGTTCGATCCGCGTGCCGCTCGAAGGCGATTACAGGGGAGATGGAGCCCTTTCCAAAGAGGCATGAACAGACTTCCTACTCCCAAGGAGCCCAAAGATATTAAGCCGCAAATACGTCCTACGCGCGTCTTTTCTACGCCGCGCACCACATTTAAAAAATCGTAGCGTAAGAACGGTGGGTCCGATCCGCGTGCCGCTTAAAGGCGATTACAGGGGAGATGCAAACCTTTCCAAAGAGCCATGAAAAGACTTTCTACTCCCAAGGAGACAAGAGATATTAAGCCGCAATGACGTCCGACGCGCGCATTTTCTCCGACGCGCAACACATTTAAAAAAAATCGTAGCGTGAAAACCGTGGGTTCCATCCGCGTGCCGCTTAAAGGCGATTACAGGGGAGATGCAGCCCTTTCCAAAGAACCATGAAAAGACTTTCTACTCCCAAGGAGACAAGAGATATTAAGCCGAAATGACGTCCGACGCGCGCATTTCCTCCGCCGCGCACCACATTTAAAAAAATCATAGCGTGAAAACCGTGGGTTCGATCCGCGTGCCGCTCGAAGGCGATTACAGGGGAGATGCAGCCCTTTCCAAAGAGACATGAACAGACTTCCTACTCCCAAGGAGCCCAAAGATATTAAGCCGCAAATACGTCCTACGCGCGTCTTTTCTACGCCGCGCACCACATTTAAAAAATCGTATCGTAAGAACGGTGGGCCCAATCCGCGTGCCGCTTAAAGGCGATTACAAGGGAGATGCAACCCTTTCCAAAGAGCCATGAACAGACTTTCTACTCCCAAGGAGACAATAGATATTAAGCCGCAATGACGTCCGACGCGCGCATTTTCTCCGACGCGCACCACGTTTAAAAAATCGTAGCGTGAGAACGGTGGGTCCGATCCGCGTGCCGCTTAAAGGCGATTACAGGGGAGATGCATCCCTTTCCAAAGAGCCATGAACAGACTTTCTACTCCCAAGGAGACCAGAGATATTAACAGATAAAGCGTTACGCTCCAGTCGGATGAGCGAGAAACTCTTGTACAATTGCAACGAATTGGAGGAGAAAGTTTAAACAAACGCGCTGACTTTGAAGGCTCACATCTAGGCCGGGCCAGGTCCAAATGGCCTGCAACTCGGCGCGCATCACCTCCATGACTGTCCCTAACGAACGCCACCTGCCACGCTTTCGGCCCGTCCCTGTCGGCATTAAAAAATCGTAGCGTGATAACGATGGTTCCGATCCGCGTGCCGCGCGAAGGCGATTACAGGGGAGATGATGCCCTTTCCAAAGAGCCATGAACAGACTTTCTACTCCCAAGGAGCCCAAAGATATTAAGCCGCAAATACGTCCTACGCGCGTCTTTTCTACGCAGCGCACCACATTTAAAAAATCTTAGCGTGAGAACGGTGGGTCCGATCCGCGTGCCGCTTAAAGGCGATTACAAGGGAAATGCAGCCCTTTCCAAAGAGCCATGAAAAGACTTTCTACTCCCAAGGAGACAAGAGATATTAAGCCGCAATGACGTCCGACGCGCGCATTTTCTCCGCCGCGCAACACATTTTAAAAAATCATAGCGTGAAAACCGTGGGTTCGATCCGCGTGCCGCTCGAAGGCGATTACAGGGGAGATGCAGCCCTTTCCAAAGAGCCATGAACAGACTTCCTACTCCCAACGAGACAAGAGATATTAAGCCGCAATGACGTCCGACGCGCGCATTTATTGCGCCGCGCACCACATTTAAAAAATCGTAGCGTGAGAACGGTGGGTCCGATCCGCGTGCCGCTTAAAGGCGATTACAGGGGAGATGCAGCCCTTTCCAAAGAGCCATGAACAAACTTTCTACTCCCAAGGAGACAAGAGATATTAAGCCGCAATGACGTCCGACGCGCGCATTTTCTCCGACGCGCACCACATCTAAAAAAATCATAGCGTGAAAACCGTGGGTTCGATCCGCGTGCCGCTCGAAGGCGATTACAGGGGAGATGCAGCCCTTTCCAAAGAGCCATGAACAGACTTTCTACTCCCAAGGAGACCAGAGATATTAACAGATAAAGCGTTACGCTCTAGTCGGATGAGCGAGAAACGCTTGTACAATTGCAACGAATTGGAGGAGAAAGTTTAAACAAACGCGCTGACTTTGAACGCTCACATCTAGGCCGGGCCAGGACCAAATGGCCTGCAACTCGGCGCGCATCACCTCCATGACTGTCCCTAACGAACGCCACCTGCCACGCTTTCGGCCCGTCCCTGTCGGCATTAAAAAATCGTAGCGTGATAACGATGGTTCCGATCCGCGTGCCGCGCGAAGGCGATTACAGGGGAGATGCAGCCCTTTCCAAAGAGCCATGAACAGACTTTCTACTCCCAAGGAGCCCAAAGATATTAAGCCGCAAATACGTCCTACGCGCGTCTTTTCTACGCCGCGCACCACATTTAAAAAATCGTAGCGTAAGAACGGTGGGTCCGATCCGCGTGCCGCTTAAAGGCGATTACAGGGGAGACGCAACCCTTTCCAAAGAGCCATGAAAAGACTTTCTACTCTTAAGGAGACAAGAGATATTAAGCCGAAATGACGTCCGACACGCGCATTTTCTCCGCCGCGCACCACATTTAAAAAAATCATAGCGTGAAAACCGTGGGTTCGATCCGCGTGCCGCTCGAAGGCGATTACAGGGGAGATGCAGCCCTTTCCAAAGAGGCATGAACAGACTTCCTACTCCCAAGGAGCCCAAAGATATTAAGCCACAAATACGTCCGGACCGCGACTTTTCTCCGCAGCTCACCACATTTAAAAAAATCGTAGCGAGAAAACCGTGGGTTCGATATAGTATACATACAGAGTATATAGTTTGACCAAAAGATCGTGCTGATCTTTGATCTCCTGGTTCTTCATCTCCAGCGCCACTTTCAGACTCATAATGTCCTCCTCTATGGGCTGGTATAACCCACACATACGAATCATCACTACAGCCAGTACAATGGAAAGGTGGGAATGTGTACTGAATGTGTACTGACGTTATAAGTGAAAGGTGGAGGTACTGGTGGATGTGTACTGACACTATAAGGGATCTCTACCTGCAGTGACAGTCTGAGCTTCTCAAGTTCTTCCTCTAGAGATTTCTTCTCCTGTTCACAGGCCATTTTCATATCTGCCAGAGCAAGTATCATTACTGCTGGATATAACATAGATTGTATATACTACATAATTACTACTGAATATATAAAATATAATATATATAGTACTATACATATATTAGTATCACTTTTATTGGAGCCTAAAGGCTAACATTCATTATTAGTTATGTTAGTATTATTGCATTTCCATAGTACTTACTCTTGATGGACCTGTTATGCTCCTCCTCCTCCTGCTGTTTCTGCAGGAGCTCTGTCTCCTCATGCTGCTTGTGTTTCAGCATCTCCTGAAGAACCTGCAGCTCCTTCTGCTTCTGCAACCTCAACTCCTTCAGCTGCTCCAACAAACTGTTCTCCAACTCCTCATTCCTCATTCTCACACCGCAAACACTCCAATCGGGCCACAGGCCCCACTAGTGACACAGAACCACACACACACACACACACACACACACACACACACACACACACACACACAAACACACATACACACACACACACACAAAGAGAGAGATAAACATGTATAAATGTATAAGAATTTGTGGATAAAATTATTATGAGATTATTTATAATCAAACGACTACACTACACAACCACATCTTCCTTTTATTTACAAATTATACAGATCTTTAGAGATATTTACATTTTATTTACCCGCGTGCGTCTCTCTTCTCCAAGGTAGCGGAGAGATATGAAAGGATAAAAGGGGAAAAGAATAAAATGCACGTCGGTTTTAAATTCGCAGGCTACCTGCGCTGAAGGCGTGGAAAACGAGCACGTGACGGAAAGGCTTCCGTACCCGAAGGGTCCAAATCACATGCCCAGCAAAGTAGCCTTAAACCTGGACACACAATGGAGACCATTTGACCCTTTAAATAATACTACAACCAGACACATACAGGTGCGCACATATACACAGATACACATTCTGTTTAAATTTCTTCACATCTGCAGACTAGAGTAAGCTGAGGGTATAGTGTTAAACCAGGTACTACATAAACAGTATATAGTATATATACAGAGGATATAGTGTTAAACCAGGTACTACATACAGAGTATATAGTATATATACAGAGTATATAGTTTGACCAAAAGATCGTGCTGATCTTTGATCTCCTGGTTCTTCATCTCCAGCGCCACTTTCAGACTCATAAAGTCCTCCTCTATGGGCTGGTATAACACACACACGAATCATCAATACAGCCAGTACAATGGAAAGGTGGGAATGTGTACTGAATGTGTACTGACGTTATAAGTGAAAGGTGGAGGTACTGGTGGATGTGTACTGACACTATAAGGGATCTCTACCTGCAGTGACAGTCTGAGCTTCTCAAGTTCTTCCTCCAGAGATTTCTTCTCCTGTTCACAGGCCATTTTCATATCTGCCAGAGCAAGTATCATTACTGCTGGATATAACACAGATTGTATATACTACATAATTACTACTGAATATATAAAATATAATATATATAGTACTATACATTTATTAGTATCACTTTTATTGGAGCCTAAAGGCTAACATTCATTATTAGTTATGTTAGTATTATTGCATTTCCATAGTACTTACTCTTGATGGACCTGTTATGCTCCTCCTCCTCCTGCTGCTTGTGTTTCAGCATCTCCTGAAGAACCTGCAGCTCCTTCTGCTTCTGCAACCTCAACTCCTTCAGCTGCTCCAACAAACTGTTCTCAAACTCCTCCTTCTCACACCGCAAACACTCCAATCGGGCCACAGGCCCCACTAGTGACACAGAACCACACACACACACAGACACAGACACACACACACACACACACACACACACACACACACACACACACACACACACACACAGAGAGAGATAAACATGTATAAATGTATAATAATTTGTGGATAAAATTATTATGAGATTATTTATAATCAAACGACTACACTACACAACCACTTCTTCCTTTTATTTACATATTATACAGATATTTACAGATATTTACATTTTATTTACCCGCGTGCGTCTCTCTTCTCCAAGGTAGCGGAGAGATATGAAAGGATAAAAGGGGAAAAGAATAAAATGCACGTCGGTTTTAAATTCGCAGGCTACCTGCGCTGAAGGCGTGGAAAACGAGCACGTGACGGAAAGGCTTCCGTACCCGATGGGTCCAAATCACATGCCCAGCAAAGTAGCCTTAAACCTGGACACACAATGGAGACCATTTGACCCTTTAAAATCATACTACAAGCAGACTTCCAGGCCCAAGAGGTCACACAGTCATGCCCAGCAAAGTACCTCTGGGCCTGGGCACACTTCACGCAGTTTGACCGTTTAAATAAAACTAGAAACAGACTTCCTGGCCCAAGAGGTCACACAGTCATGCCCAGCAAGGTTGCTTTAAACGTGGGCACGTTATAAGTGAGAGGTGGAGGTACTGGTGGATGTGTACTGACACTATAAGGGATCTCTACCTGCAGTGACAGTCTGAGCTTCTCAAGTTCTTCCTCCAGAGATTTCTTCTCCTGTTCACAGGCCATTTTCATATCTGCCAGAGCAAGTATCATTACTGCTGGATATAACACAGATTGTATATACTACATAATTACTACTGAATATATAAAATATAATATATATAGTACTATACATATATTAGTATCACTTTTATTGGAGCCTAAAGGCTAACATTCATTATTAGTTATGTTAGTATTATTGCATTTCCATAGTACTTACTCTTGATGGACCTGTTATGCTCCTCCTCCTCCTGCTGTTTCTGCAGGAGCTCTGTCTCCTCCTGCTGCTTGTGATTCAGCATCTCCTGAAGAACCTGCAGCTCCTTCTGCTTCTGCAACCTCAACTCCTTCGGCTGCTCCAACAAACTGTTCTCCAACTCCTCCTTCTCACACCGCAAACACTCCAATCGGACCACAGGCCCCACTAGTGACACAGAACCACACACACACACACACAGACACACACACACACACACTCACACACACACACACACACACATACACAAAGAGAGAGATAAACATGTATAAATGTATAAGAATTTGTAGATAAAATTATTATGAGATTATTTATAATGAAACGACTACACTACACAACCACTTCTTCCTTTTATTTACATATTATACAGATATTTACAGATATTTACATTTTATTTACCCGCGTGCGTCTCTCTTCTCCAAGGTAGCGGAGAGATATGAAAGGATAAAAGGGGAAAAGAATAAAATGCACGTCGGTTTTAAATTCGCAGGCTACCTGCGCTGAAGGCGTGGAAAACGAGCACGTGACGGAAAGGCTTCCGTACCCGATGGGTCCAAATCACATGCCCAGCAAAGTAGCCTTAAACCTGGACACACAATGGAGACCATTTGACCCTTTAAATAATACTACAACCAGACACATACAGGTGCGCACATATACACAGATACACATTCTGTTTAAATTTCTTCACATCTGCAGACTAGAGTAAGCTGAGGGTATAGTGTTAAACCAGAACTACATAAACAGTATATAGTATATATACAGAGGATATAGTGTTAAACCAGGTACTACATACAGAGTATATAGTATACATACAGAGTATATAGTTTGACCAAAAGATCGTGCTGATCTTTGATCTCCTGGTTCTTCATCTCCAGCGCCACTTTCAGACTCATAATGTCCACCTCTATGGGCTGGTATAACACACACACGAATCATCACTACAGCCAGTACAATGGAAAGGTGGGAATGTGTACTGAATGTGTACTGACGTTATAAGTGAAAGGTGGAGCTACTGGTGGATGTGTACTGACACTATAAGGGATCTCTACCTGCAGTGACAGTCTGAGCTTCTCAAGTTCTTCCTCCAGAGATTTCTTCTCCTGTTCACAGGCCATTTTCATATCTGCCAGAGCAAGTATCATTACTGCTGGATATAACACAGATTGTATATACTACATAATTACTACTGAATATATAAAATATAATATATATAGTACTATACATATATTAGTATCACTTTTATTGGAGCCTAAAGGCTAACATTCATTATTAGTTATGTTAGTATTATTGCATTTCCATAGTACTTACCCTTGAGGGACCTGTTATGCTCCTCCTCCTCCTGCTGTTTCTGCAGGAGCTCTGTCTCCTCCTGCTGCTTGTGTTTCAGCATCTCCTGAAGAACCTGCAGCTCCTTCTGCTTCTGCAACCTCAACTCCTTCAGCTGCTCCAACAAACTGTTCTCCAACTCATCCTTCTCACACCGCAAACACTCCAATCGGGCCACAGGCCCCACTAGTGACACAGAACCACACAAACACACACACAGACACACACACACACACACACACACGCACACAAAGAGAGAGATAAACATGTATAAATGTATAAGAATTTGTGGATAAAATTATTATGAGATTATTTATAATGAAACGACTACACTACACAGCCACTTCTTCCTTTTATTTACATATTATACAGATATTTACAGATATTTACATTTTATTTACCCGCGTGCGTCTCTCTTCTCCAAGATAGCGGAGAGATATGAAAGGATAAAAGGGGAAAAGAATAAAATGCACGTCGGTTTTAAATTCGCAGGCTACCTGCGCTGAAGGCGTGGAAAACGAGCACGTGACGGAAAAGCTTCCGTACCCGATGGGTCCAAATCACATGCCCAGCAAAGTAGCCTTAAACCTGGACACACAATGGAGACCATTTGACCCTTTAAATAATACTACAACCAGACACATACAGGTGCGCACATATACACAGATACACATTCAGATACACTTCACGCAGTTTGACCGTTTAAATAAAACTAGAAACAGACTTCCTGGCCCAAGAGGTCACAGTCATACCCAGCAAAGTACGTTTAAACCTGGAAACAAATCAGATCCTTTCTGTCATTCAAAGGAATGGGCCTGCAACTCACAACCACATCCCCAGTGAAGCGCACCGTCACCCAGCCACACTTCCCCACCTTGCCCGTCCTGGAACAACCACACCTCCAGGGCACCACATGCCAATCTCTCATGCCCAGCAAACTGCAACCTCACGCAGCCAGGCCACACACTGTCTCCCCTTGTACCGTCCAAGGACGAACTCCTCCACAAACCTGGTGTTCACGCGCACACACGCAATTACAACGAATTGGTGGAGAACTTTGAAACAAACGTGCTGACTTTGAATACTCACATCTAGGCTGGGCCAGGTCCAAATGGCCTGCAGCTCGGTGCGCATTAACTGCTTGACTGTCCGTCACGAACGCCACCTACCACGCTTTCGGCCCGTCCCTGGCGGCATTAAAAAATCGTAGCGTGAGAACGATGGGTCCGATCCGCGTGCCGCTTAAAGGCGATTACAGGGGAGATGCAACCCTTTCCAAAGAACCATGAAAAGACTTTCTACTCCCAAGGAAACGAGATATTAAGCCGCAATGACGTCCGACGCGCACATTTTCTCCGCCGCGCAGCACATTTAAAAAAATCATAGCGTGAAAACCGTGGGTTCGATCCGCGTGCCGCTCGAAGGCGATTACAGGGGAGATGCAGCCCTTTCCAAAGAGGCATGAAAAGACTTCCTATTCCCAAGGAGCCCAAAGATATTAAGCCGCAAATACGTCCTACGCGCGTCTTTTCTACGCCGCGCACCACATTTAAAAAATCGTATCGGAAGAACGGTGGGTCCAATCCGCGTGCCGCTTAAAGGCGATTACAAGGGATATGCAAACCTTTCCAAAGAGCCATGAAAAGACTTTCTACTCCCAAGGAGACAAGAGATATTAAGCCGAAATTACGTCCGACGCGCGCATTTCCTCCGCCGCGCACCACATTTAAAAAAATCATAGCGTGAAAACCGTGGGTTCGATCCGCGTGCCGCTCGAAGGCGATTACAGGGGAGATGCAGCCCTTTCCAAAGAGGCATGAACAGACTTCCTACTCCCAAGGAGCCTAAAGATATTAAGCCGCAAATACGTCCTACGCGCGTCTTTTCTACGCCGCGCACCACATTTAAAAAATCGTTGCGTAAGAACGGTGGGTCCGATCCGCGTGCCGCTTAAAGGCGATTACAGGGGAGATGCAACCCTTTCCAAAGAGCCATGAAAAGACTTTCTACTCCTAATGAGACAAGAGATATTAAACCGCAAATACGTCCGGCGCGCATCTTTTCTCCGCCGCGCAACACATTTAAAAAAAATCGTAGCGTGAAAAACGTGGGTTCGATCCGCGTGCCGCTCGAAGGCGATTACAGGGGAGATGCATCCCTTTCAAAAGAGCCATGAACAGACTTTCTACTCCCAAGGAGACCAGAAATATTAACATATAAAGCGTTACGCTCCAGTCGGATGAACGAGAAACGCTTGTACAATTGCAACGAATTGGAGGAGAAAGTTTAAACAAACGCGCTGACTTTGAACGCTCACATCTAGGCCGGGCCAACTCCAAATGGCGTGCAACTCGGTGCGCATCACCTCCATGACTGTCCCTAACGAACGCCACTTGCCACGCTTTCGGCCTATCCCTGGCGGCATTAAAAAATCGTAGCGTGATAACGATGGTTCCGATGCGCGTGCCGCTCGAAGGCGATTACAGGGGAGATGCAGCCCTTTCCAAAGAGCCATGAACAGACTTTCTACTCCCAAGGAGACAAGAGATATTACGCGCATTTTCTCCGACGCGCACCACGTTTAAAAAATCGTAGCGTGAGAACGGTGGGTCCGATCCGCGTGCCGCTTAAAGGCGATTACAGGGGAGATGCATCCCTTTCCAAAGAGCCATGAACAGACTTTCTACTCCCAAGGAGACCAGAGATATTAACAGATAAAGCGTTACGCTCCAGTCGGATGAGCGAGAAACGCTTGTACAATTGCAACGAATTGGAGGAGAAAGTTTAAACAAACGCGCTGACTTTGAAGGCTCACATCTAGGCCGGGCCAGGTCCAAATGGCCTGCAACTCGGTCCGCATCACGTCCATGACTTTTCCTAACGAACGCCACCTGCCAAGCTTTCGGCCCGTCCCTGTCGGCATTAAAAAATCGTAGCGTGATAACGATGGTTCCGATCCGCGTGCCGCGCGAAGGCGATTACGGGGGAGATGCAGCCCTTTCCAAAGAGGCATGAACAGACTTCCTACTCCCAAGGAGCCCAAAGATATTAAGCCGCAAATACGTCCTACGCGCGTCTTTTCTACGCCGCGCACCACATTTAAAAAATCGTAGCGTAAGAACGGTGGGTCCGATCCGCGTGCCGCTTAAAGGCGATTACAGGGGAGATGCAAACCTTTCCAAAGAGCCATGAAAAGACTTTCTACTCTCAAGGAGACAAGAGATATTAAGCCGCAATGATGTCCGACGCGCGCATTTTCTCCGACGCGCAACACATTTAAAAAAATCATAGCGTGAAAACCGTGGGTTCGATCCGCGTGCCGCTCGAAGGCGATTACAGGGGAGATGCAGCCCTTTCCAAAGAGGCATGAACAGACTTCCTACTCCCAAGGAGCCCAAAGATATTAAGCCGCAAATACGTCCTACGCGCGTCTTTTCTACGCCGCGCACCACATTTAAAAAATCGTATCGTAAGAACGGTGGGTCCAATCCGCGTGCCGCTTAAAGGCGATTACAAGGGAGATGCAACCCTTTCCAAAGAGCCATGAACAGACTTTCTACTCCCAAGGAGACAAGAGATATTAAGCCGCAATGACGTCCGACGCGCGCATTTTCTCCGACGCGCAACACATTTAAAAAAAATCGTAGCGTGAAAACCGTGGGTTCGATCCGCGTGCCGCTCGAAGGCGATTACAGATGCATCCCTTTCAAAGGAGCCATGAACAGACTTTCTACTCCCAAGGAGACCAGAAATATTAACAGATAAAGCGTTACGCTCCAGTCGGATGAGCGAGAAACGCTTGTACAATTGCAACGAATTGGAGGAGAAAGTTTAAACAAACGCGCTGACTTTGAACGCTCACATCTAGGCCGGGCCAGGTCCAAATGGCCTGCAACTCGGCGCGCATCACCTCCATGACTGTCCCTAACGAACGCCACCTGCCACGCTTTCGGCCCGTCCCTGTCGGCATTAAAAAATCGTAGCGTGATAACGATGGTTCCGATCCGCGTGCCGCGCGAAGGCGATTACAGGGGAGATGCAGCCCTTTCCAAAGAGCCATGAACAGACTTTCTACTCCCAAGGAGCCCAAAGATATTAAGCCGCAAATACGTCCTACGCGCGTGTTTTCTACGCCGCGCACCACATTTAAAAAATCGTAGCGTAAGAACGGTGGGTCCGATCCGCGTGCCGCTTAAAGGCGATTACAGGGGAGATGCAACCCTTTCCAAAGAGCCATGAACAGACTTCCTACTCCCAAGGAGACAAGAGATATTAAGCCGCAATGATGTCCGACGCGCGCATTTTCTTCGCCGCGCACCACATTTAAAAAATCATAGCGTGAAAACCGTGGGTTCGATCCGCGTGCCGCTCGAAGGCGATTACAGGGGAGATGCAGCCCTTTCCAAAGAGCCATGAACAGACTTCCTACTCCCAACGAGACAAGAGATATTAAGCCGCAATGACGTCCGACGCGCGCATTTATTGCGCCGCGCACCATATTTAAAAAATCGTAGCGTGAGAACGGTGGGTCCGATCCGCGTGCCGCTTAAAGGCGATTACAGGGGAGATGCAGCCCTTTCCAAAGAGCCATGAACAGACTTTCTACTCCCAATGAGACAAGAGATATTAAGCCGCAATGACGTCCGACGCGCGCATTTTCTCCGCCGCGCACCACATTTAAAAAAATCATAGCGTGAAAACCGTGGGTTCGATCCGCGTGCCGCTCGAAGGCGATTACAGGGGAGATGCAGCCCTTTCCAAAGAGCCATGAACAGACTTTCTACTCCCAATGAGACAAGAGATATTAAGCCGCAAATACGTCCGGCGCGCGTCTTTTCTCCGCCGCGCAACACATTTAAAAAAAATCGTAGCGTGAAAACCGTGGGTTCGATCCGCGTGCCGCTCGAAGGCGATTACAGGGGAGATGCATCCCTTTCAAAAGAGCCATGAACAGACTTTCTACTCCCAAGGAGACCAGAAATATTAACATATAAAGCGTTACGCTCCAGTCGGATGAGCGAGAAACGCTTGTACAATTGCAACGAATTGGAGGAGAAAGTTTAAACAAACGCGCTGAATTTGAACGCTCACATCTAGGCCGGTCCAGGTCCAAATGGCCTGCAACTCGGTGCGCATCACCTCCATGACTGTCCCTAACGAACGCCACCTGCCACGCTTTCGGCCCGTCCCTAGAGGCATTAAAAAATCGTAGCGTGATAACGATGGTTCCGATCCGCGTGCCGCTCGAAGGCGATTACAGTGGAGATGCAGCCCTTTCCTAAGAGCCATGAACAGACTTTCTATTCCCAAGGAGACAAGAGATATTAAGCCGCAATGACGTCCGACGCGCGCATTTCCTCCGCCGCGCACCACATTTAAAAAAAATCATAGCGTGAAAACCGTGGGTTCGATCCGCGTGCCGCTTAAAGGCGATTACAGGGGAGATGCAGCCCTTTCCAAAGAGCCATGAAAATACTTTCTACTCCCAAGGAGACAAGAGATATTAAGCCGCAATGACGTCCGACGCGCGCATTTCCTCCGCCGCGCACCACATTTAAAAAAATCATAGCGTGAAAACCGTGGGTTCGATCCGCGTGCCGCTCGAAGGCGATTACAGGGCAGATGCAGCCCTTTCCAAAGAGGCATGAACAGACTTCCTACTCCCAAGGAGCCCAAAGATATTAAGCCGCAAATACGTCCTACGCGCGTCTTTTCTACGCCGCGCACCACATTTAAAAAATCGTATCGTAAGAACGGTGGGTCCAATCCGCGTGCCGCTTAAAGGCGATTACAAGGGAGATGCAACCCTTTCCAAAGAGCCATGAACAGACTTTCTACTCCCAAGGAGACAAGAGATATTAAGCCGCAATGACGTCCGACGCGCGCATTTTCTCCGACGCGCAACACGTTTAAAAAATCGTAGCGTGAGAACGGTGGGTCCGATCCGCGTGCCGCTTAAAGGCGATTACAGGGGAGATGCATCCCTTTCCAAAGAGCCATGAACAGACTTTCTACTCCCAAGGAGACCAGAGATATTAACAGATAAAGCGTTACGCTCCAGTCGGATGAGCGAGAAACGCTTGTACAATTGCAACGAATTGGAGGAGAAAGTTTAAACAAACGCGCTGACTTTGAACGCTCACATCTAGGCCGGGCCAGGTCCAAATGGCCTGCAACTCGGCGCGCATCACCTCCATGACTGTCCCTAACGAACGCCACCTGCCACGCTTTCGGCCCGTCCCTGTCGGCATTAAAAAATCGTAGCGTGATAACGATGGTTCCGATCCACGTGCCGCTTAAAGGCGATTACAGGGGAGACGCAACCCTTTCCAAAGAGCCATGAAAAGACTTTCTACTCTCAAGGAGACAAGAGATATTAAGCCGAAATGACGTCCGACGCGCGCATTTTCTCCGACGCGCACCACGTTTAAAAAATCGTAGCGTGAGAACGGTGGGTCCGATCCGCGTGCCGCTTAAAGGCGATTACAGGGGAGATGCATCCCTTTCCAAAGAGCCATGAATAGACTTTCTACTCCCAAGGAGCCCAAAGATATTAAGCCGCAAATACGTCCTACGCGCGTCTTTTCTACGCCGCGCACCACATTTAAAAAATCGTATCGTAAGAACGGTGGGTCCGATCCGCGTGCCGCTTAAAGGCGATTACAGGGGAGATGCAGCCCTTTCCAAAGAGCCATGAATAGACTTTCTACTCCCAAGGAGACCAGAGATATTAACAGATAAAGCGTTAAGCTCCAGTCGGATGAGCGAGAAACGCTTGTACAATTGCAACGAATTGGAGGAGAAAGTTTAAACAAACGTGCTGACTTTGAACGCTCACATCTAGGCCGGGCCAGGTCCAAATGGCCTGCAACTCGGCGCGCATCACCTCCATGACTGTCCCTAACGAACGCCACCTGCCACGCTTTCGGCCCGTCCCTGTCGGCATTAAAAAATCGTAGCGTGATAACGATGGTTCCGATCCGCGTGCCGCGCGAAGGCGATTACAGGGGAGATGCAGCCCTTTCCAAAGAGCCATGAACAGACTTCTACTCCCAAGGAGCCCAAAGATATTAAGCCGCAATGATGTCCGACGCGCGCATTTATTGCGCCGCGCACCACATTTAAAAAATCGTAGCGTGAGAACGGTGGGTCCGATCCGCGTGCCGCTTAAAGGCGATTACAGGGGAGATGCAGCCCTTTCCAAAGAGCCATGAAAAGACTTTCTACTCCCAAGTAGACAAGAGATATTAAGCCGAAATGACGTCCGACGCGCGCATTTTCTCCGCCGCGCACCACAATTAAAAAAATCATAGCGTGAAAACCGTGGGTTCGATCCGCGTGCCGCTCGAAGGCGATTACAGGGGAGATGCAGCCCTTTCCAAAGAGCCATGAACAGACTTTCTACTCCCAATGAGACAAGAGATATTAAGCCGCAAATACGTCCGGTGCGCGTCTTTTCTCCGCCGCGCAACACATTTAAAAAAAATCGTAGCGTGAAAACCGTGGGTTCGATCCGCGTGCCGCTCGAAGGCGATTACAGATGCATCCCTTTCAAAGGAGCCATGAACAGACTTTCTACTCCCAAGGAGACCAGAAATATTAACATATAAAGCGTTACGCTCCAGTCGGATGAGCGAGAAACGCTTGTACAATTGCAACGAATTGGAGGAGAAAGTTTAAACAAACGCGCTGAATTTGAACGCTCACATCTAGGCCGGTCCAGGTCCAAATGGCCTGCAACTCGGTGCGCATCACCTCCATGACTGTCCCTAACGAACGCCACCTGCCACGCTTTCGGCCCGTCCCTAGAGGCATTAAAAAATCGTAGCGTGATAACGATGGTTCCGATCCGCGTGCCGCTCGAAGGCGATTACAGTGGAGATGCAGCCCTTTCCTAAGAGCCATGAACAGACTTTCTATTCCCAAGGAGACAAGAGATATTAAGCCGCAATGACGTCCGACGCGCGCATTTCCTCCGCCGCGCACCACATTTAAAAAAATCATAGCGTGAAAACCGTGGGTTCGATCCGCGTGCCGCTTAAAGGCGATTACAGGGGAGATGCAGCCCTTTCCAAAGAGCCATGAAAATACTTTCTACTCCCAAGGAGACAAGAGATATTAAGCCGCAATGACGTCCGACGCGCGCATTTCCTCCGCCGCGCACCACATTTAAAAAAATCATAGCGTGAAAACCGTGGGTTCGATCCGCGTGCCGCTCGAAGGCGATTACAGGGCAGATGCAGCCCTTTCCAAAGAGGCATGAACAGACTTCCTACTCCCAAGGAGCCCAAAGATATTAAGCCGCAAATACGTCCTACGCGCGTCTTTTCTACGCCGCGCACCACATTTAAAAAATCGTATCGTAAGAACGGTGGGTCCAATCCGCGTGCCGCTTAAAGGCGATTACAAGGGAGATGCAACCCTTTCCAAAGAGCCATGAACAGACTTTCTACTCCCAAGGAGACAAGAGATATTAAGCCGCAATGACGTCCGACGCGCGCATTTTCTCCGACGCGCAACACGTTTAAAAAATCGTAGCGTGAGAACGGTGGGTCCGATCCGCGTGCCGCTTAAAGGCGATTACAGGGGAGATGCATCCCTTTCCAAAGAGCCATGAACAGACTTTCTACTCCCAAGGAGACCAGAGATATTAACAGATAAAGCGTTACGCTCCAGTCGGATGAGCGAGAAACGCTTGTACAATTGCAACGAATTGGAGGAGAAAGTTTAAACAAACGCGCTGACTTTGAACGCTCACATCTAGGCCGGGCCAGGTCCAAATGGCCTGCAACTCGGCGCGCATCACCTCCATGACTGTCCCTAACGAACGCCACCTGCCACGCTTTCGGCCCGTCCCTGTCGGCATTAAAAAATCGTAGCGTGATAACGATGGTTCCGATCCACGTGCCGCTTAAAGGCGATTACAGGGGAGACGCAACCCTTTCCAAAGAGCCATGAAAAGACTTTCTACTCCCAAGGAGACAAGAGATATTAAGCCGAAATGACGTCCGACGCGCGCATTTTCTCCGACGCGCACCACGTTTAAAAAATCGTAGCGTGAGAACGGTGGGTCCGATCCGCGTGCCGCTTAAAGGCGATTACAGGGGAGATGCATCCCTTTCCAAAGAGCCATGAATAGACTTTCTACTCCCAAGGAGCCCAAAGATATTAAGCCGCAAATACGTCCTACGCGCGTCTTTTCTACGCCGCGCACCACATTTAAAAAATCGTATCGTAAGAACGGTGGGTCCGATCCGCGTGCCGCTTAAAGGCGATTACAGGGGAGATGCAGCCCTTTCCAAAGAGCCATGAATAGACTTTCTACTCCCAAGGAGACCAGAGATATTAACAGATAAAGCGTTAAGCTCCAGTCGGATGAGCGAGAAACGCTTGTACAATTGCAACGAATTGGAGGAGAAAGTTTAAACAAACGTGCTGACTTTGAACGCTCACATCTAGGCCGGGCCAGGTCCAAATGGCCTGCAACTCGGCGCGCATCACCTCCATGACTGTCCCTAACGAACGCCACCTGCCACGCTTTCGGCCCGTCCCTGTCGGCATTAAAAAATCGTAGCGTGATAACGATGGTTCCGATCCGCGTGCCGCGCGAAGGCGATTACAGGGGAGATGCAGCCCTTTCCAAAGAGCCATGAACAGACTTCTACTCCCAAGGAGCCCAAAGATATTAAGCCGCAATGATGTCCGACGCGCGCATTTATTGCGCCGCGCACCACATTTAAAAAATCGTAGCGTGAGAACGGTGGGTCCGATCCGCGTGCCGCTTAAAGGCGATTACAGGGGAGATGCAGCCCTTTCCAAAGAGCCATGAAAAGACTTTCTACTCCCAAGTAGACAAGAGATATTAAGCCGAAATGACGTCCGACGCGCGCATTTTCTCCGCCGCGCACCACAATTAAAAAAATCATAGCGTGAAAACCGTGGGTTCGATCCGCGTGCCGCTCGAAGGCGATTACAGGGGAGATGCAGCCCTTTCCAAAGAGCCATGAACAGACTTTCTACTCCCAATGAGACAAGAGATATTAAGCCGCAAATACGTCCGGTGCGCGTCTTTTCTCCGCCGCGCAACACATTTAAAAAAAATCGTAGCGTGAAAACCGTGGGTTCGATCCGCGTGCCGCTCGAAGGCGATTACAGATGCATCCCTTTCAAAGGAGCCATGAACAGACTTTCTACTCCCAAGGAGACCAGAAATATTAACATATAAAGCGTTACGCTCCAGTCGGATGAGCGAGAAACGCTTGTACAATTGCAACGAATTGGAGGAGAAAGTTTAAACAAACGCGCTGAATTTGAACGCTCACATATAGGCCGGGCCAGGTCCAAATGGCCTGCAACTCGGTGCGCATCACCTCCATGACTGTCCCTAACGAACGCCACCTGCCACGCTTTCGGCCCGTCCCTAGAGGCATTAAAAAATCGTAGCGTGATAACGATGGTTCCGATCCGCGTGCCGCTCGAAGGCGATTACAGTGGAGATGTAGCCCTTTCCTAGGAGCCATGAACAGACTTTCTATTCCCAAGGAGACAAGAGATATTAAGCCGCAATGACGTCCGAGGCGCACATTTTCTCGGCTGCGCAGCACATTTAAAAAAATCATAGCGTGAAAACCGTGGGTTCGATTCGCGTGCCGCTCGAAGGCGATTACAGGGGAGATGCAGCCCTTTCCAACGAGCCATGAACAGACTTCCTACTCCCAAGGAGCCCAAAGATATTAAGCCGCAAATACGTCCTACGCGCGTCTTTTCTACGCCGCGCACCACATTTAAAAAATCGTATCGTATGAACGGTGGGTCCGATCCGCGTGCCGCTTAAAGGCGATTACAGGGGAGATGCAGCCCTTTCCAAAGAGCCATGAATAGACTTTCTACTCCCAAGGAGACCAGAGATATTAACAGATAAAGCGTTACGCTCCAGTCGGATGAGCGAGAAACGCTTGTACAATTGCAACGAACTGGAGGAGAAAGTTTAAACAAACGCGCTGACTTTGAACGCTCACATCTAGGCCGGGCCAGGTCCAAATGGCCTGCAACTCGGCGCGCATCACCTCCATGACTGTCCCTAACGAACGCCACCTGCCACGCTTTCGGCCCGTCCCTGTCGGCATTAAAAAATCGTAGCGTGATAACGATGGTTCCGATCCGCGTGCCGCGCGAAGGCGATTACAGGGGAGATGCAGCCCTTTCCAAAGAGCCATGAACAGACTTTCTACTCCCAAGGAGCCCAAAGATATTAAGCCGCAAATACGTCCTACGCGCGTGTTTTCTACGCCGCGCACCACATTTAAAAAATCTTAGCGTGAGAACGGTGGGTCCGATCCGCGTGCCGCTTAAAGGCGATTACAAGGGAAATGCAGCCCTTTCCAAAGAGCCATGAAAAGACTTTCTACTCCCAAGGAGACAAGAGATATTAAGCCGAAATGACGTCCGACGCGCGCATTTTCTCCGCCGCGCACCACATTTAAAAAAATCATAGCGTGAAAACCGTGGGTTCCATCCGCGTGCCGCTCGAAGGCGATTACAGGGGAGATGCAGCCCTTTCCAAAGAGCCATGAACAGACTTTCAACTCCCAATGAGACAAGAGATATTAAGCCGCAATGACGTCCGACGCGCGCATTTACTCCGCCGCGCACCACATTTAAAAAAATCATAGCGTGAAAACCGTGGGTTCGATCCGCGTGCCGCTCGAAGGCGATTACAGGGGAGATGCAGCCCTTTCCAAAGAGCCATGAACAGACTTTCTACTCCCAATGAGACAAGAGATATTAAGCCGCAAATACGTCCGGCGCGCGTCTTTTCTCCCCCGCGCAACACATTTAAAAAAAATCGTAGCGTGAAAACCGTGGGTTCGATCCGCGTGCCGCTCGAAGGCGATTACAGGGGAGATGCAGCCCTTTCCAAAGAGGCATGAACAGACTTTCTACTCCCAAGGAGCCCAAAGATATTAAGCCGCAAATACGTCCTACGCGCGTGTTTTCTACGCCGCGCACCACATTTAAAAAATCGTAGCGTAAGAACGGTGGGTCCGATCCGCGTGCCGCTTAAAGGCGATTACAGGGGAGACGCAACCCTTTCCAAAGAGCCATGAAAAGACTTTCTACTCTCAAGGAGACAAGAGATATTAAGCCGCAATGACGTCCGACGAGCGCATTTCCTCCGCCGCGCACCACATTTAAAAAAATCATAGCGTGAAAACCGTGGGTTCGATCCGCGTGCCGCTTAAAGGCGATTACAGGGGAGATGCAGCCCTTTCCAAAGAGCCATGAAAAGACTTTCTACTCCCAAGGAGACAAGAGATATTAAGCCGCAATGACGTCCGACGCGCGCATTTCCTCCACCGCGCACCACATTTAAAAAAATCATAGCGTGAAAACCGTGGGTTCGATCCGCGTGCCGCTCGAAGGCGATTACAGGGCAGATGCAGCCCTTTCCAAAGAGGCATGAACAGACTTCCTACTCCCAAGGAGCCCAAAGATATTAAGCCGCAAATACGTCCTACGCGCGTCTTTTCTACGCCGCGCACCACATTTAAAAAATCGTATCGTAAGAACGGTGGGTCCGATCCGCGTGCCGCTTCAAGGCTATAACAGGGGAGATGCAGCCCTTTCCAAAGAGCCATGAACAGACTTTCTACTCCCAAGGAGACAAGAGATATTAAGCCACAATGACGTCCGACGCGCGCATTTTCTCCGACACGCACCACGTTTAAAAAATCGTAGCGTGAGAACGGTGGGTCCGATCCGCGTGCCGCTTAAAAGCGATTACAGGGGAGATGCATCCCTTTCCAAAGAGCCATGAACAGACTTTCTACTCCCAAGGAGCCCAAAGATATTAAGCCGCAAATACGTTCTACGCGCTTCTTTTCTACGCCGCGCACCACATTTAAAAAATCGTAGCGTAAGAACGGTGGGTCCGATGCGCGTGCCGCTTAAAGGCGATTACAGGGGAGATGCAACCCTTTCCAAAGAGCCATGAAAAGACTTTCTACTCCCAAGGAGACAAGAGATTTAAGCCGAAATGACGTCCGACGCGCGCATTTTCTCCGCCGCGCAACACATTTAAAAAAATCATAGCGTGAAAACCGTGGGTTCGATCCGCGTGCCGCTCGAAGGCGATTACAGGGGAGATGCAGCCCTTTCCAAAGAGCCATGAACAGACTTCCTACTCCCAAGGAGACAAGAGATATTAAGCCGCAATGATGTCCGACGCGCGCATTTTCTCCGCCGCGCACCACATTTAAAAAATCTTAGCGTGAGAACGGTGGGTCCGATCCGCGTGCCGCTTAATGGCGATTACAAGGGAAATGCAGCCCTTTCCAAAGAGCCATGAAAAGACTTTCTACTCCCAAGGAGACAAGAGATATTAAGCCGAAATGACGTCCGACGCGCGCATTTTCTCCGCCGCGCAGCACATTTTAAAAAATCATAGCGTGAAAACCGTGGGTTCGATCCGCGTGCCGCTCGAAGGCGATTACAGGGGAGATGCAGCCCTTTCCAACGAGCCATGAACAGACTTCCTACTCCCAACGAGACAAGAGATATTAAGCCGCAATGACGTCCGACGCGCGCATTTATTGCGCCGCGCACATTTAAAAAATCGTAGCGTGAGAACGGTGGGTCCGATCCGCGTGCCGCTTAAAGGCGATTACAGGGGAGATGCAGCCCTTTCCAAAGAGCCATGAACAGACTTTCTACTCCCAAGGAGACAAGAGATATTAAGCCGCAATGACGTCCGACGCGCGCATTTTCTCCGCCGCGCACCACATTTAAAAAAATCATAGCGTGAAAACCGTGGGTTCGATCCGCGTGCCGCTCGAAGGCGATTACAGGGGAGATGCAGCCCTTTCCAAAGACCCATGAACAGACTTTCTACTCCCAATGAGACAAGAGATATTAAGCCGCAAATACGTCCGGCGCGCGTCTTTTCTCCGCCGCGCAACACATTTAAAAAAAATCGTAGCGTGAAAACCGTGGGTTCGATCCGCGTGCCGCTCGAAGGCGATTACAGGGGAGATACAGCCCTTTCCAAAGAGCCATGAACAGACTTTCTACTCCCAAGGAGACAAGAGATATTACGCGCATTTTCTCCGACGCGCACCACGTTTAAAAAATCGTAGCGTGAGAACGGTGGGTCCGATCCGCGTGCCGCTTAAAGGCGATTACAGGGGAGATGCATCCCTTTCCAAAGAGCCATGAACAGACTTTCTACTCCCAAGGAGACCAGAGATATTAACAGATAAAGCGTTACGCTCCAGTCGGATGAGCGAGAAACGCTTGTACAATTGCAACGAAATGGAGGAGAAAGTTTAAACAAACGCGCTGACTTTGAAGGCTCACATCTAGGCCGGGCCAGGTCCAAATGGCCTGCAACTCGGTCCGCATCACGTCCATGACTTTTCCTAACGAACGCCACCTGCCAAGCTTTCGGCCCGTCCCTGTCGGCATTAAAAAATCGTAGCGTGATAACGATGGTTCCGATCCGCGTGCCGCTCGAAGGCGATTACAGGGGAGATGCAGCCCTTTCCAAAGAGCCATGAACAGACTTCCTACTCCCAAGGAGCCCAAAGATATTAAGCCGCAAATACGTCCTACGCGCGTCTTTTCTACGCCGCGCACCACATTTAAAAAATCGTATCGTATGAACGGTGGGTCCGATCCGCGTGCCGCTTAAAGGCGATTACAGGGGAGATGCAGCCCTTTCCAAAGAGCCATGAATAGACTTTCTACTCCCAAGGAGACCAGAGATATTAACAGATAAAGCGTTACGCTCCAGTCGGATGAGCGAGAAACGCTTGTACAATTGCAACGAACTGGAGGAGAAAGTTTAAACAACGCGCTGACTTTGAACGCTCACATCTAGGCCGGGCCAGGTCCAAATGGCCTGCAACTCGGCGCGCATCACCTCCATGACTGTCCCTAACGAACGCCACCTGCCACGCTTTCGGCCCGTCCCTGTCGGCATTAAAAAATCGTAGCGTGATAACGATGGTTCCGATCCGCGTGCCGCGTGAAGGCGATTACAGGGGAGATGCAGCCCTTTCCAAAGAGCCATGAACAGACTTTCTACTCCCAAGGAGCCCAAAGATATTAAGCCGCAAATACGTCCTACGCGCGTGTTTTCTACGCCGCGCACCACATTTAAAAAATCTTAGCGTGAGAACGGTGGGTCCGATCCGCGTGCCGCTTAAAGGCGATTACAAGGGAAATGCAGCCCTTTCCAAAGAGCCATGAAAAGACTTTCTACTCCCAAGGAGACAAGAGATATTAAGCCGAAATGACGTCCGACGCGCGCATTTTCTCCGCCGCGCACCACATTTAAAAAAATCATAGCGTGAAAACCGTGGGTTCCATCCGCGTGCCGCTCGAAGGCGATTACAGGGGAGATGCAGCCCTTTCCAAAGAGCCATGAACAGACTTTCAACTCCCAATGAGACAAGAGATATTAAGCCGCAATGACGTCCGACGCGCGCATTTTCTCCGCCGCGCACCACATTTAAAAAAATCATAGCGTGAAAACCGTGGGTTCGATCCGCGTGCCGCTCGAAGGCGATTACAGGGGAGATGCAGCCCTTTCCAAAGAGCCATGAACAGACTTTCTACTCCCAATGAGACAAGAGATATTAAGCCGCAAATACGTCCGGCGCGCGTCTTTTCTCCCCCGCGCAACACATTTAAAAAAAATCGTAGCGTGAAAACCGTGGGTTCGATCCGCGTGCCGCTCGAAGGCGATTACAGGGGAGATGCAGCCCTTTCCAAAGAGGCATGAACAGACTTTCTACTCCCAAGGAGCCCAAAGATATTAAGCCGCAAATACGTCCTACGCGCGTGTTTTCTACGCCGCGCACCACATTTAAAAAATCGTAGCGTAAGAACGGTGGGTCCGATCCGCGTGCCGCTTAAAGGCGATTACAGGGGAGACGCAACCCTTTCCAAAGAGCCATGAAAAGACTTTCTACTCTCAAGGAGACAAGAGATATTAAGCCGCAATGACGTCCGACGAGCGCATTTCCTCCGCCGCGCACCACATTTAAAAAAATCATAGCGTGAAAACCGTGGGTTCGATCCGCGTGCCGCTTAAAGGCGATTACAGGGGAGATGCAGCCCTTTCCAAAGAGCCATGAAAAGACTTTCTACTCCCAAGGAGACAAGAGATATTAAGCCGCAATGACGTCCGACGCGCGCATTTCCTCCACCGCGCACCACATTTAAAAAAATCATAGCGTGAAAACCGTGGGTTCGATCCGCGTGCCGCTCGAAGGCGATTACAGGGCAGATGCAGCCCTTTCCAAAGAGGCATGAACAGACTTCCTACTCCCAAGGAGCCCAAAGATATTAAGCCGCAAATACGTCCTACGCGCGTCTTTTCTACGCCGCGCACCACATTTAAAAAATCGTATCGTAAGAACGGTGGGTCCAATCCGCGTGCCGCTTAAAGGCGATTACAAGGGAGATGCAACCCTTTCCAAAGAGCCATGAACAGACTTTCTACTCCCAAGGAGACAAGAGATATTAAGCCGCAATGACGTCCGACGCGCGCATTTTCTCCGACGCGCAACACGTTTAAAAAATCGTAGCGTGAGAACGGTGGGTCCGATCCGCGTGCCGCTTAAAGGCGATTACAGGGGAGATGCATCCCTTTCCAAAGAGCCATGAACAGACTTTCTACTCCCAAGGAGACCAGAGATATTAACAGATAAAGCGTTACGCTCCAGTCGGATGAGCGAGAAACGCTTGTACAATTGCAACGAAATGGAGGAGAAAGTTTAAACAAACGCGCTGACTTTGAAGGCTCACATCTAGGCCGGGCCAGGTCCAAATGGCCTGCAACTCGGTCCGCATCACGTCCATGACTTTTCCTAACGAACGCCACCTGCCAAGCTTTCGGCCCGTCCCTGTCGGCATTAAAAAATCGTAGCGTGATAACGATGGTTCCGATCCGCGTGCCGCTCGAAGGCGATTACAGGGGAGATGCAGCCCTTTCCAAAGAGCCATGAACAGACTTCCTACTCCCAAGGAGCCCAAAGATATTAAGCCGCAAATACGTCCTACGCGCGTCTTTTCTACGCCGCGCACCACATTTAAAAAATCGTATCGTATGAACGGTGGGTCCGATCCGCGTGCCGCTTAAAGGCGATTACAGGGGAGATGCAGCCCTTTCCAAAGAGCCATGAATAGACTTTCTACTCCCAAGGAGACCAGAGATATTAACAGATAAAGCGTTACGCTCCAGTCGGATGAGCGAGAAACGCTTGTACAATTGCAACGAACTGGAGGAGAAAGTTTAAACAACGCGCTGACTTTGAACGCTCACATCTAGGCCGGGCCAGGTCCAAATGGCCTGCAACTCGGCGCGCATCACCTCCATGACTGTCCCTAACGAACGCCACCTGCCACGCTTTCGGCCCGTCCCTGTCGGCATTAAAAAATCGTAGCGTGATAACGATGGTTCCGATCCGCGTGCCGCGTGAAGGCGATTACAGGGGAGATGCAGCCCTTTCCAAAGAGCCATGAACAGACTTTCTACTCCCAAGGAGCCCAAAGATATTAAGCCGCAAATACGTCCTACGCGCGTGTTTTCTACGCCGCGCACCACATTTAAAAAATCTTAGCGTGAGAACGGTGGGTCCGATCCGCGTGCCGCTTAAAGGCGATTACAAGGGAAATGCAGCCCTTTCCAAAGAGCCATGAAAAGACTTTCTACTCCCAAGGAGACAAGAGATATTAAGCCGAAATGACGTCCGACGCGCGCATTTTCTCCGCCGCGCACCACATTTAAAAAAATCATAGCGTGAAAACCGTGGGTTCCATCCGCGTGCCGCTCGAAGGCGATTACAGGGGAGATGCAGCCCTTTCCAAAGAGCCATGAACAGACTTTCAACTCCCAATGAGACAAGAGATATTAAGCCGCAATGACGTCCGACGCGCGCATTTTCTCCGCCGCGCACCACATTTAAAAAAATCATAGCGTGAAAACCGTGGGTTCGATCCGCGTGCCGCTCGAAGGCGATTACAGGGGAGATGCAGCCCTTTCCAAAGAGCCATGAACAGACTTTCTACTCCCAATGAGACAAGAGATATTAAGCCGCAAATACGTCCGGCGCGCGTCTTTTCTCCCCCGCGCAACACATTTAAAAAAAATCGTAGCGTGAAAACCGTGGGTTCGATCCGCGTGCCGCTCGAAGGCGATTACAGGGGAGATGCAGCCCTTTCCAAAGAGGCATGAACAGACTTTCTACTCCCAAGGAGCCCAAAGATATTAAGCCGCAAATACGTCCTACGCGCGTCTTTTCTACGCCGCGCACCACATTTAAAAAATCGTATCGTAAGAACGGTGGGTCCAATCCGCGTGCCGCTTAAAGGCGATTACAAGGGAGATGCAACCCTTTCCAAAGAGCCATGAACAGACTTTCCACTCCCAATGAGACAAGAGATATAAAGCCGCAAATACGTCCGGCGCGCGTCTATTCTCTGCCGCGCAACACATTTAAAAAAAATCCTAGCGTGAAAACCGTGGGTTCGATCCGCGTGCCACTCGAAGGCGATTACAGGGGAGATGCAGCCCTTTCCAAAGAGCCATGAACAGACTTTCTACTCCCAAGGAGACAAGAGATATTAAGCCGCAATGACGTCCGACGCGCGCATTTTCTCCGCCGCGCAGCACATTTAAAAAAATCATAGCGTGAAAACCGTGGGTTCGATCCGCGTGCCGCTTAAAGGCGATTACAGGGGAGATGCAGCCCTTTCCAAAGAGCCATTAATAGACTTTCTACTCCCAAGGAGACCAGAGATATTAACAGATAAAGCGTTACGCTCCAGTCGGATGAGCGAGAAACGCTTGTACAATTGCAACGAATTGGAGGAGAAAGTTTAAACAAACGCGCTGATTTGAACGCTCACATCTAGGCCGGGCCAGGTCCAAATGGCCTGCAACTCGGTGCGCATCACCTCCATGACGGTCCCTAACGAACGCCACCTGCCACGCTTTCGGCCCGTCCCTGGCGGCATTAAAAAATCGTAGCGTGATAACGATGGTTCCGATCCGCGTGCCGCTCGAAGTCGAAAACAGTGGAGATGCAGCCCTTTCCAAAGAGCCATGAACAGACTTTCTACTCCCAAGGAGCCCAAAGATATTAAGCCGCAAATAAGTCCTACGCGCGTCTTTTCTACGCCGCGCACCACATTTAAAAAATCGTATCGTAAGAACGGTGGGTCCGATCCGCGTGCCGCTTAAAGGCTATAACAGGGGAGATGCAGCCCTTTCCAAAGAGCCATGAACAGACTTTCTACTCCCAAGGAGACAAGAGATATTAAGCCACAATGACGTCCGACGCGCGCATTTTCTCCGACACGCACCACGTTTAAAAAATCGTAGCGTGAGAACGGTGGGTCCGATCCGCGTGCCGCTTAAAAGCGATTACAGGGGAGATGCATCCCTTTCCAAAGAGCCATGAACAGACTTTCTACTCCCAAGGAGCCCAAAGATATTAAGCCGCAAATACGTTCTACGCGCTTCTTTTCTACGCCGCGCACCACATTTAAAAAATCGTAGCGTAAGAACGGTGGGTCCGATGCGCGTGCCGCTTAAAGGCGATTACAGGGGAGATGCAACCCTTTCCAAAGAGCCATGAAAAGACTTTCTACTCCCAAGGAGACAAGAGATTTAAGCCGAAATGACGTCCGACGCGCGCATTTTCTCCGCCGCGCAACACATTTAAAAAAATCATAGCGTGAAAACCGTGGGTTCGATCCGCGTGCCGCTCGAAGGCGATTACAGGGGAGATGCAGCCCTTTCCAAAGAGCCATGAACAGACTTCCTACTCCCAAGGAGACAAGAGATATTAAGCCGCAATGATGTCCGACGCGCGCATTTTCTCCGCCGCGCACCACATTTAAAAAATCTTAGCGTGAGAACGGTGGGTCCGATCCGCGTGCCGCTTAATGGCGATTACAAGGGAAATGCAGCCCTTTCCAAAGAGCCATGAAAAGACTTTCTACTCCCAAGGAGACAAGAGATATTAAGCCGAAATGACGTCCGACGCGCGCATTTTCTCCGCCGCGCACCACATTTAAAAAAATCATAGCGTGAAAACCGTGGGTTCGATCCGCGTGCCGCTCGAAGGCGATTACAGGGGAGATGCAGCCCTTTCCAAAGAGCCATGAACAGACTTTCTACTCCCAATGAGACAAGAGATATTAAGCCGCAAATACGTCCGGCGCGCGTCTTTTCTCCCCCGCGCAACACATTTAAAAAAAATCGTAGCGTGAAAACCGTGGGTTCGATCCGCGTGCCGCTCGAAGGCGATTACAGGGGAGATGCAGCCCTTTCCAAAGAGGCATGAACAGACTTTCTACTCCCAAGGAGCCCAAAGATATTAAGCCGCAAATACGTCCTACGCGCGTCTTTTCTACGCCGCGCACCACATTTAAAAAATCGTATCGTAAGAACGGTGGGTCCAATCCGCGTGCCGCTTAAAGGCGATTACAAGGGAGATGCAACCCTTTCCAAAGAGCCATGAACAGACTTTCCACTCCCAATGAGACAAGAGATATAAAGCCGCAAATACGTCCGGCGCGCGTCTATTCTCTGCCGCGCAACACATTTAAAAAAAATCCTAGCGTGAAAACCGTGGGTTCGATCCGCGTGCCACTCGAAGGCGATTACAAGGGAGATGCAGCCCTTTCCAAAGAGCCATGAACAGACTTTCCACTCCCAATGAGACAAGAGATATTAAGCCGCAATGACGTCCGACGCGCGCATTTTCTCCGCCGCGCAGCACATTTAAAAAAATCATAGCGTGAAAACCGTGGGTTCGATCCGCGTGCCGCTTAAAGGCGATTACAGGGGAGATGCAGCCGTTTCCAAAGAGCCATTAATAGACTTTCTACTCCCAAGGAGACCAGAGATATTAACAGATAAAGCGTTACGCTCCAGTCGGATGAGCGAGAAACGCTTGTACAATTGCAACGAATTGGAGGAGAAAGTTTAAACAAACGCGCTGATTTGAACGCTCACATCTAGGCCGGGCCAGGTCCAAATGGCCTGCTACTCGGTCCGCATCACGTCCATGACTTTTCCTAACGAACGCCACCTGCCACGCTTTCGGCCCGTCCCTGGCGGCATTAAAAAATCGTAGCGTGATAACGATGGTTCCGATCCGCGTGCCGCTCGAAGTCGAAAACAGTGGAGATGCAGCCCTTTCCAAAGAGCCATGAACAGACTTTCTACTCCCAAGGAGCCCAAAGATATTAAGCCGCAAATAAGTCCTACGCGCGTCTTTTCTACGCCGCGCACCACATTTAAAAAATCGTATCGTAAGAACGGTGGGTCCGATCCGCGTGCCGCTTAAAGGCTATAACAGGGGAGATGCAGCCCTTTCCAAAGAGCCATGAACAGACTTTCTACTCCCAAGGAGACAAGAGATATTAAGCCACAATGACGTCCGACGCGCGCATTTTCTCCGACACGCACCACGTTTAAAAAATCGTAGCGTGAGAACGGTGGGTCCGATCCGCGTGCCGCTTAAAAGCGATTACAGGGGAGATGCATCCCTTTCCAAAGAGCCATGAACAGACTTTCTACTCCCAAGGAGCCCAAAGATATTAAGCCGCAAATACGTTCTACGCGCTTCTTTTCTACGCCGCGCACCACATTTAAAAAATCGTAGCGTAAGAACGGTGGGTCCGATGCGCGTGCCGCTTAAAGGCGATTACAGGGGAGATGCAACCCTTTCCAAAGAGCCATGAAAAGACTTTCTACTCCCAAGGAGACAAGAGATTTAAGCCGAAATGACGTCCGACGCGCGCATTTTCTCCGCCGCGCAACACATTTAAAAAAATCATAGCGTGAAAACCGTGGGTTCGATCCGCGTGCCGCTCGAAGGCGATTACAGGGGAGATGCAGCCCTTTCCAAAGAGCCATGAACAGACTTCCTACTCCCAAGGAGACAAGAGATATTAAGCCGCAATGATGTCCGACGCGCGCATTTTCTCCGCCGCGCACCACATTTAAAAAATCTTAGCGTGAGAACGGTGGGTCCGATCCGCGTGCCGCTTAATGGCGATTACAAGGGAAATGCAGCCCTTTCCAAAGAGCCATGAAAAGACTTTCTACTCCCAAGGAGACAAGAGATATTAAGCCGAAATGACGTCCGACGCGCGCATTTTCTCCGCCGCGCAGCACATTTTAAAAAATCATAGCGTGAAAACCGTGGGTTCGATCCGCGTGCCGCTCGAAGGCGATTACAGGGGAGATGCAGCCCTTTCCAACGAGCCATGAACAGACTTCCTACTCCCAACGAGACAAGAGATATTAAGCCGCAATGACGTCCGACGCGCGCATTTATTGCGCCGCGCACATTTAAAAAATCGTAGCGTGAGAACGGTGGGTCCGATCCGCGTGCCGCTTAAAGGCGATTACAGGGGAGATGCAGCCCTTTCCAAAGAGCCATGAACAGACTTTCTACTCCCAAGGAGACAAGAGATATTAAGCCGCAATGACGTCCGACGCGCGCATTTTCTCCGCCGCGCACCACATTTAAAAAAATCATAGCGTGAAAACCGTGGGTTCGATCCGCGTGCCGCTCGAAGGCGATTACAGGGGAGATGCAGCCCTTTCCAAAGACCCATGAACAGACTTTCTACTCCCAATGAGACAAGAGATATTAAGCCGCAAATACGTCCGGCGCGCGTCTTTTCTCCGCCGCGCAACACATTTAAAAAAAATCGTAGCGTGAAAACCGTGGGTTCGATCCGCGTGCCGCTCGAAGGCGATTACAGGGGAGATACAGCCCTTTCCAAAGAGCCATGAACAGACTTTCTACTCCCAAGGAGACAAGAGATATTACGCGCATTTTCTCCGACGCGCACCACGTTTAAAAAATCGTAGCGTGAGAACGGTGGGTCCGATCCGCGTGCCGCTTAAAGGCGATTACAGGGGAGATGCATCCCTTTCGAAAGAGCCATGAACAGACTTTCTACTCCCAAGGAGCCCAAAGATATTAAGCCGCAAATACGTCCTACGCGCGTCTTTTCTACGCCGCGCACCACATTTAAAAAATCGTAGCGTAAGAACGGTGGGTCCGATCCGCGTGCCGCTTAAAGGCGATTACAGGGGAGATGCAAACCTTTCCAAAGAGACATGAAAAGACTTTCTACTCCCAAGGAGACAAGAGATATTAAGCCGCAATGACGTCCGACGCGCGCATTTTCTCCGACGCGCACCACATTTAAAAAAATCATAGCGTGAAAACCGTGGGTTCGATCCGCGTGCCGCTCGAAGGCGATTACAGGGGAGATGCAGCCCTTTCCAAAGAGCCATGAACAGACTTTCTACTCCCAATGAGACAAGAGATATCAAGCCGCAAATACGTGCGGCGCGCGTCTATTCTCCGCCGCGCAACACATTTAAAAAAAATCGTAGCGTGAAAACCGTGGGTTCGATCCGCGTGCCGCTTAAAGGCGATTACAGGGGAGATGCAGCCCTTTCCAAAGAGCCATGAAAAGACTTTCTACTCCCAAGGAGACAAGAGATATTAAGCCGAAATGACGTCCGACGCGCGCATTTCCTCCGCCGCGCACCACATTTAAAAAAATCATAGCGTGAAAACCGTGGGTTCGATCCGCGTGCCGCTCGAAGGCGATTACAGGGGAGATGCAGCCCTTTCCAAAGAGGCATGAACAGACTTCCTACTCCCAAGGAGCCCAAAGATATTAAGCCGCAAATACATCCTACGCGCGTCTTTTCTACGCCGCGCACCACATTTAAAAAATCGTATCGGAAGAATGGTGGGTCCAATCCGCGTGCCGCTTAAAGGCGATTACAAGGGAGATGCAAACCTTTCCAAAGAGCCATGAAAAGACTTTCTACTCCCAAGGAGACAATAGATATTAAGCCGAAATGACGTCCGACGCGTGCATTTTCTCCGCCGCGCACCACATTTAAAAAAATCATAGCGTGAAAACCGTGGGTTCGATCCGCGTGCCGCTCGAAGGCGATTACAGCGGAGATGCAGCCCTTTCCAAAGAGCCATGAAAAGACTTTCTACTCCCAAGGAGACAAGAGATATTAAGCCGAAATGACGTCCGACGCGCGCATTTCCTCCGCCGCGCACCACATTTAAGAAAATCATAGCGTGAAAACCGTGGGTTCGATCCGCGTGCCGCTCGAAGGCGATTACAGGGGAGATGCAGCCCTTTCCAAAGAGCCATGAACAGACTTTCTACTCCCAAGGAGCCCAAAGATATTAAGCCGCAAATACGTCCTACGCGCGTCTTTTCTACGCCGCGCACCACATTTAAAAAATCGTAGCGTAAGAATGGTGGGTCCGATCCGCGTGCCGCTTAAAGGAGATTACAGGGGAGATGCAACCCTTTCCAAAGAGCCATGAAAAGACTTTCTACTCCCAAGGAGACAAGAGATATTAAGCCGCAATGACGTCCGACGCGCGCATTTTCTCCGACGCGCAACACATTTAAAAAAATCATAGCGTGAAAACCGTGGGTTCGATCCGCGTGCCGCTCGAAGGCGATTACAGGGGAGATGCAGCCCTTTCCAAAGAGCCATGAACAGACTTTCTACTCCCAAGGAGACCAGAGATATTAACAGATAAAGCGTTAGGCTCCAGTCGGATGAGCGAGAAACGCTTGTACAATTGCAACGAATTGGAGGAGAAAGTTTAAACAAACGCGCTGACTTTGAACGCTCACATCTAGGCCGGGCCAGGTCCAAATGGCCTGGAACTCGGTGCGCATCACCTCCATGACGGTCCCTAACGAACGCCACCTGCCACGCTTTCGGCCCGTCCCTGGCGGCATTAAAAAATCGTAGCGTGATAACGATGGTTCCGATGCGCGTGCCGCGCGAAGGCGATTACAGGGGAGATGCAGCCCTTTCCAACGAGCCATGAACAGACTTTCTACTCACAAGGAGACAAGAGATATTAAGCCGCAATGATATCCGACGCGCGCATTTTCTCCGCCGCACACCACATTTAAAAAATCGTAGCGTGAGAACGGTGGGTCCGATCCGTGTGTCGCTTAAAGCCGATTACAGGGGAGATGCAGCCCTTTCCAAAGAGCCATGAAAAGACTTTCTACTCCCAAGGAGACAAGAGATATTAAGCCGAAATGACGTCCGACAAGCGCATTTTCTCCGCCGCGCACCACATTTAAAAAAATCATAGCGTGAAAACCGTGGGTTCGATCCGCGTGCCGCTCGAAGGCGATTACAGGGGAGATGCAGCCCTTTCCAAAGATCCATGAACAGACTTTCTACTCCCAAGGAGACAAGAGATATTACGCGCATTTTCTCCGACGCGCACCACGTTTAAAAAATCGTAGCGTGAGAACGGTGGGTCCGATCCGCGTGCCGCTTAAAGGCGATTACAGGGGAGATGCATCCCTTTCCAAAGAGCCATGAACAGACTTTCTACTCCCAAGGAGACCAGAGATATTAACAGATAAAGCGTTACGCTCCAGTCGGATGAGCGAGAAACGCTTGTACAATTGCAACGAATTGGAGGAGAAAGTTTAAACAAACGCGCTGACTTTGAAGGCTCACATCTAGGCCGGGCCAGGTCCAAATGGCCTGCAACTCGGTCCGCATCACGTCCATGACTTTTCCTAACGAACGCCACCTGCCAAGCTTTCGGCCCGTCCCTGTCGGCATTAAAAAATCGTAGCGTGATAACGATGGTTCCGATCCGCGTGCCGCGCGAAGGCGATTACAGGGGAGATGCAGCCCTTTCCAAAGAGCCATGAACAGACTTTCTACTCCCAAGGAGCCCAAAGATATTAAGCCGCAAATAAGTCCTACGCGCGTCTTTTCTACGCCGCGCACCACATTTAAAAAATCGTAGCGTAAGAACGGTGGGTCCGATCCGCGTGCCGCTTAAAGGCGATTACAGGGGAGATGCAACCCTTTCCAAAGAACCATGAAAAGACTTTCTACTCCCAAGGAGACAAGAGATATTAAGCCGCAATGACGTCCGACGCGCTCATTTTCTCCGCCGCGCAGCACATTTAAAAAAATCATAGCGTGAAAACCGTGGGTTCGATCCGCGTGCCGCTCGAAGGCGATTACAGGGGAGATGGAGCCCTTTCCAAAGAGGCATGAACAGACTTCCTACTCCCAAGGAGCCCAAAGATATTAAGCCGCAAATACGTCCTACGCGCGTCTTTTCTACGCCGCGCACCACATTTAAAAAAATCGTAGCGTAAGAACGGTGGGTCCGATCCGCGTGCCGCTTAAAGGTGATTACAGGGGAGATGCAACCCTTTCCAAAGAGCCATAAAAAGACTTTCTATTCCCAAGGAGACAAGAGATATTAAGCCGCAATGACGTCCGACGCGCACATTTTCTCCGCCGCGCACCACATTTAAAAAAATCATAGCGTGAAAACCGTGGGTTCGATCCGCGTGCCGCTCGAAGGCGATTACAGGGGAGATGCAGGCCTTTCCAAAGAGCCATGAACAGACTTCCTACTCCCAAGGAGACAAGAGATATTAAGCAGCAATGATGTCCGACACGCGCATTTTCTCTTCCGCGCACCACATTTAAAAAATCTTAGCGTGAGAACGGTGGGTCCGATCCGCGTGCCGCTTAAAGGCGATTACAGGGGAGATGCAGCCCTTTCCAAAGAGCCATGAAAAGACTTTCTACTCCCAAGGAGACAAGAGATATTAAGCCGAAATGACGTCCGACGCGCGTATTTTCTCCGCCGCGCACCACATTTAAAAAAATCATAGCGTGAAAACCGTGGGTTCGATCCGCGTGCCGCTCGAAGGCGATTACAGGGGAGATGCAGCCCTTTCCAAAGATCCATGAACAGACTTCCTACTCCCAAGGAGACAAGAGATATTAACATATAAAGCGTTACGCTCCAGTCGGATGAGCGAGAAACGCTTGAGCAGTTGCAACGAATTGGAGGAGAAAGTTTAAACAAACGCGCTGACTTTGAACGCTCACATCTAGGTCTGGCCAAGTCCAAATGGCGTGCAACTCGGTGCGCATCACCTCCATGACTGTCCCTAACGAACGCCACCTGCCACGCTTTAGGCCCGTCCCTGGCGGCTTTAAAAAATCGTAGCGTGATAACCGTGGGTCCAATCCGATTGAAGCTCGAAGGCGATTAGAGGGGAGATGCAGCCCTTTCCAAAGAGCCATGAACAGACTTCCTACTCCCAAGGAGACAAGAGATATTAAGCCACAAATACGTCCGGACCGCGTCTTTTCTCCGCAGCTCACCACATTTAAAAAAATCGTAGCGTGAAAACCATGGGTTCGATATAGTATACATACAGAGTATATAGTTTGACCAAAAGATCGTGCTGATCTTTGATCTCCTGGTTCTTCATCTCCAGCGCCACTTTCAGACTCATAATGTCCTCCTCTATGGGCTGGTATAACACAGACACGAATCATCACTACAGCCAGTACAATGGAAAGGTGGGAATGTGTACTGAATGTGTACTGACGTTATAAGTGAGAGGTGGTGGTACTGGTGGATGTGTACTGACACTATAAGGGATCTCTACCTGCAGTGACAGTTTGAGCTTCTCAAGTTCTTCCTCCAGAGATTTCTTCTCCTGTTCACAGGCCATTTTCATATCTGCCAGAGCAAGTATCATTACTGCTGGATATAACACAGATTGTATATACTACATAATTACTGCTGAATATATAAAATATAATATATATAGTACTATACATATATTAGTGTCACTTTTATTGGAGCCTAAAGGCTAACATTCATTATTAGTTATGTTAGTATTATTGCATTTCCATAGTACTTACTCTTGATGGACCTGTTATGCTCCTCCTCCTCCTGCTGTTTCTGCAGGAGCTCTGTCTCCTCCTGCTGCTTGTGTTTCAGCATCTCCTGAAGAACCTGCAGCTCCTTCTGCTTCTGCAACCTCAACTCCTTCAGCTGCTCAAACAAACTGTTCTCCAACTCCTCCTTCTCACACCGCAAACACTCCAATCGGGCCACAGGCCCCACTAGTGACACAGAACCACACACACACACACACACACACACACACACACACACACACACACACAGAGAGAGATAAACATGTATAAATGTATAAGAATTTGTGGATAAAATTATTATGAGATTATTTATAATCAAACGACTACACTACACAACCACATCTTCCTTTTATTTACATATTATACAGATATTTAGAGATATTTACATTTTATTTACCCGCGTGCGTCTCTCTTCTCCAAGGTAGCGGAGAGATATGAAAGGATAAAAGGGGAAAAGAATAAAATGCACGTCGGTTTTAAATTCGCAGGCTACCTGCGCTGAAGGCGTGGAAAACGAGCACGTGACGGAAAGGCTTCCGTAACCGATGGTTCCAAATCACATGCCCAGCAAAGTAGCCTTAAACCTGGACACGCATTGGAGAGCATTTGACCCTTTAAAATCATACTACAACCAGACTTCCAGGCCCAAGAGGTCACACAGCCATGCCCAGCAAAGTAGCTCTGGGCCTGGGCACACTTCACGCAGTTTGACCTTTTAAATAAAACTAGAAACAGACTTCCTGGCCCAAGAGGTCACAGTCATACCCAGCAAAGTACGTTTAAACCTGGAAACAAATCAGATCCTTTCTGTCATTCAAAGGAATGGGCCTGCAACTCACAACCACATCCCCAGTGAAGCGCACCGTCACCCAGCCACACTACCCCACCTTGCCCGTCCTGGAACAACCACACCTCCAGGGTACCACATGCCAATCTCTCATGCCCAGCAAACTGCAACCTCACGCAGCCAGGCCACACACTGTCTCCCCTTGTACAGTCCAAGGACGAACTCCTCCACAAACCTGGTGTTCACGCGCACACACGCAATTACAACGAATTGGTGGAGAACTTTGAAACAAACGTGCTGACTTTGAATACTCACATCTAGGCTGGGCCAGGTCCAAATGGCCTGCAGCTCGGTGCGCATTAACTGCTTGACTGTCCGTCACGAACGCCACCTGCCAAGCGTTCGTTCCGTCCCTGGCGGATTTTAAAAAATCGTAGCGTGAGAACGATGGGTCCGATCCGCGTGCCGCTTAAAGGCGATTACAGGGGAGATGCAACCCTTTCCAAAGAACCATGAAAATACTTTCTACTCCCAAGGAAACGAGATATTAAGCCGCAATGACATCCGACGCGCGCATTTTCTCCGCCGCGCAGCACATTTAAAAAAATCATAGCGTGAAAACCGTGGGTTCGATCCGCGTGCCGCTCGAAGGCGATTACAGGGGAGATGCAGCCCTTTCCAAAGAGGCATGAACAGACTTCCTACTCCCAAGGAGCCCAAAGATATTAAGCCGCAAATACGTCCTACGCGCGTCTTTTCTACGCCGCGCACCACATTTAAAAAATCGTATCGGAAGAACGGTGGGTCCAATCCGCGTGCCGCTTAAAGGCGATTACAAGGGAGATGCAAACCTTTCCAAAGAGCCATGAAAAGACTTTCTACTCCCAAGGAGACAATAGATATTAAGCCGAAATGACGTCCGACGCGCGCATTTTCTCCGCCGCGCACCACATTTAAAAAAATCATAGCGTGAAAACCGTGGGTTCGATCCGCGTGCCGCTCGAAGGCGATTACAGCGGGGATGCAGCCCTTTCCAAAGAGCCATGAAAAGACTTTCTACTCCCAAGGAGACAAGAGATATTAAGCCGAAATGACGTCCGACGCGCGCATTTCCTCCGCCGCGCACCACATTTAAAAAAATCATAGCGTGAAAACCGTGGGTTCGATCCGCGTGCCGCTCGAAGGCGATTACAGGGGAGATGCAGCCCTTTCCAAAGAGCCATGAACAGACTTTCTACACCCAATGAGACAAGAGATATTAAGCCGCAAATACGTGCGGTGCGCGTTTTTTCTCCGCCGAGCAACACATTTAAAAAAAATCGTAGCGTGGAAAACGTGGGTTCGATCCGCGTGCCGCTCGAAGGCGATTACAGGGGAGATGCATCCCTTTCAAAAGAGCCATGAACAGACTTTCTACTCCCAAGGAGACCAGAAATATTAACATATAAAGCGTTACGCTCCAGTCGGATGAACGAGAAACGCTTGTACAATTGCAACGAATTGGAGGAGAAAGTTTAAACAAACGCGCTGACTTTGAACGCTCACATCTAGGCCGGGCCAACTCCAAATGGCGTGCAACTCGGTGCGCATCACCTCCATGACTGTCCCTAACGAACGCCACCTGCCACGCTTTCAGCCTATCCCTGGCGGCATTAAAAAATCGTAGCGTGATAACGATGGTTCCGATGCGCGTGCCGCTCGAAGGCGATTACAGGGGAGATACAGCCCTTTCCAAAGAGCCATGAACAGACTTTCTACTCCCAAGGAGACAAGAGATATTACGCGCATTTTCTCCGACGCGCACCACGTTTAAAAAATCGTAGCGTGAGAACGGTGGGTCCGATCCGCGTGCCGCTTAAAGACGCTTACAGGGGAGATGCATCCCTTTCCAAAGAGCCATGAACAGACTTTCTACTCCCAAGGAGACCAGAGATATTAACAGATAAAGCGTTACGCTCCAGTCGGATGAGCGAGAAACGCTTGTACAATTGCAACGAATTGGAGGAGAAAGTTTAAACAAACGCGCTGACTTTGAAGGCTCACATCTAGGCCGGGCCAGGTCCAAATGGCCTGCAACTCGGTCCGCATCACTTCCATGACTTTTCCTAACGAACGCCACCTGCCAAGCTTTCGGCCCGTCCCTGTCGGCATTAAAAAATCGTAGCGTGATAACGATGGTTCCGATCCGCGTGCCGCGCGAAGGCGATTACAGGGGAGATGCAGCCCTTTCCAAAGAGCCATGAACAGACTTTCTACTCCCAAGGAGCCCAAAGATATTAAGCCGCAAATAAGTCCTACGCGCGTCTTTTCTACGCCTCGCACCACATTTAAAAAATCGTAGCGTAAGAACGGTGGGTCCGATCCGCGTGCCGCTTAAAGGCGATTACAGGGGAGATGCAACCCTTTCCAAAGAACCATGAAAAGACTTTCTACTCCCAAGGAGACAATAGATATTAAGCCGAAATGACGTCCGACGCGCGCATTTTCTCCGACGCGCACCACATTTAAAAAAATCATAGCGTGAAAACCGTGGGTTCGATCCGCGTGCCGCTCGAAGGCGATTACAGCGGAGATGCAGCCCTTTCCAAAGAGCCATGAAAAGACTTTCTACTCCCAAGGAGACAAGAGATATTAAGCCGAAATGACGTCCGACGCGCGCATTTCCTCCGCCGCGCACCACATTTAAAAAAATCATAGCGTGAAAACCGTGGGTTCGATCCGCGTGCCGCTCGAAGGCAATTACAGGGGAGATGCAGCCCTTTCCAAAGAGCCATGAACAGACTTTCTACTCCCAAGGAGACCAGAAATATTAACTTATAAAGCGTTACGCTCCAGTCGGATGAACGAGAAACGCTTGTACAATTGCAACGAATTGGAGGAGAAAGCTTAAACAAACGCGCTGACTTTGAACGCTCACATCTAGGCCGGGCCAACTCCAAATGGCGTGCAACTCGGTGTCCATCACCTCCATGACTGTCCCTAACGAACGCCACCTGCCACGCTTTCGGCCTATCCCTGGCGGCATTAAAAAATCGTAGCGTGATAACGATGGTTCCGATGCGCGTGCCGCTCGAAGGCGATTACAGGGGAGATACAGCCCTTTCCAAAGAGCCATGAACAGACTTTCTACTCCCAAGGAGACAAGAGATATTACGCGCATTTTCTCCGACGCGCACCACGTTTAAAAAATCGTAGGGTGAGAACGGTGGGTCCGATCCGCGTGCCGCTTAAAGGCGATTACAGGGGAGATGCAACCCTTTCCAAAGAGGCATGAACAGACTTCCTACTCCCAAGGAGACAAGAGATATTAAGCCGCAATGACGTCCGACGCGCGCAGTTTCTCCGCCGCGCACCACATTTAAAAAAATCATAGCGTGAAAACCGTGGGTTCGATCCGCGTGCCACTCGAAGGCGATTACAGGGGAGATGGAGCCCTTTCCAAAGAGGCATGAACAGACTTCCTACTCCCAAGGAGCCCAAAGATATTAAGCCGCAAATACGTCCTACGCGCGTCTTTTCTACGCCGCGCACCACATTTAAAAAATCGTAGCGTAAGAACGGTGGGTCCGATCCGCGTGCCGCTTAAAGGAGATTACAGGGGAGATGCAAACCTTTCCAAAGAGCCATGAAAAGACTTTCTACTCCCAAGGAGACAAGAGATATTAAGCCGCAATGACGTCCGACGCGCGCATTTTCTCCGACGCGCAACACATTTAAAAAAATCATAGCGTGAAAACCGTGGGTTCGATCCGCGTGCCGCTCGAAGGCGATTACAGGGGAGATGCAGCCCTTTCCAAAGAGCCATGAAAAGACTTTCTACTCCCAAGGAGACAAGAGATATTAAGCCGAAATGACGTCCGACGCGCGCATTTCCTCCGCCGCGCACCACATTTAAAAAAATCATAGCGTGAAAACCGTGGGTTCGATCCGCGTGCCGCTCGAAGGCGATTACAGGGGAGATGCAGCCCTTTCCAAAGAGCCATGAACAGACTTTCTACACCCAATGAGACAAGAGATATTAAGCCGCAAATACGTGCGGCGCGCGTTTTTTCTCCGCGGAGCAACACATTTAAAAAAAATCGTAGCGTGAAAAACGTGGGTTCGATCCGCGTGCCGCTCGAAGGCGATTACAGGGGAGATGCATCCCTTTCAAAAGAGCCATGAACAGACTTTCTACTCCCAAGGAGACCAGAAATATTAACATATAAATCGTTACGCTCCAGTCGGATGAACGAGAAACGCTTGTACAATTGCAACGAATTGGAGGAGAAAGTTTAAACAAACGCGCTGACTTTGAACGCTCACATCTAGGCCGGGCCAACTCCAAATGGCGTGCAACTCGGTGCGCATCACCTCCATGACTGTCCCTAACGAACGCCACCTGCCACGCTTTCAGCCTATCCCTGGCGGCATTAAAAAATCGTAGCGTGATAACGATGGTTCCGATGCGCGTGCCGCTCGAAGGCGATTACAGGGGAGATACAGCCCTTTCCAAAGAGCCATGAACAGACTTTCTACTCCCAAGGAGACAAGAGATATTACGCGCATTTTCTCCGACGCGCACCACGTTTAAAAAATCGTAGCGTGAGAACGGTGGGTCCGATCCGCGTGCCGCTTAAAGACGATTACAGGGGAGATGCATCCCTTTCCAAAGAGCCATGAACAGACTTTCTACTCCCAAGGAGACCAGAGATATTAACAGATAAAGCGTTACGCTCCAGTCGGATGAGCGAGAAACGCTTGTACAATTGCAACGAATTGGAGAAGAAAGTTTAAACAAACGCGCTGACTTTGAAGGCTCACATCTAGGCCGGGCCAGGTCCAAATGGCCTGCAACTCGGTCCGCATCACTTCCATGACTTTTCCTAACGAACGCCACCTGCCAAGCTTTCGGCCCGTCCCTGTCGGCATTAAAAAATCGTAGCGTGATAACGATGGTTCCGATCCGCGTGCCGCGCGAAGGCGATTACAGGGGAGATGCAGCCCTTTCCAAAGAGCCATGAACAGACTTTCTACTCCCAAGGAGCCCAAAGATATTAAGCCGCAAATAAGTCCTACGCGCGTCTTTTCTACGCCTCGCACCACATTTAAAAAATCGTAGCGTAAGAACGGTGGGTCCGATCCGCGTGCCGCTTAAAGGCGATTACAGGGGAGATGCAACCCTTTCCAAAGAACCATGAAAAGACTTTCTACTCCCAAGGAGACAATAGATATTAAGCCGAAATGACGTCCGACGCGCGCATTTTCTCCGACGCGCACCACATTTAAAAAAATCATAGCGTGAAAACCGTGGGTTCGATCCGCGTGCCGCTCGAAGGCGATTACAGCGGAGATGCAGCCCTTTCCAAAGAGCCATGAAAAGACTTTCTACTCCCAAGGAGACAAGAGATATTAAGCCGAAATGACGTCCGACGCGCGCATTTCCTCCGCCGCGCACCACATTTAAAAAAATCATAGCGTGAAAACCGTGGGTTCGATCCGCGTGCCACTCGAAGGCGATTACAGGGGAGATGGAGCCCTTTCCAAAGAGGCATGAACAGACTTCCTACTCCCAAGGAGCCCAAAGATATTAAGCCGCAAATACGTCCTACGCGCGTCTTTTCTACGCCGCGCACCACATTTAAAAAATCGTAGCGTAAGAACGGTGGGTCCGATCCGCGTGCCGCTTAAAGGAGATTACAGGGGAGATGCAAACCTTTCCAAAGAGCCATGAAAAGACTTTCTACTCCCAAGGAGACAAGAGATATTAAGCCGCAATGACGTCCGACGCGCGCATTTTCTCCGACGCGCAACACATTTAAAAAAATCATAGCGTGAAAACCGTGGGTTCGATCCGCGTGCCGCTCGAAGGCGATTACAGGGGAGATGCAGCCCTTTCCAAAGAGCCATGAACAGACTTTCTACTCCCAATGAGACAAGAGATATCAAGCCGCAAATACGTCCGGCGCGCGTCTATTCTCCGCCGCGCAACACATTTAAAAAAATCGTAGCGTGAAAACCGTGGGTTCGATCCGCGTGCCGCTTAAAGGCGATTACAGGGGAGATGCAGCCCTTTCCAAAGAGCCATGAAAAGACTTTCTACTCCCAATGAGACAAGAGATATTAAGCCGAAATGACGTCCGACGCGCGCATTTCCTCCGCCGCGCACCACATTTAAAAAAATCATAGCGTGAAAACCGTGGGTTCGATCCGCGTGCCGCTCGAAGGCGATTACAGGGGAGATGCAGCCCTTTCCAAAGAGCCATGAACAGACTTTCTACTCCCAAGGAGACCAGAAATATTAACTTATAAAGCGTTACGCTCCAGTCGGATGAACGAGAAACGCTTGTACAATTGCAACGAATTGGAGGAGAAAGTTTAAACAAACGCGCTGACTTTGAACGCTCACATCTAGGCCGGGCCAACTCCAAATGGCGTGCAACTCGGTGTGCATCACCTCCATGACTGTCCCTAACGAACGCCACCTGCCACGCTTTCGGCCTATCCCTGGCGGCATTAAAAAATCGTAGCGTGATAACGATGGTTCCGATGTGCGTGCCGCTCGAAGGCGATTACAGGGGAGATGGAGCCCTTTCCAAAGAGGCATGAACAGACTTCCTACTCCCAAGGAGCCCAAAGATATTAAGCCGCAAATACGTCCTACGCGCGTCTTTTCTACGCCGCGCACCACATTTAAAAAATCGTATCGGAAGAACGGTGGGTCCAATCCGCGTGCCGCTTAAAGGCGATTACAAGGGAGATGCAAACCTTTCCAAAGAGCCTTGAAAAGACTTTCTACTCCCAAGGAGACAATAGATATTAAGCCGAAATGACGTCCGACGCGCGCATTTTCTCCGACGCGCACCACATTTAAAAAAATCATAGCGTGAAAACCGTGGGTTCGATCCGCGTGCCGCTCGAAGGCGATTACAGCGGAGATGCAGCCCTTTCCAAAGAGCCATGAAAAGACTTTCTACTCCCAAGGAGACAAGAGATATTAAGCCGAAATGACGTCCGACGCGCGCATTTCCTCCGCCGCGCACCACATTTAAAAAAATCATAGCGTGAAAACCGTGGGTTCGATCCGCGTGCCGCTCGAAGGCGATTACAGGGGAGATGCAGCCCTTTCCAAAGAGCCATGAACAGACTTTCTACTCCCAAGGAGACCAGAAATATTAACTTATAAAGCGTTACGCTCCAGTCGGATGAACGAGAAACGCTTGTACAATTGCAACGAATTGGAGGAGAAAGTTTAAACAAACGCGCTGACTTTGAACGCTCACATCTAGGCCGGGCCAACTCCAAATGGCGTGCAACTCGGTGTGCATCACCTCCATGACTGTCCCTAACGAACGCCACCTGCCACGCTTTCGGCCTATCCCTGGCGGCATTAAAAAATCGTAGCGTGATAACGATGGTTCCGATGCGCGTGCCGCTCGGAGGCGATTACAGGGGAGATACAGCCCTTTCCAAAGAGCCATGAACAGACTTTCTACTCCCAAGGAGACAAGAGATATTACGCGCATTTTCTCCGACGCGCACCACGTTTAAAAAATCGTAGCGTGAGAACGGTGGGTCCGATCCGCGTGCCGCTTAAAGGCGATTACAGGGGAGATGCATCCCTTTCCAAAGAGCCATGAACAGACTTTCTACTCCCAAGGACACCAGAGATATTAACAGATAAAGCGTTACGCTCCAGTCGGATGAGCGAGAAACGCTTGTACAATTGCAACGAATTGGAGGAGAAAGTTTAAACAAACGCGCTGACTTTGATGGCTCACATCTAGGCCGGGCCAGGTCCAAATGGCCTGCAACTCGGTCCGCATCACGTCCATGACTTTTCCTAACGAACGCCACCTGCCAAGCTTTCGGCCCGTCCCTGTCGGCATTAAAAAATCGTAGCGTGATAACGATGGTTCCGATCCGCGTGCCGCGCGAAGGCGATTACAGGGGAGATGCAGCCCTTTCCAAAGAGCCATGAACAGACTTTCTACTCCCAAGGAGCCCAAAGATATTAAGCCGCAAATAAGTCCTACGCGCGTCTTTTCTACGCCGCGCACCACATTTATAAAATCGTAGCGTAAGAACGGTGGGTCCGATCCGCGTGCCGCTTAAAGGCGATTACAGGGGAGATGCAACCCTTTCCAAAGAGCCATGAAAAGACTTTCTACTCCCAAGGAGACAAGAGATTTAAGCCGAAATGACGTCCGACGCGCGCATTTTCTCCGACGCGCAACACATTTAAAAAAATCATAGCGTGAAAACCGTGGGTTCGATCGGCGTGCCGCTCGAAGGCGATTACAGGGGAGATGCAGCCCTTTCCAAAGATCCATGAACAGACTTCCTACTCCCAAGGAGACAAGAGATATTAACATATAAAGCGTTACGCTCCAGTCGGATGAGCGAGAAACGCTTGAGCAGTTGCAACGAATTGGAGGAGAAACTTTAAACAAACGCGCTGACTTTGAACGCTCACATCTAGGTCTGGCCAAGTCCAAATGGCGTGCAACTCGGTGCGCATCACCTCCATGACTGTCCCTAACGAACGCCACCTGCCACGCTTTCGGCCCGTCCCTGGCGGCTTTAAAAAATCGTAGCGTGATAACCGTGGGTCCAATCCGCTTGAAGCTCGAAGGCGATTAGAGGGGAGATGCAGCCCTTTCCAAAGAGCCATGAACAGACTTCCTACTCCCAAGGAGACAAGAGATATTAAGCCACAAATACGTCCGGACCGCGTCTTTTCTCCGCAGCTCACCACATTTAAAAAAATCGTAGCGTGAAAACCGTGGGTTCGATATAGTATACATACAGAGTATATAGTTTGACCAAAAGATCGTGCTGATCTTTGATCTCCTGGTTCTTCATCTCCAGCGCCACTTTCAGACTCATAATGTCCTCCTCTATGGGCTGGTATAACACAGACACGAATCATCACTACAGCCAGTACAATGGAAAGGTGGGAATGTGTACTGAATGTGTACTGATGTCATAAGTGAGAGGTGGTGGTACTGGTGGATGTGTATTGACACTATAAGGGATCTCTACCTGCAGTGACAGTTTGAGCTTCTCAAGTTCTTCCTCCAGAGATTTCTTCTCCTGTTCACAGGCCATTTTCATATCTGCCAGAGCAAGTATCATTACTGCTGGATATAACACAGATTGTATATACTACATAATTACTGCTGAATATATAAAATATAATATATATAGTACTATACATATATTAGTGTCACTTTTATTGGAGCCTAAAGGCTAGCATTCATTATTAGTTATGTTAGTATTATTGCATTTCCATAGTACTTACTCTTGATGGACCTGTTATGCTCCTCCTCCTCCTGCTGTTTCTGCAGGAGCTCTGTCTCCTCCTGCTGCTTGTGTTTCAGCATCTCCTGAAGAACCTGCAGCTCCTTCTGCTTCTGCAACCTCAACTCCTTCAGCTGCTCCAACAAACTGTTCTCCAACTCCTCCTTCTCACACCGCAAACACTCCAATCGGGCCACAGGCCCCACTAGTGACACAGAACCACACACACACACACACACACAAAGAGAGAGATAAACATGTATAAATGTATAAGAATTTGTGGATAAAATTATTATGAGATTATTTATAATCAAACGACTACACTACACAACCACATCTTCCTTTTATTTACATATTATACAGATATTTAGAGATATTTACATTTTATTTACCCGCGTGCGTCTCTCTTCTCCAAGGTAGCGGAGAGATATGAAAGGATAAAAGGGGAAAAGAATAAAATGCACGTCGGTTTTAAATTCGCAGGCTACCTGCGCTGAAGGCGTGGAAAACGAGCACGTGACGGAAAGGCTTCCGTACCCGATGGGTCCAAATCACATGCCCAGCAAAGTAGCCTTAAACCTGGACACGCAATGGAGAGCATTTGACCCTTTAAAATCATACTACAACCAGACTTCCAGGCCCAAGAGGTCACACAGCCATGCCCAGCAAAGTAGCTCTGGGCCTGGGCACACTTCACGCAGTTTGACCGTTTAAATAAAACTAGAAACAGACTTCCTGGCCCAAGAGGTCACAGTCATACCCAGCAAAGTACGTTTAAACCTGGAAACAAATCAGATCCTTTCTGTCATTCAAAGGAATGGGCCTGCAACTCACAACCACATCCCCAGTGAAGCGCACCGTCACCCAGCCACACTACCCCACCTTGCCCGTCCTGGAACAACCACACCTCCAGGGCACCACATGCCAATCTCTCATGCCCAGCAAACTGCAACCTCACGCAGCCAGGCCACACACTGTCTCCCCTTGTACAGTCCAAGGACGAACTCCTCCACAAACCTGGTGTTCACGCGCACACACGCAATTACAACGAATTGGTGGAGAACTTTGAAACAAACGTGCTGACTTTGAAAACTCACATCTAGGCTGGGCCAGGTCCAAATGGCCTGCAGCTCGGTGCGCATTAACTGCTTGACTGTCCGTCACGAACGCCACCTGCCAAGCGTTCGTTCCGTCCCTGGCGGATTTTAAAAAATCGTAGCGTGAGAACGATGGGTCCGATCCGCGTGCCGCTTAAAGGCGATTACAGGGGAGATGCAACCCTTTCCAAAGAACCATGAAAAGACTTTCTACTCCCAAGGAAACGAGATATTAAGCCGCAATGACATCCGACGCGCGCATTTTCTCCGCCGCGCAGCACATTTAAAAAAATCATAGCGTGAAAACCGTGGGTTCGATCCGCGTGCCGCTCGAAGGCGATTACAGGGGAGATGCAGCCCTTTCCAAAGAGGCATGAACAGACTTCCTACTCCCAAGGAGCCCAAAGATATTAAGCCGCAAATACGTCCTACGCGCGTCTTTTCTACGCCGCGCACCACATTTAAAAAATCGTATCGGAAGAACGGTGGGTCCAATCCGCGTGCCGCTTAAAGGCGATTACAAGGGAGATGCAAACCTTTCCAAAGAGCCATGAAAAGACTTTCTACTCCCAAGGAGACAAGAGATATTACGCGCATTTTCTCCGACGCGCACCACGTTTAAAAAATCGTAGCGTGAGAACGGTGGGTCCGATCCGCGTGCCGCTTAAAGGCGATTACAGGGGAGATGCATCCCTTTCCAAAGAGCCATGAACAGACTTTCTACTCCCAAGGAGACCAGAGATATTAACAGATAAAGCGTTACGCTCCAGTCGGATGAGCGAGAAACGCTTGTACAATTGCAACGAATTGGAGGAGAAAGTTTAAACAAACGCGCTGACTTTGAAGGCTCACATCTAGGCCGGGCCAGGTCCAAATGGCCTGCAACTCGGTCCGCATCACGTCCATGACTTTTCCTAACGAACGCCACCTGCCAAGCTTTCGGCCCGTCCCTGTCGGCATTAAAAAATCGTAGCGTGATAACGATGGTTCCGATCCGCGTGCCGCGCGAAGGCGATTACAGGGGAGATGCAGCCCTTTCCAAAGAGCCATGAACAGACTTTCTACTCCCAAGGAGCCCAAAGATATTAAGCCGCAAATAAGTCCTACGCGCGTCTTTTCTACGCCTCGCACCACATTTAAAAAATCGTAGCGTAAGAACGGTGGGTCCGATCCGCGTGCTGCTTAAAGGCGATTACAGGGGAGATGCAACCCTTTCCAAAGAACCATGAAAAGACTTTCTACTCCCAAGGAGACAAGAGATATTAAGCCGCAATGACGTCCGACGCGCGCATTTTCTCCGCTGCGCAGCACATTTAAAAAAATCATAGCGTGAAAACCGTGGGTTCGATCCACGTGCCGCTCGAAGGCGATTACAGGGGAGATGCAGCCCTTTCCAAAGAGCCATGAAAAGACTTTCTACTCCCAATGAGACAAGAGATATTAAGCCGCAAATACGTCCGGCGCGCGTCTTTTCTCCGCCGCGCAACACATTTAAAAAAAATCGTAGCGTGAAAAACGTGGGTTCGATCCGCGTGCCGCTCGAAGGCGATTACAGGGGAGATGCATCCCTTTCCAAAGAGCCATGAACAGACTTTTTACTCCCAAGGACACCAGAGATATTAACAGATAAAGCGTTACGCTCCAGTCGGATGAGCGAGAAACGCTTGTACAATTGCAACGAATTGGAGGAGAAAGTTTAAACAAACGCGCTGACTTTGAAGGCTCACATCTAGGCCGGGCCAGGTCCAAATGGCCTGCAACTCGGTCCGCATCACGTCCATGACTTTTCCTAACGAACGCCACCTGCCAAGCTTTCGGCCCGTCCCTGTCGGCATTAAAAAATCGTAGCGTGATAACGATGGTTCCGATCCGCGTGCCGCGCGAAGGCGATTACAGGGGAGATGCAGCCCTTTCCAAAGAGCCATGAACAGACTTTCTACTCCCAAGGAGCCCAAAGATATTAAGCCGCAAATAAGTCCTACGCGCGTCTTTTCTACGCCGCGCACCACATTTAAAAAATCGTAGCGTAAGAACGGTGGGTCCGATCCGCGTGCCGCTTAAAGGCGATTACAGGGGAGATGCAACCCTTTCCAAAGAGCCATGAAAAGACTTTCTACTCCCAAGGAGACAAGAGATTTAAGCCGAAATGACGTCCGACGCGCGCATTTTCTCCGACGCGCAACACATTTAAAAAAATCATAGCGTGAAAACCGTGGGTTCGATCCGCGTGCCGCTCGAAGGCGATTACAGGGGAGATGCAGCCCTTTCCAAAGAGGCATGAACAGACTTCCTACTCCCAAGGAGCCCAAAGATATTAAGCCGCAAATACGTCCTACGCGCGTCTTTTCTACGCCGCGCACCACATTTAAAAAATCGTATCGGAAGAACGGTGGGTCCAATCCGCGTGCCGCTTAAAGGCGATTACAAGGGAGATGCAAACCTTTCCAAAGAGCCATGAAAAGACTTTCTACTCCCAAGGAGACAATAGATATTAAGCCGAAATGACGTCCGACGCGCGCATTTTCTCCGACGCGCACCACATTTAAAAAAATCATAGCGTGAAAACCGTGGGTTCGATCCGCGTGCCGCTCGAAGGCGATTACAGCGGAGATGCAGCCCTTTCCAAAGAGCCATGAAAAGACTTTCTACTCCCAAGGAGACAAGAGATATTAAGCCGAAATGACGTCCGACGCGCGCATTTCCTCCGCCGCGCACCACATTTAAAAAAATCATAGCGTGAAAACCGTGGGTTCGATCCGCGTGCCGCTCGAAGTCGATTACAGGGGAGATGCAGCCCTTTCCAAAGAGCCATGAACAGACTTTCTACTCCCAAGGAGACCAGAAATATTAACTTATAAAGCGTTACGCTCCAGTCGGATGAACGAGAAACGCTTGTACAATTGCAACGAATTGGAGGAGAAAGTTTAAACAAACGCGCTGACTTTGAACGCTCACATCTAGGCCGGGCCAACTCCAAATGGCGTGCAACTCGGTGTGCATCACCTCCATGACTGTCCCTAACGAACGCCACCTGCCACGCTTTCGGCCTATCCCTGGCGGCATTAAAAAATCGTAGCGTGATAACGATGGTTCCGATGCGCGTGCCGCTCGAAGGCGATTACAGGGGAGATACAGCCCTTTCCAAAGAGCCATGAACAGACTTTCTACTCCCAAGGAGACAAGAGATATTACGCGCATTTTCTCCGACGCGCACCACGTTTAAAAAATCGTAGCGTGAGAACGGTGGGTCCGATCCGCGTGCCGCTTAAAGGCGATTACAGGGGAGATGCAACCCTTTCCAAAGAGGCATGAACAGACTTCCTACTCCCAAGGAGACAAGAGATATTAAGCCGCAATGACGTCCGACGCGCGCATTTTCTCCGCCGCGCAGCACATTTAAAAAATCGTATCGGAAGAACGGTGGGTCCAATCCGCGTGCCGCTTAAAGGCGATTACAAGGGAGATGCAAACCTTTCCAAAGAGCCATGAAAAGACTTTCTACTCCCAAGGAGACAATAGATATTAAGCCGAAATGACGTCCGACGCGCGCATTTTCTCCGACGCGCACCACATTTAAAAAAATCATAGCGTGAAAACCGTGGGTTCGATCCGCGTGCCGCTCGAAGGTGATTACAGGGGAGATGCAGCCCTTTCCAAAGAGCCATGAACAGACTTTCTACTCCCAAGGAGACCAGAAATATTAACTTATAAAGCGTTACGCTCCAGTCGGATGAACGAGACACGCTTGTACAATTGCAACGAATTGGAGGAGAAAGTTTAAACAAACGCGCTGACTTTGAACGCTCACATCTAGGCCGGGCCAACTCCAAATGGCGTGCAACTCGGTGTGCATCACCTCCATGACTGTCCCTAACGAACGCCACCTGCCACGCTTTCGGCCTATCCCTGGCGGCATTAAAAAATCGTAGCGTGATAACGATGGTTCCGATGCGCGTGCCGCTCGAAGGCGATTACAGGGGAGATACAGCCCTTTCCAAAGAGCCATGAACAGACTTTCTACTCCCAAGGAGACAAGAGATATTACGCGCATTTTCTCCGACGCGCACCACGTTTAAAAAATCGTAGCGTGAGAACGGTGGGTCCGATCCGCGTGCCGCTTAAAGGCGATTACAGGGGAGATGCAACCCTTTCCAAAGAGGCATGAACAGACTTCCTACTCCCAAGGAGACAAGAGATATTAAGCCGCAATGACGTCCGACGCGCGCATTTTCTCCGCCGCGCACCACATTTAAAAAATCGTATCGGAAGAACGGTGGGTCCAATCCGCGTGCCGCTTAAAGGCGATTACAAGGGAGATGCAAACCTTTCCAAAGAGCCATGAAAAGACTTTCTACTCCCAAGGAGACAATAGATATTAAGCCGAAATGACGTCCGACGCGCGCATTTTCTCCGACGCGCACCACATTTAAAAAAATCATAGCGTGAAAACCGTGGGTTCGATCCGCGTGCCGCTCGAAGGCGATTACAGCGGAGATGCAGCCCTTTCCAAAGAGCCATGAAAAGACTTTCTACTCCCAAGGAGACAAGAGATATTAAGCCGAAATGACGTCCGACGCGCGCATTTCCTCCGCCGCGCACCACATTTAAAAAAATCATAGCGTGAAAACCGTGGGTTCGATCCGCGTGCCGCTCGAAGGCAATTACAGGGGAGATGCAGCCCTTTCCAAAGAGCCATGAACAGACTTTCTACTCCCAAGGAGACCAGAAATATTAACTTATAAAGCGTTACGCTCCAGTCGGATGAACGAGAAACGCTTGTACAATTGCAACGAATTGGAGGAGAAAGCTTAAACAAACGCGCTGACTTTGAACGCTCACATCTAGGCCGGGCCAACTCCAAATGGCGTGCAACTCGGTGTCCATCACCTCCATGACTGTCCCTAACGAACGCCACCTGCCACGCTTTCGGCCTATCCCTGGCGGCATTAAAAAATCGTAGCGTGATAACGATGGTTCCGATGCGCGTGCCGCTCGAAGGCGATTACAGGGGAGATACAGCCCTTTCCAAAGAGCCATGAACAGACTTTCTACTCCCAAGGAGACAAGAGATATTACGCGCATTTTCTCCGACGCGCACCACGTTTAAAAAATCGTAGGGTGAGAACGGTGGGTCCGATCCGCGTGCCGCTTAAAGGCGATTACAGGGGAGATGCAACCCTTTCCAAAGAGGCATGAACAGACTTCCTACTCCCAAGGAGACAAGAGATATTAAGCCGCAATGACGTCCGACGCGCGCAGTTTCTCCGCCGCGCAGCACATTTAAAAAAATCATAGCGTGAAAACCGTGGGTTCGATCCGCGTGCCACTCGAAGGCGATTAAAGGGGAGATGGAGCCCTTTCCAAAGAGGCATGAACAGACTTCCTACTCCCAAGGAGCCCAAAGATATTAAGCCGCAAATACGTCCTACGCGCGTCTTTTCTACGCCGCGCACCACATTTAAAAAATCGTAGCGTAAGAATGGTGGGTCCGATCCGCGTGCCGCTTAAAGGAGATTACAGGGGAGATGCAAACCTTTCCAAAGAGCCATGAAAAGACTTTCTACTCCCAAGGAGACAAGAGATATTAAGCCGCAATGACGTCCGACGCGCGCATTTTCTCCGACGCGCAACACATTTAAAAAAATCATAGCGTGAAAACCGTGGGTTCGATCCGCGTGCCGCTCGAAGGCGATTACAGGGGAGATGCAGCCCTTTCCAAAGAGCCATGAACAGACTTTCTACTCCCAATGAGACAAGAGATATCAAGCCGCAAATACGTCCGGCGCGCGTCTATTCTCCGCCGCGCAACACATTTAAAAAAATCGTAGCGTGAAAACCGTGGGTTCGATCCGCGTGCCGCTTAAAGGCGATTACAGGGGAGATGCAGCCCTTTCCAAAGAGCCATGAAAAGACTTTCTACTCCCAATGAGACAAGAGATATTAAGCCGAAATGACGTCCGACGCGCGCATTTCCTCCGCCGCGCACCACATTTAAAAAAATCATAGCGTGAAAACCGTGGGTTCGATCCGCGTGTCGCTCGAAGGCGATTACAGGGGAGATGCAGCCCTTTCCAAAGAGCCATGAACAGACTTTCTACTCCCAAGGAGACCAGAAATATTAACTTATAAAGCGTTACGCTCCAGTCGGATGAACGAGAAACGCTTGTACAATTGCAACGAATTGGAGGAGAAAGTTTAAACAAACGCGCTGACTTTGAACGCTCACATCTAGGCCGGGCCAACTCCAAATGGCGTGCAACTCGGTGTGCATCACCTCCATGACTGTCCCTAACGAACGCCACCTGCCACGCTTTCGGCCTATCCCTGGCGGCATTAAAAAATCGTAGCGTGATAACGATGGTTCCGATGTGCGTGCCGCTCGAAGGCGATTACAGGGGAGATGGAGCCCTTTCCAAAGAGGCATGAACAGACTTCCTACTCCCAAGGAGCCCAAAGATATTAAGCCGCAAATACGTCCTACGCGCGTCTTTTCTACGCCGCGCACCACATTTAAAAAATCGTAGCGTAAGAACGGTGGGTCCGATCCGCGTGCCGCTTAAAGGCGATTACAGGGGAGATGCAAACCTTTCCAAAGAGCCATGAAAAGACTTTCTACTCCCAAGGAGACAAGAGATATTAAGCCGCAATGACGTCCGACGCGCGCATTTTCTCCGACGCGCAACACATTTAAAAAAATCATAGCGTGAAAACCGTGGGTTCGATCCGCGTGCCGCTCGAAGGCGATTACAGGGGAGATGCAGCCCTTTCCAAAGAGCCATGAACAGACTTTCTACTCCCAATGAGACAAGAGATATCAAGCCGCAAATACGTCCGGCGCGCGTCTATTCTCCGCCGCGCAACACATTTAAAAAAATCGTAGCGTGAAAACCGTGGGTTCGATCCGCGTGCCGCTTAAAGGCGATTACAGGGGAGATGCAGCCCTTTCCAAAGAGCCATGAAAAGACTTTCTACTCCCAATGAGACAAGAGATATTAAGCCGAAATGACGTCCGACGCGCGCATTTCCTCCGCCGCGCACCACATTTAAAAAAATCATAGCGTGAAAACCGTGGGTTCGATCCGCGTGTCGCTCGAAGGCGATTACAGGGGAGATGCAGCCCTTTCCAAAGAGCCATGAACAGACTTTCTACTCCCAAGGAGACCAGAAATATTAACTTATAAAGCGTTACGCTCCAGTCGGATGAACGAGAAACGCTTGTACAATTGCAACGAATTGGAGGAGAAAGTTTAAACAAACGCGCTGACTTTGAACGCTCACATCTAGGCCGGGCCAACTCCAAATGGCGTGCAACTCGGTGTGCATCACCTCCATGACTGTCCCTAACGAACGCCACCTGCCACGCTTTCGGCCTATCCCTGGCGGCATTAAAAAATCGTAGCGTGATAACGATGGTTCCGATGTGCGTGCCGCTCGAAGGCGATTACAGGGGAGATGGAGCCCTTTCCAAAGAGGCATGAACAGACTTCCTACTCCCAAGGAGCCCAAAGATATTAAGCCGCAAATACGTCCTACGCGCGTCTTTTCTACGCCGCGCACCACATTTAAAAAATCGTAGCGTAAGAACGGTGGGTCCGATCCGCGTGCCGCTTAAAGGCGATTACAGGGGAGATGCAAACCTTTCCAAAGAGCCATGAAAAGACTTTCTACTCCCAAGGAGACAAGAGATATTAAGCCGCAATGACGTCCGACGCGCGCATTTTCTCCGACGCGCAACACATTTAAAAAAATCATAGCGTGAAAACCGTGGGTTCGATCCGCGTGCCGCTCGAAGGCGATTACAGGGGAGATGCAGCCCTTTCCAAAGAGCCATGAACAGACTTTCTACTCCCAATGAGACAAGAGATATCAAGCCGCAAATACGTCCGGCGCGCGTCTATTCTCCGCCGCGCAACACATTTAAAAAAATCGTAGCGTGAAAACCGTGGGTTCGATCCGCGTGCCGCTTAAAGGCGATTACAGGGGAGATGCAGCCCTTTCCAAAGAGCCATGAAAAGACTTTCTACTCCCAAGGAGACAAGAGATATTAAGCCGAAATGACGTCCGACGCGCGCATTTCCTCCGCCGCGCACCACATTTAAAAAAATCATAGCGTGAAAACCGTGGGTTCAATCCGCGTGCCGCTCGAAGCCGATTACAGGGGAGATGCAGCCCTTTCCAAAGAGGCATGAACAGACTTCCTACTCCCAAGGAGCCCAAAGATATTAAGCCGCAAATACGTCCTACGCGCGTCTTTTCTACGCCGCGCACCACATTTAAAAAATCGTATCGGAAGAACGGTGGGTCCAATCCGCGTGCCGCTTAAAGGCGATTACAAGGGAGATGCAAACCTTTCCAAAGAGCCATGAAAAGACTTTCTACTCCCAAGGAGACAAGAGATATTACGCGCATTTTCTCCGACGCGCACCACGTTTAAAAAATCGTAGCGTGAGAACGGTGGGTCCGATCCGCGTGCCGCTTAAAGGCGATTACAGGGGAGATGCATCCCTTTCCAAAGAGCCATGAACAGACTTTCTACTCCCAAGGAGACCAGAGATATTAACAGATAAAGCGTTACGCTCCAGTCGGATGAGCGAGAAACGCTTGTACAATTGCAACGAATTGGAGGAGAAAGTTTAAACAAACGCGCTGACTTTGAAGGCTCACATCTAGGCCGGGCCAGGTCCAAATGGCCTGCAACTCGGTCCGCATCACGTCCATGACTTTTCCTAACGAACGCCACCTGCCAAGCTTTCGGCCCGTCCCTGTCGGCATTAAAAAATCGTAGCGTGATAACGATGGTTCCGATCCGCGTGCCGCGCGAAGGCGATTACAGGGGAGATGCAGCCCTTTCCAAAGAGCCATGAACAGACTTTCTACTCCCAAGGAGCCCAAAGATATTAAGCCGCAAATAAGTCCTACGCGCGTCTTTTCTACGCCTCGCACCACATTTAAAAAATCGTAGCGTAAGAACGGTGGGTCCGATCCGCGTGCCGCTTAAAGGCGATTACAGGGGAGATGCAACCCTTTCCAAAGAGCCATGAAAAGACTTTCTACTCCCAAGGAGACAAGAGATTTAAGCCGCAAATACGTCCGGCGCGCGTCTTTTCTCCGCCGCGCAACACATTTAAAAAAAATCGTAGCGTGAAAAACGTGGGTTCGATCCGCGTGCCGCTCGAAGGCGATTACAGGGGAGATGCATCCCTTTCAAAAGAGCCATGAACAGACTTTCTACTCCCAAGGAGACCAGAAATATTAACATATAAATCGTTACGCTCCAGTCGGATGAACGAGAAACGCTTGTACAATTGCAACGAATTGGAGGAGAAAGTTTAAACAAACTCGCTGACTTTGAACGCTCACATCTAGGCCGGGCCAACTCCAAATGGCGTGCAACTCGGTGCGCATCACCTCCATGACTGTCGCTAACGAACGCCACCTGCCACGCTTTCGGCCTATCCCTGGCGGCATTAAAAAATCGTAGCGTGATAACGATGGTTCCGATGCGCGTGCCGCTCGAAGGCGATTACAGGGGAGATACAGCCCTTTCCAAAGAGCCATGAACAGACTTTCTACTCCCAAGGAGACAAGAGATATTACGCGCATTTTCTCCGACGCGCACCACGTTTAAAAAATCGTAGCGTGAGAACGGTGGGTCCGATCCGCGTGCCGCTTAAAGGCGATTACAGGGGAGATGCATCCCTTTCCAAAGAGCCATGAACAGACTTTTTACTCCCAAGGACACCAGAGATATTAACAGATAAAGCGTTACGCTCCAGTCGGATGAGCGAGAAACGCTTGTACAATTGCAACGAATTGGAGGAGAAAGTTTAAACAAACGCGCTGACTTTGAAGGCTCACATCTAGGCCGGGCCAGGTCCAAATGGCCTGCAACTCGGTCCGCATCACGTCCATGACTTTTCCTAACGAAAGCCACCTGCCAAGCTTTCGGCCCGTCCCTGTCGGCATTAAAAAATCGTAGCGTGATAACGATGGTTCCGATCCGCGTGCCGCGTGAAGGCGATTACAGGGGAGATGCAGCCCTTTCCAAAGAGCCATGAACAGACTTTCTGCTCCCAAGGAGCCCAAAGATATTAAGCCGCAAATAAGTCCTACGCGCGTCTTTTCTACGCCGCGCACCACATTTAAAAAATCGTAGCGTAAGAACGGTGGGTCCGATCCGCGTGCCGCTTAAAGGCGATTACAGGGGAGATGCAACCCTTTCCAAAGAGGCATGAACAGACTTCCTACTCCCAAGGAGACAAGAGATATTAAGCCGCAATGACGTCCGACGCGCGCATTTTCTCCGCCGCGCAGCACATTTAAAAAAATCATAGCGTGAAAACCGTGGGTTCGATCCGCGTGCCGCTCGAAGGCGATTACAGGGGAGATGGAGCCCTTTCCAAAGAGGCATGAACAGACTTCCTACTCCCAAGGAGCCCAAAGATATTAAGCCGCAAATACGTCCTACGCGCGTCTTTTCTACGCCGCGCACCACATTTAAAAAATCGTAGCGTAAGAACGGTGGGTCCGATCCGCGTGCCGCTTAAAGGCGATTACAGGGGAGATGCAAACCTTTCCAAAGAGCCATGAAAAGACTTTCTACTCCCAAGGAGACAAGAGATATTAAGCCGCAATGACGTCCGACGCGCGCATTTTCTCCGACGCGCAACACATTTAAAAAAATCATAGCGTGAAAACCGTGGGTTCGATCCGCGTGCCGCTCGAAGGCGATTACAGGGGAGATGCAGCCCTTTCCAAAGAGCCATGAACAGACTTTCTACTCCCAATGAGACAAGAGATATCAAGCCGCAAATACGTCCGGCGCGCGTCTATTCTCCGCCGCGCAACACATTTAAAAAAATCGTAGCGTGAAAACCGTGGGTTCGATCCGCGTGCCGCTTAAAGGCGATTACAGGGGAGATGCAGCCCTTTCCAAAGAGCCATGAAAAGACTTTCTACTCCCAAGGAGACAAGAGATATTAAGCCGAAATGACGTCCGATGCGCGCATTTCCTCCGCCGCGCACCACATTTAAAAAAATCATAGCGTGAAAACCGTGGGTTCGATCCGCGTGCCGCTCGAAGGCGATTACAGGGGAGATGCAGCCCTTTCCAAAGAGGCATGAACAGACTTCCTACTCCCAAGGAGCCCAAAGATATTAAGCCGCAAATACGTCCTACGCGCGTCTTTTCTACGCCGCGCACCACATTTAAAAAATCGTATCGGAAGAACGGTGGGTCCAATCCGCGTGCCGCTTAAAGGCGATTACAAGGGAGATGCAAACCTTTCCAAAGAGCCATGAAAAGACTTTCTACTCCCAAGGAGACAATAGATATTAAGCCGAAATGACGTCCGACGCGCGCATTTTCTCCGCCGCGCACCACATTTAAAAAAATCATAGCGTGAAAACCGTGGGTTCGATCCGCGTGCCGCTCGAAGGCGATTACAGCGGAGATGCAGCCCTTTCCAAAGAGCCATGAAAAGACTTTCTACTCCCAAGGAGACAAGAGATATTAAGCCGAAATGACGTCCGACGCGCGCATTTCCTCCGCCGCGCACCACATTTAAAAAAATCATAGCGTGAAAACCGTGGGTTCGATCCGCGTGCCGCTCGAAGGCGATTACAGGGGAGATGCAGCCCTTTCCAAAGAGCCATGAACAGACTTTCTACTCCCAAGGAGACCAGAAATATTAACTTATAAAGCGTTACGCTCCAGTCGGATGAACGAGAAACGCTTGTACAATTGCAACGAATTGGAGGAGAAAGTTTAAACAAACGCGCTGACTTTGAACGCTCACATCTAGGCCGGGCCAACTCCAAATGGCGTGCAACTCGGTGTGCATCACCTCCATGACTGTCCCTAACGAACGCCACCTGCCACGCTTTCGGCCTATCCCTGGCGGCATTAAAAAATCGTAGCGTGATAACGATGGTTCCGATGCGCGTGCCGCTCGAAGGCGATTACAGGGGAGATACAGCCCTTTCCAAAGAGCCATGAACAGACTTTCTACTCCCAAGGAGACAAGAGATATTACGCGCATTTTCTCCGACGCGCACCACGTTTAAAAAATCGTAGCGTGAGAACGGTGGGTCCGATCCGCGTGCCGCTTAAAGGCGATTACAGGGGAGATGCAACCCTTTCCAAAGAGGCATGAACACACTTCCTACTCCCAAGGAGACAAGAGATATTAAGCCGCAATGACGTCCGACGCGCGCATTTTCTCCGCCGCGCAGCACATTTAAAAAAATCATAGCGTGAAAACCGTGGGTTCGATCCGCGTGCCGCTCGAAGGCGATTACAGGGGAGATGGAGCCCTTTCCAAAGAGGCATGAACAGACTTCCTACTCCCAAGGAGCCCAAAGATATTAAGCCGCAAATACGTCCTACGCGCGTCTTTTCTACGCCGCGCACCACATTTAAAAAATCGTAGCGTAAGAACGGTGGGTCCGATCCGCGTGCCGCTTAAAGGCGATTACAGGGGAGATGCAAACCTTTCCAAAGAGCCATGAAAAGACTTTCTACTCCCAAGGAGACAAGAGATATTACGCGCATTTTCTCCGACGCGCACCACGTTTAAAAAATCGTAGCGTGAGAACGGTGGGTCCGATCCGCGTGCCGCTTAAAGGCGATTACAGGGGAGATGCATCCCTTTCCAAAGAGCCATGAACAGACTTTCTACTCCCAAGGAGACCAGAGATATTAACAGATAAAGCGTTACGCTCCAGTCGGATGAGCGAGAAACGCTTGTACAATTGCAACGAATTGGAGGAGAAAGTTTAAACAAACGCGCTGACTTTGAAGGCTCACATCTAGGCCGGGCCAGGTCCAAATGGCCTGCAACTCGGTCCGCATCACGTCCATGACTTTTCCTAACGAACGCCACCTGCCAAGCTTTCGGCCCGTCCCTGTCGGCATTAAAAAATCGTAGCGTGATAACGATGGTTCCGATCCGCGTGCCGCGTGAAGGCGATTACAGGGGAGATGCAGCCCTTTCCAAAGAGCCATGAACAGACTTTCTACTCCCAAGGAGCCCAAAGATATTAAGCCGCAAATAAGTCCTACGCGCGTCTTTTCTACGCCTCGCACCACATTTAAAAAATCGTAGCGTAAGAACGGTGGGTCTGATCCGCGTGCCGCTTAAAGGCGATTACAGGGGAGATGCAACCCTTTGCAAAGAACCATGAAAAGACTTTCTACTCCCAAGGAGACAAGAGATATTAAGCCGCAATGACGTCCGACGCGCGCATTTTCTCCGCTGCGCAGCACATTTAAAAAAATCATAGCGTGAAAACCGTGCGTTCGATCCGCGTGCCGCTCGAAGGTGATTACAGGGGAGATGCAGCCCTTTCCAAAGAGCCATGAACAGACTTTCTACTCCCAAGGAGCCCAAAGATATTAAGCCGCAAATAAGTCCTACGCGCGTCTTTTCTACGCCTCGCACCACATTTAAAAAATCGTAGCGTAAGAACGGTGGGTCCGATCCGCGTGCCGTTTAAAGGCGATTACAGGGGAGATGCAAACCTTTCCAAAGAGCCATGAACAGACTTTCTACTCCCAATGAGACAAGAGATATCAAGCCGCAAATACGTCCGGCGCGCGTCTATTCTCCGCCGCGCAACACATTTAAAAAAAATCGTAGCGTGAAAACCGTGGGTTCGATCCGCGTGCCGCTTAAAGGCGATTACAGGGGAGATGCAGCCCTTTCCAAAGAGCCATGAAAAGACTTTCTACTCCCAAGGAGACAAGAGATATTAAGCCGAAATGACGTCCGACGCGCGCATTTCCTCCGCCGCGCACCACATTTAAAAAAATCATAGCGTGAAAACCGTGGGTTCGATCCGCGTGCCGCTCGAAGGCGATTACAGGGGAGATGCAGCCCTTTCCAAAGAGGCATGAACAGACTTCCTACTCCCAAGGAGCCCAAAGATATTAAGCCGCAAATACGTCCTACGCGCGTCTTTTCTACGCCGCGCACCACATTTAAAAAATCGTATCGGAAGAACGGTGGGTCCAATCCGCGTGCCGCTTAAAGGCGATTACAAGGGAGATGCAAACCTTTCCAAAGAGCCATGAAAAGACTTTCTATTCCCAAGGAGACAATAGATATTAAGCCGAAATGACGTCCGACGCGCGCATTTTCTCCGCCGCGCACCACATTTAAAAAAATCATAGCGTGAAAACCGTGGGTTCGATCCGCGTGCCGCTCGAAGGCGATTACAGCGGAGATGCAGCCCTTTCCAAAGAGCCATGAAAAGACTTTCTACTCCCAATGAGACAAGAGATATTAAGCCGCAAATACGTCCGGCGCGCGTCTTTTCTCCGCCGCGCAACACATTTAAAAAAAATCGTAGCGTGAAAAACGTGGGTTCGATCCGCGTGCCGCTCGAAGGCGATTACAGGGGAGATGCATCCCTTTCAAAAGAGCCATGAACAGACTTTCTACTCCCAAGGAGACCAGAAATATTAACATATAAATCGTTACGCTCCAGTCGGATGAACGAGAAACGCTTGTACAATTGCAACGAATTGGAGGAGAAAGTTTAAACAAACACGCTGACTTTGAACGCTCACATCTAGGCCGGGCCAACTCCAAATGGCGTGCAACTCGGTGCGCATCACCTCCATGACTGTCGCTAACGAACGCCACCTGCCACTCTTTCGGCCCGTCCCTGGCGGCATTAAAAAATCGTAGCGTGATAACGATGGTTCCGATGCGCGTGCCGCTCGAAGGCGATTACAGGGGAGATACAGCCCTTTCCAAAGAGCCATGAACAGACTTTCTACTCCCAAGGAGACAAGAGATATTACGCGCATTTTCTCCGACGCGCACCACGTTTAAAAAATCGTAGCGTGAGAACGGTGGGTCCGATCCGCGTGCCGCTTAAAGGCGATTACAGGGGAGATGCATCCCTTTCCAAAGAGCCATGAACAGACTTTCTACTCCCAAGGACACCAGAGATATTAACAGATAAAGCGTTACGCTCCAGTCGGATGAACGAGAAACGCTTGTACAATTGCAACGAATTGGAGGAGAAAGTTTAAACAAACGCGCTGACTTTGAAGGCTCACATCTAGGCCGGGCCAGGTCCAAATGGCCTGCAACTCGGTCCGCATCACGTCCATGACTTTTCCTAACGAACGCCACCTGCCAAGCTTTCGGCCCGTCCCTGTCGGCATTAAAAAATCGTAGTGTGATAACGATGGTTCCGATCCGCGTGCCGCGCGAAGGCGATTACAGGGGAGATGCAGCCCTTTCCAAAGAGCCATGAACAGACTTTCTACTCCCAAGGAGCCCAAAGATATTAAGCCGCAAATAAGTCCTACGCGCGTCTTTTCTACGCCGCGCACCACATTTAAAAAATCGTAGCGTAAGAACGGTGGGTCCGATCCGCGTGCCGCTTAAAGGCGATTACAGGGGAGATGCAACCCTTTCCAAAGAGCCATGAAAAGACTTTCTACTCCCAAGGAGACAAGAGATTTAAGCCGAAATGACGTCCGACGCGCGCATTTTCTCCGACGCGCAACACATTTAAAAAAATCATAGCGTGAAAACCGTGGGTTCGATCGGCGTGCCGCTCGAAGGCGATTACAGGGGAGATGCAGCCCTTTCCAAAGATCCATGAACAGACTTCCTACTCCCAAGGAGACAAGAGATATTAACATATAAAGCGTTACGCTCCAGTCGGATGAGCGAGAAACGCTTGAGCAGTTGCAACGAATTGGAGGAGAAACTTTAAACAAACGCGCTGACTTTGAACGCTCACATCTAGGTCTGGCCAAGTCCAAATGGCGTGCAACTCGGTGCGCATCACCTCCATGACTGTCCCTAACGAACGCCACCTGCCACGCTTTCGGCCCGTCCCTGGCGGCTTTAAAAAATCGTAGCGTGATAACCGTGGGTCCAATCCGCTTGAAGCTCGAAGGCGATTAGAGGGGAGATGCAGCCCTTTCCAAAGAGCCATGAACAGACTTCCTACTCCCAAGGAGACAAGAGATATTAAGCCACAAATACGTCCGGACCGCGTCTTTTCTCCGCAGCTCACCACATTTAAAAAAATCGTAGCGTGAAAACCGTGGGTTCGATATAGTATACATACAGAGTATATAGTTTGACCAAAAGATCGTGCTGATCTTTGATCTCCTGGTTCTTCATCTCCAGCGCCACTTTCAGACTCATAATGTCCTCCTCTATGGGCTGGTATAACACAGACACGAATCATCACTACAGCCAGTACAATGGAAAGGTGGGAATGTGTACTGAATGTGTACTGACGTTATAAGTGAGAGGTGGTGGTACTGGTGGATGTGTACTGACACTATAAGGGATCTCTACCTGCAGTGACAGTTTGAGCTTCTCAAGTTCTTCCTCCAGAGATTTCTTCTCCTGTTCACAGGCCATTTTCATATCTGCCAGAGCAAGTATCATTACTGCTGGATATAACACAGATTGTATATACTACATAATTACTGCTGAATATATAAAATATAATATATATAGTACTATACATATATTAGTGTCACTTTTATTGGAGCCTAAAGGCTAGCATTCATTATTAGTTATGTTAGTATTATTGCATTTCCATAGTACTTACTCTTGATGGACCTGTTATGCTCCTCCTCCTCCTGCTGTTTCTGCAGGAGCTCTGTCTCCTCCTGCTGCTTGTGTTTCAGCATCTCCTGAAGAACCTGCAGCTCCTTCTGCTTCTGCAACCTCAACTCCTTCAGCTGCTCCAACAAACTGTTCTCCAACTCCTCCTTCTCACACCGCAAACACTCCAATCGGGCCACAGGCCCCACTAGTGACACAGAACCACACACACACACACACACACAAAGAGAGAGATAAACATGTATAAATGTATAAGAATTTGTGGATAAAATTATTATGAGATTATTTATAATCAAACGACTACACTACACAACCACATCTTCCTTTTATTTACATATTATACAGATATTTAGAGATATTTACATTTTATTTACCCGCGTGCGTCTCTCTTCTCCAAGGTAGCGGAGAGATATGAAAGGATAAAAGGGGAAAAGAATAAAATGCACGTCGGTTTTAAATTCGCAGGCTACCTGCGCTGAAGGCGTGGAAAACGAGCACGTGACGGAAAGGCTTCCGTACCCGATGGGTCCAAATCACATGCCCAGCAAAGTAGCCTTAAACCTGGACACGCAATGGAGAGCATTTGACCCTTTAAAATCATACTACAACCAGACTTCCAGGCCCAAGAGGTCACACAGCCATGCCCAGCAAAGTAGCTCTGGGCCTGGGCACACTTCACGCAGTTTGACCGTTTAAATAAAACTAGAAACAGACTTCCTGGCCCAAGAGGTCACAGTCATACCCAGCAAAGTACGTTTAAACCTGGAAACAAATCAGATCCTTTCTGTCATTCAAAGGAATGGGCCTGCAACTCACAACCACATCCCCAGTGAAGCGCACCGTCACCCAGCCACACTACCCCACCTTGCCCGTCCTGGAACAACCACACCTCCAGGGCACCACATGCCAATCTCTCATGCCCAGCAAACTGCAACCTCACGCAGCCAGGCCACACACTGTCTCCCCTTGTACAGTCCAAGGACGAACTCCTCCACAAACCTGGTGTTCACGCGCACACACGCAATTACAACGAATTGGTGGAGAACTTTGAAACAAACGTGCTGACTTTGAAAACTCACATCTAGGCTGGGCCAGGTCCAAATGGCCTGCAGCTCGGTGCGCATTAACTGCTTGACTGTCCGTCACGAACGCCACCTGCCAAGCGTTCGTTCCGTCCCTGGCGGATTTTAAAAAATTGTAGCGTGAGAACGATGGGTCCGATCCGCGTGCCGCTTAAAGGCGATTACAGGGGAGATGCAACCCTTTCCAAAGAACCATGAAAAGACTTTCTACTCCCAAGGAAACGAGATATTAAGCCGCAATGACATCCGACGCGCGCATTTTCTCCGCGCGCAACACATTTAAAAAAATCATAGCGTGAAAACCGTGGGTTCGATCCGCGTGCCGCTCGAAGGCGATTACAGGGGAGATGCAGCCCTTTCCAAAGAGGCATGAACAGACTTCCTACTCCCAAGGAGCCCAAAGATATTAAGCCGCAAATACGTCCTACGCGCGTCTTTTCTACGCCGCGCACCACATTTAAAAAATCGTATCGGAAGAACGGTGGGTCCAATCCGCGTGCCGCTTAAAGGCGATTACAAGGGAGATGCAAACCTTTCCAAAGAGCCATGAAAAGACTTTCTACTCCCAAGGAGACAAGAGATATTACGCGCATTTTCTCCGACGCGCACCACGTTTAAAAAATCGTAGCGTGAGAACGGTGGGTCCGATCCGCGTGCCGCTTAAAGGCGATTACAGGGGAGATGCATCCCTTTCCAAAGAGCCATGAACAGACTTTCTACTCCCAAGGAGACCAGAGATATTAACAGATAAAGCGTTACGCTCCAGTCGGATGAGCGAGAAACGCTTGTACAATTGCAACGAATTGGAGGAGAAAGTTTAAACAAACGCGCTGACTTTGAAGGCTCACATCTAGGCCGGGCCAGGTCCAAATGGCCTGCAACTCGGTCCGCATCACGTCCATGACTTTTCCTAACGAACGCCACCTGCCAAGCTTTCGGCCCGTCCCTGTCGGCATTAAAAAATCGTAGCGTGATAACGATGGTTCCGATCCGCGTGCCGCGCGAAGGCGATTACAGGGGAGATGCAGCCCTTTCCAAAGAGCCATGAACAGACTTTCTACTCCCAAGGAGCCCAAAGATATTAAGCCGCAAATACGTCCTACGCGCGTCTTTTCTACGCCGCGCACCACATTTAAAAAATCGTAGCGTAAGAACGGTGGGTCCGATCCGCGTGCCGCTTAAAGGCGATTACAGGGGAGATGCAAACCTTTCCAAAGAGCCATGAAAAGACTTTCTACTCCCAAGGAGACAAGAGATATTAAGCCGCAATGACGTCCGACGCGCGCATTTTCTCCGACGCGCAACACATTTAAAAAAATCATAGCGTGAAAACCGTGGGTTCGATCCGCGTGCCGCTCGAAGGCGATTACAGGGGAGATGCAGCCCTTTCCAAAGAGCCATGAACAGACTTTCTACTCCCAATGAGACAAGAGATATCAAGCCGCAAATACGTCCGGCGCGCGTCTATTCTCCGCCGCGCAACACATTTAAAAAAATCGTAGCGTGAAAACCGTGGGTTCGATCCGCGTGCCGCTTAAAGGCGATTACAGGGGAGATGCAGCCCTTTCCAAAGAGCCATGAAAAGACTTTCTACTCCCAAGGAGACAAGAGATATTAAGCCGAAATGACGTCCGACGCGCGCATTTCCTCCGCCGCGCACCACATTTAAAAAAATCATAGCGTGAAAACCGTGGGTTCGATCCGCGTGCCGCTCGAAGGCGATTACAGGGGAGATGCAGCCCTTTCCAAAGAGGCATGAACAGACTTCCTACTCCCAAGGAGCCCAAAGATATTAAGCCGCAAATACGTCCTACGCGCGTCTTTTCTACGCCGCGCACCACATTTAAAAAATCGTATCGGAAGAACGGTGGGTCCAATCCGCGTGCCGCTTAAAGGCGATTACAAGGGAGATGCAAACCTTTCCAAAGAGCCATGAAAAGACTTTCTACTCCCAAGGAGACAATAGATATTAAGCCGAAATGACGTCCGACGCGCGCATTTTCTCCGACGCGCACCACATTTAAAAAAATCATAGCGTGAAAACCGTGGGTTCGATCCGCGTGCCGCTCGAAGGCGATTACAGCGGAGATGCAGCCCTTTCCAAAGAGCCATGAAAAGACTTTCTACTCCCAAGGAGACAAGAGATATTAAGCCGAAATTACGTCCGACGCGCGCATTTCCTCCGCCGCGCACCACATTTAAAAAAATCATAGCGTGAAAACCGTGGGTTCGATCCGCGTGCCGCTCGAAGGCGATTACAGGGGAGATGCAGCCCTTTCCAAAGAGCCATGAACAGACTTTCTACTCCCAAGGAGACCAGAAATATTAACTTATAAAGCGTTACGCTCCAGTCGGATGAACGAGAAACGCTTGTACAATTGCAACGAATTGGAGGAGAAAGTTTAAACAAACGCGCTGACTTTGAACGCTCACATCTAGGCCGGGCCAACTCCAAATGGCGTGCAACTCGGTGTGCATCACCTCCATGACTGTCCCTAACGAACGCCACCTGCCACGCTTTCGGCCTATCCCTGGCGGCATTAAAAAATCGTAGCGTGATAACGATGGTTCCGATGCGCGTGCCGCTCGAAGGCGATTACAGGGGAGATACAGCCCTTTCCAAAGAGCCATGAACAGACTTTCTACTCCCAAGGAGACAAGAGATATTACGCGCATTTTCTCCGACGCGCACCACGTTTAAAAAATCGTAGCGTGAGAACGGTGGGTCCGATCCGCGTGCCGCTTAAAGGCGATTACAGGGGAGATGCAACCCTTTCCAAAGAGGCATGAACAGACTTCCTACTCCCAAGGAGACAAGAGATATTAAGCCGCAATGACGTCCGACGCGCGCATTTTCTCCGCCGCGCAGCACATTTAAAAAAATCATAGCGTGAAAACCGTGGGTTCGATCCGCGTGCCGCTCGAAGGCGATTACAGGGGAGATGGAGCCCTTTCCAAAGAGGCATGAACAGACTTCCTACTCCCAAGGAGCCCAAAGATATTAAGCCGCAAATACGTCCTACGCGCGTCTTTTCTACGCCGCGCACCACATTTAAAAAATCGTATCGGAAGAACGGTGGGTCCGATCCGCGTGCCGCTTAAAGGCGATTACAAGGGAGATGCAAACCTTTCCAAAGAGCCATGAAAAGACTTTCTATTCCCAAGGAGACAATAGATATTAAGCCGAAATGACGTCCGACGCGCGCATTTTCTCCGCCGCGCACCACATTTAAAAAAATCATAGCGTGAAAACCGTGGGTTCGATCCGCGTGCCGCTCGAAGGCGATTACAGCGGAGATGCAGCCCTTTCCAAAGAGCCATGAAAAGACTTTCTACTCCCAATGAGACAAGAGATATTAAGCCGCAAATACGTCCGGCGCGCGTCTTTTCTCCGCCGCCTAACACATTTAAAAAAAATCGTAGCGTGAAAAACGTGGGTTCAATTCGCGTGCCGCTCGAAGGCGATTACAGGGGAGATGCATCCCTTTCAAAAGAGCCATGAACAGACTTTCTACTCCCAAGGAGACCAGAAATATTAACATATAAATCGTTACGCTCCAGTCGGATGAACGAGAAACGCTTGTACAATTGCAACGAATTGGAGGAGAAAGTTTAAACAAACGCGCTGACTTTGAACGCTCACATCTAGGCCGGGCCAACTCCAAATGGCGTGCAACTCGGTGCGCATCACCTCCATGACTGTCGCTAACGAACGCCACCTGCCACGCTTTCGGCCTATCCCTGGCGGCATTAAAAAATCGTAGCGTGATAACGATGGTTCCGATGCGCGTGCCGCTCGAAGGCGATTACAGGGGAGATACAGCCCTTTCCAAAGAGCCATGAACAGACTTTCTACTCCCAAGGAGACAAGAGATATTACGCGCATTTTCTCCGACGCGCACCACGTTTAAAAAATCGTAGCGTGAGAACGGTGGGTCCGATCCGCGTGCCGCTTAAAGGCGATTACAGGGGAGATGCATCCCTTTCCAAAGAGCCATGAACAGACTTTCTACTCCCAAGGACACCAGAGATATTAACAGATAAAGCGTTACGCTCCAGTCGGATGAGCGAGAAACGCTTGTACAATTGCAACGAATTGGAGGAGAAAGTTTAAACAAACGCGCTGACTTTGAAGGCTCACATCTAGGCCGGGCCAGGTCCAAATGGCCTGCAACTCGGTCCGCATCACGTCCATGACTTTTCCTAACGAACGCCACCTGCCAAGCTTTCGGCCCGTCCCTGTCGGCATTAAAAAATCGTAGCGTGATAACGATGGTTCCGATCCGCGTGCCGCGCGAAGGCGATTACAGGGGAGATGCAGCCCTTTCCAAAGAGCCATGAACAGACTTTCTACTCCCAAGGAGCCCAAAGATATTAAGCCGCAAATAAGTCCTACGCGCGTCTTTTCTACGCCGCGCAACACATTTAAAAAAATCATAGCGTGAAAACCGTGGGTTCGATCGGCGTGCCGCTCGAAGGCGATTACAGGGGAGATGCAGCCCTTTCCAAAGATCCATGAACAGACTTCCTACTCCCAAGGAGACAAGAGATATTAACATATAAAGCGTTACGCTCCAGTCGGATGAGCGAGAAACGCTTGAGCAGTTGCAACGAATTGGAGGAGAAACTTTAAACAAACGCGCTGACTTTGAACGCTCACATCTAGGTCTGGCCAAGTCCAAATGGCGTGCAACTCGGTGCGCATCACCTCCATGACTGTCCCTAACGAACGCCACCTGCCACGCTTTCGGCCCGTCCCTGGCGGCTTTAAAAAATCGTAGCGTGATAACCGTGGGTCCAATCCGCTTGAAGCTCGAAGGCGATTAGAGGGGAGATGCAGCCCTTTCCAAAGAGCCATGAACAGACTTCCTACTCCCAAGGAGACAAGAGATATTAAGCCACAAATACGTCCGGACCGCGTCTTTTCTCCGCAGCTCACCACATTTAAAAAAATCGTAGCGTGAAAACCGTGGGTTCGATATAGTATACATACAGAGTATATAGTTTGACCAAAAGATCGTGCTGATCTTTGATCTCCTGGTTCTTCATCTCCAGCGCCACTTTCAGACTCATAATGTCCTCCTCTATGGGCTGGTATAACACAGACACGAATCATCACTACAGCCAGTACAATGGAAAGGTGGGAATGTGTACTGAATGTGTACTGACGTTATAAGTGAGAGGTGGTGGTACTGGTGGATGTGTACTGACACTATAAGGGATCTCTACCTGCAGTGACAGTTTGAGCTTCTCAAGTTCTTCCTCCAGAGATTTCTTCTCCTGTTCACAGGCCATTTTCATATCTGCCAGAGCAAGTATCATTACTGCTGGATATAACACAGATTGTATATACTACATAATTACTGCTGAATATATAAAATATAATATATATAGTACTATACATATATTAGTGTCACTTTTATTGGAGCCTAAAGGCTAGCATTCATTATTAGTTATGTTAGTATTATTGCATTTCCATAGTACTTACTCTTGATGGACCTGTTATGCTCCTCCTCCTCCTGCTGTTTCTGCAGGAGCTCTGTCTCCTCCTGCTGCTTGTGTTTCAGCATCTCCTGAAGAACCTGCAGCTCCTTCTGCTTCTGCAACCTCAACTCCTTCAGCTGCTCCAACAAACTGTTCTCCAACTCCTCCTTCTCACACCGCAAACACTCCAATCGGGCCACAGGCCCCACTAGTGACACAGAACCACACACACACACACACACACACAAAGAGAGAGATAAACATGTATAAATGTATAAGAATTTGTGGATAAAATTATTATGAGATTATTTATAATCAAACGACTACACTACACAACCACATCTTCCTTTTATTTACATATTATACAGATATTTAGAGATATTTACATTTTATTTACCCGCGTGCGTCTCTCTTCTCCAAGGTAGCGGAGAGATATGAAAGGATAAAAGGGGAAAAGAATAAAATGCACGTCGGTTTTAAATTCGCAGGCTACCTGCGCTGAAGGCGTGGAAAACGAGCACGTGACGGAAAGGCTTCCGTACCCGATGGGTCCAAATCACATGCCCAGCAAAGTAGCCTTAAACCTGGACACGCAATGGAGAGCATTTGACCCTTTAAAATCATACTACAACCAGACTTCCAGGCCCAAGAGGTCACACAGCCATGCCCAGCAAAGTAGCTCTGGGCCTGGGCACACTTCACGCAGTTTGACCGTTTAAATAAAACTAGAAACAGACTTCCTGGCCCAAGAGGTCACAGTCATACCCAGCAAAGTACGTTTAAACCTGGAAACAAATCAGATCCTTTCTGTCATTCAAAGGAATGGGCCTGCAACTCACAACCACATCCCCAGTGAAGCGCACCGTCACCCAGCCACACTACCCCACCTTGCCCGTCCTGGAACAACCACACCTCCAGGGCACCACATGCCAATCTCTCATGCCCAGCAAACTGCAACCTCACGCAGCCAGGCCACACACTGTCTCCCCTTGTACAGTCCAAGGACGAACTCCTCCACAAACCTGGTGTTCACGCGCACACACGCAATTACAACGAATTGGTGGAGAACTTTGAAACAAACGTGCTGACTTTGAAAACTCACATCTAGGCTGGGCCAGGTCCAAATGGCCTGCAGCTCGGTGCGCATTAACTGCTTGACTGTCCGTCACGAACGCCACCTGCCAAGCGTTCGTTCCGTCCCTGGCGGATTTTAAAAAATTGTAGCGTGAGAACGATGGGTCCGATCCGCGTGCCGCTTAAAGGCGATTACAGGGGAGATGCAACCCTTTCCAAAGAACCATGAAAAGACTTTCTACTCCCAAGGAAACGAGATATTAAGCCGCAATGACATCCGACGCGCGCATTTTCTCCGCGCGCAACACATTTAAAAAAATCATAGCGTGAAAACCGTGGGTTCGATCCGCGTGCCGCTCGAAGGCGATTACAGGGGAGATGCAGCCCTTTCCAAAGAGGCATGAACAGACTTCCTACTCCCAAGGAGCCCAAAGATATTAAGCCGCAAATACGTCCTACGCGCGTCTTTTCTACGCCGCGCACCACATTTAAAAAATCGTATCGGAAGAACGGTGGGTCCAATCCGCGTGCCGCTTAAAGGCGATTACAAGGGAGATGCAAACCTTTCCAAAGAGCCATGAAAAGACTTTCTACTCCCAAGGAGACAAGAGATATTACGCGCATTTTCTCCGACGCGCACCACGTTTAAAAAATCGTAGCGTGAGAACGGTGGGTCCGATCCGCGTGCCGCTTAAAGGCGATTACAGGGGAGATGCATCCCTTTCCAAAGAGCCATGAACAGACTTTCTACTCCCAAGGAGACCAGAGATATTAACAGATAAAGCGTTACGCTCCAGTCGGATGAGCGAGAAACGCTTGTACAATTGCAACGAATTGGAGGAGAAAGTTTAAACAAACGCGCTGACTTTGAAGGCTCACATCTAGGCCGGGCCAGGTCCAAATGGCCTGCAACTCGGTCCGCATCACGTCCATGACTTTTCCTAACGAACGCCACCTGCCAAGCTTTCGGCCCGTCCCTGTCGGCATTAAAAAATCGTAGCGTGATAACGATGGTTCCGATCCGCGTGCCGCGCGAAGGCGATTACAGGGGAGATGCAGCCCTTTCCAAAGAGCCATGAACAGACTTTCTACTCCCAAGGAGCCCAAAGATATTAAGCCGCAAATAAGTCCTACGCGCGTCTTTTCTACGCCTCGCACCACATTTAAAAAATCGTAGCGTAAGAACGGTGGGTCCGATCCGCGTGCCGCTTAAAGGCGATTACAGGGGAGATGCAACCCTTTCCAAAGAACCATGAAAAGACTTTCTACTCCCAAGGAGACAAGAGATATTAAGCCGCAATGACGTCCGACGCGCGCATTTTCTCCGCTGCGCAGCACATTTAAAAAAATCATAGCGTGAAAACCGTGGGTTCGATCCACGTGCCGCTCGAAGGCGATTACAGGGGAGATGCAGCCCTTTCCAAAGAGGCATGAACAGACTTCCTACTCCCAAGGAGCCCAAAGATATTAAGCCGCAAATACGTCCTATGCGCGTATTTTCTACGCCGCGCACCACATTTAAAAAATCGTATCGGAAGAACGGTGGGTCCAATCCGCGTGCCGCTTAAAGGCGATTACAAGGGAGATGCAAACCTTTCCAAAGAGCCATGAAAAGACTTTCTATTCCCAAGGAGACAATAGATATTAAGCCGAAATGACGTCCGACGCGCGCATTTTCTCCGCCGCGCACCACATTTAAAAAAATCATAGCGTGAAAACCGTGGGTTCGATCCGCGTGCCGCTCGAAGGCGATTACAGCGGAGATGCAGCCCTTTCCAAAGAGCCATGAAAAGACTTTCTACTCCCAATGAGACAAGAGATATTAAGCCGCAAATACGTCCGGCGCGCGTCTTTTGTCCGCCGCGCAACACATTTAAAAAAAATCGTAGCGTGAAAAACGTGGGTTCGATCCGCGTGCCGCTCGAAGGCGATTACAGGGGAGATGCATCCCTTTCAAAAGAGCCATGAACAGACTTTCTACTCCCAAGGAGACCAGAAATATTAACATATAAATCGTTACGCTCCAGTCGGATGAACGAGAAACGCTTGTACAATTGCAACGAATTGGAGGAGAAAGTTTAAACAAACTCGCTGACTTTGAACGCTCACATCTAGGCCGGGCCAACTCCAAATGGCGTGCAACTCGGTGCGCATCACCTCCATGACTGTCGCTAACGAACGCCACCTGCCACGCTTTCGGCCTATCCCTGGCGGCATTAAAAAATCGTAGCGTGATAACGATGGTTCCGATGCGCGTGCCGCTCGAAGGCGATTACAGGGGAGATACAGCCCTTTCCAAAGAGCCATGAACAGACTTTCTACTCCCAAGGAGACAAGAGATATTACGCGCATTTTCTCCGACGCGCACCACGTTTAAAAAATCGTAGCGTGAGAACGGTGGGTCCGATCCGCGTGCCGCTTAAAGGCGATTACAGGGGAGATGCATCCCTTTCCAAAGAGCCATGAACAGACTTTTTACTCCCAAGGACACCAGAGATATTAACAGATAAAGCGTTACGCTCCAGTCGGATGAGCGAGAAACGCTTGTACAATTGCAACGAATTGGAGGAGAAAGTTTAAACAAACGCGCTGACTTTGAAGGCTCACATCTAGGCCGGGCCAGGTCCAAATGGCCTGCAACTCGGTCCGCATCACGTCCATGACTTTTCCTAACGAACGCCACCTGCCAAGCTTTCGGCCCGTCCCTGTCGGCATTAAAAAATCGTAGCGTGATAACGATGGTTCCGATCCGCGTGCCGCGCGAAGGCGATTACAGGGGAGATGCAGCCCTTTCCAAAGAGGCATGAACAGACTTCCTACTCCCAAGGAGCCCAAAGATATTAAGCCGCAAATACGTCCTACGCGCGTCTTTTCTACGCCGCGCACCACATTTAAAAAATCGTATCGGAAGAACGGTGGGTCCAATCCGCGTGCCGCTTAAAGGCGATTACAAGGGAGATGCAAACCTTTCCAAAGAGCCATGAAAAGACTTTCTACTCCCAAGGAGACAATAGATATTAAGCCGAAATGACGTCCGACGCGCGCATTTTCTCCGACGCGCACCACATTTAAAAAAATCATAGCGTGAAAACCGTGGGTTCGATCCGCGTGCCGCTCGAAGGCGATTACAGCGGAGATGCAGCCCTTTCCAAAGAGCCATGAAAAGACTTTCTACTCCCAAGGAGACAAGAGATATTAAGCCGAAATGACGTCCGACGCGCGCATTTCCTCCGCCGCGCACCACATTTAAAAAAATCATAGCGTGAAAACCGTGGGTTCGATCCGCGTGCCGCTCGAAGGCGATTACAGGGGAGATGCAGCCCTTTCAAAAGAGCCATGAACAGACTTTCTACTCCCAAGGAGACCAGAAATATTAACTTATAAAGCGTTACGCTCCAGTCGGATGAACGAGAAACGCTTGTACAATTGCAACGAATTGGAGGAGAAAGTTTAAACAAACGCGCTGACTTTGAACGCTCACATCTAGGCCGGGCCAACTCCAAATGGCGTGCAACTCGGTGTGCATCACCTCCATGACTGTCCCTAACGAACGCCACCTGCCACGCTTTCGGTCTATCCCTGGCGGCATTAAAAAATCGTAGCGTGATAACGATGGTTCCGATGCGCGTGCCGCTCGAAGGCGATTACAGGGGAGATACAGCCCTTTCAAAAGAGCCATGAACAGACTTTCTACTCCCAAGGAGACAAGAGATATTACGCGCATTTTCTCCGACGCGCACCACGTTTAAAAAATCGTAGCGTGAGAACGGTGGGTCCGATCCGCGTGCCGCTTAAAGGCGATTACAGGGGAGATGCAAACCTTTCCAAAGAGCCATGAAAAGACTTTCTACTCCCAAGGAGACAAGAGATATTAAGCCGCAAGGACGTCCGACGCGCGCATTTTCTCCGACGCGCAACACATTTAAAAAAATCATAGCGTGAAAACCTTGGGTTCGATCCGCGTGCCGCTTGAAAGCGATTACAGGGGAGATGCAGCCCTTTCCAAAGAGCCATGAACAGACTTTCTACTCCCAATGAGACAAGAGATATCAAGCCGCAAATACGTCCGGCGCGCGTCTATTCTCCGCCGCGCAACACATTTAAAAAAATCGTAGCGTGAAAACCGTGGGTTCGATCCGCGTGCCGCTTAAAGGCAATTACAGGGGAGATGCAGCCCTTTCCAAAGAGCCATGAAAAGACTTTCTACTCCCAAGGAGACAAGCGATATTAAGCCGAAATGACGTCCGACGCGCGCATTTCCTCCGCCGCGCACCACATTTAAAAAAATCATAGCGTGAAAACCGTGGGTTCGATCCGCGTGCCGCTCGAAGGCGATTACAGGGGAGATGCAGCCCTTTCCAAAGAGGCATGAACAGACTTCCTACTCCCAAGGAGCCCAAAGATATTAAGCCGCAAATACGTCCTACGCGCGTCTTTTCTACGCCGCGCACCACATTTAAAAAATCGTATCGGAAGAATGGTGGGTCCAATCCGCGTGCCGCTTAAAGGCGATTACAAGGGAGATGCAAACCTTTCCAAAGAGCCATGAAAAGAATTTCTACTCCCAAGGAGACAATAGATATTAAGCCGAAATGACGTCCGACGCGCGCATTTTCTCTGCCGCGCACCACATTTAAAAAAATCATAGCGTGAAAACCGTGGGTTCGATCCGCGTGCCGCTCGAAGTCGATTACAGCGGAGATGCAGCCCTTTCCAAAGAGCCATGAAAAGACTTTCTACTCCCAAGGAGACAAGAGATATTAAGCCGAAATGACGTCCGACGCGCGCATTTCCTCCGCCGCGCACCACATTTAAAAAAATCATAGCGTGAAAACCGTGGGTTCGATCCGCGTGCCGCTCGAAGGCGATTACAGGGGAGATGCAGCCCTTTCCAAAGAGCCATGAACAGACTTTCTACACCCAATGAGACAAGAGATATTAAGCCGCAAATACGTCCGGCGCGCGTCTTTTCTCCGCCGCGCAACACATTTAAAAAAAATCGTAGCGTGAAAAACGTGGGTTCGATCCGCGTGCCGCTCGAAGGTGATTACAGGGGAGATGCAGCCCTTTCCAAAGAGCCATGAACAGACTTTCTACTCCCAAGGAGCCCAAAGATATTAAGCCGCAAATAAGTCCTACGCGCGTCTTTTCTACGCCTCGCACCACATTTAAAAAATCGTAGCGTAAGAACGGTGGGTCCGATCCGCGTGCCGCTTAAAGGCGATTACAGGGGAGATGCAAACCTTTCCAAAGAGCCATGAACAGACTTTCTACTCCCAATGAGACAAGAGATATCAAGCCGCAAATACGTCCGGCGCGCGTCTATTCTCCGCCGCGCAACACATTTAAAAAAAATCGTAGCGTGAAAACCGTGGGTTCGATCCGCGTGCCGCTTAAAGGCGATTACAGGGGAGATGCAGCCCTTTCCAAAGAGCCATGAAAAGACTTTCTACTCCCAAGGAGACAAGAGATATTAAGCCGAAATGACGTCCGACGCGCGCATTTCCTCCGCCGCGCACCACATTTAAAAAAATCATAGCGTGAAAACCGTGGGTTCGATCCGCGTGCCGCTCGAAGGCGATTACAGGGGAGATGCAGCCCTTTCCAAAGAGGCATGAACAGACTTCCTACTCCCAAGGAGCCCAAAGATATTAAGCCGCAAATACGTCCTACGCGCGTCTTTTCTACGCCGCGCACCACATTTAAAAAATCGTATCGGAAGAACGGTGGGTCCAATCCGCGTGCCGCTTAAAGGCGATTACAAGGGAGATGCAAACCTTTCCAAAGAGCCATGAAAAGACTTTCTATTCCCAAGGAGACAATAGATATTAAGCCGAAATGACGTCCGACGCGCGCATTTTCTCCGCCGCGCACCACATTTAAAAAAATCATAGCGTGAAAACCGTGGGTTCGATCCGCGTGCCGCTCGAAGGCGATTACAGCGGAGATGCAGCCCTTTCCAAAGAGCCATGAAAAGACTTTCTACTCCCAATGAGACAAGAGATATTAAGCCGCAAATACGTCCGGCGCGCGTCTTTTCTCCGCCGCGCAACACATTTAAAAAAAATCGTAGCGTGAAAAACGTGGGTTCGATCCGCGTGCCGCTCGAAGGCGATTACAGGGGAGATGCATCCCTTTCAAAAGAGCCATGAACAGACTTTCTACTCCCAAGGAGACCAGAAATATTAACATATAAATCGTTACGCTCCAGTCGGATGAACGAGAAACGCTTGTACAATTGCAACGAATTGGAGGAGAAAGTTTAAACAAACGCGCTGACTTTGAACGCTCACATCTAGGCCGGGCCAACTCCAAATGGCGTGCAACTCGGTGCGCATCACCTCCATGACTGTCGCTAACGAACGCCACCTGCCACGCTTTCGGCCTATCCCTGGCGGCATTAAAAAATCGTAGCGTGATAACGATGGTTCCGATGCGCGTGCCGCTCGAAGGCGATTACAGGGGAGATACAGCCCTTTCCAAAGAGCCATGAACAGACTTTCTACTCCCAAGGAGACAAGAGATATTACGCGCATTTTCTCCGACGCGCACCACGTTTAAAAAATCGTAGCGTGAGAACGGTGGGTCCGATCCGCGTGCCGCTTAAAGGCGATTACAGGGGAGATGCATCCCTTTCCAAAGAGCCATGAACAGACTTTCTACTCCCAAGGACACCAGAGATATTAACAGATAAAGCGTTACGCTCCAGTCGGATGAGCGAGAAACGCTTGTACAATTGCAACGAATTGGAGGAGAAAGTTTAAACAAACGCGCTGACTTTGAAGGCTCACATCTAGGCCGGGCCAGGTCCAAATGGCCTGCAACTCGGTCCGCATCACGTCCATGACTTTTCCTAACGAACGCCACCTGCCAAGCTTTCGGCCCGTCACTGTCGGCATTAAAAAATCGTAGCGTGATAACGATGGTTCCGATCCGCGTGCCGCGCGAAGGCGATTACAGGGGAGATGCAGCCCTTTCCAAAGAGCCATGAACAGACTTTCTACTCCCAAGGAGCCCAAAGATATTAAGCCGCAAATAAGTCCTACGCGCGTCTTTTCTACGCCGCGCACCACATTTAAAAAATCGTAGCGTAAGAACGGTGGGTCCGATCCGCGTGCCACTTAAAGGCGATTACAGGGGAGATGCAACCCTTTCCAAAGAGCCATGAAAAGACTTTCTACTCCCAAGGAGACAAGAGATTTAAGCCGAAATGACGTCCGACGCGCGCATTTTCTCCGACGCGCAACACATTTAAAAAAATCATAGCGTGAAAACCGTGGGTTCGATCGGCGTGCCGCTCGAAGGCGATTACAGGGGAGATGCAGCCCTTTCCAAAGATCCATGAACAGACTTCCTACTCCCAAGGAGACAAGAGATATTAACATATAAAGCGTTACGCTCCAGTCGGATGAGCGAGAAACGCTTGAGCAGTTGCAACGAATTGGAGGAGAAACTTTAAACAAACGCGCTGACTTTGAACGCTCACATCTAGGTCTGGCCAAGTCCAAATGGCGTGCAACTCGGTGCGCATCACCTCCATGACTGTCCCTAACGAACGCCACCTGCCACGCTTTCGGCCCGTCCCTGGCGGCTTTAAAAAATCGTAGCGTGATAACCGTGGGTCCAATCCGCTTGAAGCTCGAAGGCGATTAGAGGGGAGATGCAGCCCTTTCCAAAGAGCCATGAACAGACTTCCTACTCCCAAGGAGACAAGAGATATTAAGCCACAAATACGTCCGGACCGCGTCTTTTCTCCGCAGCTCACCACATTTAAAAAAATCGTAGCGTGAAAACCGTGGGTTCGATATAGTATACATACAGAGTATATAGTTTGACCAAAAGATCGTGCTGATCTTTGATCTCCTGGTTCTTCATCTCCAGCGCCACTTTCAGACTCATAATGTCCTCCTCTATGGGCTGGTATAACACAGACACGAATCATCACTACAGCCAGTACAATGGAAAGGTGGGAATGTGTACTGAATGTGTACTGACGTTATAAGTGAGAGGTGGTGGTACTGGTGGATGTGTACTGACACTATAAGGGATCTCTACCTGCAGTGACAGTTTGAGCTTCTCAAGTTCTTCCTCCAGAGATTTCTTCTCCTGTTCACAGGCCATTTTCATATCTGCCAGAGCAAGTATCATTACTGCTGGATATAACACAGATTGTATATACTACATAATTACTGCTGAATATATAAAATATAATATATATAGTACTATACATATATTAGTGTCACTTTTATTGGAGCCTAAAGGCTAGCATTCATTATTAGTTATGTTAGTATTATTGCATTTCCATAGTACTTACTCTTGATGGACCTGTTATGCTCCTCCTCCTCCTGCTGTTTCTGCAGGAGCTCTGTCTCCTCCTGCTGCTTGTGTTTCAGCATCTCCTGAAGAACGTGCAGCTCCTTCTGCTTCTGCAACCTCAACTCCTTCAGCTGCTCCAACAAACTGTTCTCCAACTCCTCCTTCTCACACCGCAAACACTCCAATCGGGCCACAGGCCCCACTAGTGACACAGAACCACACACACACACACACACACACACAAAGAGAGAGATAAACATGTATAAATGTATAAGAATTTGTGGATAAAATTATTATGAGATTATTTATAATCAAACGACTACACTACACAACCACATCTTCCTTTTATTTACATATTATACAGATATTTAGAGATATTTACATTTTATTTACCCGCGTGCGTCTCTCTTCTCCAAGGTAGCGGAGAGATATGAAAGGATAAAAGGGGAAAAGAATAAAATGCACGTCGGTTTTAAATTCGCAGGCTACCTGCGCTGAAGGCGTGGAAAACGAGCACGTGACGGAAAGGCTTCCGTACCCGATGGGTCCAAATCACATGCCCAGCAAAGTAGCCTTAAACCTGGACACGCAATGGAGAGCATTTGACCCTTTAAAATCATACTACAACCAGACTTCCAGGCCCAAGAGGTCACACAGCCATGCCCAGCAAAGTAGCTCTGGGCCTGGGCACACTTCACGCAGTTTGACCGTTTAAATAAAACTAGAAACAGACTTCCTGGCCCAAGAGGTCACAGTCATACCCAGCAAAGTACGTTTAAACCTGGAAACAAATCAGATCCTTTCTGTCATTCAAAGGAATGGGCCTGCAACTCACAACCACATCCCCAGTGAAGCGCACCGTCACCCAGCCACACTACCCCACCTTGCCCGTCCTGGAACAACCACACCTCCAGGGCACCACATGCCAATCTCTCATGCCCAGCAAACTGCAACCTCACGCAGCCAGGCCACACACTGTCTCCCCTTGTACAGTCCAAGGACGAACTCCTCCACAAACCTGGTGTTCACGCGCACACACGCAATTACAACGAATTGGTGGAGAACTTTGAAACAAACGTGCTGACTTTGAAAACTCACATCTAGGCTGGGCCAGGTCCAAATGGCCTGCAGCTCGGTGCGCATTAACTGCTTGACTGTCCGTCACGAACGCCACCTGCCAAGCGTTCGTTCCGTCCCTGGCGGATTTTAAAAAATTGTAGCGTGAGAACGATGGGTCCGATCCGCGTGCCGCTTAAAGGCGATTACAGGGGAGATGCAACCCTTTCCAAAGAACCATGAAAAGACTTTCTACTCCCAAGGAAACGAGATATTAAGCCGCAATGACATCCGACGCGCGCATTTTCTCCGCGCGCAACACATTTAAAAAAATCATAGCGTGAAAACCGTGGGTTCGATCCGCGTGCCGCTCGAAGGCGATTACAGGGGAGATGCAGCCCTTTCCAAAGAGCCATGAACAGACTTTCTACTCCCAAGGAGACCAGAAATATTAACTTATAAAGCGTTACGCTCCAGTCGGATGAACGAGAAACGCTTGTACAATTGCAACGAATTGGAGGAGAAAGTTTAAACAAACGCGCTGACTTTGAACGCTCACATCTAGGCCGGGCCAACTCCAAATGGCGTGCAACTCGGTGTGCATCACCTCCATGACTGTCCCTAACGAACGCCACCTGCCACGCTTTCGGTCTATCCCTGGCGGCATTAAAAAATCGTAGCGTGATAACAATGGTTCCGATGCGCGTGCCGCTCGAAGGCGATTACAGGGGAGATACAGCCCTTTCCAAAGAGCCATGAACAGACTTTCTACTCCCAAGGAGACAAGAGATATTACGCGCATTTTCTCCGACGCGCACCACGTTTAAAAAATCGTAGCGTGAGAACGGTGGGTCCGATCCGCGTGCCGCTTAAAGGCGATTACAGGGGAGATGCAAACCTTTCCAAAGAGCCATGAAAAGACTTTCTACTCCCAAGGAGACAAGAGATATTAAGCCGCAATGACGTCCGACGCGCGCATTTTCTCCGACGCGCAACACATTTAAAAAAATCATAGCGTGAAAACCTTGGGTTCGATCCGCGTGCCGCTTGAAAGCGATTACAGGGGAGATGCAGCCCTTTCCAAAGAGCCATGAACAGACTTTCTACTCCCAATGAGACAAGAGATATCAAGCCGCAAATACGTCCGGCGCGCGTCTATTCTCCGCCGCGCAACACATTTAAAAAAATCGTAGCGTGAAAACAGTGGGTTCGATCCGCGTGCCGCTTAAAGGCAATTACAGGGGAGATGCAGCCCTTTCCAAAGAGCCATGAAAAGACTTTCTACTCCCAAGGAGACAAGCGATATTAAGCCGAAATGACGTCCGACGCGCGCATTTCCTCCGCCGCGCACCACATTTAAAAAAATCATAGCGTGAAAACCGTGGGTTCGATCCGCGTGCCGCTCGAAGGCGATTACAGGGGAGATGCAGCCCTTTCCAAAGAGGCATGAACAGACTTCCTACTCCCAAGGAGCCCAAAGATATTAAGCCGCAAATACGTCCTACGCGCGTCTTTTCTACGCCGCGCACCACATTTAAAAAATCGTATCGGAAGAATGGTGGGTCCAATCCGCGTGCCGCTTAAAGGCGATTACAAGGGAGATGCAAACCTTTCCAAAGAGCCATGAAAAGAATTTCTACTCCCAAGGAGACAATAGATATTAAGCCGAAATGACGTCCGACGCGCGCATTTTCTCTGCCGCGCACCACATTTAAAAAAATCATAGCGTGAAAACCGTGGGTTCGATCCGCGTGCCGCTCGAAGTCGATTACAGCGGAGATGCAGCCCTTTCCAAAGAGCCATGAAAAGACTTTCTACTCCCAAGGAGACAAGAGATATTAAGCCGAAATGACGTCCGACGCGCGCATTTCCTCCGCCGCGCACCACATTTAAAAAAATCATAGCGTGAAAACCGTGGGTTCGATCCGCGTGCCGCTCGAAGGCGATTACAGGGGAGATGCAGCCCTTTCCAAAGAGCCATGAACAGACTTTCTACACCCAATGAGACAAGAGATATTAAGCCGCAAATACGTCCGGCGCGCGTCTTTTCTCCGCCGCGCAACACATTTAAAAAAAATCGTAGCGTGAAAAACGTGGGTTCGATCCGCGTGCCGCTCGAAGGTGATTACAGGGGAGATGCAGCCCTTTCCAAAGAGCCATGAACAGACTTTCTACTCCCAAGGAGCCCAAAGATATTAAGCCGCAAATAAGTCCTACGCGCGTCTTTTCTACGCCTCGCACCACATTTAAAAAATCGTAGCGTAAGAACGGTGGGTCCGATCCGCGTGCCGCTTAAAGGCGATTACAGGGGAGATGCAAACCTTTCCAAAGAGCCATGAACAGACTTTCTACTCCCAATGAGACAAGAGATATCAAGCCGCAAATACGTCCGGCGCTTCTATTCTCCGCCGCGCAACACATTTAAAAAAAATCGTAGCGTGAAAACCGTGGGTTCGATCCGCGTGCCGCTTAAAGGCGATTACAGGGGAGATGCAGCCCTTTCCAAAGAGCCATGAAAAGACTTTCTACTCCCAAGGAGACAAGAGATATTAAGCCGAAATGACGTCCGACGCGCGCATTTCCTCCGCCGCGCACCACATTTAAAAAAATCATAGCGTGAAAACCGTGGGTTCGATCCGCGTGCCGCTCGAAGGCGATTACAGGGGAGATGCAGCCCTTTCCAAAGAGGCATGAACAGACTTCCTACTCCCAAGGAGCCCAAAGATATTAAGCCGCAAATACGTCCTACGCGCGTCTTTTCTACGCCGCGCACCACATTTAAAAAATCGTATCGGAAGAACGGTGGGTCCAATCCGCGTGCCGCTTAAAGGCGATTACAAGGGAGATGCAAACCTTTCCAAAGAGCCATGAAAAGACTTTCTATTCCCAAGGAGACAATAGATATTAAGCCGAAATGACGTCCGACGCGCGCATTTTCTCCGCCGCGCACCACATTTAAAAAAATCATAGCGTGAAAACCGTGGGTTCGATCCGCGTGCCGCTCGAAGGCGATTACAGCGGAGATGCAGCCCTTTCCAAAGAGCCATGAAAAGACTTTCTACTCCCAATGAGACAAGAGATATTAAGCCGCAAATACGTCCGGCGCGCGTCTTTTCTCCGCCGCGCAACACATTTAAAAAAAATCGTAGCGTGAAAAACGTGGGTTCGATCCGCGTGCCGCTCGAAGGCGATTACAGGGGAGATGCATCCCTTTCAAAAGAGCCATGAACAGACTTTCTACTCCCAAGGAGACCAGAAATATTAACATATAAATCGTTACGCTCCAGTCGGATGAACGAGAAACGCTTGTACAATTGCAACGAATTGGAGGAGAAAGTTTAAACAAACGCGCTGACTTTGAACGCTCACATCTAGGCCGGGCCAACTCCAAATGGCGTGCAACTCGGTGCGCATCACCTCCATGACTGTCGCTAACGAACGCCACCTGCCACGCTTTCGGCCTATCCCTGGCGGCATTAAAAAATCGTAGCGTGATAACGATGGTTCCGATGCGCGTGCCGCTCGAAGGCGATTACAGGGGAGATACAGCCCTTTCCAAAGAGCCATGAACAGACTTTCTACTCCCAAGGAGACAAGAGATATTACGCGCATTTTCTCCGACGCGCACCACGTTTAAAAAATCGTAGCGTGAGAACGGTGGGTCCGATCCGCGTGCCGCTTAAAGGCGATTACAGGGGAGATGCATCCCTTTCCAAAGAGCCATGAACAGACTTTCTACTCCCAAGGACACCAGAGATATTAACAGATAAAGCGTTACGCTCCAGTCGGATGAGCGAGAAACGCTTGTACAATTGCAACGAATTGGAGGAGAAAGTTTAAACAAACGCGCTGACTTTGAAGGCTCACATCTAGGCCGGGCCAGGTCCAAATGGCCTGCAACTCGGTCCGCATCACGTCCATGACTTTTCCTAACGAACGCCACCTGCCAAGCTTTCGGCCCGTCCCTGTCGGCATTAAAAAATCGTAGCGTGATAACGATGGTTCCGATCCGCGTGCCGCGCGAAGGCGATTACAGGGGAGATGCAGCCCTTTCCAAAGAGCCATGAACAGACTTTCTACTCCCAAGGAGCCCAAAGATATTAAGCCGCAAATAAGTCCTACGCGCGTCTTTTCTACGCCGCGCACCACATTTAAAAAATCGTAGCGTAAGAACGGTGGGTCCGATCCGCGTGCCACTTAAAGGCGATTACAGGGGAGATGCAACCCTTTCCAAAGAGCCATGAAAAGACTTTCTACTCCCAAGGAGACAAGAGATTTAAGCCGAAATGACGTCCGACGCGCGCATTTTCTCCGACGCGCAACACATTTAAAAAAATCATAGCGTGAAAACCGTGGGTTCGATCGGCGTGCCGCTCGAAGGCGATTACAGGGGAGATGCAGCCCTTTCCAAAGATCCATGAACAGACTTCCTACTCCCAAGGAGACAAGAGATATTAACATATAAAGCGTTACGCTCCAGTCGGATGAGCGAGAAACGCTTGAGCAGTTGCAACGAATTGGAGGAGAAACTTTAAACAAACGCGCTGACTTTGAACGCTCACATCTAGGTCTGGCCAAGTCCAAATGGCGTGCAACTCGGTGCGCATCACCTCCATGACTGTCCCTAACGAACGCCACCTGCCACGCTTTCGGCCCGTCCCTGGCGGCTTTAAAAAATCGTAGCGTGATAACCGTGGGTCCAATCCGCTTGAAGCTCGAAGGCGATTAGAGGGGAGATGCAGCCCTTTCCAAAGAGCCATGAACAGACTTCCTACTCCCAAGGAGACAAGAGATATTAAGCCACAAATACGTCCGGACCGCGTCTTTTCTCCGCAGCTCACCACATTTAAAAAAATCGTAGCGTGAAAACCGTGGGTTCGATATAGTATACATACAGAGTATATAGTTTGACCAAAAGATCGTGCTGATCTTTGATCTCCTGGTTCTTCATCTCCAGCGCCACTTTCAGACTCATAATGTCCTCCTCTATGGGCTGGTATAACACAGACACGAATCATCACTACAGCCAGTACAATGGAAAGGTGGGAATGTGTACTGAATGTGTACTGACGTTATAAGTGAGAGGTGGTGGTACTGGTGGATGTGTACTGACACTATAAGGGATCTCTACCTGCAGTGACAGTTTGAGCTTCTCAAGTTCTTCCTCCAGAGATTTCTTCTCCTGTTCACAGGCCATTTTCATATCTGCCAGAGCAAGTATCATTACTGCTGGATATAACACAGATTGTATATACTACATAATTACTGCTGAATATATAAAATATAATATATATAGTACTATACATATATTAGTGTCACTTTTATTGGAGCCTAAAGGCTAGCATTCATTATTAGTTATGTTAGTATTATTGCATTTCCATAGTACTTACTCTTGATGGACCTGTTATGCTCCTCCTCCTCCTGCTGTTTCTGCAGGAGCTCTGTCTCCTCCTGCTGCTTGTGTTTCAGCATCTCCTGAAGAACGTGCAGCTCCTTCTGCTTCTGCAACCTCAACTCCTTCAGCTGCTCCAACAAACTGTTCTCCAACTCCTCCTTCTCACACCGCAAACACTCCAATCGGGCCACAGGCCCCACTAGTGACACAGAACCACACACACACACACACACACACAAAGAGAGAGATAAACATGTATAAATGTATAAGAATTTGTGGATAAAATTATTATGAGATTATTTATAATCAAACGACTACACTACACAACCACATCTTCCTTTTATTTACATATTATACAGATATTTAGAGATATTTACATTTTATTTACCCGCGTGCGTCTCTCTTCTCCAAGGTAGCGGAGAGATATGAAAGGATAAAAGGGGAAAAGAATAAAATGCACGTCGGTTTTAAATTCGCAGGCTACCTGCGCTGAAGGCGTGGAAAACGAGCACGTGACGGAAAGGCTTCCGTACCCGATGGGTCCAAATCACATGCCCAGCAAAGTAGCCTTAAACCTGGACACGCAATGGAGAGCATTTGACCCTTTAAAATCATACTACAACCAGACTTCCAGGCCCAAGAGGTCACACAGCCATGCCCAGCAAAGTAGCTCTGGGCCTGGGCACACTTCACGCAGTTTGACCGTTTAAATAAAACTAGAAACAGACTTCCTGGCCCAAGAGGTCACAGTCATACCCAGCAAAGTACGTTTAAACCTGGAAACAAATCAGATCCTTTCTGTCATTCAAAGGAATGGGCCTGCAACTCACAACCACATCCCCAGTGAAGCGCACCGTCACCCAGCCACACTACCCCACCTTGCCCGTCCTGGAACAACCACACCTCCAGGGCACCACATGCCAATCTCTCATGCCCAGCAAACTGCAACCTCACGCAGCCAGGCCACACACTGTCTCCCCTTGTACAGTCCAAGGACGAACTCCTCCACAAACCTGGTGTTCACGCGCACACACGCAATTACAACGAATTGGTGGAGAACTTTGAAACAAACGTGCTGACTTTGAAAACTCACATCTAGGCTGGGCCAGGTCCAAATGGCCTGCAGCTCGGTGCGCATTAACTGCTTGACTGTCCGTCACGAACGCCACCTGCCAAGCGTTCGTTCCGTCCCTGGCGGATTTTAAAAAATCGTAGCGTGAGAACGATGGGTCCGATCCGCGTGCCGCTTAAAGGCGATTACAGGGGAGATGCAACCCTTTCCAAAGAACCATGAAAAGACTTTCTACTCCCAAGGAGACAAGAGATATTAAGCCGCAATGACGTCCGACGCGCGCATTTTCTCCGCTGCGCAGCACATTTAAAAAAATCATAGCGTGAAAACCGTGGGTTCGATCCACGTGCCGCTCGAAGGCGATTACAGGGGAGATGCAGCCCTTTCCAAAGAGGCATGAACAGACTTCCTACTCCCAAGGAGCCCAAAGATATTAAGCCGCAAATACGTCCTATGCGCGTCTTTTCTACGCCGCGCACCACATTTAAAAAATCGTATCGGAAGAACGGTGGGTCCAATCCGCGTGCCGCTTAAAGGCGATTACAAGGGAGATGCAAACCTTTCCAAAGAGCCATGAAAAGACTTTCTACTCCCAAGGAGACAAGAGATATTACGCGCATTTTCTCCGACGCGCACCACGTTTAAAAAATCGTAGCGTGAGAACGGTGGGTCCGATCCGCGTGCCGCTTAAAGGCGATTACAGGGGAGATGCATCCCTTTCCAAAGAGCCATGAACAGACTTTCTACTCCCAAGGAGACCAGAGATATTAACAGATAAAGCGTTACGCTCCAGTCGGATGAGCGAGAAACGCTTGTACAATTGCAACGAATTGGAGGAGAAAGTTTAAACAAACGCGCTGACTTTGAAGGCTCACATCTAGGCCGGGCCAGGTCCAAATGGCCTGCAACTCGGTCCGCATCACGTCCATGACTTTTCCTAACGAACGCCACCTGCCAAGCTTTCGGCCCGTCCCTGTCGGCATTAAAAAATCGTAGCGTGATAACGATGGTTCCGATCCGCGTGCCGCGCGAAGGCGATTACAGGGGAGATGCAGCCCTTTCCAAAGAGCCATGAACAGACTTTCTACTCCCAAGGAGCCCAAAGATATTAAGCCGCAAATAAGTCCTACGCGCGTCTTTTCTACGCCTCGCACCACATTTAAAAAATCGTAGCGTAAGAACGGTGGGTCCGATCCGCGTGCCGCTTAAAGGCGATTACAGGGGAGATGCAACCCTTTCCAAAGAACCATGAAAAGACTTTCTACTCCCAAGGAGACAAGAGATATTAAGCCGCAATGACGTCCGACGCTCGCATTTTCTCCGCTGCGCAGCACATTTAAAAAAATCATATCGTGAAAACCGTGGGTTCGATCCACGTGCCGCTCGAAGGCGATTACAGGGGAGATGCAGCCCTTTCCAAAGAGGCATGAACAGACTTCCTACTCCCAAGGAGCCCAAAGATATTAAGCCGCAAATACGTCCTATGCGCGTCTTTTCTACGCCGCGCACCACATTTAAAAAATCGTATCGGAAGAACGGTGGGTCCAATCCGCGTGCCGCTTAAAGGCGATTACAAGGGAGATGCAAACCTTTCCAAAGAGCCATGAAAAGACTTTCTATTCCCAAGGAGACAATAGATATTAAGCCGAAATGACGTCCGACGCGCGCATTTTCTCCGCCGCGCACCACATTTAAAAAAATCATAGCGTGAAAACCGTGGGTTCGATCCGCGTGCCGCTCGAAGGCGATTACAGCGGAGATGCAGCCCTTTCCAAAGAGCCATGAAAAGACTTTCTACTCCCAATGAGACAAGAGATATTAAGCCGCAAATACGTCCGGCGCGCGTCTTTTCTCCGCCGCGCAACACATTTAAAAAAAATCGTAGCGTGAAAAACGTGGGTTCGATCCGCGTGCCGCTCGAAGGCGATTACAGGGGAGATGCATCCCTTTCAAAAGAGCCATGAACAGACTTTCTACTCCCAAGGAGACCAGAAATATTAACATATAAATCGTTACGCTCCAGTCGGATGAACGAGAAACGCTTGTACAATTGCAACGAATTGGAGGAGAAAGTTTAAACAAACTCGCTGACTTTGAACGCTCACATCTAGGCCGGGCCAACTCCAAATGGCGTGCAACTCGGTGCGCATCACCTCCATGACTGTCGCTAACGAACGCCACCTGCCACGCTTTCGGCCTATCCCTGGCGGCATTAAAAAATCGTAGCGTGATAACGATGGTTCCGATGCGCGTGCCGCTCGAAGGCGATTACAGGGGAGATACAGCCCTTTCCAAAGAGCCATGAACAGACTTTCTACTCCCAAGGAGACAAGAGATATTACGCGCATTTTCTCCGACGCGCACCACGTTTAAAAAATCGTAGCGTGAGAACGGTGGGTCCGATCCGCGTGCCGCTTAAAGGCGATTACAGGGGAGATGCATCCCTTTCCAAAGAGCCATGAACAGACTTTTTACTCCCAAGGACACCAGAGATATTAACAGATAAAGCGTTACGCTCCAGTCGGATGAGCGAGAAACGCTTGTACAATTGCAACGAATTGGAGGAGAAAGTTTAAACAAACGCGCTGACTTTGAAGGCTCACATCTAGGCCGGGCCAGGTCCAAATGGCCTGCAACTCGGTCCGCATCACGTACATGACTTTTCCTAACGAACGCCACCTGCCAAGCTTTCGGCCCGTCCCTGTCGGCATTAAAAAATCGTAGCGTGATAACGATGGTTCCGATCCGCGTGCCGCGCGAAGGCGATTACAGGGGAGATGCAGCCCTTTCCAAAGAGCCATGAACAGACTTTCTACTCCCAAGGAGCCCAAAGATATTAAGCCGCAAATAAGTCCTACGCGCGTCTTTTCTACGCCGCGCACCACATTTAAAAAATCGTAGCGTAAGAACGGTGGGTCCGATCCGCGTGCCGCTTAAAGGCGATTACAGGGGAGATGCAACCCTTTCCAAAGAGCCATGAAAAGACTTTCTACTCCCAAGGAGACAAGAGATTTAAGCCGAAATGACGTCCGACGCGCGCATTTTCTCCGACGCGCAACACATTTAAAAAAATCATAGCGTGAAAACCGTGGGTTCGATCCGCGTGCCGCTCGAAGGCGATTACAGGGGAGATGCAGCCCTTTCCAAAGAGGCATGAACAGACTTCCTACTCCCAAGGAGCCCAAAGATATTAAGCCGCAAATACGTCCTACGCGCGTCTTTTCTACGCCGCGCACCACATTTAAAAAATCGTATCGGAAGAACGGTGGGTCCAATCCGCGTGCCGCTTAAAGGCGATTACAAGGGAGATGCAAACCTTTCCAAAGAGCCATGAAAAGACTTTCTACTCCCAAGGAGACAATAGATATTAAGCCGAAATGACGTCCGACGCGCGCATTTTCTCCGACGCGCACCACATTTAAAAAAATCATAGCGTGAAAACCGTGGGTTCGATCCGCGTGCCGCTCGAAGGCGATTACAGCGGAGATGCAGCCCTTTCCAAAGAGCCATGAAAAGACTTTCTACTCCCAAGGAGACAAGAGATATTAAGCCGAAATGACGTCCGACGCGCGCATTTCCTCCGCCGCGCACCACATTTAATAAAATCATAGCGTGAAAACCGTGGGTTCGATCCGCGTGCCGCTCGAAGGCGATTACAGGGGAGATGCAGCCCTTTCCAAAGAGCCATGAACAGACTTTCTACTCCCAAGGAGACCAGAAATATTAACTTATAAAGCGTTACGCTCCAGTCGGATGAACGAGAAACGCTTGTACAATTGCAACGAATTGGAGGAGAAAGCTTAAACAAACGCGCTGACTTTGAACGCTCACATCTAGGCCGGGCCAACTCCAAATGGCGTGCAACTCGGTGTGCATCACCTCCATGACTGTCCCTAACGAACGCCACCTGCCACGCTTTCGGCCTATCCCTGGCGGCATTAAAAAATCGTAGCGTGATAACGATGGTTCCGATGCGCGTGCCGCTCGAAGGCGATTACAGGGGAGATACAGCCCTTTCCAAAGAGCCATGAACAGACTTTCTACTCCCAAGGAGACAAGAGATATTACGCGCATTTTCTCCGACGCGCACCACGTTTAAAAAATCGTAGCGTGAGAACGGTGGGTCCGATCCGCGTGCCGCTTAAAGGCGATTACAGGGGAGATGCAACCCTTTCCAAAGAGGCATGAACAGACTTCCTACTCCCAAGGAGACAAGAGATATTAAGCCGCAATGACGTCCGACGCGCGCATTTTCTCCGCCGCGCAGCACATTTAAAAAAATCATAGCGTGAAAACCGTGGGTTCGATCCGCGTGCCGCTCGAAGGCGATTACAGGGGAGATGGAGCCCTTTCCAAAGAGGCATGAACAGACTTCCTACTCCCAAGGAGCCCAAAGATATTAAGCCGCAAATACGTCCTACGCGCGTCTTTTCTACGCCGCGCACCACATTTAAAAAATCGTAGCGTAAGAACGGTGGGTCCGATCCGCGTGCCGCTTAAAGGCGATTACAGGGGAGATGCAAACCTTTCCAAAGAGCCATGAAAAGACTTTCTACTCCCAAGGAGACAAGAGATATTAAGCCGCAATGACGTCCGACGCGCGCATTTTCTCCGACGCGCAACACATTTAAAAAAATCATAGCGTGAAAACCGTGGGTTCGATCCGCGTGCCGCTCGAAGGCGATTACAGGGGAGATGCAGCCCTTTCCAAAGAGCCATGAACAGACTTTCTACTCCCAATGAGACAAGAGATATCAAGCCGCAAATACGTCCGGCGCGCGTCTATTCTCCGCCGCGCAACACATTTAAAAAAATCGTAGCGTGAAAACCGTGGGTTCGATCCGCGTGCCGCTTAAAGGCGATTACAGGGGAGATGCAGCCCTTTCCACAGAGCCATGAAAAGACTTTCTACTCCCAAGGAGACAAGAGATATTAAGCCGAAATGACGTCCGACGCGCGCATTTCCTCCGCCGCGCACCACATTTAAAAAAATCATAGCGTGAAAACCGTGGGTTCGATCCGCGTGCCGCTCGAAGGCGATTACAGGGGAGATGCAGCCCTTTCCAAAGAGCCATGAACAGACTTTCTACTCCCAAGGAGACCAGAGATATTAACAGATAAAGCGTTACGCTCCAGTCGGATGAGCGAGAAACGCTTGTACAATTGCAACGAATTGGAGGAGAAAGTTTAAACAAACGCGCTGACTTTGAAGGCTCACATCTAGGCCGGGCCAGGTCCAAATGGCCTGCAACTCGGTCCGCATCACGTCCATGACTTTTCCTAACGAACGCCACCTGCCAAGCTTTCGGCCCGTCCCTGTCGGCATTAAAAAATCGTAGCGTGATAACGATGGTTCCGATCCGCGTGCCGCGCGAAGGCGATTACAGGGGAGATGCAGCCCTTTCCAAAGAGCCATGAACAGACTTTCTACTCCCAAGGAGCCCAAAGATATTAAGCCGCAAATAAGTCCTACGCGCGTCTTTTCTACGCCGCGCACCACATTTAAAAAATCGTAGCGTAAGAACGGTGGGTCCGATCCGCGTGCCACTTAAAGGCGATTACAGGGGAGATGCAACCCTTTCCAAAGAGCCATGAAAAGACTTTCTACTCCCAAGGAGACAAGAGATTTAAGCCGAAATGACGTCCGACGCGCGCATTTTCTCCGACGCGCAACACATTTAAAAAAATCATAGCGTGAAAACCGTGGGTTCGATCGGCGTGCCGCTCGAAGGCGATTACAGGGGAGATGCAGCCCTTTCCAAAGATCCATGAACAGACTTCCTACTCCCAAGGAGACAAGAGATATTAACATATAAAGCGTTACGCTCCAGTCGGATGAGCGAGAAACGCTTGAGCAGTTGCAACGAATTGGAGGAGAAACTTTAAACAAACGCGCTGACTTTGAACGCTCACATCTAGGTCTGGCCAAGTCCAAATGGCGTGCAACTCGGTGCGCATCACCTCCATGACTGTCCCTAACGAACGCCACCTGCCACGCTTTCGGCCCGTCCCTGGCGGCTTTAAAAAATCGTAGCGTGATAACCGTGGGTCCAATCCGCTTGAAGCTCGAAGGCGATTAGAGGGGAGATGCAGCCCTTTCCAAAGAGCCATGAACAGACTTCCTACTCCCAAGGAGACAAGAGATATTAAGCCACAAATACGTCCGGACCGCGTCTTTTCTCCGCAGCTCACCACATTTAAAAAAATCGTAGCGTGAAAACCGTGGGTTCGATATAGTATACATACAGAGTATATAGTTTGACCAAAAGATCGTGCTGATCTTTGATCTCCTGGTTCTTCATCTCCAGCGCCACTTTCAGACTCATAATGTCCTCCTCTATGGGCTGGTATAACACAGACACGAATCATCACTACAGCCAGTACAATGGAAAGGTGGGAATGTGTACTGAATGTGTACTGACGTTATAAGTGAGAGGTGGTGGTACTGGTGGATGTGTACTGACACTATAAGGGATCTCTACCTGCAGTGACAGTTTGAGCTTCTCAAGTTCTTCCTCCAGAGATTTCTTCTCCTGTTCACAGGCCATTTTCATATCTGCCAGAGCAAGTATCATTACTGCTGGATATAACACAGATTGTATATACTACATAATTACTGCTGAATATATAAAATATAATATATATAGTACTATACATATATTAGTGTCACTTTTATTGGAGCCTAAAGGCTAGCATTCATTATTAGTTATGTTAGTATTATTGCATTTCCATAGTACTTACTCTTGATGGACCTGTTATGCTCCTCCTCCTCCTGCTGTTTCTGCAGGAGCTCTGTCTCCTCCTGCTGCTTGTGTTTCAGCATCTCCTGAAGAACGTGCAGCTCCTTCTGCTTCTGCAACCTCAACTCCTTCAGCTGCTCCAACAAACTGTTCTCCAACTCCTCCTTCTCACACCGCAAACACTCCAATCGGGCCACAGGCCCCACTAGTGACACAGAACCACACACACACACACACACAAAGAGAGAGATAAACATGTATAAATGTATAAGAATTTGTGGATAAAATTATTATGAGATTATTTATAATCAAACGACTACACTACACAACCACATCTTCCTTTTATTTACATATTATACAGATATTTAGAGATATTTACATTTTATTTACCCGCGTGCGTCTCTCTTCTCCAAGGTAGCGGAGAGATATGAAAGGATAAAAGGGGAAAAGAATAAAATGCACGTCGGTTTTAAATTCGCAGGCTACCTGCGCTGAAGGCGTGGAAAACGAGCACGTGACGGAAAGGCTTCCGTACCCGATGGGTCCAAATCACATGCCCAGCAAAGTAGCCTTAAACCTGGACACGCAATGGAGAGCATTTGACCCTTTAAAATCATACTACAACCAGACTTCCAGGCCCAAGAGGTCACACAGCCATGCCCAGCAAAGTAGCTCTGGGCCTGGGCACACTTCACGCAGTTTGACCGTTTAAATAAAACTAGAAACAGACTTCCTGGCCCAAGAGGTCACAGTCATACCCAGCAAAGTACGTTTAAACCTGGAAACAAATCAGATCCTTTCTGTCATTCAAAGGAATGGGCCTGCAACTCACAACCACATCCCCAGTGAAGCGCACCGTCACCCAGCCACACTACCCCACCTTGCCCGTCCTGGAACAACCACACCTCCAGGGCACCACATGCCAATCTCTCATGCCCAGCAAACTGCAACCTCACGCAGCCAGGCCACACACTGTCTCCCCTTGTACAGTCCAAGGACGAACTCCTCCACAAACCTGGTGTTCACGCGCACACACGCAATTACAACGAATTGGTGGAGAACTTTGAAACAAACGTGCTGACTTTGAAAACTCACATCTAGGCTGGGCCAGGTCCAAATGGCCTGCAGCTCGGTGCGCATTAACTGCTTGACTGTCCGTCACGAACGCCACCTGCCAAGCGTTCGTTCCGTCCCTGGCGGATTTTAAAAAATCGTAGCGTGAGAACGATGGGTCCGATCCGCGTGCCGCTTAAAGGCGATTACAGGGGAGATGCAACCCTTTCCAAAGAACCATGAAAAGACTTTCTACTCCCAAGGAGACAAGAGATATTAAGCCGCAATGACGTCCGACGCGCGCATTTTCTCCGCTGCGCAGCACATTTAAAAAAATCATAGCGTGAAAACCGTGGGTTCGATCCACGTGCCGCTCGAAGGCGATTACAGGGGAGATGCAGCCCTTTCCAAAGAGGCATGAACAGACTTCCTACTCCCAAGGAGCCCAAAGATATTAAGCCGCAAATACGTCCTATGCGCGTCTTTTCTACGCCGCGCACCACATTTAAAAAATCGTATCGGAAGAACGGTGGGTCCAATCCGCGTGCCGCTTAAAGGCGATTACAAGGGAGATGCAAACCTTTCCAAAGAGCCATGAAAAGACTTTCTACTCCCAAGGAGACAAGAGATATTACGCGCATTTTCTCCGACGCGCACCACGTTTAAAAAATCGTAGCGTGAGAACGGTGGGTCCGATCCGCGTGCCGCTTAAAGGCGATTACAAGGGAGATGCAAACCTTTCCAAAGAGCCATGAAAAGACTTTCTATTCCCAAGGAGACAATAGATATTAAGCCGAAATGACGTCCGACGCGCGCATTTTCTCCGCCGCGCACCACATTTAAAAAAATCATAGCGTGAAAACCGTGGGTTCGATCCGCGTGCCGCTCGAAGGCGATTACAGCGGAGATGCAGCCCTTTCCAAAGAGCCATGAAAAGACTTTCTACTCCCAATGAGACAAGAGATATTAAGCCGCAAATACGTCCGGCGCGCGTCTTTTCTCCGCCGCGCAACACATTTAAAAAAAATCGTAGCGTGAAAAACGTGGGTTCGATCCGCGTGCCGCTCGAAGGCGATTACAGGGGAGATGCATCCCTTTCAAAAGAGCCATGAACAGACTTTCTACTCCCAAGGAGACCAGAAATATTAACATATAAATCGTTACGCTCCAGTCGGATGAACGAGAAACGCTTGTACAATTGCAACGAATTGGAGGAGAAAGTTTAAACAAACTCGCTGACTTTGAACGCTCACATCTAGGCCGGGCCAACTCCAAATGGCGTGCAACTCGGTGCGCATCACCTCCATGACTGTCGCTAACGAACGCCACCTGCCACGCTTTCGGCCCGTCCCTAGAGGCATTAAAAAATCGTAGCGTGATAACGATGGTTCCGATGCGCGTGCCGCTCGAAGGCGATTACAGGGGAGATACAGCCCTTTCCAAAGAGCCATGAACAGACTTTCTACTCCCAAGGAGACAAGAGATATTACGCGCATTTTCTCCGACGCGCACCACGTTTAAAAAATCGTAGCGTGAGAACGGTGGGTCCGATCCGCGTGCCGCTTAAAGGCGATTACAGGGGAGATGCATCCCTTTCCAAAGAGCCATGAACAGACTTTTTACTCCCAAGGACACCAGAGATATTAACAGATAAAGCGTTACGCTCCAGTCGGATGAGCGAGAAACGCTTGTACAATTGCAACGAATTGGAGGAGAAAGTTTAAACAAACGCGCTGACTTTGAAGGCTCACATCTAGGCCGGGCCAGGTCCAAATGGCCTGCAACTCGGTCCGCATCACGTCCATGACTTTTCCTAACGAACGCCACCTGCCAAGCTTTCGGCCCGTCCCTGTCGGCATTAAAAAATCGTAGCGTGATAACGATGGTTCCGATCCGCGTGCCGCGCGAAGGCGATTACAGGGGAGATGCAGCCCTTTCCAAAGAGCCATGAACAGACTTTCTACTCCCAAGGAGCCCAAAGATATTAAGCCGCAAATAAGTCCTACGCGCGTCTTTTCTACGCCGCGCACCACATTTAAAAAATCGTAGCGTAAGAACGGTGGGTCCGATCCGCGTGCCGCTTAAAGGCGATTACAGGGGAGATGCAACCCTTTCCAAAGAGCCATGAAAAGACTTTCTACTCCCAAGGAGACAAGAGATTTAAGCCGAAATGACGTCCGACGCGCGCATTTTCTCCGACGCGCAACACATTTAAAAAAATCATAGCGTGAAAACCGTGGGTTCGATCCGCGTGCCGCTCGAAGGCGATTACAGGGGAGATGCAGCCCTTTCCAAAGAGGCATGAACAGACTTCCTACTCCCAAGGAGCCCAAAGATATTAAGCCGCAAATACGTCCTACGCGCGTCTTTTCTACGCCGCGCACCACATTTAAAAAATCGTATCGGAAGAACGGTGGGTCCAATCCGCGTGCCGCTTAAAGGCGATTACAAGGGAGATGCAAACCTTTCCAAAGAGCCATGAAAAGACTTTCTACTCCCAAGGAGACAATAGATATTAAGCCGAAATGACGTCCGACGCGCGCATTTTCTCCGACGCGCACCACATTTAAAAAAATCATAGCGTGAAAACCGTGGGTTCGATCCGCGTGCCGCTCGAAGGCGATTACAGCGGAGATGCAGCCCTTTCCAAAGAGCCATGAAAAGACTTTCTACTCCCAAGGAGACAAGAGATATTAAGCCGAAATGACGTCCGACGCGCGCATTTCCTCCGCCGCGCACCACATTTAATAAAATCATAGCGTGAAAACCGTGGGTTCGATCCGCGTGCCGCTCGAAGGCGATTACAGGGGAGATGCAGCCCTTTCCAAAGAGCCATGAACAGACTTTCTACTCCCAAGGAGACCAGAAATATTAACTTATAAAGCGTTACGCTCCAGTCGGATGAACGAGAAACGCTTGTACAATTGCAACGAATTGGAGGAGAAAGCTTAAACAAACGCGCTGACTTTGAACGCTCACATCTAGGCCGGGCCAACTCCAAATGGCGTGCAACTCGGTGTGCATCACCTCCATGACTGTCCCTAACGAACGCCACCTGCCACGCTTTCGGCCTATCCCTGGCGGCATTAAAAAATCGTAGCGTGATAACGATGGTTCCGATGCGCGTGCCGCTCGAAGGCGATTACAGGGGAGATACAGCCCTTTCCAAAGAGCCATGAACAGACTTTCTACTCCCAAGGAGACAAGAGATATTACGCGCATTTTCTCCGACGCGCACCACGTTTAAAAAATCGTAGCGTGAGAACGGTGGGTCCGATCCGCGTGCCGCTTAAAGGCGATTACAGGGGAGATGCAACCCTTTCCAAAGAGGCATGAACAGACTTCCTACTCCCAAGGAGACAAGAGATATTAAGCCGCAATGACGTCCGACGCGCGCATTTTCTCCGCCGCGCAGCACATTTAAAAAAATCATAGCGTGAAAACCGTGGGTTCGATCCGCGTGCCGCTCGAAGGCGATTACAGGGGAGATGGAGCCCTTTCCAAAGAGGCATGAACAGACTTCCTACTCCCAAGGAGCCCAAAGATATTAAGCCGCAAATACGTCCTACGCGCGTCTTTTCTACGCCGCGCACCACATTTAAAAAATCGTAGCGTAAGAACGGTGGGTCCGATCCGCGTGCCGCTTAAAGGCGATTACAGGGGAGATGCAAACCTTTCCAAAGAGCCATGAAAAGACTTTCTACTCCCAAGGAGACAAGAGATATTAAGCCGCAATGACGTCCGACGCGCGCATTTTCTCCGACGCGCAACACATTTAAAAAAATCATAGCGTGAAAACCGTGGGTTCGATCCGCGTGCCGCTCGAAGGCGATTACAGGGGAGATGCAGCCCTTTCCAAAGAGCCATGAACAGACTTTCTACTCCCAATGAGACAAGAGATATCAAGCCGCAAATACGTCCGGCGCGCGTCTATTCTCCGCCGCGCAACACATTTAAAAAAATCGTAGCGTGAAAACCGTGGGTTCGATCCGCGTGCCGCTTAAAGGCGATTACAGGGGAGATGCAGCCCTTTCCACAGAGCCATGAAAAGACTTTCTACTCCCAAGGAGACAAGAGATATTAAGCCGAAATGACGTCCGACGCGCGCATTTCCTCCGCCGCGCACCACATTTAAAAAAATCATAGCGTGAAAACCGTGGGTTCGATCCGCGTGCCGCTCGAAGGCGATTACAGGGGAGATGCAGCCCTTTCCAAAGAGGCATGAACAGACTTCCTACTCCCAAGGAGCCCAAAGATATTAAGCCGCAAATACGTCCTACGCGCGTCTTTTCTACGCCGCGCACCACATTTAAAAAATCGTATCGGAAGAACGGTGGGTCCGATCCGCGTGCCGCTTAAAGGCGATTACAGGGGAGATGCATCCCTTTCCAAAGAGCCATGAACAGACTTTCTACTCCCAAGGACACCAGAGATATTAACAGATAAAGCGTTACGCTCCAGTCGGATGAGCGAGAAACGCTTGTACAATTGCAACGAATTGGAGGAGAAAGTTTAAACAAACGCGCTGACTTTGAAGGCTCACATCTAGGCCGGGCCAGGTCCAAATGGCCTGCAACTCGGTCCGCATCACGTCCATGACTTTTCCTAACGAACGCCACCTGCCAAGCTTTCGGCCCGTCCCTGTCGGCATTAAAAAATCGTAGCGTGATAACGATGGTTCCGATCCGCGTGCCGCGCGAAGGCGATTACAGGGGAGATGCAGCCATTTCCAAAGAACCATGAAAAGACTTTCTACTCCCAAGGAGACAAGAGATATTAAGCCGCAATGACGTCCGACGCGCGCATTTTCTCCGCCGCGCAGCACATTTAAAAAAATCATAGCGTGAAAACCGTGGGTTCGATCCACGTGCCGCTCGAAGGCGATTACAGGGGAGATGCAGCCCTTTCCAAAGAGGCATGAACAGACTTCCTACTCCCAAGGAGCCCAAAGATATTAAGCCGCAAATACGTCCTACGCGCGTCTTTTCTACGCCGCGCACCACATTTAAAAAATCGTATCGGAAGAACGGTGGGTCCAATCCGCGTGCCGCTTAAAGGCGATTACAAGGGAGATGCAAACCTTTCCAAAGAGCCATGAAAAGACTTTCTACTCCCAAGGAGACAATAGATATTAAGCCGAAATGACGTCCGACGCGCGCATTTTCTCCGACGCGCACCACATTTAAAAAAATCATAGCGTGAAAACCGTGGGTTCGATCCGCGTGCCGCTCGAAGGCGATTACAGCGGAGATGCAGCCCTTTCCAAAGAGCCATGAAAAGACTTTCTACTCCCAAGGAAACAAGAGATATTAAGCCGAAATGACGTCCGACGCGCGCATTTCCTCCGCCGCGCACCACATTTAAAAAAATCATAGCGTGAAAACCGTGGGTTCGATCCGCGTGCCGCTCGAAGGCGATTACAGGGGAGATGCAGCCCTTTCCAAAGAGCCATGAACAGACTTTCTACTCCCAAGGAGACCAGAAATATTAACTTATAAAGCGTTACGCTCCAGTCGGATGAACGAGAAACGCTTGTACAATTGCAACGAATTGGAGGAGAAAGCTTAAACAAACGCGCTGACTTTGAACGCTCACATCTAGGCCGGGCCAACTCCAAATGGCGTGCAACTCGGTGTGCATCACCTCCATGACTGTCCCTAACGAACGCCACCTGCCACGCTTTCGGCCTATCCCTGGCGGCATTAAAAAATCGTAGCGTGATAACGATGGTTCCGATGCGCGTGCCGCTCGAAGGCGATTACAGGGGAGATACAGCCCTTTCCAAAGAGCCATGAACAGACTTTCTACTCCCAAGGAGACAAGAGATATTACGCGCATTTTCTCCGACGCGCACCACGTTTAAAAAATCGTAGCGTGAGAACGGTGGGTCCGATCCGCGTGCCGCTTAAAGGCGATTACAGGGGAGATGCAACCCTTTCCAAAGAGGCATGAACAGACTTCCTACTCCCAAGGAGACAAGAGATATTAAGCCGCAATGACGTCCGACGCGCGCATTTTCTCCGCCGCGCAGCACATTTAAAAAATCGTATCGGAAGAACGGTGGGTCCAATCCGCGTGCCGCTTAAAGGCGATTACAAGGGAGATGCAAACCTTTCCAAAGAGCCATGAAAAGACTTTCTACTCCCAAGGAGACAATAGATATTAAGCCGAAATGACGTCCGACGCGCGCATTTTCTCCGACGCGCACCACATTTAAAAAAATCATAGCGTGAAAACCGTGGGTTCGATCCGCGTGCCGCTCGAAGGCGATTACAGCGGAGATGCAGCCCTTTCCAAAGAGCCATGAAAAGACTTTCTACTCCCAAGGAGACAAGAGATATTAAGCCGAAATGACGTCCGACGCGCGCATTTCCTCCGCCGCGCACCACATTTAAAAAAATCATAGCGTGAAAACCGTGGGTTCGATCCGCGTGCCGCTCGAAGGCGATTACAGCGGAGATGCAGCCCTTTCCAAAGAGCCATGAAAAGACTTTCTACTCCCAAGGAGACAATAGATATTAAGCCGAAATGACGTCCGACGCGCGCATTTTCTCCGACGCGCACCACATTTAAAAAAATCATAGCGTGAAAACCGTGGGTTCGATCCGCGTGCCGCTCGAAGGCGATTACAGCGGAGATGCAGCCCTTTCCAAAGAGCCATGAAAAGACTTTCTACTCCCAAGGAGACCAGAAATATTAACTTATAAAGCGTTACGCTCCAGTCGGATGAACGAGAAACGCTTGTACAATTGCAACGAATTGGAGGAGAAAGCTTAAACAAACGCGCTGACTTTGAACGCTCACATCTAGGCCGGGCCAACTCCAAATGGCGTGCAACTCGGTGTGCATCACCTCCATGACTGTCCCTAACGAACGCCACCTGCCACGCTTTCGGCCTATCCCTGGCGGCATTAAAAAATCGTAGCGTGATAACGATGGTTCCGATGCGCGTGCCGCTCGAAGGCGATTACAGGGGAGATACAGCCCTTTCCAAAGAGCCATGAACAGACTTTCTACTCCCAAGGAGACAAGAGATATTACGCGCATTTTCTCCGACGCGCACCACGTTTAAAAAATCGTAGCGTGAGAACGGTGGGTCCGATCCGCGTACCGCTTAAAGGCGATTACAGGGGAGATGCATCCCTTTCCAAAGAGGCATGAACAGACTTCCTACTCCCAAGGAGACAAGAGATATTAAGCCGCAATGACGTCCGACGCGCGCATTTTCTCCGCCGCGCAGCACATTTAAAAAAATCATAGCGTGAAAACCGTGGGTTCGATCCGCGTGCCGCTCGAAGGCGATTACAGGGGAGATGGAGCCCTTTCCAAAGAGGCATGAACAGACTTCCTACTCCCAAGGAGCCCAAAGATATTAAGCCGCAAATACGTCCTACGCGCGTCTTTTCTACGCCGCGCACCACATTTAAAAAATCGTAGCGTAAGAACGGTGGGTCCGATCCGCGTGCCGCTTAAAGGCGATTACAGGGGAGATGCAAACCTTTCCAAAGAGCCATGAAAAGACTTTCTACTCCCAAGGAGACAAGAGATATTAAGCCGCAATGACGTCCGACGCGCGCATTTTCTCCGACGCGCAACACATTTAAAAAAATCATAGCGTGAAAACCGTGGGTTCGATCCGCGTGCCGCTCGAATGCGATTACAGGGGAGATGCAGCCCTTTCCAAAGAGCCATGAACAGACTTTCTACTCCCAATGAGACAAGAGATATCAAGCCGCAAATACGTCCGGCGCGCGTCTATTCTCCGCCGCGCAACACATTTAAAAAAATCGAAGCGTGAAAACCGTGGGTTCGATCCGCGTGCCGCTTAAAGGCGATTACAGGGGAGATGCAGCCCTTTCCAAAGAGCCATGAACAGACTTTCTACTCCCAAGGAGACAAGAGATATTAAGCCGAAATGACGTCCGACTCGCGCATTTCCTCCGCCGCGCACCACATTTAAAAAAATCATAGCGTGAAAACCGTGGGTTCGATCCGCGTGCCGCTCGAAGGCGATTACAGCGGAGATGCAGCCCTTTCCAAAGAGCCATGAAAAGACTTTCTACTCCCAAGGAGACAATAGATATTAAGCCGAAATGACGTCCGACGCGCGCATTTTCTCCGACGCGCACCACATTTAAAAAAATCATAGCGTGAAAACCGTGGGTTCGATCCGCGTGCCGCTCGAAGGCGATTACAGGGGAGATGCAGCCCTTTCCAAAGAGCCATGAACAGACTTTCTACTCCCAAGGAGACCAGAAATATTAACTTATAAAGCGTTACGCTCCAGTCGGATGAACGAGAAACGCTTGTACAATTGCAACGAATTGGAGGAGAAAGTTTAAACAAACGCGCTGACTTTGAACGCTCACATCTAGGCCGGGCCAACTCCAAATGGCGTGCAACTCGGTGTGCATCACCTCCATGACTGTCCCTAACGAACGCCACCTGCCACGCTTTCGGCCTATCCCTGGCGGCATTAAAAAATCGTAGCGTGATAACGATGGTTCCGATGCGCGTGCCGCTTACAGGCGATTACAGGGGAGATACAGCCCTTTCCAAAGAGCCATGAACAGACTTTCTACTCCCAAGGAGACAAGAGATATTACGCGCATTTTCTCCGACGCGCACCACGTTTAAAAAATCGTAGCGTGAGAACGGTGGGTCCGATCCGCGTGCCGCTTAAAGGCGATTACAGGGGAGATGCAACCCTTTCCAAAGAGGCATGAACAGACTTCCTACTCCCAAGGAGACAAGAGATATTAAGCCGCAATGACGTCCGACGCGCGCATTTTCTCCGCCGCGCAGCACATTTAAAAAAATCATAGCGTGAAAACCGTGGGTTCGATCCGCGTGCCGCTCGAAGGCGATTACAGGGGAGATGGAGCCCTTTCCAAAGAGGCATGAACAGACTTCCTACTCCCAAGGAGCCCAAAGATATTAAGCCGCAAATACGTCCTACGCGCGTCTTTTCTACGCCGCGCACCACATTTAAAAAATCGTAGCGTAAGAACGGTGGGTCCGATCCGCGTGCCGCTTAAAGGCGATTACAGGGGAGATGCAAACCTTTCCAAAGAGCCATGAAAAGACTTTCTACTCCCAAGGAGACAAGAGATATTAAGCCGCAATGACGTCCGACGCGCGCATTTTCTCCGACGCGCAACACATTTAAAAAAATCATAGCGTGAAAACCGTGGGTTCGATCCGCGTGCCGCTCGAATGCGATTACAGGGGAGATGCAGCCCTTTCCAAAGAGCCATGAACAGACTTTCTACTCCCAATGAGACAAGAGATATCAAGCCGCAAATACGTCCGGCGCGCGTCTATTCTCCGCCGCGCAACACATTTAAAAAAATCGAAGCGTGAAAACCGTGGGTTCGATCCGCGTGCCGCTTAAAGGCGATTACAGGGGAGATGCAGCCCTTTCCAAAGAGCCATGAAAAGACTTTCTACTCCCAAGGAGACAAGAGATATTAAGCCGAAATGACGTCCGACGCGCGCATTTCCTCCGCCGCGCACCACATTTAAAAAAATCATAGCGTGAAAACCGTGGGTTCGATCCGCGTGCCGCTCGAAGGCGATTACAGCGGAGATGCAGCCCTTTCCAAAGAGCCATGAAAAGACTTTCTACTCCCAAGGAGACAATAGATATTAAGCCGAAATGACGTCCGACGCGCGCATTTTCTCCGACGCGCACCACATTTAAAAAAATCATAGCGTGAAAACCGTGGGTTCGATCCGCGTGCCGCTCGAAGGCGATTACAGGGGAGATGCAGCCCTTTCCAAAGAGCCATGAACAGACTTTCTACTCCCAAGGAGACCAGAAATATTAACTTATAAAGCGTTACGCTCCAGTCGGATGAACGAGAAACGCTTGTACAATTGCAACGAATTGGAGGAGAAAGTTTAAACAAACGCGCTGACTTTGAACGCTCACATCTAGGCCGGGCCAACTCCAAATGGCGTGCAACTCGGTGTGCATCACCTCCATGACTGTCCCTAACGAACGCCACCTGCCACGCTTTCGGCCTATCCCTGGCGGCATTAAAAAATCGTAGCGTGATAACGATGGTTCCGATGCGCGTGCCGCTTGAAGGCGATTACAGGGGAGATACAGCCCTTTCCAAAGAGCCATGAACAGACTTTCTACTCCCAAGGAGACAAGAGATATTACGCGCATTTTCTCCGACGCGCACCACGTTTAAAAAATCGTAGCGTGAGAACGGTGGGTCCGATCCGCGTGCCGCTTAAAGGCGATTACAGGGGAGATGCAACCCTTTCCAAAGAGGCATGAACAGACTTCCTACTCCCAAGGAGACAAGAGATATTAAGCCGCAATGACGTCCGACGCGCGCATTTTCTCCGCCGCGCAGCACATTTAAAAAAATCATAGCGTGAAAACCGTGGGTTCGATTCGCGTGCCGCTCGAAGGCGATTACAGGGGAGATGCAGCCCTTTCCAAAGAGGCATGAACAGACTTCCTACTCCCAAGGAGCCCAAAGATATTAAGCCGCAAATACGTCCTACGCGCGTCTTTTCTACGCCGCGCACCACATTTAAAAAATCGTAGCGTAAGAACGGTGGGTCCGATCCGCGTGCCGCTTAAAGGCGATTACAGGGGAGATGCAAACCTTTCCAAAGAGCCATGAAAAGACTTTCTACTCCCAAGGAGACAAGAGATATTAAGCCGCAATGACGTCCGACGCGCGCATTTTCTCCGACGCGCAACACATTTAAAAAAATCATAGCGTGAAAACCGTGGGTTCGATCCGCGTGCCGCTCGAAGGCGATTACAGGGGAGATGCAGCCCTTTCCAAAGAGCCATGAACAGACTTTCTACTCCCAATGAGACAAGAGATATCAAGCCGCAAATACGTCCGGCGCGCGTCTATTCTCCGCCGCGCAACACATTTAAAAAAATCGTAGCGTGAAAACCGTGGGTTCGATATAGTATACATACAGAGTATATAGTTTGACCAAAAGATCGTGCTGATCTTTGATCTCCTGGTTCTTCATCTCCAGCGCCACTTTCAGACTCATAATGTCCTCCTCTATGGGCTGGTATAACCCACACATACGAATCATCACTACAGCCAGTACAATGGAAAGGTGGGAATGTGTACTGAATGTGTACTGACGTTATAAGTGAAAGGTGGAGGTACTGGTGGATGTGTACTGACACTATAAGGGATCTCTACCTGCAGTGACAGTCTGAGCTTCTCAAGTTCTTCCTCCAGAGATTTCTTCTCCTGTTCACAGGCCATTTTCATATCTGCCAGAGCAAGTATCATTACTGCTGGATATAACATAGATTGTATATACTACATAATTACTACTGAATATATAAAATATAATATATATAGTACTATACATATATTAGTATCACTTTTATTGGAGCCTAAAGGCTAGCATTCATTATTAGTTATGTTAGTATTATTGCATTTCCATAGTACTTACTCTTGATGGACCTGTTATGCTCCTCCTCCTCCTGCTGTTTCTGCAGGAGCTCTGTCTCCTCCTGCTGCTTGTGTTTCAGCATCTCCTGAAGAACCTGCAGCTCCTTCTGCTTCTGCAACCTCAACTCCTTCAGCTGCTCCAAGAAACTGTTATCCAACTCCTCCTTCTCACACCGCAAACACTCCAATCGGGCCACAGGCCCCACTAGTGACACAGAACCACACACACACACACACACACACACACACACACACACACACACACACAGACAAAGAGAGAGATAAACATGTATAAATGTATAAGAATTTGTGGATAAAATTATTATGAGATTATTTATAATGAAACGACTACACTACACAACCACTTCTTCCTTTTATTTACATATTATACAGATATTTACAGATATTTACATTTTATTTACCCGCGTGCGTCTCTCTTCTCCAAGGTAGCGGAGAGATATGAAAGGATAAAAGGGGAAAAGAATAAAATGCACGTCGGTTTTAAATTCGCAGGCTACCTGCGCTGAAGGCGTGGAAAACGAGCACGTGACGGAAAGGCTTCCGTACCCGAAGGGTCCAAATCACATGCCCAGCAAAGTAGCCTTAAACCTGGACACACAATGGAGACCATTTGACCCTTTAAATAATACTACAACCAGACACATACAGGTGCGCACATATACACAGATACACATTCTGTTTAAATTTCTTCACATATGCAGACTAGAGTAAGCTGAGGGTATAGTGTTAAACCAGGAACTACATAAACAGTATATAATATATATACAGAGGATATAGTGTTAAACCAGGTACTACATACAGAGTATATAGTATACATACAGAGTATATAGTTTGACCAAAAGATCGTGCTGATCTTTGATCTCCTGGTTCTTCATCTCCAGCGCCACTTTCAGACTCATAATGTCCTCCTCTATGGGCTGGTATAACACACACACGAATCATATCTACAGCCAGTACAATGGAAAGGTGGGAATGTGTACTGAATGTGTACTGATGTTATAAGTGAAAGGTGGAGGTACTGGTGGATGTGTACTGACACTATAAGGGATCTCTACCTTCAGTGACAGTCTGAGCTTCTCAAGTTCTTCCTCCAGAGATTTCTTCTCCTGTTCACAGGCCATTTTCATATCTGCCAGAGCAAGTATCATTACTGCTGGATATAACACAGATTGTATATACTACATAATTACTACTGAATATATAAAATATAATATATATAGTACTATACATATATTAGTATCACTTTTATTGGAGCCTAAAGGCTAACATTCATTATTAGTTATGTTAGTATTATTGCATTTCCATAGTACTTACTCTTGATGGACCTGTTATGCTCCTCCTCCTCCTGCTGTTTCTGCAGGAGCTCTGTCTCCTCCTGCTGCTTGTGTTTCAGCATCTCCTGAAGAACCTGCAGCTCCTTCTGCTTCTGCAACCTCAACTCCTTCAGCTGCTCCAACAAACTGTTATCCAACTCCTCCTTCTCACACCGCAAACACTCCAATCGGGCCACAGGCCCCACTAGTGACACAGAACCACACACACACACACACAGAGAGAGATAAACATGTATAAATGTATAAGAATTTGTGGATAAAATTATTATGAGATTATTTATAATCAAACGACTACACTACACAACCACATCTTCCTTTTATTTACATATTATACAGATATTTAGAGATATTTACATTTTATTTACCCGCGTGCGTCTCTCTTCTCCAAGGTAGCGGAGAGATATGAAAGGATAAAAGGGGAAAAGAATAAAATGCACGTCCGTTTTAAATTCGCAGGCTACCTGCGCTGAAGGCGTGGAAAACGAGCACGTGACGGAAAGGCTTCCGTACCCGATGGGTCCAAATCACATGCCCAGCAAAGTAGCCTTAAACCTGGACACACAATGGAGACCATTTGACCCTTTAAAATCATACTACAACCAGACTTCCAGGCCCAAGAGGTCACACAGTCATGCCCAGCAAAGTAGCTCTGGGCCTGGGCACACTTCACGCAGTTTGACCGTTTAAATAAAACTAGAAACAGACTTCCTGGCCCAAGAGGTCACACAGTCATGCCCAGCAAGGTTGCTTTAAACGTGGGCACACTTCAGACCGTTTCACTCTTTAAATCATTCAAAGCACCACATTTCAAGGCCCAAGAGGTCACAGAATCATGCCCATCAAAGTAGCTCTGGGCCTGGGCACACTTCACGCAGTTTGACCCTTTAAATAATACTACAACCAGACACATACAGGTGCGCACATATACACAGATACACATTCTGTTTAATTTCTTCACATCTGCAGACTAGAGTAAGCTGAGGGTATAGTGTTAAACCAGGAGCTACATAAACAGTATATAGTATATATAAAGAGGATATAGTGTTAAACCAGGTACTACATACAGAGTATATAGTATACATACAGAGTATATAGTTTGACCAAAAGATCGTGCTGATCTTTGATCTCCTGGTTCTTCATCTCCAGCGCCACTTTCAGACTCATAATGTCCTCCTCTATGGGCTGGTATAACCCACACATACGAATCATCACTACAGCCAGTACAATGGAAAGGTGGGAATGTGTACTGAATGTGTACTGACGTTATAAGTGAAAGGTGGAGGTACTGGTGGATGTGTACTGACACTATAAGGGATCTCTACCTGCAGTGACAGTCTGAGCTTCTCAAGTTCTTCCTCCAGAGATTTCTTCTCCTGTTCACAGGCCATTTTCATATCTGCCAGAGCAAGTATCATTACTGCTGGATATAACATAGATTGTATATACTACATAATTACTACTGAATATATAAAATATAATATATATAGTACTATACATATATTAGTATCACTTTTATTGGAGCCTAAAGGCTAGCATTCATTATTAGTTATGTTAGTATTATTGCATTTCCATAGTACTTACTCTTGATGGACCTGTTATGCTCCTCCTCCTCCTGCTGTTTCTGCAGGAGCTCTGTCTCCTCCTGCTGCTTGTGTTTCAGCATCTCCTGAAGAACCTGCAGCTCCTTCTGCTTCTGCAACCTCAACTCCTTCAGCTGCTCCAAGAAACTGTTATCCAACTCCTCCTTCTCACACCGCAAACACTCCAATCGGGCCACAGGCCCCACTAGTGACACAGAACCACACACACACACACACACACACACACACACACACACACACAGACAAAGAGAGAGATAAACATGTATAAATGTATAAGAATTTGTGGATAAAATTATTATGAGATTATTTATAATGAAACGACTACACTACACAACCACTTCTTCCTTTTATTTACATATTATACAGATATTTAGAGATATTTACATTTTATTTACCCGCGTGCGTCTCTCTTCTCCAAGGTAGCGGAGAGATATGAAGGGATAAAAGGGGAAAAGAATAAAATGCACGTCGGTTTTAAATTCGCAGGCTACCTGCGCTGAAGGCGTGGAAAACGAGCACGTGACGGAAAGGCTTCCGTACCCGATGGGTCCAAATCACATGCCCAGCAAAGTAGCCTTAAACCTGGACACACAATGGAGACCATTTGACCCTTTAAAATCATACTACAACCAGACTTCCAGGCCCAAGAGGTCACACAGTCATGCCCAGCAAAGTAGCTCTGGGCCTGGGCACACTTCACGCAGTTTGACCGTTTAAATAAAACTAGAAACAGACTTCCTGGCCCAAGAGGTCACACAGTCATGCCCAGCAAGGTTGCTTTAAACGTGGGCACACTTCAGACCGTTTCACTCTTTAAATCATTCAAAGCACCACATTTCAAGGCCCAAGAGGTCACAGAATCATGCCCATCAAAGTAGCTCTGGGCCTGGGCACACTTCACGCAGTTTGACCCTTTAAATAATACTACAACCAGACACATACAGGTGCGCACATATACACAGATACACATTCTGTTTAATTTCTTCACATCTGCAGACTAGAGTAAGCTGAGGGTATAGTGTTAAACCAGGTACTACATAAACAGTATATAGTATATATACAGAGGATATAGTGTTAAACCAGGTACTACATACAGAGTATATAGTATACATACAGAGTATATAGTTTGACCAAAAGATCGTGCTGATCTTTGATCTCCTGGTTCTTCATCTCCATCGCCACTTTCAGACTCATAATGTCCTCCTCTATGGGCTGGTATAACCCACACACACGAATCATCACTACAGCCAGTACAATGGAAAGGTGGGAATGTGTACTGAATGTGTACTGACGTTATAAGTGAAAGGTGGAGGTACTGGTGGATGTGTACTGACACTATAAGGGATCTCTACCTGCAGTGACAGTCTGAGCTTCTCAAGTTCTTCCTCCAGAGATTTCTTCTCCTGTTCACAGGCCATTTTCATATCTGCCAGAGCAAGTATCATTACTGCTGGATATAACATAGACTGTATATACTACATAATTACTACTGAATATATAAAATATAATATATATAGTACTATACATATATTAGTATCACTTTTATTGGAGCCTAAAGGCTAGCATTCATTATTAGTTATGTTAGTATTATTGCATTTCCATAGTACTTACTCTTGATGGACCTGTTATGCTCCTCCTCCTCCTGCTGTTTCTGCAGGAGCTCTGTCTCCTCCTGCTGCTTGTGTTTCAGCATCTCCTGAAGAACCTGCAGCTCCTTCTGCTTCTGCAACCTCAACTCCTTCAGCTGCTCCAACAAACTGTTCTCCAACTCCTCCTTCTCACACCGCAAACACTCCAATCGGGCCACAGGCCCCACTAGTGACACAGAACCACACACACACACACACAGACACACACACACACACACACACACACACAAAGAGAGAGATAAACATGTATAAATGTATAAGAATTTGTGGATAAAATTATTATGAGATTATTTATAATGAAACGACTACACTACACAACCACTTCTTCCTTTTATTTACATATTATACAGATATTTACAGATATTTACATTTTATTTACCCGCGTGCGTCTCTCTTCTCCAAGGTAGCGGAGAGATATGAAAGGATAAAAGGGGAAAAGAATAAAATGCACGTCGGTTTTAAATTCGCAGGCTACCTGCGCTGAAGGCGTGGAAAACGAGCACGTGACGGAAAGGCTTCCGTACCCGATGGGTCCAAATCACATGCCCAGCAAAGTAGCCTTAAACCTGGACACACAATGGAGACCATTTGACCCTTTAAATAATACTACAACCAGACACATACAGGTGCGCACATATACACAGATACACATTCTGTTTAAATTTCTTCACATCTGCAGACTAGAGTAAGCTGAGGGTATAGTGTTAAACCAGGAACTACATAAACAGTATATAATATATATACAGAGGATATAGTGTTAAACCAGGTACTACATACAGAGTATATAGTATACATACAGAGTATATAGTTTGACCAAAAGATCGTGCTGATCTTTGATCTCCTGGTTCTTCATCTCCAGCGCCACTTTCAGACTCATAATGTCCTCCTCTATGGGCTGGTATAACACACACACGAATCATATCTACAGCCAGTACAATGGAAAGGTGGGAATGTGTACTGAATGTGTACTGATGTTATAAGTGAAAGGTGGAGGTACTGGTGGATGTGTACTGACACTATAAGGGATCTCTACCTTCAGTGAAAGTCTGAGCTTCTCAAGTTCTTCCTCCAGAGATTTCTTCTCCTGTTCACAGGCCATTTTCATATCTGCCAGAGCAAGTATCATTACTGCTGGATATAACACAGATTGTATATACTACATAATTACTACTGAATATATAAAATATAATATATATAGTACTATACATATATTAGTATCACTTTTATTGGAGCCTAAAGGCTAACATTCATTATTAGTTATGTTAGTATTATTGCATTTCCATAGTACTTACTCTTGATGGACCTGTTATGCTCCTCCTCCTCCTGCTGTTTCTGCAGGAGCTCTGTCTCCTCCTGCTGCTTGTGTTTCAGCATCTCCTGAAGAACCTGCAGCTCCTTCTGCTTCTGCAACCTCAACTCCTTCAGCTGCTCCAACAAACTGTTATCCAACTCCTCCTTCTCACACCGCAAACACTCCAATCGGGCCACAGGCCCCACTAGTGACACAGAACCACACACACACACACACAGAGAGAGATAAACATGTATAAATGTATAAGAATTTGTGGATAAAATTATTATGAGATTATTTATAATCAAACGACTACACTACACAACCACATCTTCCTTTTATTTACATATTATACAGATATTTAGAGATATTTACATTTTATTTACCCGCGTGCGTCTCTCTTCTCCAAGGTAGCGGAGAGATATGAAAGGATAAAAGGGGAAAAGAATAAAATGCACGTCGGTTTTAAATTCGCAGGCTACCTGCGCTGAAGGCGTGGAAAACGAGCACGTGACGGAAAGGCTTCCGTACCCGATGGGTCCAAATCACATGCCCAGCAAAGTAGCCTTAAACCTGGACACACAATGGAGACCATTTGACCCTTTAAAATCATACTACAAGCAGACTTCCAGGCCCAAGAGGTCACACAGTCATGCCCAGCAAAGTAGCTCTGGGCCTGGGCACACTTCACGCAGTTTGACCGTTTAAATAAAACTAGAAACAGACTTCCTGGCCCAAGAGGTCACACAGTCATGCCCAGCAAGGTTGCTTTAAACGTGGGCACACTTCAGACCGTTTCACTCTTTAAATCATTCAAAGCACCACATTTCAAGGCCCAAGAGGTCACAGAATCATGCCCATCAAAGTAGCTCTGGGCCTGGGCACACTTCACGCAGTTTGACCCTTTAAATAATACTACAACCAGACACATACAGGTGCGCACATATACACAGATACACATTCTGTTTAATTTCTTCACATCTGCAGACTAGAGTAAGCTGAGGGTATAGTGTTAAACCAGGAGCTACATAAACAGTATATAGTATATATAAAGAGGATATAGTGTTAAACCAGGTACTACATACAGAGTATATAGTATACATACAGAGTATATAGTTTGACCAAAAGATCGTGCTGATCTTTGATCTCCTGGTTCTTCAACTCCAGCGCCACTTTCAGACTCATAATGTCCTCCTCTATGGGCTGGTATAACCCACACATACGAATCATCACTACAGCCAGTACAATGGAAAGGTGGGAATGTGTACTGAATGTGTACTGACGTTATAAGTGAAAGGTGGAGGTACTGGTGGATGTGTACTGACACTATAAGGGATCTCTACCTGCAGTGACAGTCTGAGCTTCTCAAGTTCTTCCTCCAGAGATTTCTTCTCCTGTTCACAGGCCATTTTCATATCTGCCAGAGCAAGTATCATTACTGCTGGATATAACATAGATTGTATATACTACATAATTACTACTGAATATATAAAATATAATATATATAGTACTATACATATATTAGTATCACTTTTATTGGAGCCTAAAGGCTAGCATTCATTATTAGTTATGTTAGTATTATTGCATTTCCATAGTACTTACTCTTGATGGACCTGTTATGCTCCTCCTCCTCCTGCTGTTTCTGCAGGAGCTCTGTCTCCTCCTGCTGCTTGTGTTTCAGCATCTCCTGAAGAACCTGCAGCTCCTTCTGCTTCTGCAACCTCAACTCCTTCAGCTGCTCCAAGAAACTGTTATCCAACTCCTCCTTCTCACACCGCAAACACTCCAATCGGGCCACAGGCCCCACTAGTGACACAGAACCACACACACACACACACACACACACACACACACACACACACAGACAAAGAGAGAGATAAACATGTATAAATGTATAAGAATTTGTGGATAAAATTATTATGAGATTATTTATAATGAAACGACTACACTACACAACCACTTCTTCCTTTTATTTACATATTATACAGATATTTAGAGATATTTACATTTTATTTACCCGCGTGCGTCTCTCTTCTCCAAGGTAGCGGAGAGATATGAAGGGATAAAAGGGGAAAAGAATAAAATGCACGTCGGTTTTAAATTCGCAGGCTACCTGCGCTGAAGGCGTGGAAAACGAGCACGTGACGGAAAGGCTTCCGTACCCGATGGGTCCAAATCACATGCCCAGCAAAGTAGCCTTAAACCTGGACACACATTGGAGACCATTTGACCCTTTAAAATCATACTACAACCAGACTTCCAGGCCCAAGAGGTCACACAGTCATGCCCAGCAAAGTAGCTCTGGGCCTGGGCACACTTCACGCAGTTTGACCGTTTAAATAAAACTAGAAACAGACTTCCTGGCCCAAGAGGTCACACAGTCATGCCCAGCAAGGTTGCTTTAAACGTGGGCACACTTCAGACCGTTTCACTCTTTAAATCATTCAAAGCACCACATTTCAAGGCCCAAGAGGTCACAGAATCATGCCCATCAAAGTAGCTCTGGGCCTGGGCACACTTCACGCAGTTTGACCCTTTAAATAATACTACAACCAGACACATACAGGTGCGCACATATACACAGATACACATTCTGTTTAATTTCTTCACATCTGCAGACTAGAGTAAGCTGAGGGTATAGTGTTAAACCAGGTACTACATAAACAGTATATAGTATATATACAGAGGATATAGTGTTAAACCAGGTACTACATACAGAGTATATAGTATACATACAGAGTATATAGTTTGACCAAAAGATCGTGCTGATCTTTGATCTCCTGGTTCTTCATCTCCATCGCCACTTTCAGACTCATAATGTCCTCCTCTATGGGCTGGTATAACCCACACACACGAATCATCACTACAGCCAGTACAATGGAAAGGTGGGAATGTGTACTGAATGTGTACTGACGTTATAAGTGAAAGGTGGAGGTACTGGTGGATGTGTACTGACACTATAAGGGATCTCTACCTGCAGTGACAGTCTGAGCTTCTCAAGTTCTTCCTCCAGAGATTTCTTCTCCTGTTCACAGGCCATTTTCATATCTGCCAGAGCAAGTATCATTACTGCTGGATATAACATAGATTGTATATACTACATAATTACTACTGAATATATAAAATATAATATATATAGTACTATACATATATTAGTATCACTTTTATTGGAGCCTAAAGGCTAGCATTCATTATTAGTTATGTTAGTATTATTGCATTTCCATAGTACTTACTCTTGATGGACCTGTTATGCTCCTCCTCCTCCTGCTGTTTCTGCAGGAGCTCTGTCTCCTCCTGCTGCTTGTGTTTCAGCATCTCCTGAAGAACCTGCAGCTCCTTCTGCTTCTGCAACCTCAACTCCTTCAGCTGCCCCAACAAACTGTTCTCCAACTCCTCCTTCTCACACCGCAAACACTCCAATCGGGCCACAGGCCCCACTAGTGACACAGAACCACACACACACACACAAACACACACACACACACACACACAAAGAGAGAGATAAACATGTATAAATGTATAAGAATTTGTGGATAAAATTATTATGATTTTATTCATAATCAAACGACTACACTACACAACCACTTCTTCCTTTTATTTACATATTATACAGATATTTACAGATATTTACATTTTATTTACCCGCATGCATCTCTCTTCTCCAAGGTAGCGGAGAGATATGAAAGGATAAAAGGGGAAAAGAATAAAATGCACGTCGGTTTTAAATTCGCAGGCTACCTGCACTGAAGGCGTGGAAAACGAGCACGTGACGGAAAGGCTTCCGTACCCGATGGGTCCAAACCACATGCCCAGCAAAGTAGCCTTAAACCTGGACACACAATGGAGACCATTTGACCCTTTAAAATCATACTACAACCAGACTTCCAGGCCCAAGAGGTCACACAGTCATGCCCAGCAAGGATGCTTTAAACGTGGGCACACTTCAGACCGTTTCACTCTTTAAATCATTCAAAGCACCACATTTCAAGACCCAAGAGGTCACAGAATCATGCCCATCAAAGTAGCTCTGCGCCTGGGCACACTTCACGCAGTTTGACCCTTTAAATAATACTACAACCAGACACATACAGGTGCGCACATATACACAGATACACATTCTGTTTAATTTCTTCACATCTGCAGACTAGAGTAAGCTGAGGGTATAGTGTTAAACCAGGTACTACATAAACAGTATATAGTATATATACAGAGGATATAATGTTAAACCAGGTACTACATACAGAGTATATAGTTTGACCAAAAGATCGTGCTGATCTTTGATCTCCTGGTTCTTCATCTCCAGCGGCACTTTCAGACTCATAATGTCCTCCTCTATGGGCTGGTATAACACAGACACGAATCATCACTACAGCCAGTACAATGGAAAGGTGGGAATGTGTACTGAATGTGTACTGACGTTATAAGTGAGAGGTGGTGGTACTGGTGGATGTGTACTGACACTATAAGGGATCTCTACCTGCAGTGACAGTTTGAGCTTCTCAAGTTCTTCCTCCAGAGATTTCTTCTCCTGTTCACAGGACATTTTAATATCTGCCAGAGCAAGTATCATTACTGCTGGATATAACACAGATTGTATATACTACATAATTACTACTGAATATATAAAATATAATATATATAGTACTATACATATATTAGTGTCACTTTTATTGGAGCCTAAAGGCTAACATTCATTATTAGTTATGTTAGTATTATTGCATTTCCATAGTACTTACTCTTGATGGACCTGTTATGCTCCTCCTCCTCCTGCTGTTTCTGCAGGAGCTCTGTCTCCTCCTGCTGCTTGTGTTTCAGCATCTCCTGAAGAACCTGCAGCTCCTTCTGCTTCTGCAACCTCAACTCCTTCAGCTGCTCCAACAAACTGTTCTCCAACTCCTCCTTCTCACACCGCAAACACTCCAATCGGGCCACAGGCCCCACTAGTGACACAGAACCACACACACACACAGACACAGACACACACACACACACACACACACACACACACACACACACACACACACACACAGAGAGATAAACATGTATAAATGTATAATAATTTGTGGATAAAATTATTATGAGATTATTTATAATCAAACGACTACACTACACAACCACTTCTTCCTTTTATTTACATATTATACAGACATTTACAGATATTTACATTTTATTTACCCGCGTGCGTCTCTCTTCTCCAAGGTAGCGGAGAGATATGAAAGGATAAAAGGGGAAAAGAATAAAATGCACGTCGGTTTTAAATTCGCAGGCTACCTACGCTGAAGGCGTGGAAAACGAGCACGTGACGGAAAGGCTTCCGTACCCGATGGGTCCAAATCACATGCCCAGCAAAGTAGCCTTAAACCTGGACACACAATGGAGACCATTTGACCCTTTAAAATCATACTACAAGCAGACTTCCAGGCCCAAGAGGTCACACAGTCATGCCCAGCAAAGTACCTCTGGGCCTGGGCACACTTCACGCAGTTTGACCGTTTAAATAAAACTAGAAACAGACTTCCTGGCCCAAGAGGTCACACAGTCATGCCCAGCAAGGTTGCTTTAAACGTGGGCACACTTCAGACCGTTTCACTCTTTAAATCATTCAAAGCACCACATTTCAAGGCCCAAGAGGTCACAGAATCATGCCCATCAAAGTAGCTCTGGGCCTGGGCACACTTCACGCAGTTTGACCCTTTAAATAATACTACAACCAGACACATACAGGTGCGCACATATACACAGATACACATTCTGTTTAAATTTCTTCACATCTGCAGACTAGAGTAAGCTGAGGGTATAGTGTTCAACCAGGTACTACATAAACAGTATATAGTATATATACAGAGGATATAGTGTTAAACCAGGTACTACATACAGAGTATATAGTATACATACAGAGTATATAGTTTGACCAAAAGATCGTGCTGATCTTTGATCTCCTGGTTCTTCATCTCCAGCGCCACTTTCAGACTCATAATGTCCTCCTCTATGGGCTGGTATAACCCACACACACGAATCATCACTACAGCCAGTACAATGGAAAGGTGGGAATGTGTACTGAATGTGTACTGACGTTATAAGTGAAAGGTGGAGGTACTGGTGGATGTGTACTGACACTATAAGGGATCTCTACCTGCAGTGACAGTCTGAGCTTCTCAAGTTCTTCCTCCAGAGATTTCTTCTCCTGTTCACAGGCCATTTTCATATCTGCCAGAGCAAGTATCATTACTGCTGGATATAACACAGATTGTATATACTACATAATTACTACTGAATATATAAAATATAATATATATAGTACTATACATATATTAGTATCACTTTTATTGGAGCCTAAAGGCTAACATTCATTATTAGTTATGTTAGTATTATTGCATTTCCATAGTACTTACACTTGATGGACCTGTTATGCTCCTCCTCCTCCTGCTGTTTCTGCAGGAGCTCTGTCTCCTCCTGCTGCTTGTGTTTCAGCATCTCCTGAAGAACCTGCAGCTCCTTCTGCTTCTGCAACCTCAACTCCTTCAGCTGCTCCAACAAACTGTTCTCCAACTCCTCTTTCTCACACCGCAAACACTCCAATCGGGCCACAGGCCCCACTAGTGACACAGAACCACACACACACACACAAACACACACACACACAAAGAGAGAGATAAACATGTATAAATGTATAAGAATTTGTGGATAAAATTATTATGAGATTATTTATAATGAAACGACTACACTACACAACCACTTCTTCCTTTTATTTACATATTATACAGATATTTAGAGATATTTACATTTTATTTACCCGCGTGCGTCTCTCTTCTCCAAGGTAGCGGAGAGATATGAAGGGATAAAAGGGGAAAAGAATAAAATGCACGTCGGTTTTAAATTCGCAGGCTACCTGCGCTGAAGGCTTGGAAAACGAGCACGTGACGGAAAGGCTTCCGTACCCGATGGGTCCAAATCACATGCCCAGCAAAGTAGCCTTAAACCTGGACACACAATGGAGACCATTTGACCCTTTAAAATCATACTACAACCAGACTTCCAGGCCCAAGAGGTCACACAGTCATGCCCAGCAAAGTAGCTCTGGGCCTGGGCACACTTCACGCAGTTTGACCGTTTAAATAAAACTAGAAACAGACTTCCTGGCCCAAGAGGTCACACAGTCATGCCCAGCAAGGTTGCTTTAAACGTGGGCACACTTCAGACCGTTTCACTCTTTAAATCATTCAAAGCACCACATTTCAAGGCCCAAGAGGTCACAGAATCATGCCCATCAAAGTAGCTCTGGGCCTGGGCACACTTCACGCAGTTTGACCCTTTAAATAATACTACAACCAGACACATACAGGTGCGCACATATACACAGATACACATTCTGTTTAATTTCTTCACATCTGCAGACTAGAGTAAGCTGAGGGTATAGTGTTAAACCAGGTACTACATAAACAGTATATAGTATATATACAGAGGATATAGTGTTAAACCAGGTACTACATACAGAGTATATAGTATACATACAGAGTATATAGTTTGACCAAAAGATCGTGCTGATCTTTGATCTCCTGGTTCTTCATCTCCATCGCCACTTTCAGACTCATAATGTCCTCCTCTATGGGCTGGTATAACCCACACACACGAATCATCACTACAGCCAGTACAATGGAAAGGTGGGAATGTGTACTGAATGTGTACTGACGTTATAAGTGAAAGGTGGAGGTACTGGTGGATGTGTACTGACACTATAAGGGATCTCTACCTGCAGTGACAGTCTGAGCTTCTCAAGTTCTTCCTCCAGAGATTTCTTCTCCTGTTCACAGGCCATTTTCATATCTGCCAGAGCAAGTATCATTACTGCTGGATATAACATAGATTGTATATACTACATAATTACTACTGAATATATAAAATATAATATATATAGTACTATACATATATTAGTATCACTTTTATTGGAGCCTAAAGGCTAGCATTCATTATTAGTTATGTTAGTATTATTGCATTTCCATAGTACTTACTCTTGATGGACCTGTTATGCTCCTCCTCCTCCTGCTGTTTCTGCAGGAGCTCTGTCTCCTCCTGCTGCTTGTGTTTCAGCATCTCCTGAAGAACCTGCAGCTCCTTCTGCTTCTGCAACCTCAACTCCTTCAGCTGCCCCAACAAACTGTTCTCCAACTCCTCCTTCTCACACCGCAAACACTCCAATCGGGCCACAGGCCCCACTAGTGACACAGAACCACACACACACACACAAACACACACACACACACACACACAAAGAGAGAGATAAACATGTATAAATGTATAAGAATTTGTGGATAAAATTATTATGATTTTATTCATAATCAAACGACTACACTACACAACCACTTCTTCCTTTTATTTACATATTATACAGATATTTACAGATATTTACATTTTATTTACCCGCATGCATCTCTCTTCTCCAAGGTAGCGGAGAGATATGAAAGGATAAAAGGGGAAAAGAATAAAATGCACGTCGGTTTTAAATTCGCAGGCTACCTGCACTGAAGGCGTGGAAAACGAGCACGTGACGGAAAGGCTTCCGTACCCGATGGGTCCAAACCACATGCCCAGCAAAGTAGCCTTAAACCTGGACACACAATGGAGACCATTTGACCCTTTAAAATCATACTACAACCAGACTTCCAGGCCCAAGAGGTCACACAGTCATGCCCAGCAAGGATGCTTTAAACGTGGGCACACTTCAGACCGTTTCACTCTTTAAATCATTCAAAGCACCACATTTCAAGACCCAAGAGGTCACAGAATCATGCCCATCAAAGTAGCTCTGCGCCTGGGCACACTTCACGCAGTTTGACCCTTTAAATAATACTACAACCAGACACATACAGGTGCGCACATATACACAGATACACATTCTGTTTAATTTCTTCACATCTGCAGACTAGAGTAAGCTGAGGGTATAGTGTTAAACCAGGTACTACATAAACAGTATATAGTATATATACAGAGGATATAATGTTAAACCAGGTACTACATACAGAGTATATAGTTTGACCAAAAGATCGTGCTGATCTTTGATCTCCTGGTTCTTCATCTCCAGCGGCACTTTCAGACTCATAATGTCCTCCTCTATGGGCTGGTATAACACAGACACGAATCATCACTACAGCCAGTACAATGGAAAGGTGGGAATGTGTACTGAATGTGTACTGACGTTATAAGTGAGAGGTGGTGGTACTGGTGGATGTGTACTGACACTATAAGGGATCTCTACCTGCAGTGACAGTTTGAGCTTCTCAAGTTCTTCCTCCAGAGATTTCTTCTCCTGTTCACAGGACATTTTAATATCTGCCAGAGCAAGTATCATTACTGCTGGATATAACACAGATTGTATATACTACATAATTACTACTGAATATATAAAATATAATATATATAGTACTATACATATATTAGTGTCACTTTTATTGGAGCCTAAAGGCTAACATTCATTATTAGTTATGTTAGTATTATTGCATTTCCATAGTACTTACTCTTGATGGACCTGTTATGCTCCTCCTCCTCCTGCTGTTTCTGCAGGAGCTCTGTCTCCTCCTGCTGCTTGTGTTTCAGCATCTCCTGAAGAACCTGCAGCTCCTTCTGCTTCTGCAACCTCAACTCCTTCAGCTGCTCCAACAAACTGTTCTCCAACTCCTCCTTCTCACACCGCAAACACTCCAATCGGGCCACAGGCCCCACTAGTGACACAGAACCACACACACACACAGACACAGACACACACACACACACACACACACACACACACACACAGAGAGATAAACATGTATAAATGTATAATAATTTGTGGATAAAATTATTATGAGATTATTTATAATCAAACGACTACACTACACAACCACTTCTTCCTTTTATTTACATATTATACAGACATTTACAGATATTTACATTTTATTTACCCGCGTGCGTCTCTCTTCTCCAAGGTAGCGGAGAGATATGAAAGGATAAAAGGGGAAAAGAATAAAATGCACGTCGGTTTTAAATTCGCAGGCTACCTACGCTGAAGGCGTGGAAAACGAGCACGTGACGGAAAGGCTTCCGTACCCGATGGGTCCAAATCACATGCCCAGCAAAGTAGCCTTAAACCTGGACACACAATGGAGACCATTTGACCCTTTAAAATCATACTACAAGCAGACTTCCAGGCCCAAGAGGTCACACAGTCATGCCCAGCAAAGTACCTCTGGGCCTGGGCACACTTCACGCAGTTTGACCGTTTAAATAAAACTAGAAACAGACTTCCTGGCCCAAGAGGTCACACAGTCATGCCCAGCAAGGTTGCTTTAAACGTGGGCACACTTCAGACCGTTTCACTCTTTAAATCATTCAAAGCACCACATTTCAAGGCCCAAGAGGTCACAGAATCATGCCCATCAAAGTAGCTCTGGGCCTGGGCACACTTCACGCAGTTTGACCCTTTAAATAATACTACAACCAGACACATACAGGTGCGCACATATACACAGATACACATTCTGTTTAAATTTCTTCACATCTGCAGACTAGAGTAAGCTGAGGGTATAGTGTTCAACCAGGTACTACATAAACAGTATATAGTATATATACAGAGGATATAGTGTTAAACCAGGTACTACATACAGAGTATATAGTATACATACAGAGTATATAGTTTGACCAAAAGATCGTGCTGATCTTTGATCTCCTGGTTCTTCATCTCCAGCGCCACTTTCAGACTCATAATGTCCTCCTCTATGGGCTGGTATAACCCACACACACGAATCATCACTACAGCCAGTACAATGGAAAGGTGGGAATGTGTACTGAATGTGTACTGACGTTATAAGTGAAAGGTGGAGGTACTGGTGGATGTGTACTGACACTATAAGGGATCTCTACCTGCAGTGACAGTCTGAGCTTCTCAAGTTCTTCCTCCAGAGATTTCTTCTCCTGTTCACAGGCCATTTTCATATCTGCCAGAGCAAGTATCATTACTGCTGGATATAACACAGATTGTATATACTACATAATTACTACTGAATATATAAAATATAATATATATAGTACTATACATATATTAGTATCACTTTTATTGGAGCCTAAAGGCTAACATTCATTATTAGTTATGTTAGTATTATTGCATTTCCATAGTACTTACACTTGATGGACCTGTTATGCTCCTCCTCCTCCTGCTGTTTCTGCAGGAGCTCTGTCTCCTCCTGCTGCTTGTGTTTCAGCATCTCCTGAAGAACCTGCAGCTCCTTCTGCTTCTGCAACCTCAACTCCTTCAGCTGCTCCAACAAACTGTTCTCCAACTCCTCTTTCTCACACCGCAAACACTCCAATCGGGCCACAGGCCCCACTAGTGACACAGAACCACACACACACACACAAACACACACACACACAAAGAGAGAGATAAACATGTATAAATGTATAAGAATTTGTGGATAAAATTATTATGAGATTATTTATAATGAAACGACTACACTACACAACCACTTCTTCCTTTTATTTACATATTATACAGATATTTAGAGATATTTACATTTTATTTACCCGCGTGCGTCTCTCTTCTCCAAGGTAGCGGAGAGATATGAAGGGATAAAAGGGGAAAAGAATAAAATGCACGTCGGTTTTAAATTCGCAGGCTACCTGCGCTGAAGGCGTGGAAAACGAGCACGTGACGGAAAGGCTTCCGTACCCGATGGGTCCAAATCACATGCCCAGCAAAGTAGCCTTAAACCTGGACACACAATGGAGACCATTTGACCCTTTAAAATCATACTACAACCAGACTTCCAGGCCCAAGAGGTCACACAGTCATGCCCAGCAAGGTTGCTTTAAACGTGGGCACACTTCAGACCGTTTCACTCTTTAAATCATTCAAAGCACCACATTTCAAGGCCCAAGAGGTCACAGAATCATGCCCATCAAAGTAGCTCTGGGCCTGGGCACACTTCACGCAGTTTGACCCTTTAAATAATACTACAACCAGACACATACAGGTGCGCACATATACACAGATACACATTCTGTTTAAATTTCTTCACATCTGCAGACTAGAGTAAGCTGAGGGTATAGTGTTCAACCAGGTACTACATAAACAGTATATAGTATATATACAGAGGATATAGTGTTAAACCAGGTACTACATACAGAGTATATAGTATACATACAGAGTATATAGTTTCACCAAAAGATCGTGCTGATCTTTGATCTCCTGGTTCTTCATCTCCAGCGCCACTTTCAGACTCATAATGTCCTCCTCTATGGGCTGGTATAACCCACACACACGAATCATCACTACAGCCAGTACAATGGAAAGGTGGGAATGTGTACTGAATGTGTACTGACGTTATAAGTGAAAGGTGGAGGTACTGGTGGATGTGTACTGACACTATAAGGGATCTCTACCTGCAGTGACAGTCTGAGCTTCTCAAGTTCTTCCTCCAGAGATTTCTTCTCCTGTTCACAGGCCATTTTCATATCTGCCAGAGCAAGTATCATTACTGCTGGATATAACACAGATTGTATATACTACATAATTACTACTGAATATATAAAATATAATATATATAGTACTATACATATATTAGTATCACTTTTATTGGAGCCTAAAGGCTAACATTCATTATTAGTTATGTTAGTATTATTGCATTACCATAGTACTTACACTTGATGGACCTGTTATGCTCCTCCTCCTCCTGCTGTTTCTGCAGGAGCTCTGTCTCCTCCTGCTGCTTGTGTTTCAGCATCTCCTGAAGAACCTGCAGCTCCTTCTGCTTCTGCAACCTCAACTCCTTCAGCTGCTCCAACAAACTGTTCTCCAACTCCTCTTTCTCACACCGCAAACACTCCAATCGGGCCACAGGCCCCACTAGTGACACAGAACCACACACACACACACAAACACACACACACACAAAGAGAGAGATAAACATGTATAAATGTATGAGAATTTGTGGATAAAATTATTATGAGATTATTCATAATCAAACGACTACACTACACAACCACTTCTTCCTTTTATTTACATATTATACAGATATTTACAGATATTTACATTTTATTTACCCGCATGCGTCTCTCTTCTCCAAGGTAGCGGAGAGATATGAAAGGATAAAAGGGGAAAAGAATAAAATGCACGTCGGTTTTAAATTCGCAGGCTACCTGCACTGAAGGCGTGGAAAACGAGCACGTGACGGAAAGGCTTCCGTACCCGATGGGTCCAAATCACATGCCCAGCAAAGTAGCCTTAAACCTGGACACACAATGGAGACCATTTGACCCTTTAAAATCATACTACAACCAGACTTCCAGGCCCAAGAGGTCACACAGTCATGCCCAGCAAGGATGCTTTAAACGTGGGCACACTTCAGACCGTTTCACTCTTTAAATCATTCAAAGCACCACATTTCAAGACCCAAGAGGTCACAGAATCATGCCCATCAAAGTAGCTCTGCGCCTGGGCACACTTCACGCAGTTTGACCCTTTAAATAATACTACAACCAGACACATACAGGTGCGCACATATACACAGATACACATTCTGTTTAATTTCTTCACATCTGCAGACTAGAGTAAGCTGAGGGTATAGTGTTAAACCAGGTACTACATAAACAGTATATAGTATATATACAGAGGATATAATGTTAAACCAGGTACTACATACAGAGTATATAGTTTGACCAAAAGATCGTGCTGATCTTTGATCTCCTGGTTCTTCATCTCCAGCGCCACTTTCAGACTCATAATGTCCTCCTCTATGGGCTGGTATAACACAGACACGAATCATCACTACAGCCAGTACAATGGAAAGGTGGGAATGTGTACTGAATGTGTACTGACGTTATAAGTGAGAGGTGGTGGTACTGGTGGATGTGTACTGACACTATAAGGGATCTCTACCTGCAGTGACAGTTTGAGCTTCTCAAGTTCTTCCTCCAGAGATTTCTTCTCCTGTTCACAGGACATTTTAATATCTGCCAGAGCAAGTATCATTACTGCTGGATATAACACAGATTGTATATACTACATAATTACTACTGAATATATAAAATATAATATATATACTACTATACATATATTAGTGTCACTTTTATTGGAGCCTAAAGGCTAACATTCATTATTAGTTATGTTAGTATTATTGCATTTCCATAGTACTTACTCTTGATGGACCTGTTATGCTCCTCCTCCTCCTGCTGTTTCTGCAGGAGCTCTGTCTCCTCCTGCTGCTTGTGTTTCAGCATCTCCTGAAGAACCTGCAGCTCCTTCTGCTTCTGCAACCTCAACTCCTTCAGCTGCTCCAACAAACTGTTCTCCAACTCCTCCTTCTCACACCGCAAACACTCCAATCGGGCCACAGGCCCCACTAGTGACACAGAACCACACACACACACAGACACAGACACACACACACACACACACACACACACACACACACACACACACACACACACAGAGAGATAAACAAGTATAAATGTATAATAATTTGTGGATAAAATTATTATGAGATTATTTATAATCAAACGACTACACTACACAACCACTTCTTCCTTTTATTTACATATTATACAGACATTTACAGATATTTACATTTTATTTACCCGCGTGCGTCTCTCTTCTCCAAGGTAGCGGAGAGATATGAAAGGATAAAAGGGGAAAAGAATAAAATGCACGTCGGTTTTAAATTCGCAGGCTACCTGCGCTGAAGGCGTGGAAAACGAGCACGTGACGGAAAGGCTTCCGTACCCGATGGGTCCAAATCACATGCCCAGCAAAGTAGCCTTAAACCTGGACACACAATGGAGACCATTTGACCCTTTAAAATCATACTACAAGCAGACTTCCAGGCCCAAGAGGTCACACAGTCATGCCCAGCAAAGTACCTCTGGGCCTGGGCACACTTCACGCAGTTTGACCGTTTAAATAAAACTAGAAACAGACTTCCTGGCCCAAGAGGTCACACAGTCATGCCCAGCAAGGTTGCTTTAAACGTGGGCACACTTCAGACCGTTTCACTCTTTAAATCATTCAAAGCACCACATTTCAAGGCCCAAGAGGTCACAGAATCATGCCCATCAAAGTAGCTCTGGGCCTGGGCACACTTCACGCAGTTTGACCCTTTAAATAATACTACAACCAGACACATACAGGTGCGCACATATACACAGATACACATTCTGTTTAAATTTCTTCACATCTGCAGACTAGAGTAAGCTGAGGGTATAGTGTTCAACCAGGTACTACATAAACAGTATATAGTATATATACAGAGGATATAGTGTTAAACCAGGTACTACATACAGAGTATATAGTATACATACAGATTATATAGTTTGACCAAAAGATCGTGCTGATCTTTGATCTCCTGGTTCTTCATCTCCAGCGCCACTTTCAGACTCATAATGTCCTCCTCTATGGGCTGGTATAACCCACACACACGAATCATCACTACAGCCAGTACAATGGAAAGGTGGGAATGTGTACTGAATGTGTACTGACGTTATAAGTGAGAGGTGGAGGTACTGGTGGATGTGTACTGACACTATAAGGGATCTCTACCTGCAGTGACAGTCTGAGCTTCTCAAGTTCTTCCTCCAGAGATTTCTTCTCCTGTTCACAGGCCATTTTCATATCTGCCAGAGCAAGTATCATTACTGCTGGACATCACACAGATTGTATATACTACGTAATTACTACTGAATATATAAAATATAATATATATAGTACTATACATATATTAGTATCACTTTTATTGGAGCCTAAAGGCTAACATTCATTATTATGTTAGTATTATTGCATTTCCATAGTACTTATTCTTGATGGACCTGTTATGCTCCTCCTCCTCCTGCTGTTTCTGCAGGAGCTCTGTCTCCTCCTGCTGCTTGTGTTTCAGCATCTCCTGAAGAACCTGCAGCTCCTTCTGCTTCTGCAACCTCACATCCTTCAGCTGCTCCAACAAACTGTTCTCCAACTCCTCCTTCTCACACCGCAAACACTCCAATCGGGCCACAGGCACAACTAGTGACACAGAACCACACACACACACAGACACACACACACACACACACAGAGAGAGAGATAAACATGTATAAATGTATAAGAATTTGTGGATAAAATTATTATGAGATTATTTATAATCAAACGACTACACTACACAACCACTTCTTCCTTTTATTTACATATTATACAGATATTTACAGATATTTACATTTTATTTACCCGCATGCGTCTCTCTTCTCCAAGGTAGCGGAGAGATATGAAAGGATAAAAGGGGAAAAGAATAAAATGCACGTCGGTTTTAAATTCGCAGGCTACCTGCACTGAAGGCGTGGAAAACGAGCACGTGACGGAAAGGCTTCCGTACCCGATGGGTCCAAATCACATGCCCAGCAAAGTAGCCTTAAACCTGGACACACAATGGAGACCATTTGACCCTTTAAAATCATACTACAACCAGACTTCCAGGCCCAAGAGGTCACACAGTCATGCCCAGCAAGGATGCTTTAAACGTGGGCACACTTCAGACCGTTTCACTCTTTAAATCATTCAAAGCACCACATTTCAAGACCCAAGAGGTCACAGAATCATGCCCATCAAAGTAGCTCTGCGACTGGGCACACTTCACGCAGTTTGACCCTTTAAATAATACTACAACCAGACACATACAGGTGCGCACATATACACAGATACACATTCTGTTTAATTTCTTCACATCTGCAGACTAGAGTAAGCTGAGGGTATAGTGTTAAACCAGGTACTACATAAACAGTATATAATATATATACAGAGGATATAATGTTAAACCAGGTACTACATACAGAGTATATAGTTTGACCAAAAGATCGTGCTGATCTTTGATCTCCTGGTTCTTCATCTCCAGCGCCACTTTCAGACTCATAATGTCCTCCTCTATGGGCTGGTATAACACAGACACGAATCATCACTACAGCCAGTACAATGGAAAGGTGGGAATGTGTACTGAATGTGTACTGACGTTATAAGTGAGAGGTGGTGGTACTGGTGGATGTGTACTGACAATATAAGGGATCTCTACCTGCAGTGACAGTTTGAGCTTCTCAAGTTCTTCCTCCAGAGATTTCTTCTCCTGTTCACAGGACATTTTAATATCTGCCAGAGCAAGTATCATTACTGCTGGATATAACACAGATTGTATATACTACATAATTACTACTGAATATATAAAATATAATATATATAGTACTATACATATATTAGTGTCACTTTTATTGGAGCCTAAAGGCTAACATTCATTATTAGTTATGTTAGTATTATTGCATTTCCATAGTACTTACTCTTGATGGACCTGTTATGCTCCTCCTCCTCCTGCTGTTTCTGCAGGAGCTCTGTCTCCTCCTGCTGCTTGTGTTTCAGCATCTCCTGAAGAACCTGCAGCTCCTTCTGCTTCTGCAACCTCAACTCCTTCAGCTGCTCCAACAAACTGTTCTCCAACTCCTCCTTCTCACACCGCAAACACTCCAATCGGGCCACAGGCCCCACTAGTGACACAGAACCACACACACACACAGACACAGACACACACACACACACACACACACACACACACACACACACACAGAGAGATAAACATGTATAAATGTATAATAATTTGTGGATAAAATTATTATGAGATTATTTATAATCAAACGACTACACTACACAACCACTTCTTCCTTTTATTTACATATTATACAGATATTTACAGATATTTACATTTTATTTACCCGCGTGCGTCTCTCTTCTCCAAGGTAGCGGAGAGATATGAAAGGATAAAAGGGGAAAAGAATAAAATGCACGTCGGTTTTAAATTCGCAGGCTACCTGCGCTGAAGGCGTGGAAAACGAGCACGTGACGGAAAGGCTTCCGTACCCGATGGGTCCAAATCACATGCCCAGCAAAGTAGCCTTAAACCTGGACACACAATGGAGACCATTTGACCCTTTAAAATCATACTACAAGCAGACTTCCAGGCCCAAGAGGTCACACAGTCATGCCCAGCAAAGTACCTCTGGGCCTGGGCACACTTCACGCAGTTTGACCGTTTAAATAAAACTAGAAACAGACTTCCTGGCCCAAGAGGTCACACAGTCATGCCCAGCAAGGTTGCTTTAAACGTGGGCACACTTCAGACCGTTTCACTCTTTAAATCATTCAAAGCACCACATTTCAAGGCCCAAGAGGTCACAGAATCATGCCCATCAAAGTAGCTCTGGGCCTGGGCACACTTCACGCAGTTTGACCCTTTAAATAATACTACAACCAGACACATACAGGTGCGCACATATACACAGATACACATTCTGTTTAAATTTCTTCACATCTGAAGACTAGAGTAAGCTGAGGGTATAGTGTTAAACCAGGTACTACATAAACAGTATATAGTATATATACAGAGGATATAGTGTTAAACCAGGTACTACATACAGAGTATATAGTATACATACAGAGTATATAGTTTGACCAAAAGATCGTGCTGATCTTTGATCTCCTGGTTCTTCATCTCCAGCGCCACTTTCAGACTCATAAAGTCCTCCTCTATGGGCTGGTATAACACACACACGAATCATCACTACAGCCAGTACAATGGAAAGGTGGGAATGTGTACTGAATGTGTACTGACGTTATAAGTGAGAGGTGGAGGTACTGGTGGATGTGTACTGACACTATAAGGGATCTCTACCTGCAGTGACAGTCTGAGCTTCTCAAGTTCTTCCTCCAGAGATTTCTTCTCCTGTTCACAGGCCATTTTCATATCTGCCAGAGCAAGTATCATTACTGCTGGACATCACACAGATTGTATATACTACGTAATTACTACTGAATATATAAAATATAATATATATAGTACTATACATATATTAGTATCACTTTTATTGGAGCCTAAAGGCTAACATTCATTATTATGTTAGTATTATTGCATTTCCATAGTACTTACTCTTGATGGACCTGTTATGCTCCTCCTCCTCCTGCTGTTTCTGCAGGAGCTCTGTCTCCTCCTGCTGCTTGTGTTTCAGCATCTCCTGAAGAACCTGCAGCTCCTTCTGCTTCTGCAACCTCACATCCTTCAGGTGCTCCAACAAACTGTTCTCCAACTCCTCCTTCTCACACCGCAAACACTCCAATCGGGCCACAGGCACAACTAGTGACACAGAACCACACACACACACAGACACACACACACACACACACAGAGAGAGAGATAAACATGTATAAATGTATAAGAATTTGTGGATAAAATTATTATGAGATTATTTATAATCAAATGACTACACTACACAACCACTTCTTCCTTTTATTTACATATTATACAGATATTTACAGATATTTACATTTTATTTACCCGCGTGCGTCTCTCTTCTCCAAGGTAGCGGAGAGATATGAAAGGATAAAAGGGGAAAAGAATAAAATGCACGTCGGTTTTAAATTCGCAGGCTACCTGCGCTGAAGGCGAATAAAACGAGCACTTGAGGGAAAGGCTTCCGTACCCGATGGGTCCAAATCACATGCCCAGCAAAGTAGCCTTAAACCTGGACACACAATGGAGACCATTTGACCCTTTAAAATCATACTACAACCAGACTTCCAGGCCCAAGAGGTCACACAGTCATGCCCAGCAAGGATGCTTTAAACGTGGGCACACTTCAGACCGTTTCACTCTTTAAATCATTCAAAGCACCACATTTCAAGACCCAAGAGGTCACAGAATCATGCCCATCAAAGTAGCTCTGCGCCTGGGCACACTTCACGCAGTTTGACCCTTTAAATAATACTACAACCAGACACATACAGGTGCGCACATATACACAGATACACATTCTGTTTAATTTCTTCACATCTGCAGACTAGAGTAAGCTGAGGGTATAGTGTTAAACCAGGTACTACATAAACAGTATATAATATATATACAGAGGATATAATGTTAAACCAGGTACTACATACAGAGTATATAGTTTGACCAAAAGATCGTGCTGATCTTTGATCTCCTGGTTCTTCATCTCCAGCGCCACTTTCAGACTCATAATGTCCTCCTCTATGGGCTGGTATAACACAGACACGAATCATCACTACAGCCAGTACAATGGAAAGGTGGGAATGTGTACTGAATGTGTACTGACGTTATAAGTGAGAGGTGGTGGTACTGGTGGATGTGTACTGACAATATAAGGGATCTCTACCTGCAGTGACAGTTTGAGCTTCTCAAGTTCTTCCTCCAGAGATTTCTTCTCCTGTTCACAGGACATTTTAATATCTGCCAGAGCAAGTATCATTACTGCTGGATATAACACAGATTGTATATACTACATAATTACTACTGAATATATAAAATATAATATATATAGTACTATACATATATTAGTGTCACTTTTATTGGAGCCTAAAGGCTAACATTCATTATTAGTTATGTTAGTATTATTGCATTTCCATAGTACTTACTCTTGATGGACCTGTTATGCTCCTCCTCCTCCTGCTGTTTCTGCAGGAGCTCTGTCTCCTCCTGCTGCTTGTGTTTCAGCATCTCCTGAAGAACCTGCAGCTCCTTCTGCTTCTGCAACCTCAACTCCTTCAGCTGCTCCAACAAACTGTTCTCAAACTCCTCCTTCTCACACCGCAAACACTCCAATCGGGCCACAGGCCCCACTAGTGACACAGAACCACACACACACACAGACACAGACACACACACACACACACACACACACACACACACACACACACACACAGAGAGATAAACATGTATAAATGTATAATAATTTGTGGATAAAATTATTATGAGATTATTTATAATCAAACGACTACACTACACAACCACTTCTTCCTTTTATTTACATATTATACAGATATTTACAGATATTTACATTTTATTTACCCGCGTGCGTCTCTCTTCTCCAAGGTAGCGGAGAGATATGAAAGGATAAAAGGGGAAAAGAATAAAATGCACGTCGGTTTTAAATTCGCAGGCTACCTGCGCTGAAGGCGTGGAAAACGAGCACGTGACGGAAAGGCTTCCGTACCCGATGGGTCCAAATCACATGCCCAGCAAAGTAGCCTTAAACCTGGACACACAATGGAGACCATTTGACCCTTTAAAATCATACTACAAGCAGACTTCCAGGCCCAAGAGGTCACACAGTCATGCCCAGCAAAGTACCTCTGGGCCTGGGCACACTTCACGCAGTTTGACCGTTTAAATAAAACTAGAAACAGACTTCCTGGCCCAAGAGGTCACACAGTCATGCCCAGCAAGGTTGCTTTAAACGTGGGCACACTTCAGACCGTTTCACTCTTTAAATCATTCAAAGCACCACATTTCAAGGCCCAAGAGGTCACAGAATCATGCCCATCAAAGTAGCTCTGGGCCTGGGCACACTTCACGCAGTTTGACCCTTTAAATAATACTACAACCAGACACATACAGGTGCGCACATATACACAGATACACATTCTGTTTAAATTTCTTCACATCTGAAGACTAGAGTAAGCTGAGGGTATAGTGTTAAACCAGGTACTACATAAACAGTATATAGTATATATACAGAGGATATAGTGTTAAACCAGGTACTACATACAGAGTATATAGTATACATACAGAGTATATAGTTTGACCAAAAGATCGTGCTGATCTTTGATCTCCTGGTTCTTCATCTCCAGCGCCACTTTCAGACTCATAAAGTCCTCCTCTATGGGCTGGTATAACACACACACGAATCATCACTACAGCCAGTACAATGGAAAGGTGGGAATGTGTACTGAATGTGTACTGACGTTATAAGTGAGAGGTGGAGGTACTGGTGGATGTGTACTGACACTATAAGGGATCTCTACCTGCAGTGACAGTCTGAGCTTCTCAAGTTCTTCCTCCAGAGATTTCTTCTCCTGTTCACAGGCCATTTTCATATCTGCCAGAGCAAGTATCATTACTGCTGGACATCACACAGATTGTATATACTACGTAATTACTACTGAATATATAAAATATAATATATATAGTACTATACATATATTAGTATCACTTTTATTGGAGCCTAAAGGCTAACATTCATTATTATGTTAGTATTATTGCATTTCCATAGTACTTACTCTTGATGGACCTGTTATGCTCCTCCTCCTCCTGCTGTTTCTGCAGGAGCTCTGTCTCCTCCTGCTGCTTGTGTTTCAGCATCTCCTGAAGAACCTGCAGCTCCTTCTGCTTCTGCAACCTCACATCCTTCAGCTGCTCCAACAAACTGTTCTCCAACTCCTCCTTCTCACACCGCAAACACTCCAATCGGGCCACAGGCACAACTAGTGACACAGAACCACACACACACACAGACACACACACACACACACACAGAGAGAGAGATAAACATGTATAAATGTATAAGAATTTGTGGATAAAATTATTATGAGATTATTTATAATCAAACGACTACACTACACAACCACTTCTTCCTTTTATTTACATATTATACAGATATTTACAGATATTTACATTTTATTTACCCGCGTGCGTCTCTCTTCTCCAAGGTAGTGGAGAGATATGAAAGGATAAAAGGGGAAAAGAATAAAATGCACGTCGGTTTTAAATTCGCAGGCTACCTGCGCTGAAGGCGAATAAAACGAGCACTTGAGGGAAAGGCTTCCGTACCCGATGGGTCCAAATCACATGCCCAGCAAAGTAGCCTTAAACCTGGACACACAATGGAGACCATTTGACCCTTTAAAATCATACTAAAACCAGACTTCCAGGCCCAAGAGGTCACACAGTCATGCCCAGCAAAGTAGCTCTGGGCCTGGGCACACTTCACGCAGTTTGACCGTTTAAATAAAACTAGAAACAGACTTCCTGGCCCAAGAGGTCACAGAGTCATGCCTGGGTCTGGGCACACTTCACGCAGTTTGACCCTTTAAATAAAACTACAACCAGACACATACAGGTGCGCACATATACACAGATACACATTCTGTTTAATTTCTTCACATCTGCAGACTAGAGTAAGCTGAGGGTATAGTGTTAAACCAGGTACTACATAAACAGTATATAATATATATACAGAGGATATAATGTTAAACCAGGTACTACATACAGAGTATATAGTTTGACCAAAAGATCGTGCTGATCTTTGATCTCCTGGTTCTTCATCTCCAGCACCACTTTCAGACTCATGTCCTCCTCTATGGGCTTGTATAACACACACACACACACACACACACACACACACAAATTAGCAAGCCATATAGTGTAGAAATAGATAGATGTTATTCAGGGACCTCATTTATAAAACTTTGTGGATTCCAAAGTGAAAGTGTGTGTATTCTGCACAAATAACAGGAAATGGCATATACCCCCCAAAAACTTAGATTTCTAAAGCCTCGAGTATGAATTATTGGGAGATAGAGGCGACAATGCAGCGCTAAAGACAAAAAAGGAATTTTAACCACAGGTATGAGTGCCAGCACCAGCAACCGCAGGTGTGAGTGGCATTATATTTACATTTACCCTCCACATCCTTTGTGTCTGTGTATTCGTCCTCGATGCGTCCAGCACACCAGCTCCAGAAACGCCTCATTTTTCCTCTGTCCTCTTCAGTGTCTTTCCACAGACTGATCTGTAAAGGTGTTCATGGGATTCCCCTCACGTGTGACATCGGGCCACAGGACATATGGGGTTCTAAAGTTCCAAGAGCGTAGATGAGTTGTTTTTCTTTGAATTTCCTAATTTCATTGCTGCCATAGCAACAACTGGCAATGCAAACAGACGTGTCATTAATGCAGTGACTCTACCTCAACCTGGATTGATCAACCATGTACGGCTCACCGGAGACTGTGATACGTATAACATCCCAAAGTGTACTTAATTCTGAGCAAAATCTAACTAGCCTCATTACTGCTGAACTATGAGGGGCCATTTAGGGAGAAATCAGGGAAACACTACTTGTATATACATATGAAACATTTTCACATAAATAGCCTACTACTTACATTTGTGTATAATAATTTAAACTCGCATATACACGCACTTGCCCACTCAATCTCTGGTGCGTAAACAAAGAGTTGCACTATGCTTATGTTGGTATGGGGGTGTCTGTGTGTATATAACAATTTTCAGTGCGCCCGGAAGTCATTTCATTGTCATTTCAAGGCAGATATTTAACATGTGTACAGTGCGTATAATAGACAGAGGAAGACTGTTGAACTATTAATATTAGGACGGTTATTGACATCTGTGTAATGAGTAGTGCTTCTCTTAATGACAACTGTAACTGTTTTCCCATATAGAATTGTGTGCCTTATATTGTTTGGAGGAACTTTTTCTTCTCATTTAGAAATATGTGGACTAAGTGCTCAGATTGTCTTATTACTTATTATGCTCAGTCTCACCATTTTTGGCAGATTTCACCACGTTATTACGAACGTGGATACGTTATCTTATAATTATAAGCAGTGTGAGATGTGAAGCTAAGCGAAGCACATGTGCAGAATTTCTAACAATAGCCTGTTTTGTATAGCCTGGCTAACTGACCAATCAGTGAAATTAAATGTGGTTGCTGAGCCTGTTGCAGCTGGGTCAATTTAATTTGATTTCATTGTGTTTAATTTTAAACTCAGCTGCGTGCCATGAGACACAAGTTAATCTGAGCATTTTTTGTTCTAACGCCGACTTAACCTAGCCATGTTTTACAGATATCTTGAAATAATTGAGGTTCATCGCTAGAGGGTGCTGTTCATCTTTTTTTTTTTCTTTTCTTCTATTATTGATCAGGAAAAAACGATAAAATAGAGAATTTGTGGATAAAATTATTATGAGATTATTTATAATCAAACGACTACACTACACAACCACTTCTTCCTTTTATTTACATATTATACAGATATTTACATTTTATTTACCCGCGTGCGTCTCTCTTCTCCAATGTAGCGGAGAGATATGAAAGGATAAAAGGGGAAAAGAATAAAATGCACGTCGGTTTTAAATTCGCAGGCTACCTGCGCTGAAGGCGTGGAAAACGAGCACGTGACGGAAAGGCTTCCGTACCCCATGGGTCCAAATCACATGCCCAGCAAAGTAGCCTTAAACCTGGACACACAATGGAGACCATTTGACCCTTTAAAATCATACTACAACCAGACTTCCAGGCCCAAGAGGTCACACAGTCATGCCCAGCAAAGTAGCTCTGGGCCTGGGCACACTTCACGCAGTTTGACCGTTTAAATAAAACTAGAAACAGACTTCCTGGCCCAAGAGGTCACACAGTCATGCCCAGCAAGGTTACTTTAAACGTGAGCACACTTCAGACCGTTTCACTCTTTAAATCGTTCAAAGCACCACATTTCAAGGCCCAAGAGGTCACACAGTCATGCCCAGCAAAGTAGCTCTGGGCCTGGGCACACTTCATGCAATTTGACCCTTTAAATAATACTACAACCAGACTTCCAGGCACAAGAGGTCACACAGTCATGCCCAGCAAGGTTACTTTAAACGTGGGCACACTTCAGACCGTTTCACTCTTTAAATCATTCAAAGCACCACATTTCAAGGCCCAAGAGGTCACAGAATCATGCCCATCAAAGTAGCTCTGGGCCTGGGCACACTTCACGCAGTTTGACCGTTTAAATAAAACTAGAAACAGACTTCCTGGCCCAAGAGGTCACAGTCATACCCAGCAAAGTACGTTTAAACCTGGAAACAAATCAGATCCTTTCTGTCATTCAAAGGAATGGGCCTGCAACTCACAACCACATCCCCAGTGAAGCGCACCGTCACCCAGCCACACTACCCCACCTTGCCCGTCCTGGAACAACCACACCTCCAGGGCACCACATGCCAATCTCTCATGCCCAGCAAACTGCAACCTCACGCAGCCAGGCCACACACTGTCTCCCCTTGTACCGTCCAGGGACGAACTCCTCCACAAACCTGGTGTTCACGCGCACACACGCAATTACAACGAATTGGTGGAGAACTTTGAAACAAACGTGCTGACTTTGAATACTCACATCTAGGCTGGGCCAGGTCCAAATGGCCTGCAGCTCGGTGCGCATTAACTGCTTGACTGTCCGTCACGAACACCACCTGCCAAGCGTTCGTTCCGTCCCTGGCGGATTTTAAAAAATCGTAGCGTGAGAACGATGGTTCCGATCCGCGTGCCGCTTAAAGGCGATTACAGGGGAGATGCAGCCCTTTCCAAAGAGCCATGAAAAGACTTTCTACTCGAAATGAGACAAGAGACATTAAGCCGAAATGACGTCCGACGCGCGCATTTTCTCCGGCGCGCACCACATTTAAAAAAATCATAGCGTGAAAACCGTGGGTTCGATCCGCGTGCCGCTCGAAGGCGATTACAGGGGAGATGCAGCCCTTTCCAAAGAGCCATGAACAGACTTCCTACTCCCAAGGAGACAAGAGATATTAAGCCGCAATGACGTCCGACGCGCGTCTTTTCTACGCCGCGCACCACATTTATAAAAAATCGTAGCGTGAAAACCGTGGGTTCGATACGCGTGCCGCTTAAAAGCGATTACAGGGGAGATGCATCCCTTTCCAAAGAGCCATGAACAGACTTTCTACTCCCAAGGAGCCCAAAGATATTAAGCCGCAAATACGTCCTACGCGCGTCTTTTCTACGCCGCGCACCACATTTAAAAAATCGTAGCGTAAGAACGGTGGGTCCGATCCGCGTGCCGCTTAAAGGCGATTACAGGGGAGATGCAACCCTTTACAAAGAGCCATGAAAAGACTTTCTACTCCCAAGGAGACAAGAGATATTAAGCCGCAATGACGTCCGACGCGCGCATTTTCTCCGCCGCGCACCACATTTAAAAAATCGTATCGTGAGAACGGTGGGTCCGATCCGCGTGCCGCTTAAAGGCGATTACAGGGGAGATGCAGCCCTTTCCAAAGAGCCATGAACAGATTTTCTACTCCCAAGGAGCCCAAAGATATTAAGCCACAAATACGTCCTACGCGCGTCTTTTCTACGCCGCGCACCACATTTAAAAAATCGTAGCGTAAGAACGGTGGGTCCGATCCGCGTGCCGCTTAAAGGCGATTACAGGGGAGATGCAGCCCTTTCCAAAGAGCCATGAAAAGACTTTCTACTCCCAAGGAGACAAGCGATATTAAGCCGAAATGACGTCCGACGCGCGCATTTCCTCCGCCGCGCACCACATTTAAAAAAATCATAGCGTGAAAACCGTGGGTTCGATCCGCGTGCCGCTCGAAGGCGATTACAGGGGAGATGCAGCCCTTTCCAAAGAGGCATGAACAGACTTCCTACTCCCAAGGAGCCCAAAGATATTAAGCCGCAAATACGTCCTACGCGCGTCTTTCCTCCGCCGCGCACCACATTTAAAAAAATCATAGCGTGAAAACCGTGGGTTCGATCCGCGTGCCGCTCGAAGGCGATTACAGGGGAGATGCAGCCCTTTCCAAAGAGCCATGAACAGACTTTCTACTCCCAAGGAGACCAGAGATATTAACAGATAAAGCGTTACGCTCCAGTCGGATGAGCGAGACACGCTTGTACAATTGCAACGAATTGGAGGAGAAAGTTTAAACAAACGCGCTGACTTTGAACACTCACATCTAGGCCGGGCCAACTCCAAATGGCGTGCAACTCGGTGTGCATCACCTCCATGACTGTCCCTAACGAACGCCACCTGCCACGCTTTCGGCCCGTCCCTGTCGGCATTAAAAAATCGTAGCGTGATAACGATGGTTCCGATCCGCGTGCCGCGCGAAGCCGATTACAGGGTAGATGCAGCCCTTTCCAAAGAGCCATGAACAGACTTTCTACTCCCAAGGAGCCCAAAGATATTAAGCCGCAAATACGTCCTACGCGCGTCTTTTCTACGCCGCGCACCACATTTAAAAAATCGTAGCGTAAGAACGGTGGGTCCGATCCGCGTGCCGCTTAAAGGCGATTACAGGGGAGATGCAACCCTTTCCAAAGAGCCATGAAAAGACTTTCTACTCCCAAGGAGACAAGAGATATTAAGCCGCAATGACGTCCGACGCGCGCATTTTCTCCGACGCGCAACACATTTAAAAAAATCATAGCGTGAAAACCGTGGATTCGATCCGCGTGCCGCTCGAAGGCGATTACAGGGGAGATGCAGCCCTTTCCAAAGAGCCATGAACAGACTTTCTACTCCCAAGGAGACCAGAGATATTAACAGATAAAGCGTTACGCTCCAGTCGGATGAGCGAGAAACGCTTGTACAATTGCAACGAATTGGAGGAGAAAGTTTAAACAAACGCGCTGACTTTGAACGTTCACATCTAGGCCGGGCCAGGTCCAAATGGCCTGCAACTCGGTGCGCATCACCTCCATGACGGTCCCTAACGAACACCACCTGCCACGCTTTCGGCCCGTCCCTGGCGGCATTAAAAAATCGTAGCGTGATAACGATGGTTCCGATCCGCGTGCCGCTCGAAGGCGATTACAGGGGAGATGCATCCCTTTCCAAAGAGCCATGAACAGACTTTCTACTCCCAAGGAGACAAGAGATATTAAGCCGCAATGATGTCCGACGCGCGCATTTTCTCCGCCGCGCACCACATTTAAAAAATCTTAGCGTGAGAACGGTGGGTCCGATCCGCGTGCCGCTTAAAGGTGATTACAGGGGAGATGCAGCCCTTTCCAAAGAGCCATGAACAGACTTTCTACTCCCAAGGAGCCCAAAGATATTAAGCCGCAAATACGTCCTACGCGCCTTTTCTACGCCGCGCACCACATTTAAAAAATCGTAGCGTAAGAACGGTGGGTCCGATCCGCGTGCCGCTTAAAGGCGATTACAGGGGAGATGCAACCCTTTCCAAAGAGCCATGAAAAGACTTTCTACTCCCAAGGAGACAAGAGATATTAAGCCGCAATGACGTCCGACGCGCGCATTTTCTCCGACGCGCAACACATTTAAAAAAAATCATAGCGTGAAAACCGTGGGTTCGATCCGCGTGCCGCTCGAAGGCGATTACAGGGGAGATGCAGCCCTTTCCAAAGAGCCATGAAAAGACTTTCTATTCCCAAGGAGACCAGAAATATTAACTTATAAAGCGTTACGCTCCAGTCGGATGAACGAGAAACGCTTGTACAATTGCAACGAATTGGAGGAGAAAGTTTAAACAAACGCGCTGACTTTGAACGCTCACATCTAGGCCGGGCCAACTCCAAATGGCGTGCAACTCGGTGTGCATCACCTCCATGACTGTCCCTAACGAACGCCACCTGCCACGCTTTCGGCCTAACCCTGGCGGCATTAAAAAATCGTAGCGTGATAACGATGGTTCCGATGCGCGTGCCGCTCGAAGGCGATTACAGGGGAGATACAGCCCTTTCCAAAGAGCCATGAACAGACTTTCTACTCCCAAGGAGACAAGAGATATTACGCGCATTTTCTCCGACGCGCACCACGTTTAAAAAATCGTAGCGTGAGAACGGTGGGTCCGATCCGCGTGCCGCTTAAAGGCGATTACAGGGGAGATGCAACCCTGAAAACCGTGGGTTCGATCCGCGTGCCGCTCGAAGGCGATTACAGGGGAGATGGAGCCCTTTCCAAAGAGGCATGAACAGACTTCCTACTCCCAAGGAGCCCAAAGATATTAAGCCGCAAATACGTCCTACGCGCGTCTTTTCTACGCCGCGCACCACATTTAAAAAATCGTAGCGTAAGAACAGTGGGTCCGATCCGCGTGCCGCTTAAAGGCGATTACAGGGGAGATGCAAACCTTTCCAAAGAGCCATGAAAAGACTTTCTACTCCCAAGGAGACAAGAGATATTAAGCCGCAATGACGTCCGACGCGCGCATTTTCTCCGACGCGCAACACATTTAAAAAAATCATAGCGTGAAAACCGTGGGTTCGATCCGCGTGCCGCTCGAAGGCGATTACAGGGGAGATGCAGCCCTTTCCAAAGAGCCATGAACAGACTTTCTACTCCCAATGAGACAAGAGATATCAAGCCGCAAATACGTCCGGCGCGCGTCTATTCTCCGCCGCGCAACACATTTAAAAAAATCGTAGCGTGAAAACCGTGGGTTCGATCCGCGTGCCGCTTAAAGGCGATTACAGGGGAGATGCAGCCCTTTCCAAAGCGCCATGAAAAGACTTTCTACTCCCAAGGAGACAAGAGATATTAAGCCGAAATGACGTCCGACGCGCGCATTTCCTCCGCCGCGCACCACATTTAAAAAAATCATAGCGTGAAAACCGTGGGTTCGATCCGCGTGCCGCTCGAAGGTGATTACAGGGGAGATGCAGCCCTTTCCAAAGAGGCATGAACAGACTTCCTACTCCCAAGGAGCCCAAAGATATTAAGCCGCAAATACGTCCTACGCGCGTCTTTTCTACGCCGCGCACCACATTTAAAAAATCGTATCGGAAGAACGGTGGGTCCAATCCGCGTGCCGCTTAAAGGCGATTACAAGGGAGATGCAAACCTTTCCAAAGAGCCATGAAAAGACTTTCTACTCCCAAGGAGACAATAGATATTAAGCCGAAATGACGTCCGACGCGCGCATTTTCTCCGCCGCGCAACACATTTAAAAAAATCATAGCGTGAAAACCGTGGGTTCGATCCGCGTGCCGCTCGAAGGCGATTACAGCGGAGATGCAGCCCTTTCCAAAGAGCCATGAAAAGACTTTCTACTCCCAAGGAGACAAGAGATATTAAGCCGAAATTACGTCCGACGCGCGCATTTCCTCCGCCGCGCACCACATTTAAAAAAATCATAGCGTGAAAACCGTGGGTTCGATCCGCGTGCCGCTCGAAGGCGATTACAGGGGAGATGCAGCCCTTTCCAAAGAGCCATGAACAGACTTTCTACTCCCAAGGAGACCAGAAATATTAACTTATAAAGCGTTACGCTCCAGTCGGATGAACGAGAAACGCTTGTACAATTGCAACGAATTGGAGGAGAAAGTTTAAACAAACGCGCTGACTTTGAACGCTCACATCTAGGCCGGGCCAACTCCAAATGGCGTGCAACTCGGTGTGCATCACCTCCATGACTGTCCCTAACGAACGCCACCTGCCACGCTTTCGGCCTATCCCTGGCGGCATTAAAAAATCGTAGCGTGATAACGATGGTTCCGATGCGCGTGCCGCTCGAAGGCGATTACAGGGGAGATACAGCCCTTTCCAAAGAGCCATGAACAGACTTTCTACTCCCAAGGAGACAAGAGATATTACGCGCATTTTCTCCGACGCGCACCACGTTTAAAAAATCGTAGCGTGAGAACGGTGGGTCCGATCCGCGTGCCGCTTAAAGGCGATTACAGGGGAGATGCAACCCTTTCCAAAGAGGCATGAACAGACTTCCTACTCCCAAGGAGACAAGAGATATTAAGCCGCAATGACGTCCGACGCGCGCATTTTCTCCGCCGCGCAGCACATTTAAAAAAATCATAGCGTGAAAACCGTGGGTTCGATCCGCGTGCCGCTCGAAGGCGATTACTGGGGAGATGGAGCCCTTTCCAAAGAGGCATGAACAGACTTCCTACTCCCAAGGAGCCCAAAGATATTAAGCCGCAAATACGTCCTACGCGCGTCTTTTCTACGCCGCGCACCACATTTAAAAAATCGTAGCGTAAGAACGGTGGGTCCGATCCGCGTGCCGCTTAAAGGCGATTACAGGGGAGATGCAAACCTTTCCAAAGAGCCATGAAAAGACTTTCTACTCCCAAGGAGACAAGAGATATTAAGCCGCAATGACGTCCGACGCGCGCATTTTCTCCGACGCGCAACACATTTAAAAAAATCATAGCGTGAAAACCTTGGGTTCGATCCGCGTGCCGCTCGAAGGCGATTAGAGGGGAGATGCAGCCCTTTCCAAAGAGCCATGAACAGACTTTCTACTCCCAATGAGACAAGAGATATCAAGCCGCAAATACGTCCGGCGCGCGTCTATTCTCCGCCGCGCAACACATTTAAAAAAATCGTAGCGTGAAAACCGTGGGTTCGATCCGCGTGCCGCTTAAAGGCGATTACAGGGGAGATGCAGCCCTTTCCAAAGAGCCATGAAAAGACTTTCTACTCCCAAGGAGACAAGCGATATTAAGCCGAAATGACGTCCGACGCGCGCATTTCCTCCGCCGCGCACCACATTTAAAAAAATCATAGCGTGAAAACCGTGGGTTCGATCCGCGTGCCGCTCGAAGGCGATTACAGGGGAGATGCAGCCCTTTCCAAAGAGGCATGAACAGACTTCCTACTCCCAAGGAGCCCAAAGATATTAAGCCGCAAATACGTCCTACGCGCGTCTTTTCTACGCCGCGCACCACATTTAAAAAATCGTATCGGAAGAACGGTGGGTCCAATCCGCGTGCCGCTTAAAGGCGATTACAAGGGAGATGCAAACCTTTCCAAAGAGCCATGAAAAGAATTTCTACTCCCAAGGAGACAATAGATATTAAGCCGAAATGACGTCCGACGCGCGCATTTTCTCCGCCGCGCACCACATTTAAAAAAATCATAGCGTGAAAACCGTGGGTTCGATCCGCGTGCCGCTCGAAGTCGATTACAGCGGAGATGCAGCCCTTTCCAAAGAGCCATGAAAAGACTTTCTACTCCCAAGGAGACAAGAGATATTAAGCCGAAATGACGTCCCACGCGCGCATTTCCTCCGCCGCGCACCACATTTAAAAAAATCATAGCGTGAAAACCGTGGGTTCGATCCGCGTGCTGCTCGAAGGCGATTACAGGGGAGATGCAGCCCTTTCCAAAGAGCCATGAACAGACTTTCTACACCCAATGAGACAAGAGATATTAAGCCGCAAATACGTCCGGCGCGCGTCTTTTCTCCGCCGCGCAACACATTTAAAAAAAATCGTAGCGTGAAAAACGTGGGTTCGATCCGCGTGCCGCTCGAAGGTGATTACAGGGGAGATGCAGCCCTTTCCAAAGAGCCATGAACAGACTTTCTACTCCCAAGGAGCCCAAAGATATTAAGCCGCAAATAAGTCCTACGCGCGTCTTTTCTACGCCTCGCACCACATTTAAAAAATCGTAGCGTAAGAACGGTGGGTCCGATCCGCGTGCCGCTTAAAGGCGATTACAGGGGAGATGCAAACCTTTCCAAAGAGCCATGAACAGACTTTCTACTCCCAATGAGACAAGAGATATCAAGCCGCAAATACGTCCGGCGCGCGTCTATTCTCCGCCGCGCAACACATTTAAAAAAAATCGTAGCGTGAAAACCGTGGGTTCGATCCGCGTGCCGCTTAAAGGCGATTACAGGGGAGATGCAGCCCTTTCCAAAGAGCCATGAAAAGACTTTCTACTCCCAAGGAGACAAGATATATTAAGCCGAAATGACGTCCGACGCGCGCATTTCCTCCGCCGCGCACCACATTTAAAAAAATCATAGCGTGAAAACCGTGGGTTCGATCCGCGTGCCGCTCGAAGGCGATTACAGGGGAGATGCAGCCCTTTCCAAAGAGGCATGAACAGACTTCCTACTCCCAAGGAGCCCAAAGATATTAAGCCGCAAATACGTCCTACGCGCTTCTTTTCTACGCCGCGCACCACATTTAAAAAATCGTATCGGAAGAACGGTGGGTCCAATCCGCGTGCCGCTTAAAGGCGATTACAAGGGAGATGCAAACCTTTCCAAAGAGCCATGAAAAGACTTTCTATTCCCAAGGAGACAATAGATATTAAGCCGAAATGACGTCCGACGCGCGCATTTTCTCCGCCGCGCACCACATTTAAAAAAATCATAGCGTGAAAACCGTGGGTTCGATCCGCGTGCCGCTCGAAGGCGATTACAGCGGAGATGCAGCCCTTTCCAAAGAGCCATGAAAAGACTTTCTACTCCCAATGAGACAAGAGATATTAAGCCGCAAATACGTCCGGCGCGCGTCTTTTCTCCGCCGCGCAACACATTTAAAAAAAATCGTAGCGTGAAAAACGTGGGTTCGATCCGTGTGCCGCTCGAAGGCGATTACAGGGGAGATGCATCCCTTTCAAAAGAGCCATGAACAGACTTTCTACTCCCAAGGAGACCAGAAATATTAACATATAAATCGTTACGCTCCAGTCGGATGAACGAGAAACGCTTGTACAATTGCAACGAATTGGAGGAGAAAGTTTAAACAAACGCGCTGACTTTGAACGCTCACATCTAGGCCGGGCCAACTCCAAATGGCGTGCAACTCGGTGCGCATCACCTCCATGACTGTCGCTAACGAACGCCACCTGCCACGCTTTCGGCCCGTCCCTGGCGGCATTAAAAAATCGTAGCGTGATAACGATGGTTCCGATGCGCGTGCCGCTCGAAGGCGATTACAGGGGAGATACAGCCCTTTCCAAAGAGCCATGAACAGACTTTCTACTCCCAAGGAGACAAGAGATATTACGCGCATTTTCTCCGACGCGCACCACGTTTAAAAAATCGTAGCGTGAGAACGGTGGGTCCGATCCGCGTGCCGCTTAAAGGCGATTACAGGGGAGATGCATCCCTTTCCAAAGAGCCATGAACAGACTTTCTACTCCCAAGGACACCAGAGATATTAACAGATAAAGCGTTACGCTCCAGTCGGATGAGCGAGAAACGCTTGTACAATTGCAACGAATTGGAGGAGAAAGTTTAAACAAACGCGCTGACTTTGAAGGCTCACATCTAGGCCGGGCCAGGTCCAAATGGCCTGCAACTCGGTCCGCATCACGTCCATGACTTTTCCTAACGAACGCCACCTGCCAAGCTTTCGGGCCGTCCCTGTCGGCATTAAAAAATCGTAGCGTGATAACGATGGTTCCGATCCGCGTGCCGCGCGAAGGCGATTACAGGGGAAATGCAGCCCTTTCCAAAGAGCCATGAACAGACTTTCTACTCCCAAGGAGCCCAAAGATATTAAGCCGCAAATAAGTCCTACGCGCGTCTTTTCTACGCCGCGCACCACATTTAAAAAATCGTAGCGTAAGAACGGTGGGTCCGATCCGCGTGCCGCTTAAAGGCGATTACAGGGGAGATGCAACCCTTTCCAAAGAGCCATGAAAAGACTTTCTACTCCCAAGGAGACAAGAGATTTAAGCCGAAATGACGTCCGACGCGCGCATTTTCTCCGACGCGCAACACATTTAAAAAAATCGTAGCGTGAAAACCGTGGGTTCGATCGGCGTGCCGCTCGAAGGCGATTACAGGGGAGATGCAGCCCTTTCCAAAGATCCATGAACAGACTTCCTACTCCCAAGGAGACAAGAGATATTAACATATAAAGCGTTACGCTCCGGTCGGATGAGCGAGAAACGCTTGAGCAGTTGCAACGAATTGGAGGAGAAACTTTAAACAAACGCGCTGACTTTGAACGCTCACATCTAGGTCTGGCCAAGTCCAAATGGCGTGCAACTCGGTGCGCATCACCTCCATCACTGTCCCTAACGAACGCCACCTGCCACGCTTTCGGCCCGTCCCTGGCGGCTTTAAAAAATCGTAGCGTGATAACCGTGGGTCCAATCCGCTTGAAGCTTGAAGGCGATTAGAGGGGAGATGCAGCCCTTTCCAAAGAGCCATGAACAGACTTCCTACTCCCAAGGAGACAAGAGATATTAAGCCACAAATACGTCCGGACCGCGTCTTTTCTCCGCAGCTCACCACATTTAAAAAAATCGTAGCGTGAAAACCGTGGGTTCGATATAGTATACATACAGAGTATATAGTTTGACCAAAAGATCGTGCTGATCTTTCATCTCCTGGTTCTTCATCTCCAGCGCCACTTTCAGACTCATAATGTCATCCTCTATGGGCTGGTATAACACAGACACGAATCATCACTACAGCCAGTACAATGGAAAGGTGGGAATGTGTACTGAATGTGTACTGACGTTATAAGTGAGAGGTGGTGGTACTGGTGGATGTGTACTGACACTATAAGGGATCTCTACCTGCAGTGACAGTTTGAGCTTCTCAAGTTCTTCCTCCAGAGATTTCTTCTCCTGTTCACAGGCCATTTTCATATCTGCCAGAGCAAGTATCATTACTGCTGGATATAACACAGATTGTATATACTACATAATTACTGCTGAATATATAAAATATAATATATATAGTACTATACATATATTAGTGTCACTTTTATTGGAGCCTAAAGGCTAGCATTCATTATTAGTTATGTTAGTATTATTGCATTTCCATAGTACTTACTCTTGATGGACCTGTTATGCTCCTCCTCCTCCTGCTGTTTCTGCAGGAGCTCTGTCTCCTCCTGCTGCTTGTGTTTCAGCATCTCCTGAAGAACCTGCAGCTCCTTCTGCTTCTGCAACCTCAACTCCTTCAGCTGCTCCAACAAACTGTTCTCCAACTCCTCCTTCTCACACCGCAAACACTCCAATCGGGCCACAGGCCCCACTAGTGACACAGAACCACACACACACACACACACACAAAGAGAGAGATAAACATGTATAAATGTATAAGAATTTGTGGATAAAATTATTATGAGATTATTTATAATCAAACGACTACACTACACAACCACATCTTCCTTTTATTTACATATTATACAGATATTTAGAGATATTTACATTTTATTTACCCGCGTGCGTCTCTCTTCTCCAAGGTAGCGGAGAGATATGAAAGGATAAAAGGGGAAAAGAATAAAATGCACGTCGGTTTTAAATTCGCAGGCTACCTGCGCTGAAGGCGTGGAAAACGAGCACGTGACGGAAAGGCTTCCGTACCCGATGGGTCCAAATCACATGCCCAGCAAAGTAGCCTTAAACCTGGACACGCAATGGAGAGCATTTGACCCTTTAAAATCATACTACAACCAGACTTCCAGGCCCAAGAGGTCACACAGCCATGCCCAGCAAAGTAGCTCTGGGCCTGGGCACACTTCACGCAGTTTGACCGTTTAAATAAAACTAGAAACAGACTTCCTGGCCCAAGAGGTCACAGTCATACCCAGCAAAGTACGTTTAAACCTGGAAACAAATCAGATCCTTTCTGTCATTCAAAGGAATGGGCCTGCAACTCACAACCACATCCCCAGTGAAGCGCACCGTCACCCAGCCACACTACCCCACCTTGCCCGTCCTGGAACAACCACACCTCCAGGGCACCACATGCCAATCTCTCATGCCCAGCAAACTGCAACCTCACGCAGCCAGGCCACACACTGTCTCCCCTTGTACAGTCCAAGGACGAACTCCTCCACAAACCTGGTGTTCACGCGCACACACGCAATTACAACGAATTGGTGGAGAACTTTGAAACAAACGTGCTGACTTTGAAAACTCACATCTAGGCTGGGCCAGGTCCAAATGGCCTGCAGCTCGGTGCGCATTAACTGCTTGACTGTCCGTCACGAACGCCACCTGCCAAGCGTTCGTTCCGTCCCTGGCGGATTTTAAAAAATCGTAGCGTGAGAACGATGGGTCCGATCCGCGTGCCGCTTAAAGGCGATTACAGGGGAGATGCAACCCTTTCCAAAGAACCATGAAAAGACTTTCTACTCCCAAGGAAACGAGATATTAAGCCGCAATGACATCCGACGCGCGCATTTTCTCCGCCGCGCAACACATTTAAAAAAATCATAGCGTGAAAACCGTGGGTTCGATCCGCGTGCCGCTCGAAGGCGATTACAGGGGAGATGCAGCCCTTTCCAAAGAGGCATGAACAGACTTCCTACTCCCAAGGAGCCCAAAGATATTAAGCCGCAAATACGTCCTACGCGCGTCTTTTCTACGCCGCGCACCACATTTAAAAAATCGTATCGGAAGAACGGTGGGTCCAATCCGCGTGCCGCTTAAAGGCGATTACAAGGGAGATGCAAACCTTTCCAAAGAGCCATGAAAAACTTTCTACTCCCAAGGAGACAAGAGATATTACGCGCATTTTCTCCGACGCGCACCACGTTTAAAAAATCGTAGCGTGAGAACGGTGGGTCCGATCCGCGTGCCGCTTAAAGGCGATTACAGGGGAGATGCATCCCTTTCCAAAGAGCCATGAACAGACTTTCTACTCCCAAGGAGACCAGAGATATTAACAGATAAAGCGTTACGCTCCAGTCGGATGAGCGAGAAACGCTTGTACAATTGCAACGAATTGGAGGAGAAAGTTTAAACAAACGCGCTGACTTTGAAGGCTCACATCTAGGCCGGGCCAGGTCCAAATGGCCTGCAACTCGGTCCGCATCACGTCCATGACTTTTCCTAACGAACGCCACCTGCCAAGCTTTCGGCCCGTCCCTGTCGGCATTAAAAAATCGTAGCGTGATAACGATGGTTCCGATCCGCGTGCCGCGCGAAGGCGATTACAGGGGAGATGCAGCCCTTTCCAAAGAGCCATGAACAGACTTTCTACTCCCAAGGAGCCCAAAGATATTAAGCCGCAAATAAGTCCTACGCGCGTCTTTTCTACGCCTCGCACCACATTTAAAAAATCGTAGCGTAAGAACGGTGGGTCCGATCTGCGTACCGCTTAAAGGCGATTACAGGGGAGATGCAACCCTTTCCAAAGAACCATGAAAAGACTTTCTACTCCCAAGGAGACAAGAGATATTAAGCCGCAATGACGTCCGACGCGCGCATTTTCTCCGCTGCGCAGCACATTTAAAAAAATCATAGCGTGAAAACCGTGGGTTCGATCCACGTGCCGCTCGAAGGCGATTACAGGGGAGATGCAGCCCTTTCCAAAGATCCATGAACAGACTTCCTACTCCCAAGGAGACAAGAGATATTAACATATAAAGCGTTACGCTCCAGTCGGATGAGCGAGAAACGCTTGAGCAGTTGCAACGAATTGGAGGAGAAACTTTAAACAAACTCGCTGACTTTGAACGCTCACATCTAGGTCTGGCCAAGTCCAAATGGCGTGCAACTCGGTGCGCATCACCTCCATGACTGTCCCTAACGAACGCCACCTGCCACGCTTTCGGCCCGTCCCTGGCGGCTTTAAAAAATCGTAGCGTGTTAACCGTGGGTCCAATCCGCTTGAAGCTCGAAGGCGATTAGAGGGGAGATGCAGCCCTTTCCAAAGAGCCATGAACAGACTTCCTACTCCCAAGGAGACAAGAGATATTAAGCCACAAATACGTCCGGACCGCGTCTTTTCTCCGCAGCTCACCACATTTAAAAAAATCGTAGCGTGAAAACCGTGGGTTCGATATAGTATACATACAGAGTATATAGTTTGACCAAAAGATCGTGCTGATCTTTGATCTCCTGGTTCTTCATCTCCAGCGCCACTTTCAGACTCATAATGTCCTCCTCTATGGGCTGGTATAACACAGACACGAATCATCACTACAGCCAGTACAATGGAAAGGTGGGAATGTGTACTGAATGTGTACTGACGTTATAAGTGAGAGGTGGTGGTACTGGTGGATGTGTACTGACACTATAAGGGATCTCTACCTGCAGTGACAGTTTGAGCTTCTCAAGTTCTTCCTCCAGAGATTTCTTCTCCTGTTCACAGGCCATTTTCATATCTGCCAGAGCAAGTATCATTACTGCTGGATATAACACAGATTGTATATACTACATAATTACTGCTGAATATATAAAATATAATATATATAGTACTATACATATATTAGTGTCACTTTTATTGGAGCCTAAAGGCTAGCATTCATTATTAGTTATGTTAGTATTATTGCATTTCCATAGTACTTACTCTTGATGGACCTGTTATGCTCCTCCTCCTCCTGCTGTTTCTGCAGGAGCTCTGTCTCCTCCTGCTGCTTGTGTTTCAGCATCTCCTGAAGAACCTGCAGCTCCTTCTGCTTCTGCAACCTCAACTCCTTCAGCTGCTCCAACAAACTGTTCTCCAACTCCTCCTTCTCACACCGCAAACACTCCAATCGGGCCACAGGCCCCACTAGTGACACAGAACCACACACACACACACACACACAAAGAGAGAGATAAACATGTATAAATGTATAAGAATTTGTGGATAAAATTATTATGAGATTATTTATAATCAAACGACTACACTACACAACCACATCTTCCTTTTATTTACATATTATACAGATATTTAGAGATATTTACATTTTATTTACCCGCGTGCGTCTCTCTTCTCCAAGGTAGCGGAGAGATATGAAAGGATAAAAGGGGAAAAGAATAAAATGCACGTCGGTTTTAAATTCGCAGGCTACCTGCGCTGAAGGCGTGGAAAACGAGCACGTGACGGAAAGGCTTCCGTACCCGATGGGTCCAAATCACATGCCCAGCAAAGTAGCCTTAAACCTGGACACGCAATGGAGAGCATTTGACCCTTTAAAATCATACTACAACCAGACTTCCAGGCCCAAGAGGTCACACAGCCATGCCCAGCAAAGTAGCTCTGGGCCTGGGCACACTTCACGCAGTTTGACCGTTTAAATAAAACTAGAAACAGACTTCCTGGCCCAAGAGGTCACAGTCATACCCAGCAAAGTACGTTTAAACCTGGAAACAAATCAGATCCTTTCTGTCATTCAAAGGAATGGGCCTGCAACTCACAACCACATCCCCAGTGAAGCGCACCGTCACCCAGCCACACTACCCCACCTTGCCCGTCCTGGAACAACCACACCTCCAGGGCACCACATGCCAATCTCTCATGCCCAGCAAACTGCAACCTCACGCAGCCAGGCCACACACTGTCTCCCCTTGTACAGTCCAAGGACGAACTCCTCCACAAACCTGGTGTTCACGCGCACACACGCAATTACAACGAATTGGTGGAGAACTTTGAAACAAACGTGCTGACTTTGAAAACTCACATCTAGGCTGGGCCAGGTCCAAATGGCCTGCAGCTCGGTGCGCATTAACTGCTTGACTGTCCGTCACGAACGCCACCTGCCAAGCGTTCGTTCCGTCCCTGGCGGATTTTAAAAAATCGTAGCGTGAGAACGATGGGTCCGATCCGCGTGCCGCTTAAAGGCGATTACAGGGGAGATGCAACCCTTTCCAAAGAACCATGAAAAGACTTTCTACTCCCAAGGAAACGAGATATTAAGCCGCAATGACATCCGACGCGCGCATTTTCTCCGCCGCGCAACACATTTAAAAAAATCATAGCGTGAAAACCGTGGGTTCGATCCGCGTGCCGCTCGAAGGCGATTACAGGGGAGATGCAGCCCTTTCCAAAGAGGCATGAACAGACTTCCTACTCCCAAGGAGCCCAAAGATATTAAGCCGCAAATACGTCCTACGCGCGTCTTTTCTACGCCGCGCACCACATTTAAAAAATCGTATCGGAAGAACGGTGGGTCCAATCCGCGTGCCGCTTAAAGGCGATTACAAGGGAGATGCAAACCTTTCCAAAGAGCCATGAAAAGACTTTCTACTCCCAAGGAGACAATAGATATTAAGCCGAAATGACGTCCGACGCGCGCATTTTCTCCGACGCGCACCACATTTAAAAAAATCATAGCGTGAAAACCGTGGGTTCGATCCGCGTGCCGCTCGAAGGCGATTACAGCGGAGATGCAGCCCTTTCCAAAGAGCCATGAAAAGACTTTCTACTCCCAAGGAGACAAGAGATATTAAGCCGAAATGACGTCCGACGCGCGCATTTCCTCCGCCGCGCACCACATTTAAAAAAATCATAGCGTGAAAACCGTGGGTTCGATCCGCGTGCCGCTCGAAGGCGATTACAGGGGAGATGCAGCCCTTTCCAAAGAGCCATGAACAGACTTTCTACTCCCAAGGAGACCAGAGATATTAACAGATAAAGCGTTACGCTCTAGTCGGATGAGCGAGAAACGCTTGTACAATTGCAACGAATTGGAGGAGAAAGTTTAAACAAACGCGCTGACTTTGAACGCTCACATCTAGGCCGGGCCAGGACCAAATGGCCTGCAACTCGGCGCGCATCACCTCCATGACTGTCCCTAACGAACGCCACCTGCCACGCTTTCGGCCCGTCCCTGTCGGCATTAAAAAATCGTAGCGTGATAACGATGGTTCCGATCCGCGTGCCGCGCGAAGGCGATTACAGGGGAGATGCAGCCCTTTCCAAAGACCCATGAAAAGACTTTCTACTCCCAAGGAGACAAGAGATATTAAGCCGAAATGATGTCCGACGCGCGCATTTCCTCCGCCGCGCACCACATTTAAAAAAATCATAGCGTGAAAACCGTGGGTTCGATCCGCGTGCCGCTCGAAGGCGATTACAGGGGAGATGCAGCCCTTTCCAAAGAGCCATGAACAGACTTTCTACACCCAATGAGACAAGAGATATTAAGCCGCAAATACGTCCGGCGCGCGTCTTTTCTCCGCCGCGCAACACATTTAAAAAAAATCGTAGCGTGAAAAACGTGGGTTCGATCCGCGTGCCGCTCGAAGGTGATTACAGGGGAGATGCAGCCCTTTCCAAAGAGCCATGAACAGACTTTCTACTCCCAAGGAGCCCAAAGATATTAAGCCGCAAATAAGTCCTACGCGCGTCTTTTCTACGCCTCGCACCACATTTAAAAAATCGTAGCGTAAGAACGGTGGGTCCGATCCGCGTGCCGCTTAAAGGCGATTACAGGGGAGATGCAAACCTTTCCAAAGAGCCATGAACAGACTTTCTACTCCCAATGAGACAAGAGATATCAAGCCGAAATTACGTCCGACGCGCGCATTTCCTCCGCCGCGCACCACATTTAAAAAAATCATAGCGTGAAAACCGTGGGTTCGATCCGCGTGCCGCTCGAAGGCGATTACAGGGGAGATGCAGCCCTTTCCAAAGAGCCATGAACAGACTTTCTACTCCCAAGGAGACCAGAAATATTAACTTATAAAGCGTTACGCTCCAGTCGGATGAACGAGAAACGCTTGTACAATTGCAACGAATTGGAGGAGAAAGTTTAAACAAACGCGCTGACTTTGAACGCTCACATCTAGGCCGGGCCAACTCCAAATGGCGTGCAACTCGGTGTGCATCACCTCCATGACTGTCCCTAACGAACGCCACCTGCCACGCTTTCGGCCTATCCCTGGCGGCATTAAAAAATCGTAGCGTGATAACGATGGTTCCGATGCGCGTGCCGCTCGAAGGCGATTACAGGGGAGATACAGCCCTTTCCAAAGAGCCATGAACAGACTTTCTACTCCCAAGGAGACAAGAGATATTACGCGCATTTTCTCCGACGCGCACCACGTTTAAAAAATCGTAGCGTGAGAACGGTGGGTCCGATCCGCTTGCCGCTTAAAGGCGATTACAGGGGAGATGCAACCCTTTCCAAAGAGGCATGAACAGACTTCCTACTCCCAAGGAGACAAGAGATATTAAGCCGCAATGACGTCCGACGCGCGCATTTTCTCCGCCGCGCAGCACATTTAAAAAAATCATAGCGTGAAAACCGTGGGTTCGATCCGCGTGCCGCTCGAAGCCGATTACAGGGGAGATGGAGCCCTTTCCAAAGAGGCATGAACAGACTTCCTACTCCCAAGGAGCCCAAAGATATTAAGCCGCAAATACGTCCTACGCGCGTCTTTTCTACGCCGCGCACCACATTTAAAAAATCGTAGCGTAAGAACGGTGGGTCCGATCCGCGTGCCGCTTAAAGGCGATTACAGGGGAGATGCAAACCTTTCCAAAGAGCCATGAAAAGACTTTCTACTCCCAAGGAGACAAGAGATATTAAGCCGAAATGACGTCCGACGCGCGCATTTCCTCCGCCGCGCACCACATTTAAAAAAATCATAGCGTGAAAACCGTGGGTTCGATCCGCGTGCCGCTCGAAGGCGATTACAGGGGAGATGCAGCCCTTTCCAAAGAGCCATGAACAGACTTTCTACTCCCAAGGAGACCAGAGATATTAACAGATAAAGCGTTACGCTCTAGTCGGATGAGCGAGAAACGCTTGTACAATTGCAACGAATTGGAGGAGAAAGTTTAAACAAACGCGCTGACTTTGAACGCTCACATCTAGGCCGGGCCAGGACCAAATGGCCTGCAACTCGGCGCGCATCACCTCCATGACTGTCCCTAACGAACGCCACCTGCCACGCTTTCGGCCCGTCCCTGTCGGCATTAAAAAATCGTAGCGTGATAACGATGGTTCCGATCCGCGTGCCGCGCGAAGGCGATTACAGGGGAGATGCAGCCCTTTCCAAAGAGCCATGAAAAGACTTTCTACTCCCAAGGAGACAAGAGATATTAAGCCGAAATGACGTCCGACGCGCGCATTTCCTCCGCCGCGCACCACATTTAAAAAAATCATAGCGTGAAAACCGTGGGTTCGATCCGCGTGCCGCTCGAAGGCGATTACAGGGGAGATGCAGCCCTTTCCAAAGAGCCATGAACAGACTTTCTACACCCAATGAGACAAGAGATATTAAGCCGCAATGACGTCCGACGCGCGCATTTTCTCCGCCGCGCAGCACATTTAAAAAAATCATAGCGTGAAAACCGTGGGTTCGATCCGCGTGCCGCTCGAAGCCGATTACAGGGGAGATGGAGCCCTTTCCAAAGAGGCATGAACAGACTTCCTACTCCCAAGGAGCCCAAAGATATTAAGCCGCAAATACGTCCTACGCGCGTCTTTTCTACGCCGCGCACCACATTTAAAAAATCGTAGCGTAAGAACGGTGGGTCCGATCCGCGTGCCGCTTAAAGGCGATTACAGGGGAGATGCAAACCTTTCCAAAGAGCCATGAAAAGACTTTCTACTCCCAAGGAGACAAGAGATATTAAGCCGAAATGACGTCCGACGCGCGCATTTTCTCCGACGCGCACCACATTTAAAAAAATCATAGCGTGAAAACCGTGGGTTCGATCCGCGTGCCGCTCGAAGGCGATTACAGCGGAGATGCAGCCCTTTCCAAAGAGCCATGAAAAGACTTTCTACTCCCAAGGAGACAAGAGATATTAAGCCGAAATGACGTCCGACGCGCGCATTTCCTCCGCCGCGCACCACATTTAAAAAAATCATAGCGTGAAAACCGTGGGTTCGATCCGCGTGCCGCTCGAAGGCGATTACAGGGGAGATGCAGCCCTTTCCAAAGAGCCATGAACAGACTTTCTACTCCCAAGGAGACCAGAGATATTAACAGATAAAGCGTTACGCTCTAGTCGGATGAGCGAGAAACGCTTGTACAATTGCAACGAATTGGAGGAGAAAGTTTAAACAAACGCGCTGACTTTGAACGCTCACATCTAGGCCGGGCCAGGACCAAATGGCCTGCAACTCGGCGCGCATCACCTCCATGACTGTCCCTAACGAACGCCACCTGCCACGCTTTCGGCCCGTCCCTGTCGGCATTAAAAAATCGTAGCGTGATAACGATGGTTCCGATCCGCGTGCCGCGCGAAGGCGATTACAGGGGAGATGCAGCCCTTTCCAAAGAGCCATGAAAAGACTTTCTACTCCCAAGGAGACAAGAGATATTAAGCCGAAATGATGTCCGACGCGCGCATTTCCTCCGCCGCGCACCACATTTAAAAAAATCATAGCGTGAAAACCGTGGGTTCGATCCGCGTGCCGCTCGAAGGCGATTACAGGGGAGATGCAGCCCTTTCCAAAGAGCCATGAACAGACTTTCTACACCCAATGAGACAAGAGATATTAAGCCGCAAATACGTCCGGCGCGCGTCTTTTCTCCGCCGCGCAACACATTTAAAAAAAATCGTAGCGTGAAAAACGTGGGTTCGATCCGCGTGCCGCTCGAAGGTGATTACAGGGGAGATGCAGCCCTTTCCAAAGAGCCATGAACAGACTTTCTACTCCCAAGGAGCCCAAAGATATTAAGCCGCAAATAAGTCCTACGCGCGTCTTTTCTACGCCTCGCACCACATTTAAAAAATCGTAGCGTAAGAACGGTGGGTCCGATCCGCGTGCCGCTTAAAGGCGATTACAGGGGAGATGCAAACCTTTCCAAAGAGCCATGAACAGACTTTCTACTCCCAATGAGACAAGAGATATCAAGCCGAAATTACGTCCGACGCGCGCATTTCCTCCGCCGCGCACCACATTTAAAAAAATTATAGCGTGAAAACCGTGGGTTCGATCCGCGTGCCGCTCGAAGGCGATTACAGGGGAGATGCAGCCCTTTCCAAAGAGCCATGAACAGACTTTCTACTCCCAAGGAGACCAGAAATATTAACTTATAAAGCGTTACGCTCCAGTCGGATGAACGAGAAACGCTTGTACAATTGCAACGAATTGGAGGAGAAAGTTTAAACAAACGCGCTGACTTTGAACGCTCACATCTAGGCCGGGCCAACTCCAAATGGCGTGCAACTCGGTGTGCATCACCTCCATGACTGTCCCTAACGAACGCCACCTGCCACGCTTTCGGCCTATCCCTGGCGGCATTAAAAAATCGTAGCGTGATAACGATGGTTCCGATGCGCGTGCCGCTCGAAGGCGATTACAGGGGAGATACAGCCCTTTCCAAAGAGCCATGAACAGACTTTCTACTCCCAAGGAGACAAGAGATATTACGCGCATTTTCTCCGACGCGCACCACGTTTAAAAAATCGTAGCGTGAGAACGGTGGGTCCGATCCGCGTGCCGCTTAAAGGCGATTACAGGGGAGATGCAACCCTTTCCAAAGAGGCATGAACAGACTTCCTACTCCCAAGGAGACAAGAGATATTAAGCCGCAATGACGTCCGACGCGCGCATTTTCTCCGCCGCGCAGCACATTTAAAAAAATCATAGCGTGAAAACCGTGGGTTCGATCCGCGTGCCGCTCGAAGCCGATTACAGGGGAGATGGAGCCCTTTCCAAAGAGGCATGAACAGACTTCCTACTCCCAAGGAGCCCAAAGATATTAAGCCGCAAATACGTCCTACGCGCGTCTTTTCTACGCCGCGCACCACATTTAAAAAATCGTAGCGTAAGAACGGTGGGTCCGATCCGCGTGCCGCTTAAAGGCGATTACAGGGGAGATGCAAACCTTTCCAAAGAGCCATGAAAAGACTTTCTACTCCCAAGGAGACAAGAGATATTAAGCCGAAATGACGTCCGACGCGCGCATTTCCTCCGCCGCGCACCACATTTAAAAAAATCATAGCGTGAAAACCGTGGGTTCGATCCGCGTGCCGCTCGAAGGCGATTACAGGGGAGATGCAGCCCTTTCCAAAGAGCCATGAACAGACTTTCTACTCCCAAGGAGACCAGAGATATTAACAGATAAAGCGTTACGCTCTAGTCGGATGAGCGAGAAACGCTTGTACAATTGCAACGAATTGGAGGAGAAAGTTTAAACAAACGCGCTGACTTTGAACGCTCACATCTAGGCCGGGCCAGGACCAAATGGCCTGCAACTCGGCGCGCATCACCTCCATGACTGTCCCTAACGAACGCCACCTGCCACGCTTTCGGCCCGTCCCTGTCGGCATTAAAAAATCGTAGCGTGATAACGATGGTTCCGATCCGCGTGCCGCGCGAAGGCGATTACAGGGGAGATGCAGCCCTTTCCAAAGAGCCATGAAAAGACTTTCTACTCCCAAGGAGACAAGAGATATTAAGCCGAAATGACGTCCGACGCGCGCATTTCCTCCGCCGCGCACCACATTTAAAAAAATCATAGCGTGAAAACCGTGGGTTCGATCCGCGTGCCGCTCGAAGGCGATTACAGGGGAGATGCAGCCCTTTCCAAAGAGCCATGAACAGACTTTCTACACCCAATGAGACAAGAGATATTAAGCCGCAAATACGTCCGGCGCGCGTCTTTTCTCCGCCGCGCAACACATTTAAAAAAAATCGTAGCGTGAAAAACGTGGGTTCGATCCGCGTGCCGCTCGAAGGTGATTACAGGGGAGATGCAGCCCTTTCCAAAGAGCCATGAACAGACTTTCTACTCCCAAGGAGCCCAAAGATATTAAGCCGCAAATAAGTCCTACGCGCGTCTTTTCTACGCCTCGCACCACATTTAAAAAATCGTAGCGTAAGAACGGTGGGTCCGATCCGCGTGCCGCTTAAAGGCGATTACAGGGGAGATGCAAACCTTTCCAAAGAGCCATGAACAGACTTTCTACTCCCAATGAGACAAGAGATATCAAGCCGAAATTACGTCCGACGCGCGCATTTCCTCCGCCGCGCACCACATTTAAAAAAATCATAGCGTGAAAACCGTGGGTTCGATCCGCGTGCCGCTCGAAGGCGATTACAGGGGAGATGCAGCCCTTTCCAAAGAGCCATGAACAGACTTTCTACTCCCAAGGAGACCAGAAATATTAACTTATAAAGCGTTACGCTCCAGTCGGATGAACGAGAAACGCTTGTACAATTGCAACGAATTGGAGGAGAAAGTTTAAACAAACGCGCTGACTTTGAACGCTCACATCTAGGCCGGGCCAACTCCAAATGGCGTGCAACTCGGTGTGCATCACCTCCATGACTGTCCCTAACGAACGCCACCTGCCACGCTTTCGGCCTATCCCTGGCGGCATTAAAAAATCGTAGCGTGATAACGATGGTTCCGATGCGCGTGCCGCTCGAAGGCGATTACAGGGGAGATACAGCCCTTTCCAAAGAGCCATGAACAGACTTTCTACTCCCAAGGAGACAAGAGATATTACGCGCATTTTCTCCGACGCGCACCACGTTTAAAAAATCGTAGCGTGAGAACGGTGGGTCCGATCCGCGTGCCGCTTAAAGGCGATTACAGGGGAGATGCAACCCTTTCCAAAGAGGCATGAACAGACTTCCTACTCCCAAGGAGACAAGAGATATTAAGCCGCAATGACGTCCGACGCGCGCATTTTCTCCGCCGCGCAGCACATTTAAAAAAATCATAGCGTGAAAACCGTGGGTTCGATCCGCGTGCCGCTCGAAGCCGATTACAGGGGAGATGGAGCCCTTTCCAAAGAGGCATGAACAGACTTCCTACTCCCAAGGAGCCCAAAGATATTAAGCCGCAAATACGTCCTACGCGCGTCTTTTCTACGCCGCGCACCACATTTAAAAAATCGTAGCGTAAGAACGGTGGGTCCGATCCGCGTGCCGCTTAAAGCCGATTACAGGGGAGATGCAAACCTTTCCAAAGAGCCATGAAAAGACTTTCTACTCCCAAGGAGACAAGAGATATTAAGCCGCAATGACGTCCGACGCGCGCATTTTCTCCGACGCGCAACACATTTAAAAAAATCATAGCGTGAAAACCTTGGGTTCGATCCGCGTGCCGCTCGAAAGCGATTACAGGGGAGATGCAGCCCTTTCCAAAGAGCCATGAACAGACTTTCTACTCCCAATGAGACAAGAGATATCAAGCCGCAAATACGTCCGGCGCGCGTCTATTCTCCGCCGCGCAACACATTTAAAAAAATCGTAGCGTGAAAACCGTGGGTTCGATCCGCGTGCCGCTTAAAGGCGATTACAGGGGAGATGCAGCCCTTTCCAAAGAGCCATGAAAAGACTTTCTACTCCCAAGGAGACAAGAGATATTAAGCCGAAATGACGTCCGACGCGCGCATTTCCTCCGCCGCGCACCACATTTAAAAAAATCATAGCGTGAAAACCGTGGGTTCGATCCGCGTGCCGCTCGAAGGCGATTACAGGGGAGATGCAGCCCTTTCCAAAGAGGCATGAACAGACTTCCTACTCCCAAGGAGCCCAAAGATATTAAGCCGCAAATACGTCCTACGCGCGTCTTTTCTACGCCTCGCACCACATTTAAAAAATCGTAGCGTAAGAACGGTGGGTCCGATCCGCGTGCCGCTTAAAGGCGATTACAGGGGAGATGCAAACCTTTCCAAAGAGCCATGAACAGACTTTCTACACTCAATGAGACAAGAGATATCAAGCCGAAATGACGTGCGACGCGCGCATTTCCTCCGCCGCGCACCACATTTAAAAAAATCATAGCGTGAAAACCGTGGGTTCGATCCGCGTGCCGCTCGAAGCCGATTACAGGGGAGATGCAGCCCTTTCCAAAGAGCCATGAACAGACTTTCTACTCCCAAGGAGACCAGAAATATTAACTTATAAAGCGTTACGCTCCAGTCGGATGAACGAGAAACGCTTGTACAATTGCAACGAATTGGAGGAGAAAGTTTAAACAAACGCGCTGACTTTGAACGCTCACATCTAGGCCGGGCCAACTCCAAATGGCGTGCAACTCGGTGTGCATCACCTCCATGACTGTCCCTAACGAACGCCACCTGCCACGCTTTCGGCCTATCCCTGGCGGCATTAAAAAATCGTAGCGTGATAACGATGGTTCCGATGCGCGTGCCGCTCGAAGGCGATTACAGGGGAGATACAGCCCTTTCCAAAGAGCCATGAACAGACTTTCTACTCCCAAGGAGACAAGAGATATTACGCGCATTTTCTCCGACGCGCACCACGTTTAAAAAATCGTAGCGTGAGAACGGTGGGTCCGATCCGCGTGCCGCTTAAAGGCGATTACAGGGGAGATGCAACCCTTTCCAAAGAGGCATGAACAGACTTCCTACTCCCAAGGAGACAAGAGATATTAAGCCGCAATGACGTCCGACGCGCGCATTTTCTCCGCCGCGCAGCACATTTAAAAAAATCATAGCGTGAAAACCGTGGGTTCGATCCGCGTGCCGCTCGAAGCCGATTACAGGGGAGATGGAGCCCTTTCCAAAGAGGCATGAACAGACTTCCTACTCCCAAGGAGCCCAAAGATATTAAGCCGCAAATACGTCCTACGCGCGTCTTTTCTACGCCGCGCACCACATTTAAAAAATCGTAGCGTAAGAACGGTGGGTCCGATCCGCGTGCCGCTTAAAGGCGATTACAGGGGAGATGCAAACCTTTCCAAAGAGCCATGAAAAGACTTTCTACTCCCAAGGAGACAAGAGATATTAAGCCGCAATGACGTCCGACGCGCGCATTTTCTCCGACGCGCAACACATTTAAAAAAATCATAGCGTGAAAACCTTGGGTTCGATCCGCGTGCCGCTCGAAAGCGATTACAGGGGAGATGCAGCCCTTTCCAAAGAGCCATGAACAGACTTTCTACTCCCAATGAGACAAGAGATATCAAGCCGCAAATACGTCCGGCGCGCGTCTATTCTCCGCCGCGCAACACATTTAAAAAAATCGTAGCGTGAAAACCGTGGGTTCGATCCGCGTGCCGCTTAAAGGCGATTACAGGGGAGATGCAGCCCTTTCCAAAGAGCCATGAAAAGACTTTCTACTCCCAAGGAGACAAGAGATATTAAGCCGAAATGACGTCCGACGCGCGCATTTCCTCCGCCGCGCACCACATTTAAAAAAATCATAGCGTGAAAACCGTGGGTTCGATCCGCGTGCCGCTCGAAGGCGATTACAGGGGAGATGCAGCCCTTTCCAAAGAGGCATGAACAGACTTCCTACTCCCAAGGAGCCCAAAGATATTAAGCCGCAAATACGTCCTACGCGCGTCTTTTCTACGCCGCGCACCACATTTAAAAAATCGTATCGGAAGAACGGTGGGTCCAATCCGCGTGCCGCTTAAAGGCGATTACAAGGGAGATGCAAACCTTTCCAAAGAGCCATGAAAAGACTTTCTACTCCCAAGGAGACAATAGATATTAAGCCGAAATGACGTCCGACGCGCGCATTTTCTCCGCCGCGCACCACATTTAAAAAAATCATAGCGTGAAAACCGTGGGTTCGATCCGCGTGCCGCTCGAAGTCGATTACAGCGGAGATGCAGCCCTTTCCAAAGAGCCATGAAAAGACTTTCTACTCCCAAGGAGACAAGAGATATTAAGCCGAAATGACGTCCAACGCGCGCATTTCCTCCGCCGCGCACCACATTTAAAAAAATCATAGCGTGAAAACCGTGGGTTCGATCCGCGTGCCGCTCGAAGGCGATTACAGGGGAGATGCAGCCCTTTCCAAAGAGCCATGAACAGACTTTCTACACCCAATGAGACAAGAGATATTAAGCCGCAAATACGTCCGGCGCGCGTCTTTTCTCCGCCGCGCAACACATTTAAAAAAAATCGTAGCGTGAAAAACGTGGGTTCGATCCGCGTGCCGCTCGAAGGTGATTACAGGGGAGATGCAGCCCTTTCCAAAGAGCCATGAACAGACTTTCTACTCCCAAGGAGCCCAAAGATATTAAGCCGCAAATAAGTCCTACGCGCGTCTTTTCTACGCCTCGCACCACATTTAAAAAATCGTAGCGTAAGAACGGTGGGTCCGATCCGCGTGCCGCTTAAAGGCGATTACAGGGGAGATGCAAACCTTTCCAAAGAGCCATGAACAGACTTTCTACTCCCAATGAGACAAGAGATATCAAGCCGCAAATACGTCCGGCGCGCGTCTATTCTCCGCCGCGCAACACATTTAAAAAAAATCGTAGCGTGAAAACCGTGGGTTCGATCCGCGTGCCGCTTAAAGGCGATTACAGGGGAGATGCAGCCCTTTCCAAAGAGCCATGAAAAGACTTTCTACTCCCAAGGAGACAAGAGATATTAAGCCGAAATGACGTCCGACGCGCGCATTTCCTCCGCCGCGCACCACATTTAAAAAAATCATAGCGTGAAAACCGTGGGTTCGATCCGCGTGCCGCTCGAAGGCGATTACAGGGGAGATGCAGCCCTTTCCAAAGAGGCATGAACAGACTTCCTACTCCCAAGGAGCCCAAAGATATTAAGCCGCAAATACGTCCGGCGCGCGTCTTTTCTCCGCCGCGCAACATATTTAAAAAAAATCGTAGCGTGAAAAACGTGGGTTCGATCCGCGTGCCGCTCGAAGGCGATTACAGGGGAGATGCATCCCTTTCAAAAGAGCCATGAACAGACTTTCTACTCCCAAGGAGACCAGAAATATTAACATATAAATCGTTACGCTCCAGTCGGATGAACGAGAAACGCTTGTACAATTGCAACGAATTGGAGGAGAAAGTTTAAACAAACGCGCTGACTTTGAACGCTCACATCTAGGCCGGGCCAACTCCAAATGGCGTGCAACTCGGTGCGCATCACCTCCATGACTGTCGCTAACGAACGCCACCTGCCACGCTTTCGGCCTATCCCTGGCGGCATTAAAAAATCGTAGCGTGATAACGATGGTTCCGATGCGCGTGCCGCTCGAAGGCGATTACAGGGGAGATACAGCCCTTTCCAAAGAGCCATGAACAGACTTTCTACTCCCAAGGAGACAAGAGATATTACGCGCATTTTCTCCGACGCGCACCACGTTTAAAAAATCGTAGCGTGAGAACGGTGGGTCCGATCCGCGTGCCGCTTAAAGGCGATTACAGGGGAGATGCATCCCTTTCCAAAGAGCCATGAACAGACTTTCTACTCCCAAGGACACCAGAGATATTAACAGATAAAGCGTTACGCTCCAGTCGGATGAGCGAGAAACGCTTGTACAATTGCAACGAATTGGAGGAGAAAGTTTAAACAAACGCGCTGACTTTGAAGGCTCACATCTAGGCCGGGCCAGGTCCAAATGGCCTGCAACTCGGTCCGCATCACGTCCATGACTTTTCCTAACGAACGCCACCTGCCAAGCTTTCGGCCCGTCCCTGTCGGCATTAAAAAATCGTAGCGTGATAACGATAGTTCCGATCCGCGTGCCGCGCGAAGGCGATTACAGGGGAGATGCAGCCCTTTCCAAAGAGCCATGAACAGACTTTCTACTCCCAAGGAGCCCAAAGATATTAAGCCGCAAATAAGTCCTACGCGCGTCTTTTCTACGCCGCGCACCACATTTAAAAAATCGTAGCGTAAGAACGGTGGGTCCGATCCGCGTGCCGCTTACAGGCGATTACAGGGGAGATGCAACCCTTTCCAAAGAGCCATGAAAAGACTTTCTACTCCCAAGGAGACAAGAGATTTAAGCCGAAATGACGTCCGACGCGCGCATTTTCTCCGACGCGCAACACATTTAAAAAAATCATAGCGTGAAAACCGTGGGTTCGATCGGCGTGCCGCTCGAAGGCGATTACAGGGGAGATGCAGCCCTTTCCAAAGATCCATGAACAGACTTCCTACTCCCAAGGAGACAAGAGATATTAACATATAAAGCGTTACGCTCCAGTCGGATGAGCGAGAAACGCTTGAGCAGTTGCAACGAATTGGAGGAGAAACTTTAAACAAACGCGCTGACTTTGAACGCTCACATCTAGGTCTGGCCAAGTCCAAATGGCGTGCAACTCGGTGCGCATCACCTCCATGACTGTCCCTAACGAACGCCACCTGCCACGCTTTCGGCCCGTCCCTGGCGGCTTTAAAAAATCGTAGCGTGATAACCGTGGGTCCAGTCCGCTTGAAGCTCGAAGGCGATTAGAGGGGAGATGCAGCCCTTTCCAAAGAGCCATGAACAGACTTCCTACTCCCAAGGAGACAAGAGATATTAAGCCACAAATACGTCCGGACCGCGTCTTTTCTCCGCAGCTCACCACATTTAAAAAAATCGTAGCGTGAAAACCGTGGGTTCGATATAGTATACATACAGAGTATATAGTTTGACCAAAAGATCGTGCTGATCTTTGATCTCCTGGTTCTTCATCTCCAGCGCCACTTTCAGACTCATAATGTCCTCCTCTATGGGCTGGTATAACACACACACGAATCATCACTACAGCCAGTACAATGGAAAGGTGGGAATGTGTACTGAATGTGTACTGACGTTATAAGTGAGAGGTGGTGGTACTGGTGGATGTGTACTGACACTATAAGGGATCTCTACCTGCAGTGACAGTTTGAGCTTCTCAAGTTCTTCCTCCAGAGATTTCTTCTCCTGTTCACAGGCCATTTTCATATCTGCCAGAGCAAGTATCATTACTGCTGGATATAACACAGATTGTATATACTACATAATTACTGCTGAATATATAAAATATAATATATATAGTACTATACATATATTAGTGTCACTTTTATTGGAGCCTAAAGGCTAAAATTCATTATTAGTTATGTTAGTATTATTGCATTTCCATAGTACTTACTCTTGATGGACCTGTTATGCTCCTCCTCCTCCTGCTGTTTCTGCAGGAGCTCTGTCTCCTCCTGCTGCTTGTGTTTCAGCATCTCCTGAAGAACCTGCAGCTCCTTCTGCTTCTGCAACCTCAACTCCTTCAGCTGCTCCAACAAACTGTTCTCCAACTCCTCCTTCTCACACCTCAAACACTCCAATCGGGCCACAGGCCCCACTAGTGACACAGAACCACACACACACACACACACACAAAGAGAGAGATAAACATGTATAAATGTATAAGAATTTGTGGATAAAATTATTATGAGATTATTTATAATCAAACGACTACACTACACAACCACATCTTCCTTTTATTTACATATTATACAGATATTTAGAGATATTTACATTTTATTTACCCGCGTGCGTCTCTCTTCTCCAAGGTAGCGGAGAGATATGAAAGGATAAAAGGGGAAAAGAATAAAATGCACGTCGGTTTTAAATTCGCAGGCTACCTGCGCTGAAGGCGTGGAAAACGAGCACGTGACGGAAAGGCTTCCGTACCTGATGGGTCCAAATCACATGCCCAGCAAAGTAGCCTTAAACCTGGACACGCAATGGAGAGCATTTGACCCTTTAAAATCATACTACAACCAGACTTCCAGGCCCAAGAGGTCACACAGCCATGCCCAGCAAAGTAGCTCTGGGCCTGGGCACACTTCACGCAGTTTGACCGTTTAAATAAAACTAGAAACAGACTTCCTGGCCCAAGAGGTCACAGTCATACCCAGCAAAGTACGTTTAAACCTGGAAACAAATCAGATCCTTTCTGTCATTCAAAGGAATGGGCCTGCAACTCACAACCACATCCCCAGTGAATCGCACCGTCACCCAGCCACACTACCCCACCTTGCCCGTCCTGGAACAACCACACCTCCAGGGCACCACATGCCAATCTCTCATGCCCAGCAAACTGCAACCTCACGCAGCCAGGCCACACACTGTCTCCCCTTGTACAGTCCAAGGATGAACTCCTCCACAAACCTGGTGTTCACGCGCACACACGCAATTACAACGAATTGGTGGAGAACTTTGAAACAAACGTGCTGACTTTGAATACTCACATCTAGGCTGGGCCAGGTCCAAATGGCCTGCAGCTCGGTGCGCATTAACTGCTTGACTGTCCGTCACGAACGCCACCTGCCAAGCGTTCGTTCCGTCCCTGGCGGATTTTAAAAAATCATAGCGTGAGAACGATGGGTCCGATCCGCGTGCCGCTTAAAGGCGATTACAGGGGAGATGCAACCCTTTCCAAAGAACCATGAAAAGACTTTCTACTCCCAAGGAAACGAGATATTAAGCCGCAATGACATCCGACGCGCGCATTTTCTCCGCCGCGCAGCACATTTAAAAAAATCATAGCGTGAAAACCGTGGGTTCGATCCGCGTGCCGCTCGAAGGCGATTACAGGGGAGATGCAGCCCTTTCCAAAGAGGCATGAACAGACTTCCTACTCCCAAGGAGCCCAAAGATATTAAGCCGCAAATACGTCCTACGCGCATCTTTTCTACGCCGCGCACCACATTTAAAAAATCGTATCGGAAGAACGGTGGGTCCAATCCGCGTGCCGCTTAAAGGCGATTACAAGGGAGATGCAAACCTTTCCAAAGAGCCATGAAAAGACTTTCTACTCCCAAGGAGACAATAGATATTAAGCCGAAATGACGTCCGACGCGCGCATTTTCTCCGACGCGCACCACATTTAAAAAAATCATAGCGTGAAAACCGTGGGTTCGATCCGCGTGCCGCTCGGAGGCGATTACAGCGGAGATGCAGCCCTTTCCAAAGAGCCATGAAAAGACTTTTTTCTCCCAAGGAGACAAGAGATATTAAGCCGAAATGACGTCCGACGCGCGCATTTCCTCCGCCGCGCACCACATTTAAAAAAATCATAGCGTGAAAACCGTGGGTTCGATCCGCGTGCCGCTCGAAGGCGATTACAGGGGAGATGCAGCCCTTTCCAAAGAGCCATGAACAGACTTTCTACTCCCAAGGAGACCAGAAATATTAACTTATAAAGCGTTACGCTCCAGTCGGATGAACGAGAAACGCTTGTACAATTGCAACGAATTGGAGGAGAAAGCTTAAACAAACGCGCTGACTTTGAACGCTCACATCTAGGCCGGGCCAACTCCAAATGGCGTGCAACTCGGTGTGCATCACCTCCATGACTGTCCCTAACGAACGCCACCTGCCACGCTTTCGGCCTATCCCTGGCGGCATTAAAAAATCGTAGCGTGATAACGATGGTTCCGATGCGCGTGCCGCTCGAAGGCGATTACAGGGGAGATACAGCCCTTTCCAAAGAGCCATGAACAGACTTTCTACTCCCAAGGAGACAAGAGATATTACGCGCATTTTCTCCGACGCGCACCACGTTTAAAAAATCGTAGCGTGAGAACGGTGGGTCCGATCCGCGTGCCGCTTAAAGGCGATTACAGGGGAGATGCAAACCCTTTCCAAAGAGGCATGAACAGACTTCCTACTCCCAAGGAGACAAGAGATATTAAGCCGCAATGACGTCCGACGCGCGCATTTTCTCCGCCGCGCAGCACATTTTAAAAAATCATAGCGTGAAAACCGTGGGTTCGATCCGCGTGCCGCTCGAAGGCGATTACAGGGGAGATGGAGCCCTTTCCAAAGAGGCATGAACAGACTTCCTACTCCCAAGGAGCCCAAAGATATTAAGCCGCAAATACGTCCTACGCGCGACTTTTCTACGCCGCGCACCACATTTAAAAAATCGTAGCGTAAGAACGGTGGGTCCGATCCGCGTGCCGCTTAAAGGCGATTACAGGGGAGATGCAAACCTTTCCAAAGAGCCATGAAAAGACTTTCTACTCCCAAGGAGACAAGAGATATTAAGCCGCAATGACGTCCGACGCGCGCATTTTCTCCGACGCGCAACACATTTAAAAAAATCATAGCGTGAAAACCGTGGGTTCGATCCGCGTGCCGCTCGAAGGCGATTACAGGGGAGATGCAGCCCTTTCCAAAGAGCCATGAACAGACTTTCTACTCCCAATGAGACAAGAGATATCAAGCCGCAAATACGTCCGGCGCGCGTCTATTCTCCGCCGCGCAACACATTTAAAAAAATCGAAGCGTGAAAACCGTGGGTTCGATCCGCGTGCCGCTTAAAGGCGATTACAGGGGAGATGCAGCCCTTTCCAAAGAGCCATGAAAAGACTTTCTACTCCCAAGGAGACAAGAGATATTAAGCCGAAATGACGTCCGACGCGCGCATTTCCTCCGCCGCGCACCACATTTAAAAAATTCATAGCGTGAAAACCGTGGGTTCGATCCGCGTGCCGCTCGAAGGCGATTACAGCGGAGATGCAGCCCTTTCCAAAGAGCCATGAAAAGACTTTCTACTCCCAAGGAGACAATAGATATTAAGCCGAAATGACGTCCGACGCGCGCATTTTCTCCGACGCGCACCACATTTAAAAAAATCATAGCGTGAAAACCGTGGGTTCGATCCGCGTGCCGCTCGAAGGCGATTACAGCGGAGATGCAGCCCTTTCCAAAGAGCCATGAAAAGACTTTCTACTCCCAAGGAGACAAGAGATATTAAGCCGAAATGACGTCCGACGCGCGCATTTCCTCCGCCGCGCACCACATTTAAAAAAATCATAGCGTGAAAACCGTGGGTTCGATCCGCGTGCCGCTCGAAGGCGATTACAGGGGAGATGCAGCCCTTTCCAAAGAGCCATGAACAGACTTTCTACTCCCAAGGAGACCAGAAATATTAACTTATAAAGCGTTATGCTCCAGTCGGATGAACGAGAAACGCTTGTACAATTGCAACGAATTGGAGGAGAAAGCTTAAACAAACGCGCTGACTTTGAACGCTCACATCTAGGCCGGGCCAACTCCAAATGGCGTGCAACTCGGTGTGCATCACCTCCATGACTGTCCCTAACGAACGCCACCTGCCACGCTTTCGGCCTATCCCTGGCGGCATTAAAAAATCGTAGCGTGATAACGATGGTTCCGATGCGCGTGCCGCTCGAAGGCGATTACAGGGGAGATACAGCCCTTTCCAAAGAGCCATGAACAGACTTTCTACTCCCAAGGAGACAAGAGATATTACGCGCATTTTCTCCGACGCGCACCACGTTTAAAAAATCGTAGCGTGAGAACGGTGGGTCCGATCCGCGTGCCGCTTAAAGGCGATTACAGGGGAGATGCAACCCTTTCCAAAGAGGCATGAACAGACTTCCTACTCCCAAGGAGACAAGAGATATTAAGCCGCAATGACGTCCGACGCGCGCATTTTCTCCGCCGCGCAGCACATTTAAAAAATCGTATCGGAAGAACGGTGGGTCCAATCCGCGTGCCGCTTAAAGGCGATTACAAGGGAGATGCAAACCTTTCCAAAGAGCCATGAAAAGACTTTCTACTCCCAAGGAGACAATAGATATTAAGCCGAAATGACGTCCGACGCGCGCATTTTCTCCGACGCGCACCACATTTAAAAAAATCATAGCGTGAAAACCGTGGGTTCGATCCGCGTGCCGCTCGAAGGCGATTACAGCGGAGATGCAGCCCTTTCCAAAGAGCCATGAAAAGACTTTCTACTCCCAAGGAGACAAGAGATATTAAGCCGAAATGACGTCCGACGCGCGCATTTCCTCCGCCGCGCACCACATTTAAAAAAATCATAGCGTGAAAACCGTGGGTTCGATCCGCGTGCCGCTCGAAGGCGATTACAGGGGAGATGCAGCCCTTTCCAAAGAGCCATGAACAGACTTTCTACTCCCAAGGAGACCAGAAATATTAACTTATAAAGCGTTACGCTCCAGTCGGATGAACGAGAAACGCTTGTACAATTGCAACGAATTGGAGGAGAAAGCTTAAACAAACGCGCTGACTTTGAACGCTCACATCTAGGCCGGGCCAACTCCAAATGGCGTGCAACTCGGTGTGCATCACCTCCATGACTGTCCCTAACGAACGCCACCTGCCACGCTTTCGGCCTATCCCTGGCGGCATTAAAAAATCGTAGCGTGATAACGATGGTTCCGATGCGCGTGCCGCTCGAAGGCGATTACAGGGGAGATACAGCCCTTTCCAAAGAGCCATGAACAGACTTTCTACTCCCAAGGAGACAAGAGATATTACGCGCATTTTCTCCGACGCGCACCACGTTTAAAAAATCGTAGCGTGAGAACGGTGGGTCCGATCCGCGTGCCGCTTAAAGGCGATTACAGGGGAGATGCAACCCTTTCCAAAGAGGCATGAACAGACTTCCTACTCCCAAGGAGACAAGAGATATTAAGCCGCAATGACGTCCGACGCGCGCATTTTCTCCGCCGCGCAGCACATTTAAAAAAATCATAGCGTGAAAACCGTGGGTTCGATCCGCGTGCCGCTCGAAGGCGATTACAGGGGAGATGGAGCCCTTTCCAAAGAGCCATGAACAGACTTTCTACTCCCAAGGAGCCCAAAGATATTAAGCCGCAAATACGTCCTACGCGCGTCTTTTCTACGCCGCGCACCACATTTAAAAAATCGTAGCGTAAGAACGGTGGGTCCGATCCGCGTGCCGCTTAAAGGCGATTACAGGGGAGATGCAAACCTTTCCAAAGAGCCATGAAAAGACTTTCTACTCCCAAGGAGACAAGAGATATTAAGCCGCAATGACGTCCGACGCGCGCATTTTCTCCGACGCGCAACACATTTAAAAAAATCATAGCGTGAAAACCGTGGGTTCGATCCGCGTGCCGCTCGAAGGCGATTACAGGGGAGATGCAGCCCTTTCCAAAGAGCCATGAACAGACTTTCTACTCCCAATGAGACAAGAGATATCAAGCCGCAAATACGTCCGGCGCGCGTCTATTCTCCGCCGCGCAACACATTTAAAAAAATCGAAGCGTGAAAACCGTGGGTTCGATCCGCGTGCCGCTTAAAGGCGATTACAGGGGAGATGCAGCCCTTTCCAAAGAGCCATGAACAGACTTTCTACTCCCAAGGAGACAAGAGATATTAAGCCGAAATGACGTCCGACGCGCGCATTTCCTCCGCCGCGCACCACATTTAAAAAAATCATAGCGTGAAAACCGTGGGTTCGATCCGCGTGCCGCTCGAAGGCGATTACAGCGGAGATGCAGCCCTTTCCAAAGAGCCATGAAAAGACTTTCTACTCCCAAGGAGACAATAGATATTAAGCCGAAATGACGTCCGACGCGCGCATTTTCTCCGACGCGCACCACATTTAAAAAAATCATAGCGTGAAAACCGTGGGTTCGATCCGCGTGCCGCTCGAAGGCGATTACAGCGGAGATGCAGCCCTTTCCAAAGAGCCATGAAAAGACTTTCTACTCCCAAGGAGACAAGAGATATTAAGCCGAAATGACGTCCGACGCGCGCATTTCCTCCGCCGCGCACCACATTTAAAAAAATCATAGCGTGAAAACCGTGGGTTCGATCCGCGTGCCGCTCGAAGGCGATTACAGGGGAGATGCAGCCCTTTCCAAAGAGCCATGAACAGACTTTCTACTCCCAAGGAGACCAGAAATATTAACTTATAAAGCGTTACGCTCCAGTCGGATGAACGAGAAACGCTTGTACAATTGCAACGAATTGGAGGAGAAAGCTTAAACAAACGCGCTGACTTTGAACGCTCACATCTAGGCCGGGCCAACTCCAAATGGCGTGCAACTCGGTGTGCATCACCTCCATGACTGTCCCTAACGAACGCCACCTGCCACGCTTTCGGCCTATCCCTGGCGGCATTAAAAAATCGTAGCGTGATAACGATGGTTCCGATGCGCGTGCCGCTCGAAGGCGATTACAGGGGAGATACAGCCCTTTCCAAAGAGCCATGAACAGACTTTCTACTCCCAAGGAGACAAGAGATATTACGCGCATTTTCTCCGACGCGCACCACGTTTAAAAAATCGTAGCGTGAGAACGGTGGGTCCGATCCGCGTGCCGCTTAAAGGCGATTACAGGGGAGATGCAACCCTTTCCAAAGAGGCATGAACAGACTTCCTACTCCCAAGGAGACAAGAGATATTAAGCCGCAATGACGTCCGACGCGCGCATTTTCTCCGCCGCGCAGCACATTTAAAAAAATCATAGCGTGAAAACCGTGGGTTCGATCCGCGTGCCGCTCGAAGGCGATTACAGGGGAGATGGAGCGCTTTCCAAAGAGGCATGAACAGACTTCCTACTCCCAAGGAGCCCAAAGATATTAAGCCGCAAATACGTCCTACGCGCGTCTTTTCTACGCCGCGCACCACATTTAAAAAATCGTAGCGTAAGAACGGTGGGTCCGATCCGCGTGCCGCTTAAAGGCGATTACAGGGGAGATGCAAACCTTTCCAAAGAGCCATGAAAAGACTTTCTACTCCCAAGGAGACAAGAGATATTAAGCCGCAATGACGTCCGACGCGCGCATTTTCTCCGACGCGCAACACATTTAAAAAAATCATAGCGTGAAAACCGTGGGTTCGATCCGCGTGCCGCTCGAAGGCGATTACAGGAGAGATGCAGCCCTTTCCAAAGAGCCATGAACAGACTTTCTACTCCCAATGAGACAAGAGATATCAAGCCGCAAATACGTCCGGCGCGCGTCTATTCTCCGCCGCGCAACACATTTAAAAAAATCGAAGCGTGAAAACCGTGGGTTCGATCCGCGTGCCGCTTAAAGGCGATTACAGGGGAGATGCAGCCCTTTCCAAAGAGCCATGAAAAGACTTTCTACTCCCAAGGAGACAAGAGATATTAAGCCGAAATGACGTCCGACGCGCGCATTTCCTCCGCCGCGCACCACATTTAAAAAAATCATAGCGTGAAAACCGTGGGTTCGATCCGCGTGCCGCTCGAAGGCGATTACAGCGGAGATGCAGCCCTTTCCAAAGAGCCATGAAAAGACTTTCTACTCCCAAGGAGACAATAGATATTAAGCCGAAATGACGTCCGACGCGCGCATTTTCTCCGACGCGCACCACATTTAAAAAAATCATAGCGTGAAAACCGTGGGTTCGATCCGCGTGCCGCTCGAAGGCGATTACAAGGGAGATGCAGCCCTTTCCAAAGAGCCATGAACAGACTTTCTACTCCCAAGGAGACCAGAAATATTAACTTATAAAGCGTTACGCTCCAGTCGGATGAACGAGAAACGCTTGTACAATTGCAACGAATTGGAGGAGAAAGTTTAAACAAACGCGCTGACTTTGAACGCTCACATCTAGGCCGGGCCAACTCCAAATGGCGTGCAACTCGGTGTGCATCACCTCCATGACTGTCCCTAACGAACGCCACCTGCCACGCTTTCGGCCTATCCCTGGCGGCATTAAAAAATCGTAGCGTGATAACGATGGTTCCGATGCGCGTGCCGCTCGAAGGCGATTACAGGGGAGATACAGCCCTTTCCAAAGAGCCATGAACAGACTTTCTACTCCCAAGGAGACAAGAGATATTACGCGCATTTTCTCCGACGCGCACCACGTTTAAAAAATCGTAGCGTGAGAACGGTGGGTCCGATCCGCGTGCCGCTTAAAGGCGATTACAGGGGAGATGCAACCCTTTCCAAAGAGGCATGAACAGACTTCCTACTCCCAAGGAGACAAGAGATATTAAGCCGCAATGACGTCCGACGCGCGCATTTTCTCCGCCGCGCAGCACATTTAAAAAAATCATAGCGTGAAAACCGTGGGTTCGATTCGCGTGCCGCTCGAAGGCGATTACAGGGGAGATGCAGCCCTTTCCAAAGAGGCATGAACAGACTTCCTACTCCCAAGGAGCCCAAAGATATTAAGCCGCAAATACGTCCTACGCGCGTCTTTTCTACGCCGCGCACCACATTTAAAAAATCGTAGCGTAAGAACGGTGGGTCCGATCCGCGTGCCGCTTAAAGGCGATTACAGGGGAGATGCAAACCTTTCCAAAGAGCCATGAAAAGACTTTCTACTCCCAAGGAGACAAGAGATATTAAGCCGCAATGACGTCCGACGCGCGCATTTTCTCCGACGCGCAACACATTTAAAAAAATCATAGCGTGAAAACCGTGGGTTCGATCCGCGTGCCGCTCGAAGGCGATTACAGGGGAGATGCAGCCCTTTCCAAAGAGCCATGAACAGACTTTCTACTCCCAATGAGACAAGAGATATCAAGCCGCAAATACGTCCGGCGCGCGTCTATTCTCCGCCGCGCAACACATTTAAAAAAATCGAAGCGTGAAAACCGTGGGTTCGATCCGCGTGCCGCTTAAAGGCGATTACAGGGGAGATGCAGCCCTTTCCAAAGAGCCATGAAAAGACTTTCTACTCCCAAGGAGACAAGAGATATTAAGCCGAAATGACGTCCGACGCGCGCATTTCCTCCGCCGCGCACCACATTTAAAAAAATCATAGCGTGAAAACCGTGGGTTCGATCCGCGTGCCGCTCGAAGGCGATTACAGCGGAGATGCAGCCCTTTCCAAAGAGCCATGAAAAGACTTTCTACTCCCAAGGAGACAATAGATATTAAGCCGAAATGACGTCCGACGCGCGCATTTTCTCCGACGCGCACCACATTTAAAAAAATCATAGCGTGAAAACCGTGGGTTCGATCCGCGTGCCGCTCGAAGGCGATTACAGGGGAGATGCAGCCCTTTCCAAAGAGCCATGAACAGACTTTCTACTCCCAAGGAGACCAGAAATATTAACTTATAAAGCGTTACGCTCCAGTCGGATGAACGAGAAACGCTTGTACAATTGCAACGAATTGGAGGAGAAAGTTTAAACAAACGCGCTGACTTTGAACGCTCACATCTAGGCCGGGCCAACTCCAAATGGCGTGCAACTCGGTGTGCATCACCTCCATGACTGTCCCTAACGAACGCCACCTGCCACGCTTTCGGCCTATCCCTGGCGGCATTAAAAAATCGTAGCGTGATAACGATGGTTCCGATGCGCGTGCCGCTCGAAGGCGATTACAGGGGAGATACAGCCCTTTCCAAAGAGCCATGAACAGACTTTCTACTCCCAAGGAGACAAGAGATATTACGCGCATTTTCTCCGACGCGCACCACGTTTAAAAAATCGTAGCGTGAGAACGGTGGGTCCGATCCGCGTGCCGCTTAAAGGCGATTACAGGGGAGATGCAACCCTTTCCAAAGAGGCATGAACAGACTTCCTACTCCCAAGGAGACAAGAGATATTAAGCCGCAATGACGTCCGACGCGCGCATTTTCTCCGCCGCGCAGCACATTTAAAAAAATCATAGCGTGAAAACCGTGGGTTCGATCCGCGTGCCGCTCGAAGGCGATTACAGGGGAGATGGAGCCCTTTCCAAAGAGGCATGAACAGACTTCCTACTCCCAAGGAGCCCAAAGATATTAAGCCGCAATTACGTCCTACGCGCGTCTTTTCTACGCCGCGCACCACATTTAAAAAATCGTAGCGTAAGAACGGTGGGTCCGATCCGCGTGCCGCTTAAAGGCGATTACAGGGGAGATGCAAACCTTTCCAAAGAGCCATGAAAAGACTTTCTACTCCCAAGGAGACAAGAGATATTAAGCCGCAATGACGTCCGACGCGCGCATTTTCTCCGACGCGCAACACATTTAAAAAAATCATAGCGTGAAAACCGTGGGTTCGATCCGCGTGCCGCTCGAAGGCGATTACAGGGGAGATGCAGCCCTTACCAAAGAGCCATGAACAGACTTTCTACTCCCAAGGAGACCAGAAATATTAACTTATAAAGCGTTACGCTCCAGTCGGATGAACGAGAAACGCTTGTACAATTGCAACGAATTGGAGGAGAAAGCTTAAACAAACGCGCTGACTTTGAACGCTCACATCTAGGCCGGGCCAACTCCAAATGGCGTGCAACTCGGTGTGCATCACCTCCATGACTGTCCCTAACGAACGCCACCTGCCACGCTTTCGGCCTATCCCTGGCGGCATTAAAAAATCGTAGCGTGATAACGATGGTTCCGATGCGCGTGCCGCTCGAAGGCGATTACAGGGGAGATACAGCCCTTTCCAAAGAGCCATGAACAGACTTTCTACTCCCAAGGAGACAAGAGATATTACGCGCATTTTCTCCGACGCGCACCACGTTTAAAAAATCGTAGCGTGAGAACGGTGGGTCCGATCCGCGTGCCGCTTAAAGGCGATTACAGGGGAGATGCAACCCTTTCCAAAGAGGCATGAACAGACTTCCTACTCCCAAGGAGACAAGAGATATTAAGCCGCAATGACGTCCGACGCGCGCATTTTCTCCGCCGCGCAGCACATTTAAAAAAATCATAGCGTGAAAACCGTGGGTTCGATCCGCGTGCCGCTCGAAGGCGATTACAGGGGAGATGGAGCCCTTTCCAAAGAGCCATGAACAGACTTTCTACTCCCAAGGAGCCCAAAGATATTAAGCCGCAAATACGTCCTACGCGCGTCTTTTCTACGCCGCGCACCACATTTAAAAAATCGTAGCGTAAGAACGGTGGGTCCGATCCGCGTGCCGCTTAAAGGCGATTACAGGGGAGATGCAAACCTTTCCAAAGAGCCATGAAAAGACTTTCTACTCCCAAGGAGACAAGAGATATTAAGCCGCAATGACGTCCGACGCGCGCATTTTCTCCGACGCGCAACACATTTAAAAAAATCATAGCGTGAAAACCGTGGGTTCGATCCGCGTGCCGCTCGAAGGCGATTACAGGGGAGATGCAGCCCTTTCCAAAGAGCCATGAACAGACTTTCTACTCCCAATGAGACAAGAGATATCAAGCCGCAAATACGTCCGGCGCGCGTCTATTCTCCGCCGCGCAACACATTTAAAAAAATCGAAGCGTGAAAACCGTGGGTTCGATCCGCGTGCCGCTTAAAGGCGATTACAGGGGAGATGCAGCCCTTTCCAAAGAGCCATGAACAGACTTTCTACTCCCAAGGAGACAAGAGATATTAAGCCGAAATGACGTCCGACGCGCGCATTTCCTCCGCCGCGCACCACATTTAAAAAAATCATAGCGTGAAAACCGTGGGTTCGATCCGCGTGCCGCTCGAAGGCGATTACAGCGGAGATGCAGCCCTTTCCAAAGAGCCATGAAAAGACTTTCTACTCCCAAGGAGACAATAGATATTAAGCCGAAATGACGTCCGACGCGCGCATTTTCTCCGACGCGCACCACATTTAAAAAAATCATAGCGTGAAAACCGTGGGTTCGATCCGCGTGCCGCTCGAAGGCGATTACAGCGGAGATGCAGCCCTTTCCAAAGAGCCATGAAAAGACTTTCTACTCCCAAGGAGACAAGAGATATTAAGCCGAAATGACGTCCGACGCGCGCATTTCCTCCGCCGCGCACCACATTTAAAAAAATCATAGCGTGAAAACCGTGGGTTCGATCCGCGTGCCGCTCGAAGGCGATTACAGGGGAGATGCAGCCCTTTCCAAAGAGCCATGAACAGACTTTCTACTCCCAAGGAGACCAGAAATATTAACTTATAAAGCGTTACGCTCCAGTCGGATGAACGAGAAACGCTTGTACAATTGCAACGAATTGGAGGAGAAAGCTTAAACAAACGCGCTGACTTTGAACGCTCACATCTAGGCCGGGCCAACTCCAAATGGCGTGCAACTCGGTGTGCATCACCTCCATGACTGTCCCTAACGAACGCCACCTGCCACGCTTTCGGCCTATCCCTGGCGGCATTAAAAAATCGTAGCGTGATAACGATGGTTCCGATGCGCGTGCCGCTCGAAGGCGATTACAGGGGAGATACAGCCCTTTCCAAAGAGCCATGAACAGACTTTCTACTCCCAAGGAGACAAGAGATATTACGCGCATTTTCTCCGACGCGCACCACGTTTAAAAAATCGTAGCGTGAGAACGGTGGGTCCGATCCGCGTGCCGCTTAAAGGCGATTACAGGGGAGATGCAACCCTTTCCAAAGAGGCATGAACAGACTTCCTACTCCCAAGGAGACAAGAGATATTAAGCCGCAATGACGTCCGACGCGAGCATTTTCTCCGCCGCGCAGCACATTTAAAAAATCGTATCGGAAGAACGGTGGGTCCAATCCGCGTGCCGCTTAAAGGCGATTACAAGGGAGATGCAAACCTTTCCAAAGAGCCATGAAAAGACTTTCTACTCCCAAGGAGACAATAGATATTAAGCCGAAATGACGTCCGACGCGCGCATTTTCTCCGACGCGCACCACATTTAAAAAAATCATAGCGTGAAAACCGTGGGTTCGATCCGCGTGCCGCTCGAAGGCGATTACAGCGGAGATGCAGCCCTTTCCAAAGAGCCATGAAAAGACTTTCTACTCCCAAGGAGACAAGAGATATTAAGCCGAAATGACGTCCGACGCGCGCATTTCCTCCGCCGCGCACCACATTTAAAAAAATCATAGCGTGAAAACCGTGGGTTCGATCCGCGTGCCGCTCGAAGGCGATTACAGGGGAGATGCAGCCCTTTCCAAAGAGCCATGAACAGACTTTCTACTCCCAAGGAGACCAGAAATATTAACTTATAAAGCGTTACGCTCCAGTCGGATGAACGAGAAACGCTTGTACAATTGCAACGAATTGGAGGAGAAAGCTTAAACAAACGCGCTGACTTTGAACGCTCACATCTAGGCCGGGCCAACTCCAAATGGCGTGCAACTCGGTGTGCATCACCTCCATGACTGTCCCTAACGAACGCCACCTGCCACGCTTTCGGCCTATCCCTGGCGGCATTAAAAAATCGTAGCGTGATAACGATGGTTCCGATGCGCGTGCCGCTCGAAGGCGATTACAGGGGAGATACAGCCCTTTCCAAAGAGCCATGAACAGACTTTCTACTCCCAAGGAGACAAGAGATATTACGCGCATTTTCTCCGACGCGCACCACGTTTAAAAAATCGTAGCGTGAGAACGGTGGGTCCGATCCGCGTGCCGCTTAAAGGCGATTACAGGGGAGATGCAACCCTTTCCAAAGAGGCATGAACAGACTTCCTACTCCCAAGGAGACAAGAGATATTAAGCCGCAATGACGTCCGACGCGCGCATTTTCTCCGCCGCGCAGCACATTTAAAAAAATCATAGCGTGAAAACCGTGGGTTCGATCCGCGTGCCGCTCGAAGGCGATTACAGGGGAGATGGAGCGCTTTCCAAAGAGGCATGAACAGACTTCCTACTCCCAAGGAGCCCAAAGATATTAAGCCGCAAATACGTCCTACGCGCGTCTTTTCTACGCCGCGCACCACATTTAAAAAATCGTAGCGTAAGAACGGTGGGTCCGATCCGCGTGCCGCTTAAAGGCGATTACAGGGGAGATGCAAACCTTTCCAAAGAGCCATGAAAAGACTTTCTACTCCCAAGCAGACAAGAGATATTAAGCCGCAATGACGTCCGACGCGCGCATTTTCTCCGACGCGCAACACATTTAAAAAAATCATAGCGTGAAAACCGTGGGTTCGATCCGCGTGCCGCTCGAAGGCGATTACAGGAGAGATGCAGCCCTTTCCAAAGAGCCATGAACAGACTTTCTACTCCCAATGAGACAAGAGATATCAAGCCGCAAATACGTCCGGCGCGCGTCTATTCTCCGCCGCGCAACACATTTAAAAAAATCGAAGCGTGAAAACCGTGGGTTCGATCCGCGTGCCGCTTAAAGGCGATTACAGGGGAGATGCAGCCCTTTCCAAAGAGCCATGAAAAGACTTTCTACTCCCAAGGAGACAAGAGATATTAAGCCGAAATGACGTCCGACGCGCGCATTTCCTCCGCCGCGCACCACATTTAAAAAAATCATAGCGTGAAAACCGTGGGTTCGATCCGCGTGCCGCTCGAAGGCGATTACAGCGGAGATGCAGCCCTTTCCAAAGAGCCATGAAAAGACTTTCTACTCCCAAGGAGACAATAGATATTAAGCCGAAATGACGTCCGACGCGCGCATTTTCTCCGACGCGCACCACATTTAAAAAAATCATAGCGTGAAAACCGTGGGTTCGATCCGCGTGCCGCTCGAAGGCGATTACAAGGGAGATGCAGCCCTTTCCAAAGAGCCATGAACAGACTTTCTACTCCCAAGGAGACCAGAAATATTAACTTATAAAGCGTTACGCTCCAGTCGGATGAACGAGAAACGCTTGTACAATTGCAACGAGTTGGAGGAGAAAGTTTAAACAAACGCGCTGACTTTGAACGCTCACATCTAGGCCGGGCCAACTCCAAATGGCGTGCAACTCGGTGTGCATCACCTCCATGACTGTCCCTAACGAACGCCACCTGCCACGCTTTCGGCCTATCCCTGGCGGCATTAAAAAATCGTAGCGTGATAACGATGGTTCCGATGCGCGTGCCGCTCGAAGGCGATTACAGGGGAGATACAGCCCTTTCCAAAGAGCCATGAACAGACTTTCTACTCCCAAGGAGACAAGAGATATTACGCGCATTTTCTCCGACGCGCACCACGTTTAAAAAATCGTAGCGTGAGAACGGTGGGTCCGATCCGCGTGCCGCTTAAAGGCGATTACAGGGGAGATGCAACCCTTTCCAAAGAGGCATGAACAGACTTCCTACTCCCAAGGAGACAAGAGATATTAAGCCGCAATGACGTCCGGCGCGCGCATTTTCTCCGCCGCGCAGCACATTTAAAAAAATCATAGCGTGAAAACCGTGGGTTCGATTCGCGTGCCGCTCGAAGGCGATTACAGGGGAGATGCAGCCCTTTCCAAAGAGGCATGAACAGACTTCCTACTCCCAAGGAGCCCAAAGATATTAAGCCGCAAATACGTCCTACGCGCGTCTTTTCTACGCCGCGCACCACATTTAAAAAATCGTAGCGTAAGAACGGTGGGTCCGATCCGCGTGCCGCTTAAAGGCGATTACAGGGGAGATGCAAACCTTTCCAAAGAGCCATGAAAAGACTTTCTACTCCCAAGGAGACAAGAGATATTAAGCCGCAATGACGTCCGACGCGCGCATTTTCTCCGACGCGCAACACATTTAAAAAAATCATAGCGTGAAAACCGTGGGTTCGATCCGCGTGCCGCTCGAAGGCGATTACAGGGGAGATGCAGCCCTTTCCAAAGAGCCATGAACAGACTTTCTACTCCCAATGAGACAAGAGATATCAAGCCGCAAATACGTCCGGCGCGCGTCTATTCTCCGCCGCGCAACACATTTAAAAAAATCGAAGCGTGAAAACCGTGGGTTCGATCCGCGTGCCGCTTAAAGGCGATTACAGGGGAGATGCAGCCCTTTCCAAAGAGCCATGAAAAGACTTTCTACTCCCAAGGAGACAAGAGATATTAAGCCGAAATGACGTCCGACGCGCGCATTTCCTCCGCCGCGCACCACATTTAAAAAAATCATAGCGTGAAAACCGTGGGTTCGATCCGCGTGCCGCTCGAAGGCGATTACAGCGGAGATGCAGCCCTTTCCAAAGAGCCATGAAAAGACTTTCTACTCCCAAGGAGACAATAGATATTAAGCCGAAATGACGTCCGACGCGCGCATTTTCTCCGACGCGCACCACATTTAAAAAAATCATAGCGTGAAAACCGTGGGTTCGATCCGCGTGCCGCTCGAAGGCGATTACAGGGGAGATGCAGCCCTTTCCAAAGAGCCATGAACAGACTTTCTACTCCCAAGGAGACCAGAAATATTAACTTATAAAGCGTTACGCTCCAGTCGGATGAACGAGAAACGCTTGTACAATTGCAACGAATTGGAGGAGAAAGTTTAAACAAACGCGCTGACTTTGAACGCTCACATCTAGGCCGGGCCAACTCCAAATGGCGTGCAACTCGGTGTGCATCACCTCCATGACTGTCCCTAACGAACGCCACCTGCCACGCTTTCGGCCTATCCCTGGCGGCATTAAAAAATCGTAGCGTGATAACGATGGTTCCGATGCGCGTGCCGCTCGAAGGCGATTACAGGGGAGATACAGCCCTTTCCAAAGAGCCATGAACAGACTTTCTACTCCCAAGGAGACAAGAGATATTACGCGCATTTTCTCCGACGCGCACCACGTTTAAAAAATCGTAGCGTGAGAACGGTGGGTCCGATCCGCGTGCCGCTTAAAGGCGATTACAGGGGAGATGCAACCCTTTCCAAAGAGGCATGAACAGACTTCCTACTCCCAAGGAGACAAGAGATATTAAGCCGCAATGACGTCCGACGCGCGCATTTTCTCCGCCGCGCAGCACATTTAAAAAAATCATAGCGTGAAAACCGTGGGTTCGATCCGCGTGCCGCTCGAAGGCGATTACAGGGGAGATGGAGCCCTTTCCAAAGAGGCATGAACAGACTTCCTACTCCCAAGGAGCCCAAAGATATTAAGCCGCAATTACGTCCTACGCGCGTCTTTTCTACGCCGCGCACCACATTTAAAAAATCGTAGCGTAAGAACGGTGGGTCCGATCCGCGTGCCGCTTAAAGGCGATTACAGGGGAGATGCAAACCTTTCCAAAGAGCCATGAAAAGACTTTCTACTCCCAAGGAGACAAGAGATATTAAGCCGCAATGACGTCCGACGCGCGCATTTTCTCCGACGCGCAACACATTTAAAAAAATCATAGCGTGAAAACCGTGGGTTCGATCCGCGTGCCGCTCGAAGGCGATTACAGGGGAGATGCAGCCCTTACCAAAGAGCCATGAACAGACTTTCTACTCCCAAGGAGACCAGAAATATTAACTTATAAAGCGTTACGCTCCAGTCGGATGAACGAGAAACGCTTGTACAATTGCAACGAATTGGAGGAGAAAGCTTAAACAAACGCGCTGACTTTGAACGCTCACATCTAGGCCGGGCCAACTCCAAATGGCGTGCAACTCGGTGTGCATCACCTCCATGACTGTCCCTAACGAACGCCACCTGCCACGCTTTCGGCCTATCCCTGGCGGCATTAAAAAATCGTAGCGTGATAACGATGGTTCCGATGCGCGTGCCGCTCGAAGGCGATTACAGGGGAGATACAGCCCTTTCCAAAGAGCCATGAACAGACTTTCTACTCCCAAGGAGACAAGAGATATTACGCGCATTTTCTCCGACGCGCACCACGTTTAAAAAATCGTAGCGTGAGAACGGTGGGTCCGATCCGCGTGCCGCTTAAAGGCGATTACAGGGGAGATGCAACCCTTTCCAAAGAGGCATGAACAGACTTCCTACTCCCAAGGAGACAAGAGATATTAAGCCGCAATGACGTCCGACGCGCGCATTTTCTCCGCCGCGCAGCACATTTAAAAAAATCATAGCGTGAAAACCGTGGGTTCGATCCGCGTGCCGCTCGAAGGCGATTACAGGGGAGATGCAGCCCTTTCCAAAGAGCCATGAACAGACTTTCTACTCCCAATGAGACAAGAGATATCAAGCCGCAAATACGTCCGGCGCGCGTCTATTCTCCGCCGCGCAACACATTTAAAAAAATCGAAGCGTGAAAACCGTGGGTTCGATCCGCGTGCCGCTTAAAGGCGATTACAGGGGAGATGCAGCCCTTTCCAAAGAGCCATGAACAGACTTTCTACTCCCAAGGAGACAAGAGATATTAAGCCGAAATGACGTCCGACGCGCGCATTTCCTCCGCCGCGCACCACATTTAAAAAAATCATAGCGTGAAAACCGTGGGTTCGATCCGCGTGCCGCTCGAAGGCGATTACAGCGGAGATGCAGCCCTTTCCAAAGAGCCATGAAAAGACTTTCTACTCCCAAGGAGACAATAGATATTAAGCCGAAATGACGTCCGACGCGCGCATTTTCTCCGACGCGCACCACATTTAAAAAAATCATAGCGTGAAAACCGTGGGTTCGATCCGCGTGCCGCTCGAAGGCGATTACAGCGGAGATGCAGCCCTTTCCAAAGAGCCATGAAAAGACTTTCTACTCCCAAGGAGACAAGAGATATTAAGCCGAAATGACGTCCGACGCGCGCATTTCCTCCGCCGCGCACCACATTTAAAAAAATCATAGCGTGAAAACCGTGGGTTCGATCCGCGTGCCGCTCGAAGGCGATTACAGGGGAGATGCAGCCCTTTCCAAAGAGCCATGAACAGACTTTCTACTCCCAAGGAGACCAGAAATATTAACTTATAAAGCGTTACGCTCCAGTCGGATGAACGAGAAACGCTTGTACAATTGCAACGAATTGGAGGAGAAAGCTTAAACAAACGCGCTGACTTTGAACGCTCACATCTAGGCCGGGCCAACTCCAAATGGCGTGCAACTCGGTGTGCATCACCTCCATGACTGTCCCTAACGAACGCCACCTGCCACGCTTTCGGCCTATCCCTGGCGGCATTAAAAAATCGTAGCGTGATAACGATGGTTCCGATGCGCGTGCCGCTCGAAGGCGATTACAGGGGAGATACAGCCCTTTCCAAAGAGCCATGAACAGACTTTCTACTCCCAAGGAGACAAGAGATATTACGCGCATTTTCTCCGACGCGCACCACGTTTAAAAAATCGTAGCGTGAGAACGGTGGGTCCGATCCGCGTGCCGCTTAAAGGCGATTACAGGGGAGATGCAACCCTTTCCAAAGAGGCATGAACAGACTTCCTACTCCCAAGGAGACAAGAGATATTAAGCCGCAATGACGTCCGACGCGCGCATTTTCTCCGACGCGCAGCACATTTAAAAAAATCATAGCGTGAAAACCGTGGGTTCGATCCGCGTGCCGCTCGAAGGCGATTACAGGGGAGATGGAGCCCTTTCCAAAGAGGCATGAACAGACTTCCTACTCCCAAGGAGCCCAAAGATATTAAGCCGCAAATACGTCCTACGCGCGTCTTTTCTACGCCGCGCACCACATTTAAAAAATCGTAGCGTAAGAACGGTGGGTCCGATCCGCGTGCCGCTTAAAGGCGATTACAGGGGAGATGCAAACCTTTCCAAAGAGCCATGAAAAGACTTTCTACTCCCAAGGAGACAAGAGATATTAAGCCGCAATGACGTCCGACGCGCGCATTTTCTCCGACGCGCAACACATTTAAAAAAATCATAGCGTGAAAACCGTGGGTTCGATCCGCGTGCCGCTCGAAGGCGATTACAGGGGAGATGCAGCCCTTTCCAAAGAGCCATGAACAGACTTTCTACTCCCAATGAGACAAGAGATATCAAGCCGCAAATACGTCCGACGCGCGTCTATTCTCCGCCGCGCAACACATTTAAAAAAATCGAAGCGTGAAAACCGTGGGTTCGATCCGCGTGCCGCTTAAAGGCGATTACAGGGGAGATGCAGCCCTTTCCAAAGAGCCATGAAAAGACTTTCTACTCCCAAGGAGACAAGAGATATTAAGCCGAAATGACGTCCGACGCGCGCATTTCCTCCGCCGCGCACCACATTTAAAAAAATCATAGCGTGAAAACCGTGGGTTCGATCCGCGTGCCGCTCGAAGGCGATTACAGCGGAGATGCAGCCCTTTCCAAAGAGCCATGAACAGACTTTCTACTCCCAAGGAGACCAGAAATATTAACTTATAAAGCGTTACGCTCCAGTCGGATGAACGAGAAACGCTTGTACAATTGCAACGAATTGGAGGAGAAAGTTTAAACAAACGCGCTGACTTTGAACGCTCACATCTAGGCCGGGCCAACTCCAAATGGCGTGCAACTCGGTGTGCATCACCTCCATGACTGTCCCTAACGAACGCCACCTGCCACGCTTTCGGCCTATCCCTGGCGGCATTAAAAAATCGTAGCGTGATAACGATGGTTCCGATGCGCGTGCCGCTCGAAGGCGATTACAGGGGAGATACAGCCCTTTCCAAAGAGCCATGAACAGACTTTCTACTCCCAAGGAGACAAGAGATATTACGCGCATTTTCTCCGACGCGCACCACGTTTAAAAAATCGTAGCGTGAGAACGGTGGGTCCGATCCGCGTGCCGCTTAAAGGCGATTACAGGGGAGATGCAACCCTTTCCAAAGAGGCATGAACAGACTTCCTACTCCCAAGGAGACAAGAGATATTAAGCCGCAATGACGTCCGACGCGCGCATTTTCTCCGCCGCGCAGCACATTTAAAAAAATCATAGCGTGAAAACCGTGGGTTCGATTCGCGTGCCGCTCGAAGGCGATTACAGGGGAGATGCAGCCCTTTCCAAAGAGGCATGAACAGACTTCCTACTCCCAAGGAGCCCAAAGATATTAAGCCGCAAATACGTCCTACGCGCGTCTTTTCTACGCCGCGCACCACATTTAAAAAATCGTAGCGTAAGAACGGTGGGTCCGATCCGCGTGCCGCTTAAAGGCCATTACAGGGGAGATGCAAACCTTTCCAAAGAGCCATGAAAAGACTTTCTACTCCCAAGGAGACAAGAGATATTAAGCCGCAATGACGTCCGACGCGCGCATTTTCTCCGACGCGCAACACATTTAAAAAAATCATAGCGTGAAAACCGTGGGTTCGATCCGCGTGCCGCTCGAAGGCGATTACAGGGGAGATGCAGCCCTTTCCAAAGAGCCATGAACAGACTTTCTACTCCCAATGAGACAAGAGATATCAAGCCGCAAATACGTCCGGCGCGCGTCTATTCTCCGCCGCGCAACACATTTAAAAAAATCGTAGCGTGAAAACCGTGGGTTCGATCCGCGTGCCGCTTAAAGGCGATTACAGGGGAGATGCAGCCCTTTCCAAAGAGCCATGAAAAGACTTTCTACTCCCAAGGAGACAAGAGATATTAAGCCGAAATGACGTCCGACGCGCGCATTTCCTCCGCCGCGCACCACATTTAAAAAAATCATAGCGTGAAAACCGTGGGTTCGATCCGCGTGCCGCTCGAAGGCGATTACAGGGGAGATGCAGCCCTTTCCAAAGATCCATGAACAGACTTCCTACTCCCAAGGAGACAAGAGATATTAACATATAAAGCGTTACGCTCCAGTCGGATGAGCGAGAAACGCTTGAGCAGTTGCAACGAATTGGAGGAGAAAGTTTAAACAAACGCGCTGACTTTGAACGCTCACATCTAGGTCTGGCCAAGTCCAAATGGCGTGCAACTCGGTGCGCATCACCTCCATGACTGTCCCTAACGAACGCCACCTGCCACGCTTTCGGCCCGTCCCTGGCGGCTTTAAAAAATCGTAGCGTGATAACCGTGGGTCCAATCCGCTTGAAGCTCGAAGGCGATTAGAGGGGAGATGCAGCCCTTTCCAAAGAGCCATGAACAGACTTCCTACTCCCAAGGAGACAAGAGATATTAAGCCACAAATACGTCCGGACCGCGTCTTTTCTCCGCAGCTCACCACATTTAAAAAAATCGTAGCGTGAAAACCGTGGGTTCGATATAGTATACATACAGAGTATATAGTTTGACCAAAAGATCGTGCTGATCTTTGATCTCCTGGTTCTTCATCTCCAGCGCCACTTTCAGACTCATAATGTCCTCCTCTATGGGCTGGTATAACACAGACACGAATCATCACTACAGCCAGTACAATGGAAAGGTGGGAATGTGTACTGAATGTGTACTGACGTTATAAGTGAGAGGTGGTGGTACTGGTGGATGTGTAATGACACTATAAGGGATCTCTACCTGCAGTGACAGTTTGAGCTTCTCAAGTTCTTCCTCCAGAGATTTCTTCTCCTGTTCACAGGACATTTTAATATCTGCCAGAGCAAGTATCATTACTGCTGGATATAACACAGATTGTATATACTACATAATTACTACTGAATATATAAAATATAATATATATACTACTATACATATATTAGTGTCACTTTTATTGGAGCCTAAAGGCTAACATTCATTATTAGTTATGTTAGTATTATTGCATTTCCATAGTACTTACTCTTGATGGACCTGTTATGCTCCTCCTCCTCCTGCTGTTTCTGCAGGAGCTCTGTCTCCTCCTGCTGCTTGTGTTTCAGCATCTCCTGAAGAACCTGCAGCTCCTTCTGCTTCTGCAACCTCAACTCCTTCAGCTGCTCCAACAAACTGTTCTCCAACTCCTCCTTCTCACACCGCAAACACTCCAATCGGGCCACAGGCCCCACTAGTGACACAGAACCACACACACACACAGACACAGACACACACACACACACACACACACACACACACACACACACACACACACACACACACACAGAGAGATAAACAAGTATAAATGTATAATAATTTGTGGATAAAATTATTATGAGATTATTTATAATCAAACGACTACACTACACAACCACTTCTTCCTTTTATTTACATATTATACAGACATTTACAGATATTTACATTTTATTTACCCGCGTGCGTCTCTCTTCTCCAAGGTAGCGGAGAGATATGAAAGGATAAAAGGGGAAAAGAATAAAATGCACGTCGGTTTTAAATTCGCAGGCTACCTGCGCTGAAGGCGTGGAAAACGAGCACGTGACGGAAAGGCTTCCGTACCCGATGGGTCCAAATCACATGCCCAGCAAAGTAGCCTTAAACCTGGACACACAATGGAGACCATTTGACCCTTTAAAATCATACTACAAGCAGACTTCCAGGCCCAAGAGGTCACACAGTCATGCCCAGCAAAGTACCTCTGGGCCTGGGCACACTTCACGCAGTTTGACCGTTTAAATAAAACTAGAAACAGACTTCCTGGCCCAAGAGGTCACACAGTCATGCCCAGCAAGGTTGCTTTAAACGTGGGCACACTTCAGACCGTTTCACTCTTTAAATCATTCAAAGCACCACATTTCAAGGCCCAAGAGGTCACAGAATCATGCCCATCAAAGTAGCTCTGGGCCTGGGCACACTTCACGCAGTTTGACCCTTTAAATAATACTACAACCAGACACATACAGGTGCGCACATATACACAGATACACATTCTGTTTAAATTTCTTCACATCTGCAGACTAGAGTAAGCTGAGGGTATAGTGTTCAACCAGGTACTACATAAACAGTATATAGTATATATACAGAGGATATAGTGTTAAACCAGGTACTACATACAGAGTATATAGTATACATACAGAGTATATAGTTTGACCAAAAGATCGTGCTGATCTTTGATCTCCTGGTTCTTCATCTCCAGCGCCACTTTCAGACTCATAATGTCCTCCTCTATGGGCTGGTATAACCCACACACACGAATCATCACTACAGCCAGTACAATGGAAAGGTGGGAATGTGTACTGAATGTGTACTGACGTTATAAGTGAAAGGTGGAGGTACTGGTGGATGTGTACTGACACTATAAGGGATCTCTACCTGCAGTGACAGTCTGAGCTTCTCAAGTTCTTCCTCCAGAGATTTCTTCTCCTGTTCACAGGCCATTTTCATATCTGCCAGAGCAAGTATCATTACTGCTGGATATAACACAGATTGTATATACTACATAATTACTACTGAATATATAAAATATAATATATATAGTACTATACATATATTAGTATCACTTTTATTGGAGCCTAAAGGCTAACATTCATTATTAGTTATGTTAGTATTATTGCATTTCCATAGTACTTACACTTGATGGACCTGTTATGCTCCTCCTCCTCCTGCTGTTTCTGCAGGAGCTCTGTCTCCTCCTGCTGCTTGTGTTTCAGCATCTCCTGAAGAACCTGCAGCTCCTTCTGCTTCTGCAACCTCAACTCCTTCAGCTGCTCCAACAAACTGTTCTCCAACTCCTCTTTCTCACACCGCAAACACTCCAATCGGGCCACAGGCCCCACTAGTGACACAGAACCACACACACACACACAAACACACACACACACACAAAGAGAGAGATAAACATGTATAAATGTATAAGAATTTGTGGATAACATTATTATGAGATTATTCATAATCAAACGACTACACTACACAACCACTTCTTCCTTTTATTTACATATTATACAGATATTTACAGATATTTACATTTTATTTACCCGCATGCGTCTCTCTTCTCCAAGGTAGCGGAGAGATATGAAAGGATAAAAGGGGAAAAGAATAAAATGCACGTCGGTTTTAAATTCGCAGGCTACCTGCACTGAAGGCATGGAAAACGAGCACGTGACGGAAAGGCTTCCGTACCCGATGGGTCCAAATCACATGCCCAGCAAAGTAGCCTTAAACCTGGACACACAATGGAGACCATTTGACCCTTTAAAATCATACTACAACCAGACTTCCAGGCCCAAGAGGTCACACAGTCATGCCCAGCAAGGATGCTTTAAACGTGGGCACACTTCAGACCGTTTCACTCTTTAAATCATTCAAAGCACCACATTTCAAGACCCAAGAGGTCACAGAATCATGCCCATCAAAGTAGCTCTGCGCCTGGGCACACTTCACGCAGTTTGACCCTTTAAATAATACTACAACCAGACACATACAGGTGCGCACATATACACAGATACACATTCTGTTTAATTTCTTCACATCTGCAGACTAGAGTAAGCTGAGGGTATAGTGTTAAACCAGGTACTACATAAACAGTATATAGTATATATACAGAGGATATAATGTTAAACCAGGTACTACATACAGAGTATATAGTTTGACCAAAAGATCGTGCTGATCTTTGATCTCCTGGTTCTTCATCTCCAGCGCCACTTTCAGACTCATAATGTCCTCCTCTATGGGCTGGTATAACACAGACACGAATCATCACTACAGCCAGTACAATGGAAAGGTGGGAATGTGTACTGAATGTGTACTGACGTTATAAGTGAGAGGTGGTGGTACTGGTGGATGTGTACTGACAATATAAGGGATCTCTACCTGCAGTGACAGTTTGAGCTTCTCAAGTTCTTCCTCCAGAGATTTCTTCTCCTGTTCACAGGACATTTTAATATCTGCCAGAGCAAGTATCATTACTGCTGGATATAACACAGATTGTATATACTACATAATTACTACTGAATATATAAAATATAATATATATAGTACTATACATATATTAGTGTCACTTTTATTGGAGCCTAAAGGCTAACATTCATTATTAGTTATGTTAGTATTATTGCATTTCCATAGTACTTACTCTTGATGGACCTGTTATGCTCCTCTTCCTCCTGCTGTTTCTGCAGGAGCTCTGTCTCCTCCTGCTGCTTGTGTTTCAGCATCTCCTGAAGAACCTGCAGCTCCTTCTGCTTCTGCAACCTCAACTCCTTCAGCTGCTCCAACAAACTGTTCTCCAACTCCTCCTTCTCACACCGCAAACACTCCAATCGGGCCACAGGCCCCACTAGTGACACAGAACCACACACACACACAGACACAGACACACACACACACACACACACACACACACACACACAGAGAGATAAACATGTATAAATGTATAATAATTTGTGGATAAAATTATTATGAGATTATTTATAATCAAACGACTACACTACACAACCACTTCTTCCTTTTATTTACATATTATACAGATATTTACAGATATTTACATTTTATTTACCCGCGTGCGTCTCTCTTCTCCAAGGTAGCGGAGAGATATGAAAGGATAAAAGGGGAAAAGAATAAAATGCACGTCGGTTTTAAATTCGCAGGCTACCTGCGCTGAAGGCGTGGAAAACGAGCACGTGACGGAAAGGCTTCCGTACCCGATGGGTCCAAATCACATGCCCAGCAAAGCAGCCTTAAACCTGGACACACAATGGAGACCATTTGACCCTTTAAAATCATACTACAAGCAGACTTCCAGGCCCAAGAGGTCACACAGTCATGCCCAGCAAAGTACCTCTGGGCCTGGGCACACTTCACGCAGTTTGACCGTTTAAATAAAACTAGAAACAGACTTCCTGGCCCAAGAGGTCACACAGTCATGCCCAGCAAGGTTGCTTTAAACGTGGGCACACTTCAGACCGTTTCACTCTTTAAATCATTCAAAGCACCACATTTCAAGGCCCAAGAGGTCACAGAATCATGCCCATCAAAGTAGCTCTGGGCCTGGGCACACTTCACGCAGTTTGACCCTTTAAATAATACTACAACCAGACACATACAGGTGCGCACATATACACAGATACACATTCTGTTTAAATTTCTTCACATCTGAAGACTAGAGTAAGCTGAGGGTATAGTGTTAAACCAGGTACTACATAAACAGTATATAGTATATATACAGAGGATATAGTGTTAAACCAGGTACTACATACAGAGTATATAGTATACATACAGAGTATATAGTTTGACCAAAAGATCGTGCTGATCTTTGATCTCCTGGTTCTTCATCTCCAGCGCCACTTTCAGACTCATAAAGTCCTCCTCTATGGGCTGGTATAACACACACACGAATCATCACTACAGCCAGTACAATGGAAAGGTGGGAATGTGTACTGAATGTGTACTGACGTTATAAGTGAGAGGTGGAGGTACTGGTGGATGTGTACTGACACTATAAGGGATCTCTACCTGCAGTGACAGTCTGAGCTTCTCAAGTTCTTCCTCCAGAGATTTCTTCTCCTGTTCACAGGCCATTTTCATATCTGCCAGAGCAAGTATCATTACTGCTGGACATCACACAGATTGTATATACTACGTAATTACTACTGAATATATAAAATATAATATATATAGTACTATACATATATTAGTATCACTTTTATTGGAGCCTAAAGGCTAACATTCATTATTATGTTAGTATTATTGCATTTCCATAGTACTTATTCTTGATGGACCTGTTATGCTCCTCCTCCTCCTGCTGTTTCTGCAGGAGCTCTGTCTCCTCCTGCTGCTTGTGTTTCAGCATCTCCTGAAGAACCTGCAGCTCCTTCTGCTTCTGCAACCTCACATCCTTCAGCTGCTCCAACAAACTGTTCTCCAACTCCTCCTTCTCACACCGCAAACACTCCAATCGGGCCACAGGCACAACTAGTGACACAGAACCACACACACACACAGACACACACACACACACACACAGAGAGAGAGATAAACATGTATAAATGTATAAGAATTTGTGGATAAAATTATTATGAGATTATTTATAATCAAACGACTACACTACACAACCACTTCTTCCTTTTATTTACATATTATACAGATATTTACAGATATTTACATTTTATTTACCCGCATGCGTCTCTCTTCTCCAAGGTAGCGGAGAGATATGAAAGGATAAAAGGGGAAAAGAATAAAATGCACGTCGGTTTTAAATTCGCAGGCTACCTGCACTGAAGGCGTGGAAAACGAGCACGTGACGGAAAGGCTTCCGTACCCGATGGGTCCAAATCACATGCCCAGCAAAGTAGCCTTAAACCTGGACACACAATGGAGACCATTTGACCCTTTAAAATCATACTACAACCAGACTTCCAGGCCCAAGAGGTCACACAGTCATGCCCAGCAAGGATGCTTTAAACGTGGGCACACTTCAGACCGTTTCACTCTTTAAATCATTCAAAGCACCACATTTCAAGACCCAAGAGGTCACAGAATCATGCCCATCAAAGTAGCTCTGCGCCTGGGCACACTTCACGCAGTTTGACCCTTTAAATAATACTACAACCAGACACATACAGGTGCGCACATATACACAGATACACATTCTGTTTAATTTCTTCACATCTGCAGACTAGAGTAAGCTGAGGGTATAGTGTTAAACCAGGTACTACATAAACAGTATATAATATATATACAGAGGATATAATGTTAAACCAGGTACTACATACAGAGTATATAGTTTGACCAAAAGATCGTGCTGATCTTTGATCTCCTGGTTCTTCATCTCCAGCGCCACTTTCAGACTCATAATGTCCTCCTCTATGGGCTGGTATAACACAGACACGAATCATCACTACAGCCAGTACAATGGAAAGGTGGGAATGTGTACTGAATGTGTACTGACGTTATAAGTGAGAGGTGGTGGTACTGGTGGATGTGTACTGACAATATAAGGGATCTCTACCTGCAGTGACAGTTTGAGCTTCTCAAGTTCTTCCTCCAGAGATTTCTTCTCCTGTTCACAGGACATTTTAATATCTGCCAGAGCAAGTATCATTACTGCTGGATATAACACAGATTGTATATACTACATAATTACTACTGAATATATAAAATATAATATATATAGTACTATACATATATTAGTGTCACTTTTATTGGAGCCTAAAGGCTAACATTCATTATTAGTTATGTTAGTATTATTGCATTTCCATAGTACTTACTCTTGATGGACCTGTTATGCTCCTCCTCCTCCTGCTGTTTCTGCAGGAGCTCTGTCTCCTCCTGCTGCTTGTGTTTCAGCATCTCCTGAAGAACCTGCAGCTCCTTCTGCTTCTGCAACCTCAACTCCTTCAGCTGCTCCAACAAACTGTTCTCCAACTCCTCCTTCTCACACCGCAAACACTCCAATCGGGCCACAGGCCCCACTAGTGACACAGAACCACACACACACACAGACACAGACACACACACACACACACACACACACACACACACACAGAGAGATAAACATGTATAAATGTATAATAATTTGTGGATAAAATTATTATGAGATTATTTATAATCAAACGACTACACTACACAACCACTTCTTCCTTTTATTTACATATTATACAGATATTTACAGATATTTACATTTTATTTACCCGCGTGCGTCTCTCTTCTCCAAGGTAGCGGAGAGATATGAAAGGATAAAAGGGGAAAAGAATAAAATGCACGTCGGTTTTAAATTCGCAGGCTACCTGCGCTGAAGGCGTGGAAAACGAGCACGTGACGGAAAGGCTTCCGTACCCGATGGGTCCAAATCACATGCCCAGCAAAGTAGCCTTAAACCTGGACACACAATGGAGACCATTTGACCCTTTAAAATCATACTACAAGCAGACTTCCAGGCCCAAGAGGTCACACAGTCATGCCCAGCAAAGTACCTCTGGGCCTGGGCACACTTCACGCAGTTTGACCGTTTAAATAAAACTAGAAACAGACTTCCTGGCCCAAGAGGTCACACAGTCATGCCCAGCAAGGTTGCTTTAAACGTGGGCACACTTCAGACCGTTTCACTCTTTAAATCATTCAAAGCACCACATTTCAAGGCCCAAGAGGTCACAGAATCATGCCCATCAAAGTAGCTCTGGGCCTGGGCACACTTCACGCAGTTTGACCCTTTAAATAATACTACAACCAGACACATACAGGTGCGCACATATACACAGATACACATTCTGTTTAAATTTCTTCACATCTGAAGACTAGAGTAAGCTGAGGGTATAGTGTTAAACCAGGTACTACATAAACAGTATATAGTATATATACAGAGGATATAGTGTTAAACCAGGTACTACATACAGAGTATATAGTATACATACAGAGTATATAGTTTGACCAAAAGATCGTGCTGATCTTTGATCTCCTGGTTCTTCATCTCCAGCGCCACTTTCAGACTCATAAAGTCCTCCTCTATGGGCTGGTATAACACACACACGAATCATCACTACAGCCAGTACAATGGAAAGGTGGGAATGTGTACTGAATGTGTACTGACGTTATAAGTGAGAGGTGGAGGTACTGGTGGATGTGTACTGACACTATAAGGGATCTCTACCTGCAGTGACAGTCTGAGCTTCTCAAGTTCTTCCTCCAGAGATTTCTTCTCCTGTTCACAGGCCATTTTCATATCTGCCAGAGCAAGTATCATTACTGCTGGACATCACACAGATTGTATATACTACGTAATTACTACTGAATATATAAAATATAATATATATAGTACTATACATATATTAGTATCACTTTTATTGGAGCCTAAAGGCTAACATTCATTATTATGTTAGTATTATTGCATTTCCATAGTACTTACTCTTGATGGACCTGTTATGCTCCTCCTCCTCCTGCTGTTTCTGCAGGAGCTCTGTCTCCTCCTGCTGCTTGTGTTTCAGCATCTCCTGAAGAACCTGCAGCTCCTTCTGCTTCTGCAACCTCACATCCTTCAGCTGCTCCAACAAACTGTTCTCCAACTCCTCCTTCTCACACCGCAAACACTCCAATCGGGCCACAGGCACAACTAGTGACACAGAACCACACACACACACAGACACACACACACACACACACAGAGAGAGAGATAAACATGTATAAATGTATAAGAATTTGTGGATAAAATTATTATGAGATTATTTATAATCAAATGACTACACTACACAACCACTTCTTCCTTTTATTTACATATTATACAGATATTTACAGATATTTACATTTTATTTACCCGCGTGCGTCTCTCTTCTCCAAGGTAGCGGAGAGATATGAAAGGATAAAAGGGGAAAAGAATAAAATGCACGTCGGTTTTAAATTCGCAGGCTACCTGCGCTGAAGGCGAATAAAACGAGCACTTGAGGGAAAGGCTTCCGTACCCGATGGGTCCAAATCACATGCCCAGCAAAGTAGCCTTAAACCTGGACACACAATGGAGACCATTTGACCCTTTAAAATCATACTACAACCAGACTTCCAGGCCCAAGAGGTCACACAGTCATGCCCAGCAAGGATGCTTTAAACGTGGGCACACTTCAGACCGTTTCACTCTTTAAATCATTCAAAGCACCACATTTCAAGACCCAAGAGGTCACAGAATCATGCCCATCAAAGTAGCTCTGCGCCTGGGCACACTTCACGCAGTTTGACCCTTTAAATAATACTACAACCAGACACATACAGGTGCGCACATATACACAGATACACATTCTGTTTAATTTCTTCACATCTGCAGACTAGAGTAAGCTGAGGGTATAGTGTTAAACCAGGTACTACATAAACAGTATATAATATATATACAGAGGATATAATGTTAAACCAGGTACTACATACAGAGTATATAGTTTGACCAAAAGATCGTGCTGATCTTTGATCTCCTGGTTCTTCATCTCCAGCGCCACTTTCAGACTCATAATGTCCTCCTCTATGGGCTGGTATAACACAGACACGAATCATCACTACAGCCAGTACAATGGAAAGGTGGGAATGTGTACTGAATGTGTACTGACGTTATAAGTGAGAGGTGGTGGTACTGGTGGATGTGTACTGACAATATAAGGGATCTCTACCTGCAGTGACAGTTTGAGCTTCTCAAGTTCTTCCTCCAGAGATTTCTTCTCCTGTTCACAGGACATTTTAATATCTGCCAGAGCAAGTATCATTACTGCTGGATATAACACAGATTGTATATACTACATAATTACTACTGAATATATAAAATATAATATATATAGTACTATACATATATTAGTGTCACTTTTATTGGAGCCTAAAGGCTAACATTCATTATTAGTTATGTTAGTATTATTGCATTTCCATAGTACTTACTCTTGATGGACCTGTTATGCTCCTCCTCCTCCTGCTGTTTCTGCAGGAGCTCTGTCTCCTCCTGCTGCTTGTGTTTCAGCATCTCCTGAAGAACCTGCAGCTCCTTCTGCTTCTGCAACCTCAACTCCTTCAGCTGCTCCAACAAACTGTTCTCCAACTCCTCCTTCTCACACCGCAAACACTCCAATCGGGCCACAGGCCCCACTAGTGACACAGAACCACACACACACACAGACACAGACACACACACACACACACACACACACACACACACAGAGAGAGATAAACATGTATAAATGTATAATAATTTGTGGATAAAATTATTATGAGATTATTTATAATCAAACGACTACACTACACAACCACTTCTTCCTTTTATTTACATATTATACAGATATTTACAGATATTTACATTTTATTTACCCGCGTGCGTCTCTCTTCTCCAAGGTAGCGGAGAGATATGAAAGGATAAAAGGGGAAAAGAATAAAATGCACGTCGGTTTTAAATTCGCAGGCTACCTGCGCTGAAGGCGTGGAAAACGAGCACGTGACGGAAAGGCTTCCGTACCCGATGGGTCCAAATCACATGCCCAGCAAAGTAGCCTTAAACCTGGACACACAATGGAGACCATTTGACCCTTTAAAATCATACTACAAGCAGACTTCCAGGCCCAAGAGGTCACACAGTCATGCCCAGCAAAGTACCTCTGGGCCTGGGCACACTTCACGCAGTTTGACCGTTTAAATAAAACTAGAAACAGACTTCCTGGCCCAAGAGGTCACACAGTCATGCCCAGCAAGGTTGCTTTAAACGTGGGCACACTTCAGACCGTTTCACTCTTTAAATCATTCAAAGCACCACATTTCAAGGCCCAAGAGGTCACAGAATCATGCCCATCAAAGTAGCTCTGGGCCTGGGCACACTTCACGCAGTTTGACCCTTTAAATAATACTACAACCAGACACATACAGGTGCGCACATATACACAGATACACATTCTGTTTAAATTTCTTCACATCTGAAGACTAGAGTAAGCTGAGGGTATAGTGTTAAACCAGGTACTACATAAACAGTATATAGTATATATACAGAGGATATAGTGTTAAACCAGGTACTACATACAGAGTATATAGTATACATACAGAGTATATAGTTTGACCAAAAGATCGTGCTGATCTTTGATCTCCTGGTTCTTCATCTCCAGCGCCACTTTCAGACTCATAAAGTCCTCCTCTATGGGCTGGTATAACACACACACGAATCATCACTACAGCCAGTACAATGGAAAGGTGGGAATGTGTACTGAATGTGTACTGACGTTATAAGTGAGAGGTGGAGGTACTGGTGGATGTGTACTGACACTATAAGGGATCTCTACCTGCAGTGACAGTCTGAGCTTCTCAAGTTCTTCCTCCAAAGATTTCTTCTCCTGTTCACAGGCCATTTTCATATCTGCCAGAGCAAGTATCATTACTGCTGGACATCACACAGATTGTATATACTACGTAATTACTACTGAATATATAAAATATAATATATATAGTACTATACATATATTAGTATCACTTTTATTGGAGCCTAAAGGCTAACATTCATTATTATGTTAGTATTATTGCATTTCCATAGTACTTACTCTTGATGGACCTGTTATGCTCCTCCTCCTCCTGCTGTTTCTGCAGGAGCTCTGTCTCCTCCTGCTGCTTGTGTTTCAGCATCTCCTGAAGAACCTGCAGCTCCTTCTGCTTCTGCAACCTCACATCCTTCAGCTGCTCCAACAAACTGTTCTCCAACTCCTCCTTCTCACACCGCAAACACTCCAATCGGGCCACAGGCACAACTAGTGACACAGAACCACACACACACACAGACACACACACACACACACACAGAGAGAGAGATAAACATGTATAAATGTATAAGAATTTGTGGATAAAATTATTATGAGATTATTTATAATCAAACGACTACACTACACAACCACTTCTTCCTTTTATTTACATATTATACAGATATTTACAGATATTTACATTTTATTTACCCGCGTGCGTCTCTCTTCTCCAAGGTAGCGGAGAGATATGAAAGGATAAAAGGGGAAAAGAATAAAATGCACGTCGGTTTTAAATTCGCAGGCTACCTGCGCTGAAGGCGAATAAAACGAGCACTTGAGGGAAAGGCTTCCGTACCCGATGGGTCCAAATCACATGCCCAGCAAAGTAGCCTTAAACCTGGACACACAATGGAGACCATTTGACCCTTTAAAATCATACTAAAACCAGACTTCCAGGCCCAAGAGGTCACACAGTCATGCCCAGCAAAGTAGCTCTGGGCCTGGGCACACTTCACGCAGTTTGACCGTTTAAATAAAACTAGAAACAGACTTCCTGGCCCAAGAGGTCACAGAGTCATGCCTGGGTCTGGGCACACTTCACGCAGTTTGACCCTTTAAATAAAACTACAACCAGACACATACAGGTGCGCACATATACACAGATACACATTCTGTTTAATTTCTTCACATCTGCAGACTAGAGTAAGCTGAGGGTATAGTGTTAAACCAGGTACTACATAAACAGTATATAATATATATACAGAGGATATAATGTTAAACCAGGTACTACATACAGAGTATATAGTTTGACCAAAAGATCGTGCTGATCTTTGATCTCCTGGTTCTTCATCTCCAGCACCACTTTCAGACTCATGTCCTCCTCTATGGGCTTGTATAACACACACACACACACACACACACACACACACACACACACAAATTAGCAAGCCATATAGTGTAGAAATAGATAGATGTTATTCAGGGACCTCATTTATAAAACTTTGTGGATTCCAAAGTGAAAGTGTGTGTATTCTGCACAAATAACAGGAAATGGCATATACCCCCCAAAAACTTAGATTTCTAAAGCCTCGAGTCTGAATTATTGGGAGATAGAGGCGACAATGCAGCGCTAAAGACAAAAAAGGTATTTTAACCACAGGTATGAGTGCCAGCACCAGCAACCGCAGGTGTGAGTGGCATTATATTTACATTTACCCTCCACATCCTTTGTGTCTGTGTATTCGTCCTCGATGCGTCCAGCACACCAGCTCCAGAAACGCCTCATTTTTCCTCTGTCCTCTTCAGTGTCTTTCCACAGACTGATCTGTAAAGGTGTTCATGGGATTCCCCTCACGTGTGACATCGGGCCACAGGACATATGGGGTTCTAAAGTTCCAAGAGCGTAGATGAGTTGTTTTTCTTTGAATTTCCTAATTTCATTGCTGCCATAGCAACAACTGGCAATGCAAACAGACGTGTCATTAATGCAGTGACTCTACCTCAACCTGGATTGATCAACCATGTACGGCTCACCGGAGACTGTGATACGTATAACATCCCAAAGTGTACTTAATTCTGAGCAAAATCTAACTAGCCTCATTACTGCTGAACTATGAGGGGCCATTTAGGGAGAAATCAGGGAAACACTACTTGTATATACATATGAAACATTTTCACATAAATAGCCTACTACTTACATTTGTGTATAATAATTTAAACTCGCATATACACGCACTTGCCCACTCAATCTCTGGTGCGTAAACAAAGAGTTGCACTATGCTTATGTTGGTATGGGGGTGTCTGTGTGTATATAACAATTTTCAGTGCGCCCGGAAGTCATTTCATTGTCATTTCAAGGCAGATATTTAACATGTGTACAGTGCGTATAATAGACAGAGGAAGACTGTTGAACTATTAATATTAGGACGGTTATTGACATCTGTGTAATGAGTAGTGCTTCTCTTAATGACAACTGTAACTGTTTTCCCATATAGAATTGTGTGCCTTATATTGTTTGGAGGAACTTTTTCTTCTCATTTAGAAATATGTGGACTAAGTGCTCAGATTGTCTTATTACTTATTATGCTCAGTCTCACCATTTTTGGCAGATTTCACCACGTTATTACGAACGTGGATACGTTATCTTATAATTATAAGCAGTGTGAGATGTGAAGCTAAGCGAAGCACATGTGCAGAATTTCTAACAATAGCCTGTTTTGTATAGCCTGGCTAACTGACCAATCAGTGAAATTAAATGTGGTTGCTGAGCCTGTTGCAGCTGGGTCAATTTAATTTGATTTCATTGTGTTTAATTTTAAACTCAGCTGCGTGCCATGAGACACAAGTTAATCTGAGCATTTTTTGTTCTAACGCCGACTTAACCTAGCCATGTTTTACAGATATCTTGAAATAATTGAGGTTCATCGCTAGAGGGTGCTGTTCATCTTTTTTTTTTCTTTTCTTCTATTATTGATCAGGAAAAAACGATAAAATAGAGAATTTGTGGATAAAATTATTATGAGATTATTTATAATCAAACGACTACACTACACAACCACTTCTTCCTTTTATTTACATATTATACAGATATTTACATTTTATTTACCCGCGTGCGTCTCTCTTCTCCAATGTAGCGGAGAGATATGAAAGGATAAAAGGGGAAAAGAATAAAATGCACGTCGGTTTTAAATTCGCAGGCTACCTGCGCTGAAGGCGTGGAAAACGAGCACGTGACGGAAAGGCTTCCGTACCCCATGGGTCCAAATCACATGCCCAGCAAAGTAGCCTTAAACCTGGACACACAATGGAGACCATTTGACCCTTTAAAATCATACTACAACCAGACTTCCAGGCCCAAGAGGTCACACAGTCATGCCCAGCAAAGTAGCTCTGGGCCTGGGCACACTTCACGCAGTTTGACCGTTTAAATAAAACTAGAAACAGACTTCCTGGCCCAAGAGGTCACACAGTCATGCCCAGCAAGGTTACTTTAAACGTGAGCACACTTCAGACCGTTTCACTCTTTAAATCGTTCAAAGCACCACATTTCAAGGCCCAAGAGGTCACACAGTCATGCCCAGCAAAGTAGCTCTGGGCCTGGGCACACTTCATGCAATTTGACCCTTTAAATAATACTACAACCAGACTTCCAGGCACAAGAGGTCACACAGTCATGCCCAGCAAGGTTACTTTAAACGTGGGCACACTTCAGACCGTTTCACTCTTTAAATCATTCAAAGCACCACATTTCAAGGCCCAAGAGGTCACAGAATCATGCCCATCAAAGTAGCTCTGGGCCTGGGCACACTTCACGCAGTTTGACCGTTTAAATAAAACTAGAAACAGACTTCCTGGCCCAAGAGGTCACAGTCATACCCAGCAAAGTACGTTTAAACCTGGAAACAAATCAGATCCTTTCTGTCATTCAAAGGAATGGGCCTGCAACTCACAACCACATCCCCAGTGAAGCGCACCGTCACCCAGCCACACTACCCCACCTTGCCCGTCCTGGAACAACCACACCTCCAGGGCACCACATGCCAATCTCTCATGCCCAGCAAACTGCAACCTCACGCAGCCAGGCCACACACTGTCTCCCCTTGTACCGTCCAGGGACGAACTCCTCCACAAACCTGGTGTTCACGCACACACACGCAATTACAACGAATTGGTGGAGAACTTTGAAACAAACGTGCTGACTTTGAATACTCACATCTAGGCTGGGCCAGGTCCAAATGGCCTGCAGCTCGGTGCGCATTAACTGCTTGACTGTCCGTCACGAACACCACCTGCCAAGCGTTCGTTCCGTCCCTGGCGGATTTTAAAAAATCGTAGCGTGAGAACGATGGTTCCGATCCGCGTGCCGCTTAAAGGCGATTACAGGGGAGATGCAGCCCTTTCCAAAGAGCCATGAAAAGACTTTCTACTCGAAATGAGACAAGAGACATTAAGCCGAAATGACGTCCGACGCGCGCATTTTCTCCGGCGCGCACCACATTTAAAAAAATCATAGCGTGAAAACCGTGGGTTCGATCCGCGTGCCGCTCGAAGGCGATTACAGGGGAGATGCAGCCCTTTCCAAAGAGGCATGAACAGACTTCCTACTCCCAAGGAGCCCAAAGATATTAAGCCGCAAATACGTCCTACGCGCGTCTTTTCTACGCCGCGCACCACATTTAAAAAATCGTATCGGAAGAACGGTGGGTCCAATCCGCGTGCCGCTTAAAGGCGATTACAAGGGAGATGCAAACCTTTCCAAAGAGCCATGAAAAGACTTTCTACTCCCAAGGAGACAAGAGATATTAAGCCGCAATGACGTCCGACGCGCGCATTTTCTCCGCCGCGCAACACATTTTAAAAAATCATAGCGTGAAAACCGTGGGTTCGATCCGCGTGCCGCTCGAAGGCGATTACAGGGGAGATGCAGCCCTTTCCAAAGAGCCATGAACAGACTTCCTACTCCCAACGAGACAAGAGATATTAAGCCGCAATGACGTCCGACGCGCGCATTTATTGCGCCGCGCACCACATTTAAAAAATCGTAGCGTGAGAACGGTGGGTCCGATCCGCGTGCCGCTTAAAGGCGATTACAGGGGAGATGCAGCCCTTTCCAAAGAGCCATGAACAGACTTTCTACTCCCAAGGAGACAAGAGATATTAAGCCGCAATGACGTCCGACGCGCGCATTTTCTCCGCTGCGCAGCACATTTAAAAAAATCATAGCGTGAAAACCGTGGGTTCGATCCGCGTGCCGCTCGAAGGCGATTACAGGGGAGATGCAGCCCTTTCCAAAGAGCCATGAACAGACTTTCTACTCCCAAGGAGCCCAAAGATATTAAGCCGCAAATAAGTCCTACGCGCGTCTTTTCTACGCCTCGCACCACATTTTAAAAATCGTAGCGTAAGAACGGTGGGTCCGATCCGCGTGCCGCTTAAAGGCGATTACAGGGGAGATGCAACCCTTTCCAAAGAACCATGAAAAGACTTTCTACTCCCAAGGAGATAAGAGATATTAAGCCGCAATGACGTCCGAGGCGCGCATTTTCTCCGCCGCGCACCACATTTAAAAAAATCATAGCGTGAAAACCGTGGGTTCGATCCGCGTGCCGCTCGAAGGCGATTACAGGGGAGATGGAGCCCTTTCCAAAGAGGCATGAACAGACTTCCTACTCCCAAGGAGCCCAAAGATATTAAGCCGCAAATACGTCCTACGCGCGTCTTTTCTACGCCGCGCACCACATTTAAAAAATCGTAGCGTAAGAACGGTGGGTCCGATCCGCGTGCCGCTTAAAGGCGATTACAGGGGAGATGCAAACCTTTCCAAAGAGCCATGAAAAGACTTTCTACTCCCAAGGAGACAAGAGATATTAAGCCGCAATGACGTCCGACGCGCGCATTTTCTCCGACGCGCAACACATTTAAAAAAAATCGTAGCGTGAAAACCGTGGGTTCCATCCGCGTGCCGCTTAAAGGCGATTACAGGGGAGATGCAGCCCTTTCCAAAGAACCATGAAAAGACTTTCTACTCCCAAGGAGACAAGAGATATTAAGCCGAAATGACGTCCGACGCGCGCATTTCCTCCGCCGCGCACCACATTTAAAAAAATCATAGCGTGAAAACCGTGGGTTCGATCCGCGTGCCGCTCGAAGGCGATTACAGGGGAGATGCAGCCCTTTCCAAAGAGACATGAACAGACTTCCTACTCCCAAGGAGCCCAAAGATATTAAGCCGCAAATACGTCCTACGCGCGTCTTTTCTACGCCGCGCACCACATTTAAAAAATCGTATCGTAAGAACGGTGGGCCCAATCCGCGTGCCGCTTAAAGGCGATTACAGGGGAGATGCATCCCTTTCCAAAGAGCCATGAACAGACTTTCTACTCCCAAGGAGACCAGAGATATTAACAGATAAAGCGTTACGCTCCAGTCGGATGAGCGAGAAACTCTTGTACAATTGCAACGAATTGGAGGAGAAAGTTTAAACAAACGCGCTGACTTTGAAGGCTCACATCTAGGCCGGGCCAGGTCCAAATGGCCTGCAACTCGGCGCGCATCACCTCCATGACTGTCCCTAACGAACGCCACCTGCCACGCTTTCGGCCCGTCCCTGTCGGCATTAAAAAATCGTAGCGTGATAACGATGGTTCCGATCCGCGTGCCGCGCGAAGGCGATTACAGGGGAGATGATGCCCTTTCCAAAGAGCCATGAACAGACTTTCTACTCCCAAGGAGCCCAAAGATATTAAGCCGCAAATACGTCCTACGCGCGTCTTTTCTACGCCGCGCACCACATTTAAAAAATCGTAGCGTAAGAACGGTGGGTCCGATCCGCGTGCCGCTTAAAGGCGATTACAGGGGAGACGCAACCCTTTCCAAAGAGCCATGAAAAGACTTTCTACTCTTAAGGAGACAAGAGATATTAAGCCGAAATGACGTCCGACACGCGCATTTTCTCCGCCGCGCACCACATTTAAAAAAATCATAGCGTGAAAACCGTGGGTTCGATCCGCGTGCCGCTCGAAGGCGATTACAGGGGAGATGCAGCCCTTTCCAAAGAGGCATGAACAGACTTCCTACTCCCAAGGAGCCCAAAGATATTAAGCCACAAATACGTCCGGACCGCGACTTTTCTCCGCAGCTCACCACATTTAAAAAAATCGTAGCGAGAAAACCGTGGGTTCGATATAGTATACATACAGAGTATATAGTTTGACCAAAAGATCGTGCTGATCTTTGATCTCCTGGTTCTTCATCTCCAGCGCCACTTTCAGACTCATAATGTCCTCCTCTATGGGCTGGTATAACCCACACATACGAATCATCACTACAGCCAGTACAATGGAAAGGTGGGAATGTGTACTGAATGTGTACTGACGTTATAAGTGAAAGGTGGAGGTACTGGTGGATGTGTACTGACACTATAAGGGATCTCTACCTGCAGTGACAGTCTGAGCTTCTCAAGTTCTTCCTCTAGAGATTTCTTCTCCTGTTCACAGGCCATTTTCATATCTGCCAGAGCAAGTATCATTACTGCTGGATATAACATAGATTGTATATACTACATAATTACTACTGAATATATAAAATATAATATATATAGTACTATACATATATTAGTATCACTTTTATTGGAGCCTAAAGGCTAACATTCATTATTAGTTATGTTAGTATTATTGCATTTCCATAGTACTTACTCTTGATGGACCTGTTATGCTCCTCCTCCTCCTGCTGTTTCTGCAGGAGCTCTGTCTCCTCATGCTGCTTGTGTTTCAGCATCTCCTGAAGAACCTGCAGCTCCTTCTGCTTCTGCAACCTCAACTCCTTCAGCTGCTCCAACAAACTGTTCTCCAACTCCTCATTCCTCATTCTCACACCGCAAACACTCCAATCGGGCCACAGGCCCCACTAGTGACACAGAACCACACACACACACACACACACACACACACACACACACACACACACACACAAACACACATACACACACACACACACAAAGAGAGAGATAAACATGTATAAATGTATAAGAATTTGTGGATAAAATTATTATGAGATTATTTATAATCAAACGACTACACTACACAACCACATCTTCCTTTTATTTACAAATTATACAGATCTTTAGAGATATTTACATTTTATTTACCCGCGTGCGTCTCTCTTCTCCAAGGTAGCGGAGAGATATGAAAGGATAAAAGGGGAAAAGAATAAAATGCACGTCGGTTTTAAATTCGCAGGCTACCTGCGCTGAAGGCGTGGAAAACGAGCACGTGACGGAAAGGCTTCCGTACCCGAAGGGTCCAAATCACATGCCCAGCAAAGTAGCCTTAAACCTGGACACACAATGGAGACCATTTGACCCTTTAAATAATACTACAACCAGACACATACAGGTGCGCACATATACACAGATACACATTCTGTTTAAATTTCTTCACATCTGCAGACTAGAGTAAGCTGAGGGTATAGTGTTAAACCAGGTACTACATAAACAGTATATAGTATATATACAGAGGATATAGTGTTAAACCAGGTACTACATACAGAGTATATAGTATATATACAGAGTATATAGTTTGACCAAAAGATCGTGCTGATCTTTGATCTCCTGGTTCTTCATCTCCAGCGCCACTTTCAGACTCATAAAGTCCTCCTCTATGGGCTGGTATAACACACACACGAATCATCAATACAGCCAGTACAATGGAAAGGTGGGAATGTGTACTGAATGTGTACTGACGTTATAAGTGAAAGGTGGAGGTACTGGTGGATGTGTACTGACACTATAAGGGATCTCTACCTGCAGTGACAGTCTGAGCTTCTCAAGTTCTTCCTCCAGAGATTTCTTCTCCTGTTCACAGGCCATTTTCATATCTGCCAGAGCAAGTATCATTACTGCTGGATATAACACAGATTGTATATACTACATAATTACTACTGAATATATAAAATATAATATATATAGTACTATACATTTATTAGTATCACTTTTATTGGAGCCTAAAGGCTAACATTCATTATTAGTTATGTTAGTATTATTGCATTTCCATAGTACTTACTCTTGATGGACCTGTTATGCTCCTCCTCCTCCTGCTGCTTGTGTTTCAGCATCTCCTGAAGAACCTGCAGCTCCTTCTGCTTCTGCAACCTCAACTCCTTCAGCTGCTCCAACAAACTGTTCTCAAACTCCTCCTTCTCACACCGCAAACACTCCAATCGGGCCACAGGCCCCACTAGTGACACAGAACCACACACACACACAGACACAGACACACACACACACACACACACACACACACACACACACACACACACACACACACACACACACAGAGAGAGATAAACATGTATAAATGTATAATAATTTGTGGATAAAATTATTATGAGATTATTTATAATCAAACGACTACACTACACAACCACTTCTTCCTTTTATTTACATATTATACAGATATTTACAGATATTTACATTTTATTTACCCGCGTGCGTCTCTCTTCTCCAAGGTAGCGGAGAGATATGAAAGGATAAAAGGGGAAAAGAATAAAATGCACGTCGGTTTTAAATTCGCAGGCTACCTGCGCTGAAGGCGTGGAAAACGAGCACGTGACGGAAAGGCTTCCGTACCCGATGGGTCCAAATCACATGCCCAGCAAAGTAGCCTTAAACCTGGACACACAATGGAGACCATTTGACCCTTTAAAATCATACTACAAGCAGACTTCCAGGCCCAAGAGGTCACACAGTCATGCCCAGCAAAGTACCTCTGGGCCTGGGCACACTTCACGCAGTTTGACCGTTTAAATAAAACTAGAAACAGACTTCCTGGCCCAAGAGGTCACACAGTCATGCCCAGCAAGGTTGCTTTAAACGTGGGCACGTTATAAGTGAGAGGTGGAGGTACTGGTGGATGTGTACTGACACTATAAGGGATCTCTACCTGCAGTGACAGTCTGAGCTTCTCAAGTTCTTCCTCCAGAGATTTCTTCTCCTGTTCACAGGCCATTTTCATATCTGCCAGAGCAAGTATCATTACTGCTGGATATAACACAGATTGTATATACTACATAATTACTACTGAATATATAAAATATAATATATATAGTACTATACATATATTAGTATCACTTTTATTGGAGCCTAAAGGCTAACATTCATTATTAGTTATGTTAGTATTATTGCATTTCCATAGTACTTACTCTTGATGGACCTGTTATGCTCCTCCTCCTCCTGCTGTTTCTGCAGGAGCTCTGTCTCCTCCTGCTGCTTGTGATTCAGCATCTCCTGAAGAACCTGCAGCTCCTTCTGCTTCTGCAACCTCAACTCCTTCGGCTGCTCCAACAAACTGTTCTCCAACTCCTCCTTCTCACACCGCAAACACTCCAATCGGACCACAGGCCCCACTAGTGACACAGAACCACACACACACACACACAGACACACACACACACACACTCACACACACACACACACACACATACACAAAGAGAGAGATAAACATGTATAAATGTATAAGAATTTGTAGATAAAATTATTATGAGATTATTTATAATGAAACGACTACACTACACAACCACTTCTTCCTTTTATTTACATATTATACAGATATTTACAGATATTTACATTTTATTTACCCGCGTGCGTCTCTCTTCTCCAAGGTAGCGGAGAGATATGAAAGGATAAAAGGGGAAAAGAATAAAATGCACGTCGGTTTTAAATTCGCAGGCTACCTGCGCTGAAGGCGTGGAAAACGAGCACGTGACGGAAAGGCTTCCGTACCCGATGGGTCCAAATCACATGCCCAGCAAAGTAGCCTTAAACCTGGACACACAATGGAGACCATTTGACCCTTTAAATAATACTACAACCAGACACATACAGGTGCGCACATATACACAGATACACATTCTGTTTAAATTTCTTCACATCTGCAGACTAGAGTAAGCTGAGGGTATAGTGTTAAACCAGAACTACATAAACAGTATATAGTATATATACAGAGGATATAGTGTTAAACCAGGTACTACATACAGAGTATATAGTATACATACAGAGTATATAGTTTGACCAAAAGATCGTGCTGATCTTTGATCTCCTGGTTCTTCATCTCCAGCGCCACTTTCAGACTCATAATGTCCACCTCTATGGGCTGGTATAACACACACACGAATCATCACTACAGCCAGTACAATGGAAAGGTGGGAATGTGTACTGAATGTGTACTGACGTTATAAGTGAAAGGTGGAGCTACTGGTGGATGTGTACTGACACTATAAGGGATCTCTACCTGCAGTGACAGTCTGAGCTTCTCAAGTTCTTCCTCCAGAGATTTCTTCTCCTGTTCACAGGCCATTTTCATATCTGCCAGAGCAAGTATCATTACTGCTGGATATAACACAGATTGTATATACTACATAATTACTACTGAATATATAAAATATAATATATATAGTACTATACATATATTAGTATCACTTTTATTGGAGCCTAAAGGCTAACATTCATTATTAGTTATGTTAGTATTATTGCATTTCCATAGTACTTACCCTTGAGGGACCTGTTATGCTCCTCCTCCTCCTGCTGTTTCTGCAGGAGCTCTGTCTCCTCCTGCTGCTTGTGTTTCAGCATCTCCTGAAGAACCTGCAGCTCCTTCTGCTTCTGCAACCTCAACTCCTTCAGCTGCTCCAACAAACTGTTCTCCAACTCATCCTTCTCACACCGCAAACACTCCAATCGGGCCACAGGCCCCACTAGTGACACAGAACCACACAAACACACACACAGACACACACACACACACACACACACGCACACAAAGAGAGAGATAAACATGTATAAATGTATAAGAATTTGTGGATAAAATTATTATGAGATTATTTATAATGAAACGACTACACTACACAGCCACTTCTTCCTTTTATTTACATATTATACAGATATTTACAGATATTTACATTTTATTTACCCGCGTGCGTCTCTCTTCTCCAAGATAGCGGAGAGATATGAAAGGATAAAAGGGGAAAAGAATAAAATGCACGTCGGTTTTAAATTCGCAGGCTACGTGCGCTGAAGGCGTGGAAAACGAGCACGTGACGGAAAAGCTTCCGTACCCGATGGGTCCAAATCACATGCCCAGCAAAGTAGCCTTAAACCTGGACACACAATGGAGACCATTTGACCCTTTAAATAATACTACAACCAGACACATACAGGTGCGCACATATACACAGATACACATTCAGATACACTTCACGCAGTTTGACCGTTTAAATAAAACTAGAAACAGACTTCCTGGCCCAAGAGGTCACAGTCATACCCAGCAAAGTACGTTTAAACCTGGAAACAAATCAGATCCTTTCTGTCATTCAAAGGAATGGGCCTGCAACTCACAACCACATCCCCAGTGAAGCGCACCGTCACCCAGCCACACTTCCCCACCTTGCCCGTCCTGGAACAACCACACCTCCAGGGCACCACATGCCAATCTCTCATGCCCAGCAAACTGCAACCTCACGCAGCCAGGCCACACACTGTCTCCCCTTGTACCGTCCAAGGACGAACTCCTCCACAAACCTGGTGTTCACGCGCACACACGCAATTACAACGAATTGGTGGAGAACTTTGAAACAAACGTGCTGACTTTGAATACTCACATCTAGGCTGGGCCAGGTCCAAATGGCCTGCAGCTCGGTGCGCATTAACTGCTTGACTGTCCGTCACGAACGCCACCTACCACGCTTTCGGCCCGTCCCTGGCGGCATTAAAAAATCGTAGCGTGAGAACGATGGGTCCGATCCGCGTGCCGCTTAAAGGCGATTACAGGGGAGATGCAACCCTTTCCAAAGAACCATGAAAAGACTTTCTACTCCCAAGGAAACGAGATATTAAGCCGCAATGACGTCCGACGCGCACATTTTCTCCGCCGCGCAGCACATTTAAAAAAATCATAGCGTGAAAACCGTGGGTTCGATCCGCGTGCCGCTCGAAGGCGATTACAGGGGAGATGCAGCCCTTTCCAAAGAGGCATGAAAAGACTTCCTATTCCCAAGGAGCCCAAAGATATTAAGCCGCAAATACGTCCTACGCGCGTCTTTTCTACGCCGCGCACCACATTTAAAAAATCGTATCGGAAGAACGGTGGGTCCAATCCGCGTGCCGCTTAAAGGCGATTACAAGGGATATGCAAACCTTTCCAAAGAGCCATGAAAAGACTTTCTACTCCCAAGGAGACAAGAGATATTAAGCCGAAATTACGTCCGACGCGCGCATTTCCTCCGCCGCGCACCACATTTAAAAAAATCATAGCGTGAAAACCGTGGGTTCGATCCGCGTGCCGCTCGAAGGCGATTACAGGGGAGATGCAGCCCTTTCCAAAGAGGCATGAACAGACTTCCTACTCCCAAGGAGCCTAAAGATATTAAGCCGCAAATACGTCCTACGCGCGTCTTTTCTACGCCGCGCACCACATTTAAAAAATCGTTGCGTAAGAACGGTGGGTCCGATCCGCGTGCCGCTTAAAGGCGATTACAGGGGAGATGCAACCCTTTCCAAAGAGCCATGAAAAGACTTTCTACTCCTAATGAGACAAGAGATATTAAACCGCAAATACGTCCGGCGCGCATCTTTTCTCCGCCGCGCAACACATTTAAAAAAAATCGTAGCGTGAAAAACGTGGGTTCGATCCGCGTGCCGCTCGAAGGCGATTACAGGGGAGATGCATCCCTTTCAAAAGAGCCATGAACAGACTTTCTACTCCCAAGGAGACCAGAAATATTAACATATAAAGCGTTACGCTCCAGTCGGATGAACGAGAAACGCTTGTACAATTGCAACGAATTGGAGGAGAAAGTTTAAACAAACGCGCTGACTTTGAACGCTCACATCTAGGCCGGGCCAACTCCAAATGGCGTGCAACTCGGTGCGCATCACCTCCATGACTGTCCCTAACGAACGCCACTTGCCACGCTTTCGGCCCGTCCCTGGCGGCATTAAAAAATCGTAGCGTGATAACGATGGTTCCGATGCGCGTGCCGCTCGAAGGCGATTACAGGGGAGATGCAGCCCTTTCCAAAGAGCCATGAACAGACTTTCTACTCCCAAGGAGACAAGAGATATTACGCGCATTTTCTCCGACGCGCACCACGTTTAAAAAATCGTAGCGTGAGAACGGTGGGTCCGATCCGCGTGCCGCTTAAAGGCGATTACAGGGGAGATGCATCCCTTTCCAAAGAGCCATGAACAGACTTTCTACTCCCAAGGAGACCAGAGATATTAACAGATAAAGCGTTACGCTCCAGTCGGATGAGCGAGAAACGCTTGTACAATTGCAACGAATTGGAGGAGAAAGTTTAAACAAACGCGCTGACTTTGAAGGCTCACATCTAGGCCGGGCCAGGTCCAAATGGCCTGCAACTCGGTCCGCATCACGTCCATGACTTTTCCTAACGAACGCCACCTGCCAAGCTTTCGGCCCGTCCCTGTCGGCATTAAAAAATCGTAGCGTGATAACGATGGTTCCGATCCGCGTGCCGCGCGAAGGCGATTACGGGGGAGATGCAGCCCTTTCCAAAGAGGCATGAACAGACTTCCTACTCCCAAGGAGCCCAAAGATATTAAGCCGCAAATACGTCCTACGCGCGTCTTTTCTACGCCGCGCACCACATTTAAAAAATCGTAGCGTAAGAACGGTGGGTCCGATCCGCGTGCCGCTTAAAGGCGATTACAGGGGAGATGCAAACCTTTCCAAAGAGCCATGAAAAGACTTTCTACTCTCAAGGAGACAAGAGATATTAAGCCGCAATGATGTCCGACGCGCGCATTTTCTCCGACGCGCAACACATTTAAAAAAATCATAGCGTGAAAACCGTGGGTTCGATCCGCGTGCCGCTCGAAGGCGATTACAGGGGAGATGCAGCCCTTTCCAAAGAGGCATGAACAGACTTCCTACTCCCAAGGAGCCCAAAGATATTAAGCCGCAAATACGTCCTACGCGCGTCTTTTCTACGCCGCGCACCACATTTAAAAAATCGTATCGTAAGAACGGTGGGTCCAATCCGCGTGCCGCTTAAAGGCGATTACAAGGGAGATGCAACCCTTTCCAAAGAGCCATGAACAGACTTTCTACTCCCAAGGAGACAAGAGATATTAAGCCGCAATGACGTCCGACGCGCGCATTTTCTCCGACGCGCAACACATTTAAAAAAAATCGTAGCGTGAAAACCGTGGGTTCGATCCGCGTGCCGCTCGAAGGCGATTACAGATGCATCCCTTTCAAAGGAGCCATGAACAGACTTTCTACTCCCAAGGAGACCAGAAATATTAACAGATAAAGCGTTACGCTCCAGTCGGATGAGCGAGAAACGCTTGTACAATTGCAACGAATTGGAGGAGAAAGTTTAAACAAACGCGCTGACTTTGAACGCTCACATCTAGGCCGGGCCAGGTCCAAATGGCCTGCAACTCGGCGCGCATCACCTCCATGACTGTCCCTAACGAACGCCACCTGCCACGCTTTCGGCCCGTCCCTGTCGGCATTAAAAAATCGTAGCGTGATAACGATGGTTCCGATCCGCGTGCCGCGCGAAGGCGATTACAGGGGAGATGCAGCCCTTTCCAAAGAGCCATGAACAGACTTTCTACTCCCAAGGAGCCCAAAGATATTAAGCCGCAAATACGTCCTACGCGCGTGTTTTCTACGCCGCGCACCACATTTAAAAAATCGTAGCGTAAGAACGGTGGGTCCGATCCGCGTGCCGCTTAAAGGCGATTACAGGGGAGATGCAACCCTTTCCAAAGAGCCATGAACAGACTTCCTACTCCCAAGGAGACAAGAGATATTAAGCCGCAATGATGTCCGACGCGCGCATTTTCTTCGCCGCGCACCACATTTAAAAAATCATAGCGTGAAAACCGTGGGTTCGATCCGCGTGCCGCTCGAAGGCGATTACAGGGGAGATGCAGCCCTTTCCAAAGAGCCATGAACAGACTTCCTACTCCCAACGAGACAAGAGATATTAAGCCGCAATGACGTCCGACGCGCGCATTTATTGCGCCGCGCACCATATTTAAAAAATCGTAGCGTGAGAACGGTGGGTCCGATCCGCGTGCCGCTTAAAGGCGATTACAGGGGAGATGCAGCCCTTTCCAAAGAGCCATGAACAGACTTTCTACTCCCAATGAGACAAGAGATATTAAGCCGCAATGACGTCCGACGCGCGCATTTTCTCCGCCGCGCACCACATTTAAAAAAATCATAGCGTGAAAACCGTGGGTTCGATCCGCGTGCCGCTCGAAGGCGATTACAGGGGAGATGCAGCCCTTTCCAAAGAGCCATGAACAGACTTTCTACTCCCAATGAGACAAGAGATATTAAGCCGCAAATACGTCCGGCGCGCGTCTTTTCTCCGCCGCGCAACACATTTAAAAAAAATCGTAGCGTGAAAACCGTGGGTTCGATCCGCGTGCCGCTCGAAGGCGATTACAGGGGAGATGCATCCCTTTCAAAAGAGCCATGAACAGACTTTCTACTCCCAAGGAGACCAGAAATATTAACATATAAAGCGTTACGCTCCAGTCGGATGAGCGAGAAACGCTTGTACAATTGCAACGAATTGGAGGAGAAAGTTTAAACAAACGCGCTGAATTTGAACGCTCACATCTAGGCCGGTCCAGGTCCAAATGGCCTGCAACTCGGTGCGCATCACCTCCATGACTGTCCCTAACGAACGCCACCTGCCACGCTTTCGGCCCGTCCCTAGAGGCATTAAAAAATCGTAGCGTGATAACGATGGTTCCGATCCGCGTGCCGCTCGAAGGCGATTACAGTGGAGATGCAGCCCTTTCCTAAGAGCCATGAACAGACTTTCTATTCCCAAGGAGACAAGAGATATTAAGCCGCAATGACGTCCGACGCGCGCATTTCCTCCGCCGCGCACCACATTTAAAAAAAATCATAGCGTGAAAACCGTGGGTTCGATCCGCGTGCCGCTTAAAGGCGATTACAGGGGAGATGCAGCCCTTTCCAAAGAGCCATGAAAATACTTTCTACTCCCAAGGAGACAAGAGATATTAAGCCGCAATGACGTCCGACGCGCGCATTTCCTCCGCCGCGCACCACATTTAAAAAAATCATAGCGTGAAAACCGTGGGTTCGATCCGCGTGCCGCTCGAAGGCGATTACAGGGCAGATGCAGCCCTTTCCAAAGAGGCATGAACAGACTTCCTACTCCCAAGGAGCCCAAAGATATTAAGCCGCAAATACGTCCTACGCGCGTCTTTTCTACGCCGCGCACCACATTTAAAAAATCGTATCGTAAGAACGGTGGGTCCAATCCGCGTGCCGCTTAAAGGCGATTACAAGGGAGATGCAACCCTTTCCAAAGAGCCATGAACAGACTTTCTACTCCCAAGGAGACAAGAGATATTAAGCCGCAATGACGTCCGACGCGCGCATTTTCTCCGACGCGCAACACGTTTAAAAAATCGTAGCGTGAGAACGGTGGGTCCGATCCGCGTGCCGCTTAAAGGCGATTACAGGGGAGATGCATCCCTTTCCAAAGAGCCATGAACAGACTTTCTACTCCCAAGGAGACCAGAGATATTAACAGATAAAGCGTTACGCTCCAGTCGGATGAGCGAGAAACGCTTGTACAATTGCAACGAATTGGAGGAGAAAGTTTAAACAAACGCGCTGACTTTGAACGCTCACATCTAGGCCGGGCCAGGTCCAAATGGCCTGCAACTCGGCGCGCATCACCTCCATGACTGTCCCTAACGAACGCCACCTGCCACGCTTTCGGCCCGTCCCTGTCGGCATTAAAAAATCGTAGCGTGATAACGATGGTTCCGATCCACGTGCCGCTTAAAGGCGATTACAGGGGAGACGCAACCCTTTCCAAAGAGCCATGAAAAGACTTTCTACTCTCAAGGAGACAAGAGATATTAAGCCGAAATGACGTCCGACGCGCGCATTTTCTCCGACGCGCACCACGTTTAAAAAATCGTAGCGTGAGAACGGTGGGTCCGATCCGCGTGCCGCTTAAAGGCGATTACAGGGGAGATGCATCCCTTTCCAAAGAGCCATGAATAGACTTTCTACTCCCAAGGAGCCCAAAGATATTAAGCCGCAAATACGTCCTACGCGCGTCTTTTCTACGCCGCGCACCACATTTAAAAAATCGTATCGTAAGAACGGTGGGTCCGATCCGCGTGCCGCTTAAAGGCGATTACAGGGGAGATGCAGCCCTTTCCAAAGAGCCATGAATAGACTTTCTACTCCCAAGGAGACCAGAGATATTAACAGATAAAGCGTTAAGCTCCAGTCGGATGAGCGAGAAACGCTTGTACAATTGCAACGAATTGGAGGAGAAAGTTTAAACAAACGTGCTGACTTTGAACGCTCACATCTAGGCCGGGCCAGGTCCAAATGGCCTGCAACTCGGCGCGCATCACCTCCATGACTGTCCCTAACGAACGCCACCTGCCACGCTTTCGGCCCGTCCCTGTCGGCATTAAAAAATCGTAGCGTGATAACGATGGTTCCGATCCGCGTGCCGCGCGAAGGCGATTACAGGGGAGATGCAGCCCTTTCCAAAGAGCCATGAACAGACTTCTACTCCCAAGGAGCCCAAAGATATTAAGCCGCAATGATGTCCGACGCGCGCATTTATTGCGCCGCGCACCACATTTAAAAAATCGTAGCGTGAGAACGGTGGGTCCGATCCGCGTGCCGCTTAAAGGCGATTACAGGGGAGATGCAGCCCTTTCCAAAGAGCCATGAAAAGACTTTCTACTCCCAAGTAGACAAGAGATATTAAGCCGAAATGACGTCCGACGCGCGCATTTTCTCCGCCGCGCACCACAATTAAAAAAATCATAGCGTGAAAACCGTGGGTTCGATCCGCGTGCCGCTCGAAGGCGATTACAGGGGAGATGCAGCCCTTTCCAAAGAGCCATGAACAGACTTTCTACTCCCAATGAGACAAGAGATATTAAGCCGCAAATACGTCCGGTGCGCGTCTTTTCTCCGCCGCGCAACACATTTAAAAAAAATCGTAGCGTGAAAACCGTGGGTTCGATCCGCGTGCCGCTCGAAGGCGATTACAGATGCATCCCTTTCAAAGGAGCCATGAACAGACTTTCTACTCCCAAGGAGACCAGAAATATTAACATATAAAGCGTTACGCTCCAGTCGGATGAGCGAGAAACGCTTGTACAATTGCAACGAATTGGAGGAGAAAGTTTAAACAAACGCGCTGAATTTGAACGCTCACATCTAGGCCGGTCCAGGTCCAAATGGCCTGCAACTCGGTGCGCATCACCTCCATGACTGTCCCTAACGAACGCCACCTGCCACGCTTTCGGCCCGTCCCTAGAGGCATTAAAAAATCGTAGCGTGATAACGATGGTTCCGATCCGCGTGCCGCTCGAAGGCGATTACAGTGGAGATGCAGCCCTTTCCTAAGAGCCATGAACAGACTTTCTATTCCCAAGGAGACAAGAGATATTAAGCCGCAATGACGTCCGACGCGCGCATTTCCTCCGCCGCGCACCACATTTAAAAAAATCATAGCGTGAAAACCGTGGGTTCGATCCGCGTGCCGCTTAAAGGCGATTACAGGGGAGATGCAGCCCTTTCCAAAGAGCCATGAAAATACTTTCTACTCCCAAGGAGACAAGAGATATTAAGCCGCAATGACGTCCGACGCGCGCATTTCCTCCGCCGCGCACCACATTTAAAAAAATCATAGCGTGAAAACCGTGGGTTCGATCCGCGTGCCGCTCGAAGGCGATTACAGGGCAGATGCAGCCCTTTCCAAAGAGGCATGAACAGACTTCCTACTCCCAAGGAGCCCAAAGATATTAAGCCGCAAATACGTCCTACGCGCGTCTTTTCTACGCCGCGCACCACATTTAAAAAATCGTATCGTAAGAACGGTGGGTCCAATCCGCGTGCCGCTTAAAGGCGATTACAAGGGAGATGCAACCCTTTCCAAAGAGCCATGAACAGACTTTCTACTCCCAAGGAGACAAGAGATATTAAGCCGCAATGACGTCCGACGCGCGCATTTTCTCCGACGCGCAACACGTTTAAAAAATCGTAGCGTGAGAACGGTGGGTCCGATCCGCGTGCCGCTTAAAGGCGATTACAGGGGAGATGCATCCCTTTCCAAAGAGCCATGAACAGACTTTCTACTCCCAAGGAGACCAGAGATATTAACAGATAAAGCGTTACGCTCCAGTCGGATGAGCGAGAAACGCTTGTACAATTGCAACGAATTGGAGGAGAAAGTTTAAACAAACGCGCTGACTTTGAACGCTCACATCTAGGCCGGGCCAGGTCCAAATGGCCTGCAACTCGGCGCGCATCACCTCCATGACTGTCCCTAACGAACGCCACCTGCCACGCTTTCGGCCCGTCCCTGTCGGCATTAAAAAATCGTAGCGTGATAACGATGGTTCCGATCCACGTGCCGCTTAAAGGCGATTACAGGGGAGACGCAACCCTTTCCAAAGAGCCATGAAAAGACTTTCTACTCTCAAGGAGACAAGAGATATTAAGCCGAAATGACGTCCGACGCGCGCATTTTCTCCGACGCGCACCACGTTTAAAAAATCGTAGCGTGAGAACGGTGGGTCCGATCCGCGTGCCGCTTAAAGGCGATTACAGGGGAGATGCATCCCTTTCCAAAGAGCCATGAATAGACTTTCTACTCCCAAGGAGCCCAAAGATATTAAGCCGCAATGACGTCCGAGGCGCACATTTTCTCGGCTGCGCAGCACATTTAAAAAAATCATAGCGTGAAAACCGTGGGTTCGATTCGCGTGCCGCTCGAAGGCGATTACAGGGGAGATGCAGCCCTTTCCAACGAGCCATGAACAGACTTCCTACTCCCAAGGAGCCCAAAGATATTAAGCCGCAAATACGTCCTACGCGCGTCTTTTCTACGCCGCGCACCACATTTAAAAAATCGTATCGTATGAACGGTGGGTCCGATCCGCGTGCCGCTTAAAGGCGATTACAGGGGAGATGCAGCCCTTTCCAAAGAGCCATGAATAGACTTTCTACTCCCAAGGAGACCAGAGATATTAACAGATAAAGCGTTACGCTCCAGTCGGATGAGCGAGAAACGCTTGTACAATTGCAACGAACTGGAGGAGAAAGTTTAAACAAACGCGCTGACTTTGAACGCTCACATCTAGGCCGGGCCAGGTCCAAATGGCCTGCAACTCGGCGCGCATCACCTCCATGACTGTCCCTAACGAACGCCACCTGCCACGCTTTCGGCCCGTCCCTGTCGGCATTAAAAAATCGTAGCGTGATAACGATGGTTCCGATCCGCGTGCCGCGCGAAGGCGATTACAGGGGAGATGCAGCCCTTTCCAAAGAGCCATGAACAGACTTTCTACTCCCAAGGAGCCCAAAGATATTAAGCCGCAAATACGTCCTACGCGCGTGTTTTCTACGCCGCGCACCACATTTAAAAAATCTTAGCGTGAGAACGGTGGGTCCGATCCGCGTGCCGCTTAAAGGCGATTACAAGGGAAATGCAGCCCTTTCCAAAGAGCCATGAAAAGACTTTCTACTCCCAAGGAGACAAGAGATATTAAGCCGAAATGACGTCCGACGCGCGCATTTTCTCCGCCGCGCACCACATTTAAAAAAATCATAGCGTGAAAACCGTGGGTTCCATCCGCGTGCCGCTCGAAGGCGATTACAGGGGAGATGCAGCCCTTTCCAAAGAGCCATGAACAGACTTTCAACTCCCAATGAGACAAGAGATATTAAGCCGCAATGACGTCCGACGCGCGCATTTACTCCGCCGCGCACCACATTTAAAAAAATCATAGCGTGAAAACCGTGGGTTCGATCCGCGTGCCGCTCGAAGGCGATTACAGGGGAGATGCAGCCCTTTCCAAAGAGCCATGAACAGACTTTCTACTCCCAATGAGACAAGAGATATTAAGCCGCAAATACGTCCGGCGCGCGTCTTTTCTCCCCCGCGCAACACATTTAAAAAAAATCGTAGCGTGAAAACCGTGGGTTCGATCCGCGTGCCGCTCGAAGGCGATTACAGGGGAGATGCAGCCCTTTCCAAAGAGGCATGAACAGACTTTCTACTCCCAAGGAGCCCAAAGATATTAAGCCGCAAATACGTCCTACGCGCGTGTTTTCTACGCCGCGCACCACATTTAAAAAATCGTAGCGTAAGAACGGTGGGTCCGATCCGCGTGCCGCTTAAAGGCGATTACAGGGGAGACGCAACCCTTTCCAAAGAGCCATGAAAAGACTTTCTACTCTCAAGGAGACAAGAGATATTAAGCCGCAATGACGTCCGACGAGCGCATTTCCTCCGCCGCGCACCACATTTAAAAAAATCATAGCGTGAAAACCGTGGGTTCGATCCGCGTGCCGCTTAAAGGCGATTACAGGGGAGATGCAGCCCTTTCCAAAGAGCCATGAAAAGACTTTCTACTCCCAAGGAGACAAGAGATATTAAGCCGCAATGACGTCCGACGCGCGCATTTCCTCCACCGCGCACCACATTTAAAAAAATCATAGCGTGAAAACCGTGGGTTCGATCCGCGTGCCGCTCGAAGGCGATTACAGGGCAGATGCAGCCCTTTCCAAAGAGGCATGAACAGACTTCCTACTCCCAAGGAGCCCAAAGATATTAAGCCGCAAATACGTCCTACGCGCGTCTTTTCTACGCCGCGCACCACATTTAAAAAATCGTATCGTAAGAACGGTGGGTCCGATCCGCGTGCCGCTTCAAGGCTATAACAGGGGAGATGCAGCCCTTTCCAAAGAGCCATGAACAGACTTTCTACTCCCAAGGAGACAAGAGATATTAAGCCACAATGACGTCCGACGCGCGCATTTTCTCCGACACGCACCACGTTTAAAAAATCGTAGCGTGAGAACGGTGGGTCCGATCCGCGTGCCGCTTAAAAGCGATTACAGGGGAGATGCATCCCTTTCCAAAGAGCCATGAACAGACTTTCTACTCCCAAGGAGCCCAAAGATATTAAGCCGCAAATACGTTCTACGCGCTTCTTTTCTACGCCGCGCACCACATTTAAAAAATCGTAGCGTAAGAACGGTGGGTCCGATGCGCGTGCCGCTTAAAGGCGATTACAGGGGAGATGCAACCCTTTCCAAAGAGCCATGAAAAGACTTTCTACTCCCAAGGAGACAAGAGATTTAAGCCGAAATGACGTCCGACGCGCGCATTTTCTCCGCCGCGCAACACATTTAAAAAAATCATAGCGTGAAAACCGTGGGTTCGATCCGCGTGCCGCTCGAAGGCGATTACAGGGGAGATGCAGCCCTTTCCAAAGAGCCATGAACAGACTTCCTACTCCCAAGGAGACAAGAGATATTAAGCCGCAATGATGTCCGACGCGCGCATTTTCTCCGCCGCGCACCACATTTAAAAAATCTTAGCGTGAGAACGGTGGGTCCGATCCGCGTGCCGCTTAATGGCGATTACAAGGGAAATGCAGCCCTTTCCAAAGAGCCATGAAAAGACTTTCTACTCCCAAGGAGACAAGAGATATTAAGCCGAAATGACGTCCGACGCGCGCATTTTCTCCGCCGCGCAGCACATTTTAAAAAATCATAGCGTGAAAACCGTGGGTTCGATCCGCGTGCCGCTCGAAGGCGATTACAGGGGAGATGCAGCCCTTTCCAACGAGCCATGAACAGACTTCCTACTCCCAACGAGACAAGAGATATTAAGCCGCAATGACGTCCGACGCGCGCATTTATTGCGCCGCGCACATTTAAAAAATCGTAGCGTGAGAACGGTGGGTCCGATCCGCGTGCCGCTTAAAGGCGATTACAGGGGAGATGCAGCCCTTTCCAAAGAGCCATGAACAGACTTTCTACTCCCAAGGAGACAAGAGATATTAAGCCGCAATGACGTCCGACGCGCGCATTTTCTCCGCCGCGCACCACATTTAAAAAAATCATAGCGTGAAAACCGTGGGTTCGATCCGCGTGCCGCTCGAAGGCGATTACAGGGGAGATGCAGCCCTTTCCAAAGACCCATGAACAGACTTTCTACTCCCAATGAGACAAGAGATATTAAGCCGCAAATACGTCCGGCGCGCGTCTTTTCTCCGCCGCGCAACACATTTAAAAAAAATCGTAGCGTGAAAACCGTGGGTTCGATCCGCGTGCCGCTCGAAGGCGATTACAGGGGAGATACAGCCCTTTCCAAAGAGCCATGAACAGACTTTCTACTCCCAAGGAGACAAGAGATATTACGCGCATTTTCTCCGACGCGCACCACGTTTAAAAAATCGTAGCGTGAGAACGGTGGGTCCGATCCGCGTGCCGCTTAAAGGCGATTACAGGGGAGATGCATCCCTTTCCAAAGAGCCATGAACAGACTTTCTACTCCCAAGGAGACCAGAGATATTAACAGATAAAGCGTTACGCTCCAGTCGGATGAGCGAGAAACGCTTGTACAATTGCAACGAAATGGAGGAGAAAGTTTAAACAAACGCGCTGACTTTGAAGGCTCACATCTAGGCCGGGCCAGGTCCAAATGGCCTGCAACTCGGTCCGCATCACGTCCATGACTTTTCCTAACGAACGCCACCTGCCAAGCTTTCGGCCCGTCCCTGTCGGCATTAAAAAATCGTAGCGTGATAACGATGGTTCCGATCCGCGTGCCGCTCGAAGGCGATTACAGGGGAGATGCAGCCCTTTCCAAAGAGCCATGAACAGACTTCCTACTCCCAAGGAGCCCAAAGATATTAAGCCGCAAATACGTCCTACGCGCGTCTTTTCTACGCCGCGCACCACATTTAAAAAATCGTATCGTATGAACGGTGGGTCCGATCCGCGTGCCGCTTAAAGGCGATTACAGGGGAGATGCAGCCCTTTCCAAAGAGCCATGAATAGACTTTCTACTCCCAAGGAGACCAGAGATATTAACAGATAAAGCGTTACGCTCCAGTCGGATGAGCGAGAAACGCTTGTACAATTGCAACGAACTGGAGGAGAAAGTTTAAACAACGCGCTGACTTTGAACGCTCACATCTAGGCCGGGCCAGGTCCAAATGGCCTGCAACTCGGCGCGCATCACCTCCATGACTGTCCCTAACGAACGCCACCTGCCACGCTTTCGGCCCGTCCCTGTCGGCATTAAAAAATCGTAGCGTGATAACGATGGTTCCGATCCGCGTGCCGCGTGAAGGCGATTACAGGGGAGATGCAGCCCTTTCCAAAGAGCCATGAACAGACTTTCTACTCCCAAGGAGCCCAAAGATATTAAGCCGCAAATACGTCCTACGCGCGTGTTTTCTACGCCGCGCACCACATTTAAAAAATCTTAGCGTGAGAACGGTGGGTCCGATCCGCGTGCCGCTTAAAGGCGATTACAAGGGAAATGCAGCCCTTTCCAAAGAGCCATGAAAAGACTTTCTACTCCCAAGGAGACAAGAGATATTAAGCCGAAATGACGTCCGACGCGCGCATTTTCTCCGCCGCGCACCACATTTAAAAAAATCATAGCGTGAAAACCGTGGGTTCCATCCGCGTGCCGCTCGAAGGCGATTACAGGGGAGATGCAGCCCTTTCCAAAGAGCCATGAACAGACTTTCTACTCCCAATGAGACAAGAGATATTAAGCCGCAAATACGTCCGGCGCGCGTCTTTTCTCCCCCGCGCAACACATTTAAAAAAAATCGTAGCGTGAAAACCGTGGGTTCGATCCGCGTGCCGCTCGAAGGCGATTACAGGGGAGATGCAGCCCTTTCCAAAGAGGCATGAACAGACTTTCTACTCCCAAGGAGCCCAAAGATATTAAGCCGCAAATACGTCCTACGCGCGTGTTTTCTACGCCGCGCACCACATTTAAAAAATCGTAGCGTAAGAACGGTGGGTCCGATCCGCGTGCCGCTTAAAGGCGATTACAGGGGAGACGCAACCCTTTCCAAAGAGCCATGAAAAGACTTTCTACTCTCAAGGAGACAAGAGATATTAAGCCGCAATGACGTCCGACGAGCGCATTTCCTCCGCCGCGCACCACATTTAAAAAAATCATAGCGTGAAAACCGTGGGTTCGATCCGCGTGCCGCTTAAAGGCGATTACAGGGGAGATGCAGCCCTTTCCAAAGAGCCATGAAAAGACTTTCTACTCCCAAGGAGACAAGAGATATTAAGCCGCAATGACGTCCGACGCGCGCATTTCCTCCACCGCGCACCACATTTAAAAAAATCATAGCGTGAAAACCGTGGGTTCGATCCGCGTGCCGCTCGAAGGCGATTACAGGGCAGATGCAGCCCTTTCCAAAGAGGCATGAACAGACTTCCTACTCCCAAGGAGCCCAAAGATATTAAGCCGCAAATACGTCCTACGCGCGTCTTTTCTACGCCGCGCACCACATTTAAAAAATCGTATCGTAAGAACGGTGGGTCCAATCCGCGTGCCGCTTAAAGGCGATTACAAGGGAGATGCAACCCTTTCCAAAGAGCCATGAACAGACTTTCTACTCCCAAGGAGACAAGAGATATTAAGCCGCAATGACGTCCGACGCGCGCATTTTCTCCGACGCGCAACACGTTTAAAAAATCGTAGCGTGAGAACGGTGGGTCCGATCCGCGTGCCGCTTAAAGGCGATTACAGGGGAGATGCATCCCTTTCCAAAGAGCCATGAACAGACTTTCTACTCCCAAGGAGACCAGAGATATTAACAGATAAAGCGTTACGCTCCAGTCGGATGAGCGAGAAACGCTTGTACAATTGCAACGAATTGGAGGAGAAAGTTTAAACAAACGCGCTGACTTTGAACGCTCACATCTAGGCCGGGCCAGGTCCAAATGGCCTGCAACTCGGCGCGCATCACCTCCATGACTGTCCCTAACGAACGCCACCTGCCACGCTTTCGGCCCGTCCCTGTCGGCATTAAAAAATCGTAGCGTGATAACGATGGTTCCGATCCACGTGCCGCTTAAAGGCGATTACAGGGGAGACGCAACCCTTTCCAAAGAGCCATGAAAAGACTTTCTACTCTCAAGGAGACAAGAGATATTAAGCCGAAATGACGTCCGACGCGCGCATTTTCTCCGACGCGCACCACGTTTAAAAAATCGTAGCGTGAGAACGGTGGGTCCGATCCGCGTGCCGCTTAAAGGCGATTACAGGGGAGATGCATCCCTTTCCAAAGAGCCATGAATAGACTTTCTACTCCCAAGGAGCCCAAAGATATTAAGCCGCAAATACGTCCTACGCGCGTCTTTTCTACGCCGCGCACCACATTTAAAAAATCGTATCGTAAGAACGGTGGGTCCGATCCGCGTGCCGCTTAAAGGCGATTACAGGGGAGATGCAGCCCTTTCCAAAGAGCCATGAATAGACTTTCTACTCCCAAGGAGACCAGAGATATTAACAGATAAAGCGTTAAGCTCCAGTCGGATGAGCGAGAAACGCTTGTACAATTGCAACGAATTGGAGGAGAAAGTTTAAACAAACGTGCTGACTTTGAACGCTCACATCTAGGCCGGGCCAGGTCCAAATGGCCTGCAACTCGGCGCGCATCACCTCCATGACTGTCCCTAACGAACGCCACCTGCCACGCTTTCGGCCCGTCCCTGTCGGCATTAAAAAATCGTAGCGTGATAACGATGGTTCCGATCCGCGTGCCGCGCGAAGGCGATTACAGGGGAGATGCAGCCCTTTCCAAAGAGCCATAAACAGACTTCTACTCCCAAGGAGCCCAAAGATATTAAGCCGCAATGATGTCCGACGCGCGCATTTATTGCGCCGCGCACCACATTTAAAAAATCGTAGCGTGAGAACGGTGGGTCCGATCCGCGTGCCGCTTAAAGGCGATTACAGGGGAGATGCAGCCCTTTCCAAAGAGCCATGAAAAGACTTTCTACTCCCAAGTAGACAAGAGATATTAAGCCGAAATGACGTCCGACGCGCGCATTTTCTCCGCCGCGCACCACAATTAAAAAAATCATAGCGTGAAAACCGTGGGTTCGATCCGCGTGCCGCTCGAAGGCGATTACAGGGGAGATGCAGCCCTTTCCAAAGAGCCATGAACAGACTTTCTACTCCCAATGAGACAAGAGATATTAAGCCGCAAATACGTCCGGCGCGCGTCTTTTCTCCGCCGCGCAACACATTTAAAAAAAATCGTAGCGTGAAAACCGTGGGTTCGATCCGCGTGCCGCTAGAAGGCGATTACAGGGGAGATGAATCCCTTTCAAAAGAGCCATGAACAGACTTTCTACTCCCAAGGAGACCAGAAATATTAACATATAAAGCGTTACGCTCCAGTCGGATGAGCGAGAAACGCTTGTACAATTGCAACGAATTGGAGGAGAAAGTTTAAACAAACGCGCTGAATTTGAACGCTCACATCTAGGCCGGTCCAGGTCCAAATGGCCTGCAACTCGGTGCGCATCACCTCCATGACTGTCCCTAACGAACGCCACCTGCCACGCTTTCGGCCCGTCCCTAGAGGCATTAAAAAATCGTAGCGTGATAACGATGGTTCCGATCCGCGTGCCGCTCGAAGGCGATTACAGTGGAGATGCAGCCCTTTCCTAAGAGCCATGAACAGACTTTCTATTCCCAAGGAGACAAGAGATATTAAGCCGCAATGACGTCCGACGCGCGCATTTCCTCCGCCGCGCACCACATTTAAAAAAATCATAGCGTGAAAACCGTGGGTTCGATCCGCGTGCCGCTTAAAGGCGATTACAGGGGAGATGCAGCCCTTTCCAAAGAGCCATGAAAAGACTTTCTACTCCCAAGGAGACAAGAGATATTAAGCCGCAATGACGTCCGACGCGCGCATTTCCTCCGCCGCGCACCACATTTAAAAAAATCATAGCGTGAAAACCGTGGGTTCGATCCGCGTGCCGCTCGAAGGCGATTACAGGGCAGATGCAGCCCTTTCCAAAGAGGCATGAACAGACTTCCTACTCCCAAGGAGCCCAAAGATATTAAGCCGCAAATACGTCCTACGCGCGTCTTTTCTACGCCGCGCACCACATTTAAAAAATCGTAGCGTAAGAACGGTGGGTCCAATCCGCGTGCCGCTTAAAGGCGATTACAAGGGAGATGCAACCCTTTCCAAAGAGCCATGAACAGACTTTCCACTCCCAATGAGACAAGAGATATAAAGCCGCAAATACGTCCGGCGCGCGTCTATTCTCTGCCGCGCAACACATTTAAAAAAAATCCTAGCGTGAAAACCGTGGGTTCGATCCGCGTGCCACTCGAAGGCGATTACAGGGGAGATGCAGCCCTTTCCAAAGAGCCATGAACAGACTTTCTACTCCCAAGGAGACAAGAGATATTAAGCCGCAATGACGTCCGACGCGCGCATTTTCTCCGCCGCGCAGCACATTTAAAAAAATCATAGCGTGAAAACCGTGGGTTCGATCCGCGTGCCGCTTAAAGGCGATTACAGGGGAGATGCAGCCCTTTCCAAAGAGCCATTAATAGACTTTCTACTCCCAAGGAGACCAGAGATATTAACAGATAAAGCGTTACGCTCCAGTCGGATGAGCGAGAAACGCTTGTACAATTGCAACGAATTGGAGGAGAAAGTTTAAACAAACGCGCTGATTTGAACGCTCACATCTAGGCCGGGCCAGGTCCAAATGGCCTGCAACTCGGTGCGCATCACCTCCATGACGGTCCCTAACGAACGCCACCTGCCACGCTTTCGGCCCGTCCCTGGCGGCATTAAAAAATCGTAGCGTGATAACGATGGTTCCGATCCGCGTGCCGCTCGAAGTCGAAAACAGTGGAGATGCAGCCCTTTCCAAAGAGCCATGAACAGACTTTCTACTCCCAAGGAGCCCAAAGATATTAAGCCGCAAATAAGTCCTACGCGCGTCTTTTCTACGCCGCGCACCACATTTAAAAAATCGTATCGTAAGAACGGTGGGTCCGATCCGCGTGCCGCTTAAAGGCTATAACAGGGGAGATGCAGCCCTTTCCAAAGAGCCATGAACAGACTTTCTACTCCCAAGGAGACAAGAGATATTAAGCCACAATGACGTCCGACGCGCGCATTTTCTCCGACACGCACCACGTTTAAAAAATCGTAGCGTGAGAACGGTGGGTCCGATCCGCGTGCCGCTTAAAAGCGATTACAGGGGAGATGCATCCCTTTCCAAAGAGCCATGAACAGACTTTCTACTCCCAAGGAGCCCAAAGATATTAAGCCGCAAATACGTTCTACGCGCTTCTTTTCTACGCCGCGCACCACATTTAAAAAATCGTAGCGTAAGAACGGTGGGTCCGATGCGCGTGCCGCTTAAAGGCGATTACAGGGGAGATGCAACCCTTTCCAAAGAGCCATGAAAAGACTTTCTACTCCCAAGGAGACAAGAGATTTAAGCCGAAATGACGTCCGACGCGCGCATTTTCTCCGCCGCGCAACACATTTAAAAAAATCATAGCGTGAAAACCGTGGGTTCGATCCGCGTGCCGCTCGAAGGCGATTACAGGGGAGATGCAGCCCTTTCCAAAGAGCCATGAACAGACTTCCTACTCCCAAGCAGACAAGAGATATTAAGCCGCAATGATGTCCGACGCGCGCATTTTCTCCGCCGCGCACCACATTTAAAAAATCTTAGCGTGAGAACGGTGGGTCCGATCCGCGTGCCGCTTAATGGCGATTACAAGGGAAATGCAGCCCTTTCCAAAGAGCCATGAAAAGACTTTCTACTCCCAAGGAGACAAGAGATATTAAGCCGAAATGACGTCCGACGCGCGCATTTTCTCCGCCGCGCAGCACATTTTAAAAAATCATAGCGTGAAAACCGTGGGTTCGATCCGCGTGCCGCTCGAAGGCGATTACAGGGGAGATGCAGCCCTTTCCAACGAGCCATGAACAGACTTCCTACTCCCAACGAGACAAGAGATATTAAGCCGCAATGACGTCCGACGCGCGCATTTATTGCGCCGCGCACATTTAAAAAATCGTAGCGTGAGAACGGTGGGTCCGATCCGCGTGCCGCTTAAAGGCGATTACAGGGGAGATGCAGCCCTTTCCAAAGAGCCATGAACAGACTTTCTACTCCCAAGGAGACAAGAGATATTAAGCCGCAATGACGTCCGACGCGCGCATTTTCTCCGCCGCGCACCACATTTAAAAAAATCATAGCGTGAAAACCGTGGGTTCGATCCGCGTGCCGCTCGAAGGCGATTACAGGGGAGATGCAGCCCTTTCCAAAGACCCATGAACAGACTTTCTACTCCCAATGAGACAAGAGATATTAAGCCGCAAATACGTCCGGCGCGCGTCTTTTCTCCGCCGCGCAACACATTTAAAAAAAATCGTAGCGTGAAAACCGTGGGTTCGATCCGCGTGCCGCTCGAAGGCGATTACAGGGGAGATACAGCCCTTTCCAAAGAGCCATGAACAGACTTTCTACTCCCAAGGAGACAAGAGATATTACGCGCATTTTCTCCGACGCGCACCACGTTTAAAAAATCGTAGCGTGAGAACGGTGGGTCCGATCCGCGTGCCGCTTAAAGGCGATTACAGGGGAGATGCATCCCTTTCGAAAGAGCCATGAACAGACTTTCTACTCCCAAGGAGCCCAAAGATATTAAGCCGCAAATACGTCCTACGCGCGTCTTTTCTACGCCGCGCACCACATTTAAAAAATCGTAGCGTAAGAACGGTGGGTCCGATCCGCGTGCCGCTTAAAGGCGATTACAGGGGAGATGCAAACCTTTCCAAAGAGACATGAAAAGACTTTCTACTCCCAAGGAGACAAGAGATATTAAGCCGCAATGACGTCCGACGCGCGCATTTTCTCCGACGCGCACCACATTTAAAAAAATCATAGCGTGAAAACCGTGGGTTCGATCCGCGTGCCGCTCGAAGGCGATTACAGGGGAGATGCAGCCCTTTCCAAAGAGCCATGAACAGACTTTCTACTCCCAATGAGACAAGAGATATCAAGCCGCAAATACGTGCGGCGCGCGTCTATTCTCCGCCGCGCAACACATTTAAAAAAAATCGTAGCGTGAAAACCGTGGGTTCGATCCGCGTGCCGCTTAAAGGCGATTACAGGGGAGATGCAGCCCTTTCCAAAGAGCCATGAAAAGACTTTCTACTCCCAAGGAGACAAGAGATATTAAGCCGAAATGACGTCCGACGCGCGCATTTCCTCCGCCGCGCACCACATTTAAAAAAATCATAGCGTGAAAACCGTGGGTTCGATCCGCGTGCCGCTCGAAGGCGATTACAGGGGAGATGCAGCCCTTTCCAAAGAGGCATGAACAGACTTCCTACTCCCAAGGAGCCCAAAGATATTAAGCCGCAAATACATCCTACGCGCGTCTTTTCTACGCCGCGCACCACATTTAAAAAATCGTATCGGAAGAATGGTGGGTCCAATCCGCGTGCCGCTTAAAGGCGATTACAAGGGAGATGCAAACCTTTCCAAAGAGCCATGAAAAGACTTTCTACTCCCAAGGAGACAATAGATATTAAGCCGAAATGACGTCCGACGCGTGCATTTTCTCCGCCGCGCACCACATTTAAAAAAATCATAGCGTGAAAACCGTGGGTTCGATCCGCGTGCCGCTCGAAGGCGATTACAGCGGAGATGCAGCCCTTTCCAAAGAGCCATGAAAAGACTTTCTACTCCCAAGGAGACAAGAGATATTAAGCCGAAATGACGTCCGACGCGCGCATTTCCTCCGCCGCGCACCACATTTAAGAAAATCATAGCGTGAAAACCGTGGGTTCGATCCGCGTGCCGCTCGAAGGCGATTACAGGGGAGATGCAGCCCTTTCCAAAGAGCCATGAACAGACTTTCTACTCCCAAGGAGCCCAAAGATATTAAGCCGCAAATACGTCCTACGCGCGTCTTTTCTACGCCGCGCACCACATTTAAAAAATCGTAGCGTAAGAATGGTGGGTCCGATCCGCGTGCCGCTTAAAGGAGATTACAGGGGAGATGCAACCCTTTCCAAAGAGCCATGAAAAGACTTTCTACTCCCAAGGAGACAAGAGATATTAAGCCGCAATGACGTCCGACGCGCGCATTTTCTCCGACGCGCAACACATTTAAAAAAATCATAGCGTGAAAACCGTGGGTTCGATCCGCGTGCCGCTCGAAGGCGATTACAGGGGAGATGCAGCCCTTTCCAAAGAGCCATGAACAGACTTTCTACTCCCAAGGAGACCAGAGATATTAACAGATAAAGCGTTAGGCTCCAGTCGGATGAGCGAGAAACGCTTGTACAATTGCAACGAATTGGAGGAGAAAGTTTAAACAAACGCGCTGACTTTGAACGCTCACATCTAGGCCGGGCCAGGTCCAAATGGCCTGGAACTCGGTGCGCATCACCTCCATGACGGTCCCTAACGAACGCCACCTGCCACGCTTTCGGCCCGTCCCTGGCGGCATTAAAAAATCGTAGCGTGATAACGATGGTTCCGATGCGCGTGCCGCGCGAAGGCGATTACAGGGGAGATGCAGCCCTTTCCAACGAGCCATGAACAGACTTTCTACTCACAAGGAGACAAGAGATATTAAGCCGCAATGATATCCGACGCGCGCATTTTCTCCGCCGCACACCACATTTAAAAAATCGTAGCGTGAGAACGGTGGGTCCGATCCGTGTGTCGCTTAAAGCCGATTACAGGGGAGATGCAGCCCTTTCCAAAGAGCCATGAAAAGACTTTCTACTCCCAAGGAGACAAGAGATATTAAGCCGAAATGACGTCCGACAAGCGCATTTTCTCCGCCGCGCACCACATTTAAAAAAATCATAGCGTGAAAACCGTGGGTTCGATCCGCGTGCCGCTCGAAGGCGATTACAGGGGAGATGCAGCCCTTTCCAAAGATCCATGAACAGACTTTCTACTCCCAAGGAGACAAGAGATATTACGCGCATTTTCTCCGACGCGCACCACGTTTAAAAAATCGTAGCGTGAGAACGGTGGGTCCGATCCGCGTGCCGCTTAAAGGCGATTACAGGGGAGATGCATCCCTTTCCAAAGAGCCATGAACAGACTTTCTACTCCCAAGGAGACCAGAGATATTAACAGATAAAGCGTTACGCTCCAGTCGGATGAGCGAGAAACGCTTGTACAATTGCAACGAATTGGAGGAGAAAGTTTAAACAAACGCGCTGACTTTGAAGGCTCACATCTAGGCCGGGCCAGGTCCAAATGGCCTGCAACTCGGTCCGCATCACGTCCATGACTTTTCCTAACGAACGCCACCTGCCAAGCTTTCGGCCCGTCCCTGTCGGCATTAAAAAATCGTAGCGTGATAACGATGGTTCCGATCCGCGTGCCGCGCGAAGGCGATTACAGGGGAGATGCAGCCCTTTCCAAAGAGCCATGAACAGACTTTCTACTCCCAAGGAGCCCAAAGATATTAAGCCGCAAATAAGTCCTACGCGCGTCTTTTCTACGCCGCGCACCACATTTAAAAAATCGTAGCGTAAGAACGGTGGGTCCGATCCGCGTGCCGCTTAAAGGCGATTACAGGGGAGATGCAACCCTTTCCAAAGAACCATGAAAAGACTTTCTACTCCCAAGGAGACAAGAGATATTAAGCCGCAATGACGTCCGACGCGCTCATTTTCTCCGCCGCGCAGCACATTTAAAAAAATCATAGCGTGAAAACCGTGGGTTCGATCCGCGTGCCGCTCGAAGGCGATTACAGGGGAGATGGAGCCCTTTCCAAAGAGGCATGAACAGACTTCCTACTCCCAAGGAGCCCAAAGATATTAAGCCGCAAATACGTCCTACGCGCGTCTTTTCTACGCCGCGCACCACATTTAAAAAAATCGTAGCGTAAGAACGGTGGGTCCGATCCGCGTGCCGCTTAAAGGTGATTACAGGGGAGATGCAACCCTTTCCAAAGAGCCATAAAAAGACTTTCTATTCCCAAGGAGACAAGAGATATTAAGCCGCAATGACGTCCGACGCGCACATTTTCTCCGCCGCGCACCACATTTAAAAAAATCATAGCGTGAAAACCGTGGGTTCGATCCGCGTGCCGCTCGAAGGCGATTACAGGGGAGATGCAGGCCTTTCCAAAGAGCCATGAACAGACTTCCTACTCCCAAGGAGACAAGAGATATTAAGCAGCAATGATGTCCGACACGCGCATTTTCTCTTCCGCGCACCACATTTAAAAAATCTTAGCGTGAGAACGGTGGGTCCGATCCGCGTGCCGCTTAAAGGCGATTACAGGGGAGATGCAGCCCTTTCCAAAGAGCCATGAAAAGACTTTCTACTCCCAAGGAGACAAGAGATATTAAGCCGAAATGACGTCCGACGCGCGTATTTTCTCCGCCGCGCACCACATTTAAAAAAATCATAGCGTGAAAACCGTGGGTTCGATCCGCGTGCCGCTCGAAGGCGATTACAGGGGAGATGCAGCCCTTTCCAAAGATCCATGAACAGACTTCCTACTCCCAAGGAGACAAGAGATATTAACATATAAAGCGTTACGCTCCAGTCGGATGAGCGAGAAACGCTTGAGCAGTTGCAACGAATTGGAGGAGAAAGTTTAAACAAACGCGCTGACTTTGAACGCTCACATCTAGGTCTGGCCAAGTCCAAATGGCGTGCAACTCGGTGCGCATCACCTCCATGACTGTCCCTAACGAACGCCACCTGCCACGCTTTAGGCCCGTCCCTGGCGGCTTTAAAAAATCGTAGCGTGATAACCGTGGGTCCAATCCGATTGAAGCTCGAAGGCGATTAGAGGGGAGATGCAGCCCTTTCCAAAGAGCCATGAACAGACTTCCTACTCCCAAGGAGACAAGAGATATTAAGCCACAAATACGTCCGGACCGCGTCTTTTCTCCGCAGCTCACCACATTTAAAAAAATCGTAGCGTGAAAACCATGGGTTCGATATAGTATACATACAGAGTATATAGTTTGACCAAAAGATCGTGCTGATCTTTGATCTCCTGGTTCTTCATCTCCAGCGCCACTTTCAGACTCATAATGTCCTCCTCTATGGGCTGGTATAACACAGACACGAATCATCACTACAGCCAGTACAATGGAAAGGTGGGAATGTGTACTGAATGTGTACTGACGTTATAAGTGAGAGGTGGTGGTACTGGTGGATGTGTACTGACACTATAAGGGATCTCTACCTGCAGTGACAGTTTGAGCTTCTCAAGTTCTTCCTCCAGAGATTTCTTCTCCTGTTCACAGGCCATTTTCATATCTGCCAGAGCAAGTATCATTACTGCTGGATATAACACAGATTGTATATACTACATAATTACTGCTGAATATATAAAATATAATATATATAGTACTATACATATATTAGTGTCACTTTTATTGGAGCCTAAAGGCTAACATTCATTATTAGTTATGTTAGTATTATTGCATTTCCATAGTACTTACTCTTGATGGACCTGTTATGCTCCTCCTCCTCCTGCTGTTTCTGCAGGAGCTCTGTCTCCTCCTGCTGCTTGTGTTTCAGCATCTCCTGAAGAACCTGCAGCTCCTTCTGCTTCTGCAACCTCAACTCCTTCAGCTGCTCAAACAAACTGTTCTCCAACTCCTCCTTCTCACACCGCAAACACTCCAATCGGGCCACAGGCCCCACTAGTGACACAGAACCACACACACACACACACACACACACACACACACACACACACACACACAGAGAGAGATAAACATGTATAAATGTATAAGAATTTGTGGATAAAATTATTATGAGATTATTTATAATCAAACGACTACACTACACAACCACATCTTCCTTTTATTTACATATTATACAGATATTTAGAGATATTTACATTTTATTTACCCGCGTGCGTCTCTCTTCTCCAAGGTAGCGGAGAGATATGAAAGGATAAAAGGGGAAAAGAATAAAATGCACGTCGGTTTTAAATTCGCAGGCTACCTGCGCTGAAGGCGTGGAAAACGAGCACGTGACGGAAAGGCTTCCGTAACCGATGGTTCCAAATCACATGCCCAGCAAAGTAGCCTTAAACCTGGACACGCATTGGAGAGCATTTGACCCTTTAAAATCATACTACAACCAGACTTCCAGGCCCAAGAGGTCACACAGCCATGCCCAGCAAAGTAGCTCTGGGCCTGGGCACACTTCACGCAGTTTGACCTTTTAAATAAAACTAGAAACAGACTTCCTGGCCCAAGAGGTCACAGTCATACCCAGCAAAGTACGTTTAAACCTGGAAACAAATCAGATCCTTTCTGTCATTCAAAGGAATGGGCCTGCAACTCACAACCACATCCCCAGTGAAGCGCACCGTCACCCAGCCACACTACCCCACCTTGCCCGTCCTGGAACAACCACACCTCCAGGGTACCACATGCCAATCTCTCATGCCCAGCAAACTGCAACCTCACGCAGCCAGGCCACACACTGTCTCCCCTTGTACAGTCCAAGGACGAACTCCTCCACAAACCTGGTGTTCACGCGCACACACGCAATTACAACGAATTGGTGGAGAACTTTGAAACAAACGTGCTGACTTTGAATACTCACATCTAGGCTGGGCCAGGTCCAAATGGCCTGCAGCTCGGTGCGCATTAACTGCTTGACTGTCCGTCACGAACGCCACCTGCCAAGCGTTCGTTCCGTCCCTGGCGGATTTTAAAAAATCGTAGCGTGAGAACGATGGGTCCGATCCGCGTGCCGCTTAAAGGCGATTACAGGGGAGATGCAACCCTTTCCAAAGAACCATGAAAATACTTTCTACTCCCAAGGAAACGAGATATTAAGCCGCAATGACATCCGACGCGCGCATTTTCTCCGCCGCGCAGCACATTTAAAAAAATCATAGCGTGAAAACCGTGGGTTCGATCCGCGTGCCGCTCGAAGGCGATTACAGGGGAGATGCAGCCCTTTCCAAAGAGGCATGAACAGACTTCCTACTCCCAAGGAGCCCAAAGATATTAAGCCGCAAATACGTCCTACGCGCGTCTTTTCTACGCCGCGCACCACATTTAAAAAATCGTATCGGAAGAACGGTGGGTCCAATCCGCGTGCCGCTTAAAGGCGATTACAAGGGAGATGCAAACCTTTCCAAAGAGCCATGAAAAGACTTTCTACTCCCAAGGAGACAATAGATATTAAGCCGAAATGACGTCCGACGCGCGCATTTTCTCCGCCGCGCACCACATTTAAAAAAATCATAGCGTGAAAACCGTGGGTTCGATCCGCGTGCCGCTCGAAGGCGATTACAGCGGGGATGCAGCCCTTTCCAAAGAGCCATGAAAAGACTTTCTACTCCCAAGGAGACAAGAGATATTAAGCCGAAATGACGTCCGACGCGCGCATTTCCTCCGCCGCGCACCACATTTAAAAAAATCATAGCGTGAAAACCGTGGGTTCGATCCGCGTGCCGCTCGAAGGCGATTACAGGGGAGATGCAGCCCTTTCCAAAGAGCCATGAACAGACTTTCTACACCCAATGAGACAAGAGATATTAAGCCGCAAATACGTGCGGTGCGCGTTTTTTCTCCGCCGAGCAACACATTTAAAAAAAATCGTAGCGTGAAAAACGTGGGTTCGATCCGCGTGCCGCTCGAAGGCGATTACAGGGGAGATGCATCCCTTTCAAAAGAGCCATGAACAGACTTTCTACTCCCAAGGAGACCAGAAATATTAACATATAAAGCGTTACGCTCCAGTCGGATGAACGAGAAACGCTTGTACAATTGCAACGAATTGGAGGAGAAAGTTTAAACAAACGCGCTGACTTTGAACGCTCACATCTAGGCCGGGCCAACTCCAAATGGCGTGCAACTCGGTGCGCATCACCTCCATGACTGTCCCTAACGAACGCCACCTGCCACGCTTTCAGCCTATCCCTGGCGGCATTAAAAAATCGTAGCGTGATAACGATGGTTCCGATGCGCGTGCCGCTCGAAGGCGATTACAGGGGAGATACAGCCCTTTCCAAAGAGCCATGAACAGACTTTCTACTCCCAAGGAGACAAGAGATATTACGCGCATTTTCTCCGACGCGCACCACGTTTAAAAAATCGTAGCGTGAGAACGGTGGGTCCGATCCGCGTGCCGCTTAAAGACGCTTACAGGGGAGATGCATCCCTTTCCAAAGAGCCATGAACAGACTTTCTACTCCCAAGGAGACCAGAGATATTAACAGATAAAGCGTTACGCTCCAGTCGGATGAGCGAGAAACGCTTGTACAATTGCAACGAATTGGAGGAGAAAGTTTAAACAAACGCGCTGACTTTGAAGGCTCACATCTAGGCCGGGCCAGGTCCAAATGGCCTGCAACTCGGTCCGCATCACTTCCATGACTTTTCCTAACGAACGCCACCTGCCAAGCTTTCGGCCCGTCCCTGTCGGCATTAAAAAATCGTAGCGTGATAACGATGGTTCCGATCCGCGTGCCGCGCGAAGGCGATTACAGGGGAGATGCAGCCCTTTCCAAAGAGCCATGAACAGACTTTCTACTCCCAAGGAGCCCAAAGATATTAAGCCGCAAATAAGTCCTACGCGCGTCTTTTCTACGCCTCGCACCACATTTAAAAAATCGTAGCGTAAGAACGGTGGGTCCGATCCGCGTGCCGCTTAAAGGCGATTACAGGGGAGATGCAACCCTTTCCAAAGAACCATGAAAAGACTTTCTACTCCCAAGGAGACAATAGATATTAAGCCGAAATGACGTCCGACGCGCGCATTTTCTCCGACGCGCACCACATTTAAAAAAATCATAGCGTGAAAACCGTGGGTTCGATCCGCGTGCCGCTCGAAGGCGATTACAGCGGAGATGCAGCCCTTTCCAAAGAGCCATGAAAAGACTTTCTACTCCCAAGGAGACAAGAGATATTAAGCCGAAATGACGTCCGACGCGCGCATTTCCTCCGCCGCGCACCACATTTAAAAAAATCATAGCGTGAAAACCGTGGGTTCCATCCGCGTGCCGCTCGAAGGCAATTACAGGGGAGATGCAGCCCTTTCCAAAGAGCCATGAACAGACTTTCTACTCCCAAGGAGACCAGAAATATTAACTTATAAAGCGTTACGCTCCAGTCGGATGAACGAGAAACGCTTGTACAATTGCAACGAATTGGAGGAGAAAGCTTAAACAAACGCGCTGACTTTGAACGCTCACATCTAGGCCGGGCCAACTCCAAATGGCGTGCAACTCGGTGTCCATCACCTCCATGACTGTCCCTAACGAACGCCACCTGCCACGCTTTCGGCCTATCCCTGGCGGCATTAAAAAATCGTAGCGTGATAACGATGGTTCCGATGCGCGTGCCGCTCGAAGGCGATTACAGGGGAGATACAGCCCTTTCCAAAGAGCCATGAACAGACTTTCTACTCCCAAGGAGACAAGAGATATTACGCGCATTTTCTCCGACGCGCACCACGTTTAAAAAATCGTAGGGTGAGAACGGTGGGTCCGATCCGCGTGCCGCTTAAAGGCGATTACAGGGGAGATGCAACCCTTTCCAAAGAGGCATGAACAGACTTCCTACTCCCAAGGAGACAAGAGATATTAAGCCGCAATGACGTCCGACGCGCGCAGTTTCTCCGCCGCGCACCACATTTAAAAAAATCATAGCGTGAAAACCGTGGGTTCGATCCGCGTGCCACTCGAAGGCGATTACAGGGGAGATGGAGCCCTTTCCAAAGAGGCATGAACAGACTTCCTACTCCCAAGGAGCCCAAAGATATTAAGCCGCAAATACGTCCTACGCGCGTCTTTTCTACGCCGCGCACCACATTTAAAAAATCGTAGCGTAAGAACGGTGGGTCCGATCCGCGTGCCGCTTAAAGGAGATTACAGGGGAGATGCAAACCTTTCCAAAGAGCCATGAAAAGACTTTCTACTCCCAAGGAGACAAGAGATATTAAGCCGCAATGACGTCCGACGCGCGCATTTTCTCCGACGCGCAACACATTTAAAAAAATCATAGCGTGAAAACCGTGGGTTCGATCCGCGTGCCGCTCGAAGGCGATTACAGGGGAGATGCAGCCCTTTCCAAAGAGCCATGAAAAGACTTTCTACTCCCAAGGAGACAAGAGATATTAAGCCGAAATGACGTCCGACGCGCGCATTTCCTCCGCCGCGCACCACATTTAAAAAAATCATAGCGTGAAAACCGTGGGTTCGATCCGCGTGCCGCTCGAAGGCGATTACAGGGGAGATGCAGCCCTTTCCAAAGAGCCATGAACAGACTTTCTACACCCAATGAGACAAGAGATATTAAGCCGCAAATACGTGCGGCGCGCGTTTTTTCTCCGCGGAGCAACACATTTAAAAAAAATCGTAGCGTGAAAAACGTGGGTTCGATCCGCGTGCCGCTCGAAGGCGATTACAGGGGAGATGCATCCCTTTCAAAAGAGCCATGAACAGACTTTCTACTCCCAAGGAGACCAGAAATATTAACATATAAATCGTTACGCTCCAGTCGGATGAACGAGAAACGCTTGTACAATTGCAACGAATTGGAGGAGAAAGTTTAAACAAACGCGCTGACTTTGAACGCTCACATCTAGGCCGGGCCAACTCCAAATGGCGTGCAACTCGGTGCGCATCACCTCCATGACTGTCCCTAACGAACGCCACCTGCCACGCTTTCAGCCTATCCCTGGCGGCATTAAAAAATCGTAGCGTGATAACGATGGTTCCGATGCGCGTGCCGCTCGAAGGCGATTACAGGGGAGATACAGCCCTTTCCAAAGAGCCATGAACAGACTTTCTACTCCCAAGGAGACAAGAGATATTACGCGCATTTTCTCCGACGCGCACCACGTTTAAAAAATCGTAGCGTGAGAACGGTGGGTCCGATCCGCGTGCCGCTTAAAGACGATTACAGGGGAGATGCATCCCTTTCCAAAGAGCCATGAACAGACTTTCTACTCCCAAGGAGACCAGAGATATTAACAGATAAAGCGTTACGCTCCAGTCGGATGAGCGAGAAACGCTTGTACAATTGCAACGAATTGGAGAAGAAAGTTTAAACAAACGCGCTGACTTTGAAGGCTCACATCTAGGCCGGGCCAGGTCCAAATGGCCTGCAACTCGGTCCGCATCACTTCCATGACTTTTCCTAACGAACGCCACCTGCCAAGCTTTCGGCCCGTCCCTGTCGGCATTAAAAAATCGTAGCGTGATAACGATGGTTCCGATCCGCGTGCCGCGCGAAGGCGATTACAGGGGAGATGCAGCCCTTTCCAAAGAGCCATGAACAGACTTTCTACTCCCAAGGAGCCCAAAGATATTAAGCCGCAAATAAGTCCTACGCGCGTCTTTTCTACGCCTCGCACCACATTTAAAAAATCGTAGCGTAAGAACGGTGGGTCCGATCCGCGTGCCGCTTAAAGGCGATTACAGGGGAGATGCAACCCTTTCCAAAGAACCATGAAAAGACTTTCTACTCCCAAGGAGACAATAGATATTAAGCCGAAATGACGTCCGACGCGCGCATTTTCTCCGACGCGCACCACATTTAAAAAAATCATAGCGTGAAAACCGTGGGTTCGATCCGCGTGCCACTCGAAGGCGATTACAGGGGAGATGGAGCCCTTTCCAAAGAGGCATGAACAGACTTCCTACTCCCAAGGAGCCCAAAGATATTAAGCCGCAAATACGTCCTACGCGCGTCTTTTCTACGCCGCGCACCACATTTAAAAAATCGTAGCGTAAGAACGGTGGGTCCGATCCGCGTGCCGCTTAAAGGAGATTACAGGGGAGATGCAAACCTTTCCAAAGAGCCATGAAAAGACTTTCTACTCCCAAGGAGACAAGAGATATTAAGCCGCAATGACGTCCGACGCGCGCATTTTCTCCGACGCGCAACACATTTAAAAAAATCATAGCGTGAAAACCGTGGGTTCGATCCGCGTGCCGCTCGAAGGCGATTACAGGGGAGATGCAGCCCTTTCCAAAGAGCCATGAACAGACTTTCTACTCCCAATGAGACAAGAGATATCAAGCCGCAAATACGTCCGGCGCGCGTCTATTCTCCGCCGCGCAACACATTTAAAAAAATCGTAGCGTGAAAACCGTGGGTTCGATCCGCGTGCCGCTTAAAGGCGATTACAGGGGAGATGCAGCCCTTTCCAAAGAGCCATGAAAAGACTTTCTACTCCCAATGAGACAAGAGATATTAAGCCGAAATGACGTCCGACGCGCGCATTTCCTCCGCCGCGCACCACATTTAAAAAAATCATAGCGTGAAAACCGTGGGTTCGATCCGCGTGCCGCTCGAAGGCGATTACAGGGGAGATGCAGCCCTTTCCAAAGAGCCATGAACAGACTTTCTACTCCCAAGGAGACCAGAAATATTAACTTATAAAGCGTTACGCTCCAGTCGGATGAACGAGAAACGCTTGTACAATTGCAACGAATTGGAGGAGAAAGTTTAAACAAACGCGCTGACTTTGAACGCTCACATCTAGGCCGGGCCAACTCCAAATGGCGTGCAACTCGGTGTGCATCACCTCCATGACTGTCCCTAACGAACGCCACCTGCCACGCTTTCGGCCTATCCCTGGCGGCATTAAAAAATCGTAGCGTGATAACGATGGTTCCGATGTGCGTGCCGCTCGAAGGCGATTACAGGGGAGATGGAGCCCTTTCCAAAGAGGCATGAACAGACTTCCTACTCCCAAGGAGCCCAAAGATATTAAGCCGCAAATACGTCCTACGCGCGTCTTTTCTACGCCGCGCACCACATTTAAAAAATCGTATCGGAAGAACGGTGGGTCCAATCCGCGTGCCGCTTAAAGGCGATTACAAGGGAGATGCAAACCTTTCCAAAGAGCCTTGAAAAGACTTTCTACTCCCAAGGAGACAATAGATATTAAGCCGAAATGACGTCCGACGCGCGCATTTTCTCCGACGCGCACCACATTTAAAAAAATCATAGCGTGAAAACCGTGGGTTCGATCCGCGTGCCGCTCGAAGGCGATTACAGCGGAGATGCAGCCCTTTCCAAAGAGCCATGAAAAGACTTTCTACTCCCAAGGAGACAAGAGATATTAAGCCGAAATGACGTCCGACGCGCGCATTTCCTCCGCCGCGCACCACATTTAAAAAAATCATAGCGTGAAAACCGTGGGTTCGATCCGCGTGCCGCTCGAAGGCGATTACAGGGGAGATGCAGCCCTTTCCAAAGAGCCATGAACAGACTTTCTACTCCCAAGGAGACCAGAAATATTAACTTATAAAGCGTTACGCTCCAGTCGGATGAACGAGAAACGCTTGTACAATTGCAACGAATTGGAGGAGAAAGTTTAAACAAACGCGCTGACTTTGAACGCTCACATCTAGGCCGGGCCAACTCCAAATGGCGTGCAACTCGGTGTGCATCACCTCCATGACTGTCCCTAACGAACGCCACCTGCCACGCTTTCGGCCTATCCCTGGCGGCATTAAAAAATCGTAGCGTGATAACGATGGTTCCGATGCGCGTGCCGCTCGGAGGCGATTACAGGGGAGATACAGCCCTTTCCAAAGAGCCATGAACAGACTTTCTACTCCCAAGGAGACAAGAGATATTACGCGCATTTTCTCCGACGCGCACCACGTTTAAAAAATCGTAGCGTGAGAACGGTGGGTCCGATCCGCGTGCCGCTTAAAGGCGATTACAGGGGAGATGCATCCCTTTCCAAAGAGCCATGAACAGACTTTCTACTCCCAAGGACACCAGAGATATTAACAGATAAAGCGTTACGCTCCAGTCGGATGAGCGAGAAACGCTTGTACAATTGCAACGAATTGGAGGAGAAAGTTTAAACAAACGCGCTGACTTTGATGGCTCACATCTAGGCCGGGCCAGGTCCAAATGGCCTGCAACTCGGTCCGCATCACGTCCATGACTTTTCCTAACGAACGCCACCTGCCAAGCTTTCGGCCCGTCCCTGTCGGCATTAAAAAATCGTAGCGTGATAACGATGGTTCCGATCCGCGTGCCGCGCGAAGGCGATTACAGGGGAGATGCAGCCCTTTCCAAAGAGCCATGAACAGACTTTCTACTCCCAAGGAGCCCAAAGATATTAAGCCGCAAATAAGTCCTACGCGCGTCTTTTCTACGCCGCGCACCACATTTATAAAATCGTAGCGTAAGAACGGTGGGTCCGATCCGCGTGCCGCTTAAAGGCGATTACAGGGGAGATGCAACCCTTTCCAAAGAGCCATGAAAAGACTTTCTACTCCCAAGGAGACAAGAGATTTAAGCCGAAATGACGTCCGACGCGCGCATTTTCTCCGACGCGCAACACATTTAAAAAAATCATAGCGTGAAAACCGTGGGTTCGATCGGCGTGCCGCTCGAAGGCGATTACAGGGGAGATGCAGCCCTTTCCAAAGATCCATGAACAGACTTCCTACTCCCAAGGAGACAAGAGATATTAACATATAAAGCGTTACGCTCCAGTCGGATGAGCGAGAAACGCTTGAGCAGTTGCAACGAATTGGAGGAGAAACTTTAAACAAACGCGCTGACTTTGAACGCTCACATCTAGGTCTGGCCAAGTCCAAATGGCGTGCAACTCGGTGCGCATCACCTCCATGACTGTCCCTAACGAACGCCACCTGCCACGCTTTCGGCCCGTCCCTGGCGGCTTTAAAAAATCGTAGCGTGATAACCGTGGGTCCAATCCGCTTGAAGCTCGAAGGCGATTAGAGGGGAGATGCAGCCCTTTCCAAAGAGCCATGAACAGACTTCCTACTCCCAAGGAGACAAGAGATATTAAGCCACAAATACGTCCGGACCGCGTCTTTTCTCCGCAGCTCACCACATTTAAAAAAATCGTAGCGTGAAAACCGTGGGTTCGATATAGTATACATACAGAGTATATAGTTTGACCAAAAGATCGTGCTGATCTTTGATCTCCTGGTTCTTCATCTCCAGCGCCACTTTCAGACTCATAATGTCCTCCTCTATGGGCTGGTATAACACAGACACGAATCATCACTACAGCCAGTACAATGGAAAGGTGGGAATGTGTACTGAATGTGTACTGATGTCATAAGTGAGAGGTGGTGGTACTGGTGGATGTGTATTGACACTATAAGGGATCTCTACCTGCAGTGACAGTTTGAGCTTCTCAAGTTCTTCCTCCAGAGATTTCTTCTCCTGTTCACAGGCCATTTTCATATCTGCCAGAGCAAGTATCATTACTGCTGGATATAACACAGATTGTATATACTACATAATTACTGCTGAATATATAAAATATAATATATATAGTACTATACATATATTAGTGTCACTTTTATTGGAGCCTAAAGGCTAGCATTCATTATTAGTTATGTTAGTATTATTGCATTTCCATAGTACTTACTCTTGATGGACCTGTTATGCTCCTCCTCCTCCTGCTGTTTCTGCAGGAGCTCTGTCTCCTCCTGCTGCTTGTGTTTCAGCATCTCCTGAAGAACCTGCAGCTCCTTCTGCTTCTGCAACCTCAACTCCTTCAGCTGCTCCAACAAACTGTTCTCCAACTCCTCCTTCTCACACCGCAAACACTCCAATCGGGCCACAGGCCCCACTAGTGACACAGAACCACACACACACACACACACACAAAGAGAGAGATAAACATGTATAAATGTATAAGAATTTGTGGATAAAATTATTATGAGATTATTTATAATCAAACGACTACACTACACAACCACATCTTCCTTTTATTTACATATTATACAGATATTTAGAGATATTTACATTTTATTTACCCGCGTGCGTCTCTCTTCTCCAAGGTAGCGGAGAGATATGAAAGGATAAAAGGGGAAAAGAATAAAATGCACGTCGGTTTTAAATTCGCAGGCTACCTGCGCTGAAGGCGTGGAAAACGAGCACGTGACGGAAAGGCTTCCGTACCCGATGGGTCCAAATCACATGCCCAGCAAAGTAGCCTTAAACCTGGACACGCAATGGAGAGCATTTGACCCTTTAAAATCATACTACAACCAGACTTCCAGGCCCAAGAGGTCACACAGCCATGCCCAGCAAAGTAGCTCTGGGCCTGGGCACACTTCACGCAGTTTGACCGTTTAAATAAAACTAGAAACAGACTTCCTGGCCCAAGAGGTCACAGTCATACCCAGCAAAGTACGTTTAAACCTGGAAACAAATCAGATCCTTTCTGTCATTCAAAGGAATGGGCCTGCAACTCACAACCACATCCCCAGTGAAGCGCACCGTCACCCAGCCACACTACCCCACCTTGCCCGTCCTGGAACAACCACACCTCCAGGGCACCACATGCCAATCTCTCATGCCCAGCAAACTGCAACCTCACGCAGCCAGGCCACACACTGTCTCCCCTTGTACAGTCCAAGGACGAACTCCTCCACAAACCTGGTGTTCACGCGCACACACGCAATTACAACGAATTGGTGGAGAACTTTGAAACAAACGTGCTGACTTTGAAAACTCACATCTAGGCTGGGCCAGGTCCAAATGGCCTGCAGCTCGGTGCGCATTAACTGCTTGACTGTCCGTCACGAACGCCACCTGCCAAGCGTTCGTTCCGTCCCTGGCGGATTTTAAAAAATCGTAGCGTGAGAACGATGGGTCCGATCCGCGTGCCGCTTAAAGGCGATTACAGGGGAGATGCAACCCTTTCCAAAGAACCATGAAAAGACTTTCTACTCCCAAGGAAACGAGATATTAAGCCGCAATGACATCCGACGCGCGCATTTTCTCCGCCGCGCAGCACATTTAAAAAAATCATAGCGTGAAAACCGTGGGTTCGATCCGCGTGCCGCTCGAAGGCGATTACAGGGGAGATGCAGCCCTTTCCAAAGAGGCATGAACAGACTTCCTACTCCCAAGGAGCCCAAAGATATTAAGCCGCAAATACGTCCTACGCGCGTCTTTTCTACGCCGCGCACCACATTTAAAAAATCGTATCGGAAGAACGGTGGGTCCAATCCGCGTGCCGCTTAAAGGCGATTACAAGGGAGATGCAAACCTTTCCAAAGAGCCATGAAAAGACTTTCTACTCCCAAGGAGACAAGAGATATTACGCGCATTTTCTCCGACGCGCACCACGTTTAAAAAATCGTAGCGTGAGAACGGTGGGTCCGATCCGCGTGCCGCTTAAAGGCGATTACAGGGGAGATGCATCCCTTTCCAAAGAGCCATGAACAGACTTTCTACTCCCAAGGAGACCAGAGATATTAACAGATAAAGCGTTACGCTCCAGTCGGATGAGCGAGAAACGCTTGTACAATTGCAACGAATTGGAGGAGAAAGTTTAAACAAACGCGCTGACTTTGAAGGCTCACATCTAGGCCGGGCCAGGTCCAAATGGCCTGCAACTCGGTCCGCATCACGTCCATGACTTTTCCTAACGAACGCCACCTGCCAAGCTTTCGGCCCGTCCCTGTCGGCATTAAAAAATCGTAGCGTGATAACGATGGTTCCGATCCGCGTGCCGCGCGAAGGCGATTACAGGGGAGATGCAGCCCTTTCCAAAGAGCCATGAACAGACTTTCTACTCCCAAGGAGCCCAAAGATATTAAGCCGCAAATAAGTCCTACGCGCGTCTTTTCTACGCCTCGCACCACATTTAAAAAATCGTAGCGTAAGAACGGTGGGTCCGATCCGCGTGCTGCTTAAAGGCGATTACAGGGGAGATGCAACCCTTTCCAAAGAACCATGAAAAGACTTTCTACTCCCAAGGAGACAAGAGATATTAAGCCGCAATGACGTCCGACGCGCGCATTTTCTCCGCTGCGCAGCACATTTAAAAAAATCATAGCGTGAAAACCGTGGGTTCGATCCACGTGCCGCTCGAAGGCGATTACAGGGGAGATGCAGCCCTTTCCAAAGAGCCATGAAAAGACTTTCTACTCCCAATGAGACAAGAGATATTAAGCCGCAAATACGTCCGGCGCGCGTCTTTTCTCCGCCGCGCAACACATTTAAAAAAAATCGTAGCGTGAAAAACGTGGGTTCGATCCGCGTGCCGCTCGAAGGCGATTACAGGGGAGATGCATCCCTTTCCAAAGAGCCATGAACAGACTTTTTACTCCCAAGGACACCAGAGATATTAACAGATAAAGCGTTACGCTCCAGTCGGATGAGCGAGAAACGCTTGTACAATTGCAACGAATTGGAGGAGAAAGTTTAAACAAACGCGCTGACTTTGAAGGCTCACATCTAGGCCGGGCCAGGTCCAAATGGCCTGCAACTCGGTCCGCATCACGTCCATGACTTTTCCTAACGAACGCCACCTGCCAAGCTTTCGGCCCGTCCCTGTCGGCATTAAAAAATCGTAGCGTGATAACGATGGTTCCGATCCGCGTGCCGCGCGAAGGCGATTACAGGGGAGATGCAGCCCTTTCCAAAGAGCCATGAACAGACTTTCTACTCCCAAGGAGCCCAAAGATATTAAGCCGCAAATAAGTCCTACGCGCGTCTTTTCTACGCCGCGCACCACATTTAAAAAATCGTAGCGTAAGAACGGTGGGTCCGATCCGCGTGCCGCTTAAAGGCGATTACAGGGGAGATGCAACCCTTTCCAAAGAGCCATGAAAAGACTTTCTACTCCCAAGGAGACAAGAGATTTAAGCCGAAATGACGTCCGACGCGCGCATTTTCTCCGACGCGCAACACATTTAAAAAAATCATAGCGTGAAAACCGTGGGTTCGATCCGCGTGCCGCTCGAAGGCGATTACAGGGGAGATGCAGCCCTTTCCAAAGAGGCATGAACAGACTTCCTACTCCCAAGGAGCCCAAAGATATTAAGCCGCAAATACGTCCTACGCGCGTCTTTTCTACGCCGCGCACCACATTTAAAAAATCGTATCGGAAGAACGGTGGGTCCAATCCGCGTGCCGCTTAAAGGCGATTACAAGGGAGATGCAAACCTTTCCAAAGAGCCATGAAAAGACTTTCTACTCCCAAGGAGACAATAGATATTAAGCCGAAATGACGTCCGACGCGCGCATTTTCTCCGACGCGCACCACATTTAAAAAAATCATAGCGTGAAAACCGTGGGTTCGATCCGCGTGCCGCTCGAAGGCGATTACAGCGGAGATGCAGCCCTTTCCAAAGAGCCATGAAAAGACTTTCTACTCCCAAGGAGACAAGAGATATTAAGCCGAAATGACGTCCGACGCGCGCATTTCCTCCGCCGCGCACCACATTTAAAAAAATCATAGCGTGAAAACCGTGGGTTCGATCCGCGTGCCGCTCGAAGTCGATTACAGGGGAGATGCAGCCCTTTCCAAAGAGCCATGAACAGACTTTCTACTCCCAAGGAGACCAGAAATATTAACTTATAAAGCGTTACGCTCCAGTCGGATGAACGAGAAACGCTTGTACAATTGCAACGAATTGGAGGAGAAAGTTTAAACAAACGCGCTGACTTTGAACGCTCACATCTAGGCCGGGCCAACTCCAAATGGCGTGCAACTCGGTGTGCATCACCTCCATGACTGTCCCTAACGAACGCCACCTGCCACGCTTTCGGCCTATCCCTGGCGGCATTAAAAAATCGTAGCGTGATAACGATGGTTCCGATGCGCGTGCCGCTCGAAGGCGATTACAGGGGAGATACAGCCCTTTCCAAAGAGCCATGAACAGACTTTCTACTCCCAAGGAGACAAGAGATATTACGCGCATTTTCTCCGACGCGCACCACGTTTAAAAAATCGTAGCGTGAGAACGGTGGGTCCGATCCGCGTGCCGCTTAAAGGCGATTACAGGGGAGATGCAACCCTTTCCAAAGAGGCATGAACAGACTTCCTACTCCCAAGGAGACAAGAGATATTAAGCCGCAATGACGTCCGACGCGCGCATTTTCTCCGCCGCGCAGCACATTTAAAAAATCGTATCGGAAGAACGGTGGGTCCAATCCGCGTGCCGCTTAAAGGCGATTACAAGGGAGATGCAAACCTTTCCAAAGAGCCATGAAAAGACTTTCTACTCCCAAGGAGACAATAGATATTAAGCCGAAATGACGTCCGACGCGCGCATTTTCTCCGACGCGCACCACATTTAAAAAAATCATAGCGTGAAAACCGTGGGTTCGATCCGCGTGCCGCTCGAAGGTGATTACAGGGGAGATGCAGCCCTTTCCAAAGAGCCATGAACAGACTTTCTACTCCCAAGGAGACCAGAAATATTAACTTATAAAGCGTTACGCTCCAGTCGGATGAACGAGACACGCTTGTACAATTGCAACGAATTGGAGGAGAAAGTTTAAACAAACGCGCTGACTTTGAAGGCTCACATCTAGGCCGGGCCAGGTCCAAATGGCCTGCAACTCGGTCCGCATCACGTCCATGACTTTTCCTAACGAACGCCACCTGCCAAGCTTTCGGCCCGTCCCTGTCGGCATTAAAAAATCGTAGCGTGATAACGATGGTTCCGATCCGCGTGCCGCGCGAAGGCGATTACAGGGGAGATGCAGCCCTTTCCAAAGAGCCATGAACAGACTTTCTACTCCCAAGGAGCCCAAAGATATTAAGCCGCAAATAAGTCCTACGCGCGTCTTTTCTACGCCGCGCACCACATTTAAAAAATCGTAGCGTAAGAACGGTGGGTCCGATCCGCGTGCCGCTTAAAGGCGATTACAGGGGAGATGCAACCCTTTCCAAAGAGCCATGAAAAGACTTTCTACTCCCAAGGAGACAAGAGATTTAAGCCGAAATGACGTCCGACGCGCGCATTTTCTCCGACGCGCAACACATTTAAAAAAATCATAGCGTGAAAACCGTGGGTTCGATCCGCGTGCCGCTCGAAGGCGATTACAGGGGAGATGCAGCCCTTTCCAAAGAGGCATGAACAGACTTCCTACTCCCAAGGAGCCCAAAGATATTAAGCCGCAAATACGTCCTACGCGCGTCTTTTCTACGCCGCGCACCACATTTAAAAAATCGTATCGGAAGAACGGTGGGTCCAATCCGCGTGCCGCTTAAAGGCGATTACAAGGGAGATGCAAACCTTTCCAAAGAGCCATGAAAAGACTTTCTACTCCCAAGGAGACAATAGATATTAAGCCGAAATGACGTCCGACGCGCGCATTTTCTCCGACGCGCACCACATTTAAAAAAATCATAGCGTGAAAACCGTGGGTTCGATCCGCGTGCCGCTCGAAGGCGATTACAGCGGAGATGCAGCCCTTTCCAAAGAGCCATGAAAAGACTTTCTACTCCCAAGGAGACAAGAGATATTAAGCCGAAATGACGTCCGACGCGCGCATTTCCTCCGCCGCGCACCACATTTAAAAAAATCATAGCGTGAAAACCGTGGGTTCGATCCGCGTGCCGCTCGAAGTCGATTACAGGGGAGATGCAGCCCTTTCCAAAGAGCCATGAACAGACTTTCTACTCCCAAGGAGACCAGAAATATTAACTTATAAAGCGTTACGCTCCAGTCGGATGAACGAGAAACGCTTGTACAATTGCAACGAATTGGAGGAGAAAGTTTAAACAAACGCGCTGACTTTGAACGCTCACATCTAGGCCGGGCCAACTCCAAATGGCGTGCAACTCGGTGTGCATCACCTCCATGACTGTCCCTAACGAACGCCACCTGCCACGCTTTCGGCCTATCCCTGGCGGCATTAAAAAATCGTAGCGTGATAACGATGGTTCCGATGCGCGTGCCGCTCGAAGGCGATTACAGGGGAGATACAGCCCTTTCCAAAGAGCCATGAACAGACTTTCTACTCCCAAGGAGACAAGAGATATTACGCGCATTTTCTCCGACGCGCACCACGTTTAAAAAATCGTAGCGTGAGAACGGTGGGTCCGATCCGCGTGCCGCTTAAAGGCGATTACAGGGGAGATGCAACCCTTTCCAAAGAGGCATGAACAGACTTCCTACTCCCAAGGAGACAAGAGATATTAAGCCGCAATGACGTCCGACGCGCGCATTTTCTCCGCCGCGCAGCACATTTAAAAAATCGTATCGGAAGAACGGTGGGTCCAATCCGCGTGCCGCTTAAAGGCGATTACAAGGGAGATGCAAACCTTTCCAAAGAGCCATGAAAAGACTTTCTACTCCCAAGGAGACAATAGATATTAAGCCGAAATGACGTCCGACGCGCGCATTTTCTCCGACGCGCACCACATTTAAAAAAATCATAGCGTGAAAACCGTGGGTTCGATCCGCGTGCCGCTCGAAGGTGATTACAGGGGAGATGCAGCCCTTTCCAAAGAGCCATGAACAGACTTTCTACTCCCAAGGAGACCAGAAATATTAACTTATAAAGCGTTACGCTCCAGTCGGATGAACGAGACACGCTTGTACAATTGCAACGAATTGGAGGAGAAAGTTTAAACAAACGCGCTGACTTTGAACGCTCACATCTAGGCCGGGCCAACTCCAAATGGCGTGCAACTCGGTGTGCATCACCTCCATGACTGTCCCTAACGAACGCCACCTGCCACGCTTTCGGCCTATCCCTGGCGGCATTAAAAAATCGTAGCGTGATAACGATGGTTCCGATGCGCGTGCCGCTCGAAGGCGATTACAGGGGAGATACAGCCCTTTCCAAAGAGCCATGAACAGACTTTCTACTCCCAAGGAGACAAGAGATATTACGCGCATTTTCTCCGACGCGCACCACGTTTAAAAAATCGTAGCGTGAGAACGGTGGGTCCGATCCGCGTGCCGCTTAAAGGCGATTACAGGGGAGATGCAACCCTTTCCAAAGAGGCATGAACAGACTTCCTACTCCCAAGGAGACAAGAGATATTAAGCCGCAATGACGTCCGACGCGCGCATTTTCTCCGCCGCGCAGCACATTTAAAAAATCGTATCGGAAGAACGGTGGGTCCAATCCGCGTGCCGCTTAAAGGCGATTACAAGGGAGATGCAAACCTTTCCAAAGAGCCATGAAAAGACTTTCTACTCCCAAGGAGACAATAGATATTAAGCCGAAATGACGTCCGACGCGCGCATTTTCTCCGACGCGCACCACATTTAAAAAAATCATAGCGTGAAAACCGTGGGTTCGATCCGCGTGCCGCTCGAAGGCGATTACAGCGGAGATGCAGCCCTTTCCAAAGAGCCATGAAAAGACTTTCTACTCCCAAGGAGACAAGAGATATTAAGCCGAAATGACGTCCGACGCGCGCATTTCCTCCGCCGCGCACCACATTTAAAAAAATCATAGCGTGAAAACCGTGGGTTCGATCCGCGTGCCGCTCGAAGGCAATTACAGGGGAGATGCAGCCCTTTCCAAAGAGCCATGAACAGACTTTCTACTCCCAAGGAGACCAGAAATATTAACTTATAAAGCGTTACGCTCCAGTCGGATGAACGAGAAACGCTTGTACAATTGCAACGAATTGGAGGAGAAAGCTTAAACAAACGCGCTGACTTTGAACGCTCACATCTAGGCCGGGCCAACTCCAAATGGCGTGCAACTCGGTGTCCATCACCTCCATGACTGTCCCTAACGAACGCCACCTGCCACGCTTTCGGCCTATCCCTGGCGGCATTAAAAAATCGTAGCGTGATAACGATGGTTCCGATGCGCGTGCCGCTCGAAGGCGATTACAGGGGAGATACAGCCCTTTCCAAAGAGCCATGAACAGACTTTCTACTCCCAAGGAGACAAGAGATATTACGCGCATTTTCTCCGACGCGCACCACGTTTAAAAAATCGTAGGGTGAGAACGGTGGGTCCGATCCGCGTGCCGCTTAAAGGCGATTACAGGGGAGATGCAACCCTTTCCAAAGAGGCATGAACAGACTTCCTACTCCCAAGGAGACAAGAGATATTAAGCCGCAATGACGTCCGACGCGCGCAGTTTCTCCGCCGCGCAGCACATTTAAAAAAATCATAGCGTGAAAACCGTGGGTTCGATCCGCGTGCCACTCGAAGGCGATTAAAGGGGAGATGGAGCCCTTTCCAAAGAGGCATGAACAGACTTCCTACTCCCAAGGAGCCCAAAGATATTAAGCCGCAAATACGTCCTACGCGCGTCTTTTCTACGCCGCGCACCACATTTAAAAAATCGTAGCGTAAGAATGGTGGGTCCGATCCGCGTGCCGCTTAAAGGAGATTACAGGGGAGATGCAAACCTTTCCAAAGAGCCATGAAAAGACTTTCTACTCCCAAGGAGACAAGAGATATTAAGCCGCAATGACGTCCGACGCGCGCATTTTCTCCGACGCGCAACACATTTAAAAAAATCATAGCGTGAAAACCGTGGGTTCGATCCGCGTGCCGCTCAAAGGCGATTACAGGGGAGATGCAGCCCTTTCCAAAGAGCCATGAACAGACTTTCTACTCCCAATGAGACAAGAGATATCAAGCCGCAAATACGTCCGGCGCGCGTCTATTCTCCGCCGCGCAACACATTTAAAAAAATCGTAGCGTGAAAACCGTGGGTTCGATCCGCGTGCCGCTTAAAGGCGATTACAGGGGAGATGCAGCCCTTTCCAAAGAGCCATGAAAAGACTTTCTACTCCCAATGAGACAAGAGATATTAAGCCGAAATGACGTCCGACGCGCGCATTTCCTCCGCCGCGCACCACATTTAAAAAAATCATAGCGTGAAAACCGTGGGTTCGATCCGCGTGTCGCTCGAAGGCGATTACAGGGGAGATGCAGCCCTTTCCAAAGAGCCATGAACAGACTTTCTACTCCCAAGGAGACCAGAAATATTAACTTATAAAGCGTTACGCTCCAGTCGGATGAACGAGAAACGCTTGTACAATTGCAACGAATTGGAGGAGAAAGTTTAAACAAACGCGCTGACTTTGAACGCTCACATCTAGGCCGGGCCAACTCCAAATGGCGTGCAACTCGGTGTGCATCACCTCCATGACTGTCCCTAACGAACGCCACCTGCCACGCTTTCGGCCTATCCCTGGCGGCATTAAAAAATCGTAGCGTGATAACGATGGTTCCGATGTGCGTGCCGCTCGAAGGCGATTACAGGGGAGATGGAGCCCTTTCCAAAGAGGCATGAACAGACTTCCTACTCCCAAGGAGCCCAAAGATATTAAGCCGCAAATACGTCCTACGCGCGTCTTTTCTACGCCGCGCACCACATTTAAAAAATCGTAGCGTAAGAACGGTGGGTCCGATCCGCGTGCCGCTTAAAGGCGATTACAGGGGAGATGCAAACCTTTCCAAAGAGCCATGAAAAGACTTTCTACTCCCAAGGAGACAAGAGATATTAAGCCGCAATGACGTCCGACGCGCGCATTTTCTCCGACGCGCAACACATTTAAAAAAATCATAGCGTGAAAACCGTGGGTTCGATCCGCGTGCCGCTCGAAGGCGATTACAGGGGAGATGCAGCCCTTTCCAAAGAGCCATGAACAGACTTTCTACTCCCAATGAGACAAGAGATATCAAGCCGCAAATACGTCCGGCGCGCGTCTATTCTCCGCCGCGCAACACATTTAAAAAAATCGTAGCGTGAAAACCGTGGGTTCGATCCGCGTGCCGCTTAAAGGCGATTACAGGGGAGATGCAGCCCTTTCCAAAGAGCCATGAAAAGACTTTCTACTCCCAATGAGACAAGAGATATTAAGCCGAAATGACGTCCGACGCGCGCATTTCCTCCGCCGCGCACCACATTTAAAAAAATCATAGCGTGAAAACCGTGGGTTCGATCCGCGTGTCGCTCGAAGGCGATTACAGGGGAGATGCAGCCCTTTCCAAAGAGCCATGAACAGACTTTCTACTCCCAAGGAGACCAGAAATATTAACTTATAAAGCGTTACGCTCCAGTCGGATGAACGAGAAACGCTTGTACAATTGCAACGAATTGGAGGAGAAAGTTTAAACAAACGCGCTGACTTTGAACGCTCACATCTAGGCCGGGCCAACTCCAAATGGCGTGCAACTCGGTGTGCATCACCTCCATGACTTTCCCTAACGAACGCCACCTGCCACGCTTTCGGCCTATCCCTGGCGGCATTAAAAAATCGTAGCGTGATAACGATGGTTCCGATGTGCGTGCCGCTCGAAGGCGATTACAGGGGAGATGGAGCCCTTTCCAAAGAGGCATGAACAGACTTCCTACTCCCAAGGAGCCCAAAGATATTAAGCCGCAAATACGTCCTACGCGCGTCTTTTCTACGCCGCGCACCACATTTAAAAAATCGTAGCGTAAGAACGGTGGGTCCGATCCGCGTGCCGCTTAAAGGCGATTACAGGGGAGATGCAAACCTTTCCAAAGAGCCATGAAAAGACTTTCTACTCCCAAGGAGACAAGAGATATTAAGCCGCAATGACGTCCGACGCGCGCATTTTCTCCGACGCGCAACACATTTAAAAAAATCATAGCGTGAAAACCGTGGGTTCGATCCGCGTGCCGCTCGAAGGCGATTACAGGGGAGATGCAGCCCTTTCCAAAGAGCCATGAACAGACTTTCTACTCCCAATGAGACAAGAGATATCAAGCCGCAAATACGTCCGGCGCGCGTCTATTCTCCGCCGCGCAACACATTTAAAAAAATCGTAGCGTGAAAACCGTGGGTTCGATCCGCGTGCCGCTTAAAGGCGATTACAGGGGAGATGCAGCCCTTTCCAAAGAGCCATGAAAAGACTTTCTACTCCCAAGGAGACAAGAGATATTAAGCCGAAATGACGTCCGACGCGCGCATTTCCTCCGCCGCGCACCACATTTAAAAAAATCATAGCGTGAAAACCGTGGGTTCAATCCGCGTGCCGCTCGAAGCCGATTACAGGGGAGATGCAGCCCTTTCCAAAGAGGCATGAACAGACTTCCTACTCCCAAGGAGCCCAAAGATATTAAGCCGCAAATACGTCCTACGCGCGTCTTTTCTACGCCGCGCACCACATTTAAAAAATCGTATCGGAAGAACGGTGGGTCCAATCCGCGTGCCGCTTAAAGGCGATTACAAGGGAGATGCAAACCTTTCCAAAGAGCCATGAAAAGACTTTCTACTCCCAAGGAGACAAGAGATATTACGCGCATTTTCTCCGACGCGCACCACGTTTAAAAAATCGTAGCGTGAGAACGGTGGGTCCGATCCGCGTGCCGCTTAAAGGCGATTACAGGGGAGATGCATCCCTTTCCAAAGAGCCATGAACAGACTTTCTACTCCCAAGGAGACCAGAGATATTAACAGATAAAGCGTTACGCTCCAGTCGGATGAGCGAGAAACGCTTGTACAATTGCAACGAATTGGAGGAGAAAGTTTAAACAAACGCGCTGACTTTGAAGGCTCACATCTAGGCCGGGCCAGGTCCAAATGGCCTGCAACTCGGTCCGCATCACGTCCATGACTTTTCCTAACGAACGCCACCTGCCAAGCTTTCGGCCCGTCCCTGTCGGCATTAAAAAATCGTAGCGTGATAACGATGGTTCCGATCCGCGTGCCGCGCGAAGGCGATTACAGGGGAGATGCAGCCCTTTCCAAAGAGCCATGAACAGACTTTCTACTCCCAAGGAGCCCAAAGATATTAAGCCGCAAATAAGTCCTACGCGCGTCTTTTCTACGCCTCGCACCACATTTAAAAAATCGTAGCGTAAGAACGGTGGGTCCGATCCGCGTGCCGCTTAAAGGCGATTACAGGGGAGATGCAACCCTTTCCAAAGAGCCATGAAAAGACTTTCTACTCCCAAGGAGACAAGAGATTTAAGCCGCAAATACGTCCGGCGCGCGTCTTTTCTCCGCCGCGCAACACATTTAAAAAAAATCGTAGCGTGAAAAACGTGGGTTCGATCCGCGTGCCGCTCGAAGGCGATTACAGGGGAGATGCATCCCTTTCAAAAGAGCCATGAACAGACTTTCTACTCCCAAGGAGACCAGAAATATTAACATATAAATCGTTACGCTCCAGTCGGATGAACGAGAAACGCTTGTACAATTGCAACGAATTGGAGGAGAAAGTTTAAACAAACTCGCTGACTTTGAACGCTCACATCTAGGCCGGGCCAACTCCAAATGGCGTGCAACTCGGTGCGCATCACCTCCATGACTGTCGCTAACGAACGCCACCTGCCACGCTTTCGGCCTATCCCTGGCGGCATTAAAAAATCGTAGCGTGATAACGATGGTTCCGATGCGCGTGCCGCTCGAAGGCGATTACAGGGGAGATACAGCCCTTTCCAAAGAGCCATGAACAGACTTTCTACTCCCAAGGAGACAAGAGATATTACGCGCATTTTCTCCGACGCGCACCACGTTTAAAAAATCGTAGCGTGAGAACGGTGGGTCCGATCCGCGTGCCGCTTAAAGGCGATTACAGGGGAGATGCATCCCTTTCCAAAGAGCCATGAACAGACTTTTTACTCCCAAGGACACCAGAGATATTAACAGATAAAGCGTTACGCTCCAGTCGGATGAGCGAGAAACGCTTGTACAATTGCAACGAATTGGAGGAGAAAGTTTAAACAAACGCGCTGACTTTGAAGGCTCACATCTAGGCCGGGCCAGGTCCAAATGGCCTGCAACTCGGTCCGCATCACGTCCATGACTTTTCCTAACGAAAGCCACCTGCCAAGCTTTCGGCCCGTCCCTGTCGGCATTAAAAAATCGTAGCGTGATAACGATGGTTCCGATCCGCGTGCCGCGCGAAGGCGATTACAGGGGAGATGCAGCCCTTTCCAAAGAGCCATGAACAGACTTTCTGCTCCCAAGGAGCCCAAAGATATTAAGCCGCAAATAAGTCCTACGCGCGTCTTTTCTACGCCGCGCACCACATTTAAAAAATCGTAGCGTAAGAACGGTGGGTCCGATCCGCGTGCCGCTTAAAGGCGATTACAGGGGAGATGCAACCCTTTCCAAAGAGGCATGAACAGACTTCCTACTCCCAAGGAGACAAGAGATATTAAGCCGCAATGACGTCCGACGCGCGCATTTTCTCCGCCGCGCAGCACATTTAAAAAAATCATAGCGTGAAAACCGTGGGTTCGATCCGCGTGCCGCTCGAAGGCGATTACAGGGGAGATGGAGCCCTTTCCAAAGAGGCATGAACAGACTTCCTACTCCCAAGGAGCCCAAAGATATTAAGCCGCAAATACGTCCTACGCGCGTCTTTTCTACGCCGCGCACCACATTTAAAAAATCGTAGCGTAAGAACGGTGGGTCCGATCCGCGTGCCGCTTAAAGGCGATTACAGGGGAGATGCAAACCTTTCCAAAGAGCCATGAAAAGACTTTCTACTCCCAAGGAGACAAGAGATATTAAGCCGCAATGACGTCCGACGCGCGCATTTTCTCCGACGCGCAACACATTTAAAAAAATCATAGCGTGAAAACCGTGGGTTCGATCCGCGTGCCGCTCGAAGGCGATTACAGGGGAGATGCAGCCCTTTCCAAAGAGCCATGAACAGACTTTCTACTCCCAATGAGACAAGAGATATCAAGCCGCAAATACGTCCGGCGCGCGTCTATTCTCCGCCGCGCAACACATTTAAAAAAATCGTAGCGTGAAAACCGTGGGTTCGATCCGCGTGCCGCTTAAAGGCGATTACAGGGGAGATGCAGCCCTTTCCAAAGAGCCATGAAAAGACTTTCTACTCCCAAGGAGACAAGAGATATTAAGCCGAAATGACGTCCGATGCGCGCATTTCCTCCGCCGCGCACCACATTTAAAAAAATCATAGCGTGAAAACCGTGGGTTCGATCCGCGTGCCGCTCGAAGGCGATTACAGGGGAGATGCAGCCCTTTCCAAAGAGGCATGAACAGACTTCCTACTCCCAAGGAGCCCAAAGATATTAAGCCGCAAATACGTCCTACGCGCGTCTTTTCTACGCCGCGCACCACATTTAAAAAATCGTATCGGAAGAACGGTGGGTCCAATCCGCGTGCCGCTTAAAGGCGATTACAAGGGAGATGCAAACCTTTCCAAAGAGCCATGAAAAGACTTTCTACTCCCAAGGAGACAATAGATATTAAGCCGAAATGACGTCCGACGCGCGCATTTTCTCCGCCGCGCACCACATTTAAAAAAATCATAGCGTGAAAACCGTGGGTTCGATCCGCGTGCCGCTCGAAGGCGATTACAGCGGAGATGCAGCCCTTTCCAAAGAGCCATGAAAAGACTTTCTACTCCCAAGGAGACAAGAGATATTAAGCCGAAATGACGTCCGACGCGCGCATTTCCTCCGCCGCGCACCACATTTAAAAAAATCATAGCGTGAAAACCGTGGGTTCGATCCGCGTGCCGCTCGAAGGCGATTACAGGGGAGATGCAGCCCTTTCCAAAGAGCCATGAACAGACTTTCTACTCCCAAGGAGACCAGAAATATTAACTTATAAAGCGTTACGCTCCAGTCGGATGAACGAGAAACGCTTGTACAATTGCAACGAATTGGAGGAGAAAGTTTAAACAAACGCGCTGACTTTGAACGCTCACATCTAGGCCGGGCCAACTCCAAATGGCGTGCAACTCGGTGTGCATCACCTCCATGACTGTCCCTAACGAACGCCACCTGCCACGCTTTCGGCCTATCCCTGGCGGCATTAAAAAATCGTAGCGTGATAACGATGGTTCCGATGCGCGTGCCGCTCGAAGGCGATTACAGGGGAGATACAGCCCTTTCCAAAGAGCCATGAACAGACTTTCTACTCCCAAGGAGACAAGAGATATTACGCGCATTTTCTCCGACGCGCACCACGTTTAAAAAATCGTAGCGTGAGAACGGTGGGTCCGATCCGCGTGCCGCTTAAAGGCGATTACAGGGGAGATGCAACCCTTTCCAAAGAGGCATGAACACACTTCCTACTCCCAAGGAGACAAGAGATATTAAGCCGCAATGACGTCCGACGCGCGCATTTTCTCCGCCGCGCAGCACATTTAAAAAAATCATAGCGTGAAAACCGTGGGTTCGATCCGCGTGCCGCTCGAAGGCGATTACAGGGGAGATGGAGCCCTTTCCAAAGAGGCATGAACAGACTTCCTACTCCCAAGGAGCCCAAAGATATTAAGCCGCAAATACGTCCTACGCGCGTCTTTTCTACGCCGCGCACCACATTTAAAAAATCGTAGCGTAAGAACGGTGGGTCCGATCCGCGTGCCGCTTAAAGGCGATTACAGGGGAGATGCAAACCTTTCCAAAGAGCCATGAAAAGACTTTCTACTCCCAAGGAGACAAGAGATATTACGCGCATTTTCTCCGACGCGCACCACGTTTAAAAAATCGTAGCGTGAGAACGGTGGGTCCGATCCGCGTGCCGCTTAAAGGCGATTACAGGGGAGATGCATCCCTTTCCAAAGAGCCATGAACAGACTTTCTACTCCCAAGGAGACCAGAGATATTAACAGATAAAGCGTTACGCTCCAGTCGGATGAGCGAGAAACGCTTGTACAATTGCAACGAATTGGAGGAGAAAGTTTAAACAAACGCGCTGACTTTGAAGGCTCACATCTAGGCCGGGCCAGGTCCAAATGGCCTGCAACTCGGTCCGCATCACGTCCATGACTTTTCCTAACGAACGCCACCTGCCAAGCTTTCGGCCCGTCCCTGTCGGCATTAAAAAATCGTAGCGTGATAACGATGGTTCCGATCCGCGTGCCGCGTGAAGGCGATTACAGGGGAGATGCAGCCCTTTCCAAAGAGCCATGAACAGACTTTCTACTCCCAAGGAGCCCAAAGATATTAAGCCGCAAATAAGTCCTACGCGCGTCTTTTCTACGCCTCGCACCACATTTAAAAAATCGTAGCGTAAGAACGGTGGGTCTGATCCGCGTGCCGCTTAAAGGCGATTACAGGGGAGATGCAACCCTTTGCAAAGAACCATGAAAAGACTTTCTACTCCCAAGGAGACAAGAGATATTAAGCCGCAATGACGTCCGACGCGCGCATTTTCTCCGCTGCGCAGCACATTTAAAAAAATCATAGCGTGAAAACCGTGCGTTCGATCCGCGTGCCGCTCGAAGGTGATTACAGGGGAGATGCAGCCCTTTCCAAAGAGCCATGAACAGACTTTCTACTCCCAAGGAGCCCAAAGATATTAAGCCGCAAATAAGTCCTACGCGCGTCTTTTCTACGCCTCGCACCACATTTAAAAAATCGTAGCGTAAGAACGGTGGGTCCGATCCGCGTGCCGTTTAAAGGCGATTACAGGGGAGATGCAAACCTTTCCAAAGAGCCATGAACAGACTTTCTACTCCCAATGAGACAAGAGATATCAAGCCGCAAATACGTCCGGCGCGCGTCTATTCTCCGCCGCGCAACACATTTAAAAAAAATCGTAGCGTGAAAACCGTGGGTTCGATCCGCGTGCCGCTTAAAGGCGATTACAGGGGAGATGCAGCCCTTTCCAAAGAGCCATGAAAAGACTTTCTACTCCCAAGGAGACAAGAGATATTAAGCCGAAATGACGTCCGACGCGCGCATTTCCTCCGCCGCGCACCACATTTAAAAAAATCATAGCGTGAAAACCGTGGGTTCGATCCGCGTGCCGCTCGAAGGCGATTACAGGGGAGATGCAGCCCTTTCCAAAGAGGCATGAACAGACTTCCTACTCCCAAGGAGCCCAAAGATATTAAGCCGCAAATACGTCCTACGCGCGTCTTTTCTACGCCGCGCACCACATTTAAAAAATCGTATCGGAAGAACGGTGGGTCCAATCCGCGTGCCGCTTAAAGGCGATTACAAGGGAGATGCAAACCTTTCCAAAGAGCCATGAAAAGACTTTCTATTCCCAAGGAGACAATAGATATTAAGCCGAAATGACGTCCGACGCGCGCATTTTCTCCGCCGCGCACCACATTTAAAAAAATCATAGCGTGAAAACCGTGGGTTCGATCCGCGTGCCGCTCGAAGGCGATTACAGCGGAGATGCAGCCCTTTCCAAAGAGCCATGAAAAGACTTTCTACTCCCAATGAGACAAGAGATATTAAGCCGCAAATACGTCCGGCGCGTGTCTTTTCTCCGCCGCGCAACACATTTAAAAAAAATCGTAGCGTGAAAAACGTGGGTTCGATCCGCGTGCCGCTCGAAGGCGATTACAGGGGAGATGCATCCCTTTCAAAAGAGCCATGAACAGACTTTCTACTCCCAAGGAGACCAGAAATATTAACATATAAATCGTTACGCTCCAGTCGGATGAACGAGAAACGCTTGTACAATTGCAACGAATTGGAGGAGAAAGTTTAAACAAACACGCTGACTTTGAACGCTCACATCTAGGCCGGGCCAACTCCAAATGGCGTGCAACTCGGTGCGCATCACCTCCATGACTGTCGCTAACGAACGCCACCTGCCACGCTTTCGGCCCGTCCCTGGCGGCATTAAAAAATCGTAGCGTGATAACGATGGTTCCGATGCGCGTGCCGCTCGAAGGCGATTACAGGGGAGATACAGCCCTTTCCAAAGAGCCATGAACAGACTTTCTACTCCCAAGGAGACAAGAGATATTACGCGCATTTTCTCCGACGCGCACCACGTTTAAAAAATCGTAGCGTGAGAACGGTGGGTCCGATCCGCGTGCCGCTTAAAGGCGATTACAGGGGAGATGCATCCCTTTCCAAAGAGCCATGAACAGACTTTCTACTCCCAAGGACACCAGAGATATTAACAGATAAAGCGTTACGCTCCAGTCGGATGAACGAGAAACGCTTGTACAATTGCAACGAATTGGAGGAGAAAGTTTAAACAAACGCGCTGACTTTGAAGGCTCACATCTAGGCCGGGCCAGGTCCAAATGGCCTGCAACTCGGTCCGCATCACGTCCATGACTTTTCCTAACGAACGCCACCTGCCAAGCTTTCGGCCCGTCCCTGTCGGCATTAAAAAATCGTAGTGTGATAACGATGGTTCCGATCCGCGTGCCGCGCGAAGGCGATTACAGGGGAGATGCAGCCCTTTCCAAAGAGCCATGAACAGACTTTCTACTCCCAAGGAGCCCAAAGATATTAAGCCGCAAATAAGTCCTACGCGCGTCTTTTCTACGCCGCGCACCACATTTAAAAAATCGTAGCGTAAGAACGGTGGGTCCGATCCGCGTGCCGCTTAAAGGCGATTACAGGGGAGATGCAACCCTTTCCAAAGAGCCATGAAAAGACTTTCTACTCCCAAGGAGACAAGAGATTTAAGCCGAAATGACGTCCGACGCGCGCATTTTCTCCGACGCGCAACACATTTAAAAAAATCATAGCGTGAAAACCGTGGGTTCGATCGGCGTGCCGCTCGAAGGCGATTACAGGGGAGATGCAGCCCTTTCCAAAGATCCATGAACAGACTTCCTACTCCCAAGGAGACAAGAGATATTAACATATAAAGCGTTACGCTCCAGTCGGATGAGCGAGAAACGCTTGAGCAGTTGCAACGAATTGGAGGAGAAACTTTAAACAAACGCGCTGACTTTGAACGCTCACATCTAGGTCTGGCCAAGTCCAAATGGCGTGCAACTCGGTGCGCATCACCTCCATGACTGTCCCTAACGAACGCCACCTGCCACGCTTTCGGCCCGTCCCTGGCGGCTTTAAAAAATCGTAGCGTGATAACCGTGGGTCCAATCCGCTTGAAGCTCGAAGGCGATTAGAGGGGAGATGCAGCCCTTTCCAAAGAGCCATGAACAGACTTCCTACTCCCAAGGAGACAAGAGATATTAAGCCACAAATACGTCCGGACCGCGTCTTTTCTCCGCAGCTCACCACATTTAAAAAAATCGTAGCGTGAAAACCGTGGGTTCGATATAGTATACATACAGAGTATATAGTTTGACCAAAAGATCGTGCTGATCTTTGATCTCCTGGTTCTTCATCTCCAGCGCCACTTTCAGACTCATAATGTCCTCCTCTATGGGCTGGTATAACACAGACACGAATCATCACTACAGCCAGTACAATGGAAAGGTGGGAATGTGTACTGAATGTGTACTGACGTTATAAGTGAGAGGTGGTGGTACTGGTGGATGTGTACTGACACTATAAGGGATCTCTACCTGCAGTGACAGTTTGAGCTTCTCAAGTTCTTCCTCCAGAGATTTCTTCTCCTGTTCACAGGCCATTTTCATATCTGCCAGAGCAAGTATCATTACTGCTGGATATAACACAGATTGTATATACTACATAATTACTGCTGAATATATAAAATATAATATATATAGTACTATACATATATTAGTGTCACTTTTATTGGAGCCTAAAGGCTAGCATTCATTATTAGTTATGTTAGTATTATTGCATTTCCATAGTACTTACTCTTGATGGACCTGTTATGCTCCTCCTCCTCCTGCTGTTTCTGCAGGAGCTCTGTCTCCTCCTGCTGCTTGTGTTTCAGCATCTCCTGAAGAACCTGCAGCTCCTTCTGCTTCTGCAACCTCAACTCCTTCAGCTGCTCCAACAAACTGTTCTCCAACTCCTCCTTCTCACACCGCAAACACTCCAATCGGGCCACAGGCCCCACTAGTGACACAGAACCACACACACACACACACACACAAAGAGAGAGATAAACATGTATAAATGTATAAGAATTTGTGGATAAAATTATTATGAGATTATTTATAATCAAACGACTACACTACACAACCACATCTTCCTTTTATTTACATATTATACAGATATTTAGAGATATTTACATTTTATTTACCCGCGTGCGTCTCTCTTCTCCAAGGTAGCGGAGAGATATGAAAGGATAAAAGGGGAAAAGAATAAAATGCACGTCGGTTTTAAATTCGCAGGCTACCTGCGCTGAAGGCGTGGAAAACGAGCACGTGACGGAAAGGCTTCCGTACCCGATGGGTCCAAATCACATGCCCAGCAAAGTAGCCTTAAACCTGGACACGCAATGGAGAGCATTTGACCCTTTAAAATCATACTACAACCAGACTTCCAGGCCCAAGAGGTCACACAGCCATGCCCAGCAAAGTAGCTCTGGGCCTGGGCACACTTCACGCAGTTTGACCGTTTAAATAAAACTAGAAACAGACTTCCTGGCCCAAGAGGTCACAGTCATACCCAGCAAAGTACGTTTAAACCTGGAAACAAATCAGATCCTTTCTGTCATTCAAAGGAATGGGCCTGCAACTCACAACCACATCCCCAGTGAAGCGCACCGTCACCCAGCCACACTACCCCACCTTGCCCGTCCTGGAACAACCACACCTCCAGGGCACCACATGCCAATCTCTCATGCCCAGCAAACTGCAACCTCACGCAGCCAGGCCACACACTGTCTCCCCTTGTACAGTCCAAGGACGAACTCCTCCACAAACCTGGTGTTCACGCGCACACACGCAATTACAACGAATTGGTGGAGAACTTTGAAACAAACGTGCTGACTTTGAAAACTCACATCTAGGCTGGGCCAGGTCCAAATGGCCTGCAGCTCGGTGCGCATTAACTGCTTGACTGTCCGTCACGAACGCCACCTGCCAAGCGTTCGTTCCGTCCCTGGCGGATTTTAAAAAATTGTAGCGTGAGAACGATGGGTCCGATCCGCGTGCCGCTTAAAGGCGATTACAGGGGAGATGCAACCCTTTCCAAAGAACCATGAAAAGACTTTCTACTCCCAAGGAAACGAGATATTAAGCCGCAATGACATCCGACGCGCGCATTTTCTCCGCGCGCAACACATTTAAAAAAATCATAGCGTGAAAACCGTGGGTTCGATCCGCGTGCCGCTCGAAGGCGATTACAGGGGAGATGCAGCCCTTTCCAAAGAGGCATGAACAGACTTCCTACTCCCAAGGAGCCCAAAGATATTAAGCCGCAAATACGTCCTACGCGCGTCTTTTCTACGCCGCGCACCACATTTAAAAAATCGTATCGGAAGAACGGTGGGTCCAATCCGCGTGCCGCTTAAAGGCGATTACAAGGGAGATGCAAACCTTTCCAAAGAGCCATGAAAAGACTTTCTACTCCCAAGGAGACAAGAGATATTACGCGCATTTTCTCCGACGCGCACCACGTTTAAAAAATCGTAGCGTGAGAACGGTGGGTCCGATCCGCGTGCCGCTTAAAGGCGATTACAGGGGAGATGCATCCCTTTCCAAAGAGCCATGAACAGACTTTCTACTCCCAAGGAGACCAGAGATATTAACAGATAAAGCGTTACGCTCCAGTCGGATGAGCGAGAAACGCTTGTACAATTGCAACGAATTGGAGGAGAAAGTTTAAACAAACGCGCTGACTTTGAAGGCTCACATCTAGGCCGGGCCAGGTCCAAATGGCCTGCAACTCGGTCCGCATCACGTCCATGACTTTTCCTAACGAACGCCACCTGCCAAGCTTTCGGCCCGTCCCTGTCGGCATTAAAAAATCGTAGCGTGATAACGATGGTTCCGATCCGCGTGCCGCGCGAAGGCGATTACAGGGGAGATGCAGCCCTTTCCAAAGAGCCATGAACAGACTTTCTACTCCCAAGGAGCCCAAAGATATTAAGCCGCAAATACGTCCTACGCGCGTCTTTTCTACGCCGCGCACCACATTTAAAAAATCGTAGCGTAAGAACGGTGGGTCCGATCCGCGTGCCGCTTAAAGGCGATTACAGGGGAGATGCAAACCTTTCCAAAGAGCCATGAAAAGACTTTCTACTCCCAAGGAGACAAGAGATATTAAGCCGCAATGACGTCCGACGCGCGCATTTTCTCCGACGCGCAACACATTTAAAAAAATCATAGCGTGAAAACCGTGGGTTCGATCCGCGTGCCGCTCGAAGGCGATTACAGGGGAGATGCAGCCCTTTCCAAAGAGCCATGAACAGACTTTCTACTCCCAATGAGACAAGAGATATCAAGCCGCAAATACGTCCGGCGCGCGTCTATTCTCCGCCGCGCAACACATTTAAAAAAATCGTAGCGTGAAAACCGTGGGTTCGATCCGCGTGCCGCTTAAAGGCGATTACAGGGGAGATGCAGCCCTTTCCAAAGAGCCATGAAAAGACTTTCTACTCCCAAGGAGACAAGAGATATTAAGCCGAAATGACGTCCGACGCGCGCATTTCCTCCGCCGCGCACCACATTTAAAAAAATCATAGCGTGAAAACCGTGGGTTCGATCCGCGTGCCGCTCGAAGGCGATTACAGGGGAGATGCAGCCCTTTCCAAAGAGGCATGAACAGACTTCCTACTCCCAAGGAGCCCAAAGATATTAAGCCGCAAATACGTCCTACGCGCGTCTTTTCTACGCCGCGCACCACATTTAAAAAATCGTATCGGAAGAACGGTGGGTCCAATCCGCGTGCCGCTTAAAGGCGATTACAAGGGAGATGCAAACCTTTCCAAAGAGCCATGAAAAGACTTTCTACTCCCAAGGAGACAATAGATATTAAGCCGAAATGACGTCCGACGCGCGCATTTTCTCCGACGCGCACCACATTTAAAAAAATCATAGCGTGAAAACCGTGGGTTCGATCCGCGTGCCGCTCGAAGGCGATTACAGCGGAGATGCAGCCCTTTCCAAAGAGCCATGAAAAGACTTTCTACTCCCAAGGAGACAAGAGATATTAAGCCGAAATTACGTCCGACGCGCGCATTTCCTCCGCCGCGCACCACATTTAAAAAAATCATAGCGTGAAAACCGTGGGTTCGATCCGCGTGCCGCTCGAAGGCGATTACAGGGGAGATGCAGCCCTTTCCAAAGAGCCATGAACAGACTTTCTACTCCCAAGGAGACCAGAAATATTAACTTATAAAGCGTTACGCTCCAGTCGGATGAACGAGAAACGCTTGTACAATTGCAACGAATTGGAGGAGAAAGTTTAAACAAACGCGCTGACTTTGAACGCTCACATCTAGGCCGGGCCAACTCCAAATGGCGTGCAACTCGGTGTGCATCACCTCCATGACTGTCCCTAACGAACGCCACCTGCCACGCTTTCGGCCTATCCCTGGCGGCATTAAAAAATCGTAGCGTGATAACGATGGTTCCGATGCGCGTGCCGCTCGAAGGCGATTACAGGGGAGATACAGCCCTTTCCAAAGAGCCATGAACAGACTTTCTACTCCCAAGGAGACAAGAGATATTACGCGCATTTTCTCCGACGCGCACCACGTTTAAAAAATCGTAGCGTGAGAACGGTGGGTCCGATCCGCGTGCCGCTTAAAGGCGATTACAGGGGAGATGCAACCCTTTCCAAAGAGGCATGAACAGACTTCCTACTCCCAAGGAGACAAGAGATATTAAGCCGCAATGACGTCCGACGCGCGCATTTTCTCCGCCGCGCAGCACATTTAAAAAAATCATAGCGTGAAAACCGTGGGTTCGATCCGCGTGCCGCTCGAAGGCGATTACAGGGGAGATGGAGCCCTTTCCAAAGAGGCATGAACAGACTTCCTACTCCCAAGGAGCCCAAAGATATTAAGCCGCAAATACGTCCTACGCGCGTCTTTTCTACGCCGCGCACCACATTTAAAAAATCGTATCGGAAGAACGGTGGGTCCGATCCGCGTGCCGCTTAAAGGCGATTACAAGGGAGATGCAAACCTTTCCAAAGAGCCATGAAAAGACTTTCTATTCCCAAGGAGACAATAGATATTAAGCCGAAATGACGTCCGACGCGCGCATTTTCTCCGCCGCGCACCACATTTAAAAAAATCATAGCGTGAAAACCGTGGGTTCGATCCGCGTGCCGCTCGAAGGCGATTACAGCGGAGATGCAGCCCTTTCCAAAGAGCCATGAAAAGACTTTCTACTCCCAATGAGACAAGAGATATTAAGCCGCAAATACGTCCGGCGCGCGTCTTTTCTCCGCCGCCTAACACATTTAAAAAAAATCGTAGCGTGAAAAACGTGGGTTCAATTCGCGTGCCGCTCGAAGGCGATTACAGGGGAGATGCATCCCTTTCAAAAGAGCCATGAACAGACTTTCTACTCCCAAGGAGACCAGAAATATTAACATATAAATCGTTACGCTCCAGTCGGATGAACGAGAAACGCTTGTACAATTGCAACGAATTGGAGGAGAAAGTTTAAACAAACGCGCTGACTTTGAACGCTCACATCTAGGCCGGGCCAACTCCAAATGGCGTGCAACTCGGTGCGCATCACCTCCATGACTGTCGCTAACGAACGCCACCTGCCACGCTTTCGGCCTATCCCTGGCGGCATTAAAAAATCGTAGCGTGATAACGATGGTTCCGATGCGCGTGCCGCTCGAAGGCGATTACAGGGGAGATACAGCCCTTTCCAAAGAGCCATGAACAGACTTTCTACTCCCAAGGAGACAAGAGATATTACGCGCATTTTCTCCGACGCGCACCACGTTTAAAAAATCGTAGCGTGAGAACGGTGGGTCCGATCCGCGTGCCGCTTAAAGGCGATTACAGGGGAGATGCATCCCTTTCCAAAGAGCCATGAACAGACTTTCTACTCCCAAGGACACCAGAGATATTAACAGATAAAGCGTTACGCTCCAGTCGGATGAGCGAGAAACGCTTGTACAATTGCAACGAATTGGAGGAGAAAGTTTAAACAAACGCGCTGACTTTGAAGGCTCACATCTAGGCCGGGCCAGGTCCAAATGGCCTGCAACTCGGTCCGCATCACGTCCATGACTTTTCCTAACGAACGCCACCTGCCAAGCTTTCGGCCCGTCCCTGTCGGCATTAAAAAATCGTAGCGTGATAACGATGGTTCCGATCCGCGTGCCGCGCGAAGGCGATTACAGGGGAGATGCAGCCCTTTCCAAAGAGCCATGAACAGACTTTCTACTCCCAAGGAGCCCAAAGATATTAAGCCGCAAATAAGTCCTACGCGCGTCTTTTCTACGCCGCGCAACACATTTAAAAAAATCATAGCGTGAAAACCGTGGGTTCGATCGGCGTGCCGCTCGAAGGCGATTACAGGGGAGATGCAGCCCTTTCCAAAGATCCATGAACAGACTTCCTACTCCCAAGGAGACAAGAGATATTAACATATAAAGCGTTACGCTCCAGTCGGATGAGCGAGAAACGCTTGAGCAGTTGCAACGAATTGGAGGAGAAACTTTAAACAAACGCGCTGACTTTGAACGCTCACATCTAGGTCTGGCCAAGTCCAAATGGCGTGCAACTCGGTGCGCATCACCTCCATGACTGTCCCTAACGAACGCCACCTGCCACGCTTTCGGCCCGTCCCTGGCGGCTTTAAAAAATCGTAGCGTGATAACCGTGGGTCCAATCCGCTTGAAGCTCGAAGGCGATTAGAGGGGAGATGCAGCCCTTTCCAAAGAGCCATGAACAGACTTCCTACTCCCAAGGAGACAAGAGATATTAAGCCACAAATACGTCCGGACCGCGTCTTTTCTCCGCAGCTCACCACATTTAAAAAAATCGTAGCGTGAAAACCGTGGGTTCGATATAGTATACATACAGAGTATATAGTTTGACCAAAAGATCGTGCTGATCTTTGATCTCCTGGTTCTTCATCTCCAGCGCCACTTTCAGACTCATAATGTCCTCCTCTATGGGCTGGTATAACACAGACACGAATCATCACTACAGCCAGTACAATGGAAAGGTGGGAATGTGTACTGAATGTGTACTGACGTTATAAGTGAGAGGTGGTGGTACTGGTGGATGTGTACTGACACTATAAGGGATCTCTACCTGCAGTGACAGTTTGAGCTTCTCAAGTTCTTCCTCCAGAGATTTCTTCTCCTGTTCACAGGCCATTTTCATATCTGCCAGAGCAAGTATCATTACTGCTGGATATAACACAGATTGTATATACTACATAATTACTGCTGAATATATAAAATATAATATATATAGTACTATACATATATTAGTGTCACTTTTATTGGAGCCTAAAGGCTAGCATTCATTATTAGTTATGTTAGTATTATTGCATTTCCATAGTACTTACTCTTGATGGACCTGTTATGCTCCTCCTCCTCCTGCTGTTTCTGCAGGAGCTCTGTCTCCTCCTGCTGCTTGTGTTTCAGCATCTCCTGAAGAACCTGCAGCTCCTTCTGCTTCTGCAACCTCAACTCCTTCAGCTGCTCCAACAAACTGTTCTCCAACTCCTCCTTCTCACACCGCAAACACTCCAATCGGGCCACAGGCCCCACTAGTGACACAGAACCACACACACACACACACACACACAAAGAGAGAGATAAACATGTATAAATGTATAAGAATTTGTGGATAAAATTATTATGAGATTATTTATAATCAAACGACTACACTACACAACCACATCTTCCTTTTATTTACATATTATACAGATATTTAGAGATATTTACATTTTATTTACCCGCGTGCGTCTCTCTTCTCCAAGGTAGCGGAGAGATATGAAAGGATAAAAGGGGAAAAGAATAAAATGCACGTCGGTTTTAAATTCGCAGGCTACCTGCGCTGAAGGCGTGGAAAACGAGCACGTGACGGAAAGGCTTCCGTACCCGATGGGTCCAAATCACATGCCCAGCAAAGTAGCCTTAAACCTGGACACGCAATGGAGAGCATTTGACCCTTTAAAATCATACTACAACCAGACTTCCAGGCCCAAGAGGTCACACAGCCATGCCCAGCAAAGTAGCTCTGGGCCTGGGCACACTTCACGCAGTTTGACCGTTTAAATAAAACTAGAAACAGACTTCCTGGCCCAAGAGGTCACAGTCATACCCAGCAAAGTACGTTTAAACCTGGAAACAAATCAGATCCTTTCTGTCATTCAAAGGAATGGGCCTGCAACTCACAACCACATCCCCAGTGAAGCGCACCGTCACCCAGCCACACTACCCCACCTTGCCCGTCCTGGAACAACCACACCTCCAGGGCACCACATGCCAATCTCTCATGCCCAGCAAACTGCAACCTCACGCAGCCAGGCCACACACTGTCTCCCCTTGTACAGTCCAAGGACGAACTCCTCCACAAACCTGGTGTTCACGCGCACACACGCAATTACAACGAATTGGTGGAGAACTTTGAAACAAACGTGCTGACTTTGAAAACTCACATCTAGGCTGGGCCAGGTCCAAATGGCCTGCAGCTCGGTGCGCATTAACTGCTTGACTGTCCGTCACGAACGCCACCTGCCAAGCGTTCGTTCCGTCCCTGGCGGATTTTAAAAAATTGTAGCGTGAGAACGATGGGTCCGATCCGCGTGCCGCTTAAAGGCGATTACAGGGGAGATGCAACCCTTTCCAAAGAACCATGAAAAGACTTTCTACTCCCAAGGAAACGAGATATTAAGCCGCAATGACATCCGACGCGCGCATTTTCTCCGCGCGCAACACATTTAAAAAAATCATAGCGTGAAAACCGTGGGTTCGATCCGCGTGCCGCTCGAAGGCGATTACAGGGGAGATGCAGCCCTTTCCAAAGAGGCATGAACAGACTTCCTACTCCCAAGGAGCCCAAAGATATTAAGCCGCAAATACGTCCTACGCGCGTCTTTTCTACGCCGCGCACCACATTTAAAAAATCGTATCGGAAGAACGGTGGGTCCAATCCGCGTGCCGCTTAAAGGCGATTACAAGGGAGATGCAAACCTTTCCAAAGAGCCATGAAAAGACTTTCTACTCCCAAGGAGACAAGAGATATTACGCGCATTTTCTCCGACGCGCACCACGTTTAAAAAATCGTAGCGTGAGAACGGTGGGTCCGATCCGCGTGCCGCTTAAAGGCGATTACAGGGGAGATGCATCCCTTTCCAAAGAGCCATGAACAGACTTTCTACTCCCAAGGAGACCAGAGATATTAACAGATAAAGCGTTACGCTCCAGTCGGATGAGCGAGAAACGCTTGTACAATTGCAACGAATTGGAGGAGAAAGTTTAAACAAACGCGCTGACTTTGAAGGCTCACATCTAGGCCGGGCCAGGTCCAAATGGCCTGCAACTCGGTCCGCATCACGTCCATGACTTTTCCTAACGAACGCCACCTGCCAAGCTTTCGGCCCGTCCCTGTCGGCATTAAAAAATCGTAGCGTGATAACGATGGTTCCGATCCGCGTGCCGCGCGAAGGCGATTACAGGGGAGATGCAGCCCTTTCCAAAGAGCCATGAACAGACTTTCTACTCCCAAGGAGCCCAAAGATATTAAGCCGCAAATAAGTCCTACGCGCGTCTTTTCTACGCCTCGCACCACATTTAAAAAATCGTAGCGTAAGAACGGTGGGTCCGATCCGCGTGCCGCTTAAAGGCGATTACAGGGGAGATGCAACCCTTTCCAAAGAACCATGAAAAGACTTTCTACTCCCAAGGAGACAAGAGATATTAAGCCGCAATGACGTCCGACGCGCGCATTTTCTCCGCTGCGCAGCACATTTAAAAAAATCATAGCGTGAAAACCGTGGGTTCGATCCACGTGCCGCTCGAAGGCGATTACAGGGGAGATGCAGCCCTTTCCAAAGAGGCATGAACAGACTTCCTACTCCCAAGGAGCCCAAAGATATTAAGCCGCAAATACGTCCTATGCGCGTCTTTTCTACGCCGCGCACCACATTTAAAAAATCGTATCGGAAGAACGGTGGGTCCAATCCGCGTGCCGCTTAAAGGCGATTACAAGGGAGATGCAAACCTTTCCAAAGAGCCATGAAAAGACTTTCTATTCCCAAGGAGACAATAGATATTAAGCCGAAATGACGTCCGACGCGCGCATTTTCTCCGCCGCGCACCACATTTAAAAAAATCATAGCGTGAAAACCGTGGGTTCGATCCGCGTGCCGCTCGAAGGCGATTACAGCGGAGATGCAGCCCTTTCCAAAGAGCCATGAAAAGACTTTCTACTCCCAATGAGACAAGAGATATTAAGCCGCAAATACGTCCGGCGCGCGTCTTTTGTCCGCCGCGCAACACATTTAAAAAAAATCGTAGCGTGAAAAACGTGGGTTCGATCCGCGTGCCGCTCGAAGGCGATTACAGGGGAGATGCATCCCTTTCAAAAGAGCCATGAACAGACTTTCTACTCCCAAGGAGACCAGAAATATTAACATATAAATCGTTACGCTCCAGTCGGATGAACGAGAAACGCTTGTACAATTGCAACGAATTGGAGGAGAAAGTTTAAACAAACTCGCTGACTTTGAACGCTCACATCTAGGCCGGGCCAACTCCAAATGGCGTGCAACTCGGTGCGCATCACCTCCATGACTGTCGCTAACGAACGCCACCTGCCACGCTTTCGGCCTATCCCTGGCGGCATTAAAAAATCGTAGCGTGATAACGATGGTTCCGATGCGCGTGCCGCTCGAAGGCGATTACAGGGGAGATACAGCCCTTTCCAAAGAGCCATGAACAGACTTTCTACTCCCAAGGAGACAAGAGATATTACGCGCATTTTCTCCGACGCGCACCACGTTTAAAAAATCGTAGCGTGAGAACGGTGGGTCCGATCCGCGTGCCGCTTAAAGGCGATTACAGGGGAGATGCATCCCTTTCCAAAGAGCCATGAACAGACTTTTTACTCCCAAGGACACCAGAGATATTAACAGATAAAGCGTTACGCTCCAGTCGGATGAGCGAGAAACGCTTGTACAATTGCAACGAATTGGAGGAGAAAGTTTAAACAAACGCGCTGACTTTGAAGGCTCACATCTAGGCCGGGCCAGGTCCAAATGGCCTGCAACTCGGTCCGCATCACGTCCATGACTTTTCCTAACGAACGCCACCTGCCAAGCTTTCGGCCCGTCCCTGTCGGCATTAAAAAATCGTAGCGTGATAACGATGGTTCCGATCCGCGTGCCGCGCGAAGGCGATTACAGGGGAGATGCAGCCCTTTCCAAAGAGGCATGAACAGACTTCCTACTCCCAAGGAGCCCAAAGATATTAAGCCGCAAATACGTCCTACGCGCGTCTTTTCTACGCCGCGCACCACATTTAAAAAATCGTATCGGAAGAACGGTGGGTCCAATCCGCGTGCCGCTTAAAGGCGATTACAAGGGAGATGCAAACCTTTCCAAAGAGCCATGAAAAGACTTTCTACTCCCAAGGAGACAATAGATATTAAGCCGAAATGACGTCCGACGCGCGCATTTTCTCCGACGCGCACCACATTTAAAAAAATCATAGCGTGAAAACCGTGGGTTCGATCCGCGTGCCGCTCGAAGGCGATTACAGCGGAGATGCAGCCCTTTCCAAAGAGCCATGAAAAGACTTTCTACTCCCAAGGAGACAAGAGATATTAAGCCGAAATGACGTCCGACGCGCGCATTTCCTCCGCCGCGCACCACATTTAAAAAAATCATAGCGTGAAAACCGTGGGTTCGATCCGCGTGCCGCTCGAAGGCGATTACAGGGGAGATGCAGCCCTTTCAAAAGAGCCATGAACAGACTTTCTACTCCCAAGGAGACCAGAAATATTAACTTATAAAGCGTTACGCTCCAGTCGGATGAACGAGAAACGCTTGTACAATTGCAACGAATTGGAGGAGAAAGTTTAAACAAACGCGCTGACTTTGAACGCTCACATCTAGGCCGGGCCAACTCCAAATGGCGTGCAACTCGGTGTGCATCACCTCCATGACTGTCCCTAACGAACGCCACCTGCCACGCTTTCGGTCTATCCCTGGCGGCATTAAAAAATCGTAGCGTGATAACGATGGTTCCGATGCGCGTGCCGCTCGAAGGCGATTACAGGGGAGATACAGCCCTTTCAAAAGAGCCATGAACAGACTTTCTACTCCCAAGGAGACAAGAGATATTACGCGCATTTTCTCCGACGCGCACCACGTTTAAAAAATCGTAGCGTGAGAACGGTGGGTCCGATCCGCGTGCCGCTTAAAGGCGATTACAGGGGAGATGCAAACCTTTCCAAAGAGCCATGAAAAGACTTTCTACTCCCAAGGAGACAAGAGATATTAAGCCGCAAGGACGTCCGACGCGCGCATTTTCTCCGACGCGCAACACATTTAAAAAAATCATAGCGTGAAAACCTTGGGTTCGATCCGCGTGCCGCTTGAAAGCGATTACAGGGGAGATGCAGCCCTTTCCAAAGAGCCATGAACAGACTTTCTACTCCCAATGAGACAAGAGATATCAAGCCGCAAATACGTCCGGCGCGCGTCTATTCTCCGCCGCGCAACACATTTAAAAAAATCGTAGCGTGAAAACCGTGGGTTCGATCCGCGTGCCGCTTAAAGGCAATTACAGGGGAGATGCAGCCCTTTCCAAAGAGCCATGAAAAGACTTTCTACTCCCAAGGAGACAAGCGATATTAAGCCGAAATGACGTCCGACGCGCGCATTTCCTCCGCCGCGCACCACATTTAAAAAAATCATAGCGTGAAAACCGTGGGTTCGATCCGCGTGCCGCTCGAAGGCGATTACAGGGGAGATGCAGCCCTTTCCAAAGAGGCATGAACAGACTTCCTACTCCCAAGGAGCCCAAAGATATTAAGCCGCAAATACGTCCTACGCGCGTCTTTTCTACGCCGCGCACCACATTTAAAAAATCGTATCGGAAGAATGGTGGGTCCAATCCGCGTGCCGCTTAAAGGCGATTACAAGGGAGATGCAAACCTTTCCAAAGAGCCATGAAAAGAATTTCTACTCCCAAGGAGACAATAGATATTAAGCCGAAATGACGTCCGACGCGCGCATTTTCTCTGCCGCGCACCACATTTAAAAAAATCATAGCGTGAAAACCGTGGGTTCGATCCGCGTGCCGCTCGAAGTCGATTACAGCGGAGATGCAGCCCTTTCCAAAGAGCCATGAAAAGACTTTCTACTCCCAAGGAGACAAGAGATATTAAGCCGAAATGACGTCCGACGCGCGCATTTCCTCCGCCGCGCACCACATTTAAAAAAATCATAGCGTGAAAACCGTGTTTTCGATCCGCGTGCCGCTCGAAGGCGATTACAGGGGAGATGCAGCCCTTTCCAAAGAGCCATGAACAGACTTTCTACACCCAATGAGACAAGAGATATTAAGCCGCAAATACGTCCGGCGCGCGTCTTTTCTCCGCCGCGCAACACATTTAAAAAAAATCGTAGCGTGAAAAACGTGGGTTCGATCCGCGTGCCGCTCGAAGGTGATTACAGGGGAGATGCAGCCCTTTCCAAAGAGCCATGAACAGACTTTCTACTCCCAAGGAGCCCAAAGATATTAAGCCGCAAATAAGTCCTACGCGCGTCTTTTCTACGCCTCGCACCACATTTAAAAAATCGTAGCGTAAGAACGGTGGGTCCGATCCGCGTGCCGCTTAAAGGCGATTACAGGGGAGATGCAAACCTTTCCAAAGAGCCATGAACAGACTTTCTACTCCCAATGAGACAAGAGATATCAAGCCGCAAATACGTCCGGCGCGCGTCTATTCTCCGCCGCGCAACACATTTAAAAAAAATCGTAGCGTGAAAACCGTGGGTTCGATCCGCGTGCCGCTTAAAGGCGATTACAGGGGAGATGCAGCCCTTTCCAAAGAGCCATGAAAAGACTTTCTACTCCCAAGGAGACAAGAGATATTAAGCCGAAATGACGTCCGACGCGCGCATTTCCTCCGCCGCGCACCACATTTAAAAAAATCATAGCGTGAAAACCGTGGGTTCGATCCGCGTGCCGCTCGAAGGCGATTACAGGGGAGATGCAGCCCTTTCCAAAGAGGCATGAACAGACTTCCTACTCCCAAGGAGCCCAAAGATATTAAGCCGCAAATACGTCCTACGCGCGTCTTTTCTACGCCGCGCACCACATTTAAAAAATCGTATCGGAAGAACGGTGGGTCCAATCCGCGTGCCGCTTAAAGGCGATTACAAGGGAGATGCAAACCTTTCCAAAGAGCCATGAAAAGACTTTCTATTCCCAAGGAGACAATAGATATTAAGCCGAAATGACGTCCGACGCGCGCATTTTCTCCGCCGCGCACCACATTTAAAAAAATCATAGCGTGAAAACCGTGGGTTCGATCCGCGTGCCGCTCGAAGGCGATTACAGCGGAGATGCAGCCCTTTCCAAAGAGCCATGAAAAGACTTTCTACTCCCAATGAGACAAGAGATATTAAGCCGCAAATACGTCCGGCGCGCGTCTTTTCTCCGCCGCGCAACACATTTAAAAAAAATCGTAGCGTGAAAAACGTGGGTTCGATCCGCGTGCCGCTCGAAGGCGATTACAGGGGAGATGCATCCCTTTCAAAAGAGCCATGAACAGACTTTCTACTCCCAAGGAGACCAGAAATATTAACATATAAATCGTTACGCTCCAGTCGGATGAACGAGAAACGCTTGTACAATTGCAACGAATTGGAGGAGAAAGTTTAAACAAACGCGCTGACTTTGAACGCTCACATCTAGGCCGGGCCAACTCCAAATGGCGTGCAACTCGGTGCGCATCACCTCCATGACTGTCGCTAACGAACGCCACCTGCCACGCTTTCGGCCTATCCCTGGCGGCATTAAAAAATCGTAGCGTGATAACGATGGTTCCGATGCGCGTGCCGCTCGAAGGCGATTACAGGGGAGATACAGCCCTTTCCAAAGAGCCATGAACAGACTTTCTACTCCCAAGGAGACAAGAGATATTACGCGCATTTTCTCCGACGCGCACCACGTTTAAAAAATCGTAGCGTGAGAACGGTGGGTCCGATCCGCGTGCCGCTTAAAGGCGATTACAGGGGAGATGCATCCCTTTCCAAAGAGCCATGAACAGACTTTCTACTCCCAAGGACACCAGAGATATTAACAGATAAAGCGTTACGCTCCAGTCGGATGAGCGAGAAACGCTTGTACAATTGCAACGAATTGGAGGAGAAAGTTTAAACAAACGCGCTGACTTTGAAGGCTCACATCTAGGCCGGGCCAGGTCCAAATGGCCTGCAACTCGGTCCGCATCACGTCCATGACTTTTCCTAACGAACGCCACCTGCCAAGCTTTCGGCCCGTCACTGTCGGCATTAAAAAATCGTAGCGTGATAACGATGGTTCCGATCCGCGTGCCGCGCGAAGGCGATTACAGGGGAGATGCAGCCCTTTCCAAAGAGCCATGAACAGACTTTCTACTCCCAAGGAGCCCAAAGATATTAAGCCGCAAATAAGTCCTACGCGCGTCTTTTCTACGCCGCGCACCACATTTAAAAAATCGTAGCGTAAGAACGGTGGGTCCGATCCGCGTGCCACTTAAAGGCGATTACAGGGGAGATGCAACCCTTTCCAAAGAGCCATGAAAAGACTTTCTACTCCCAAGGAGACAAGAGATTTAAGCCGAAATGACGTCCGACGCGCGCATTTTCTCCGACGCGCAACACATTTAAAAAAATCATAGCGTGAAAACCGTGGGTTCGATCGGCGTGCCGCTCGAAGGCGATTACAGGGGAGATGCAGCCCTTTCCAAAGATCCATGAACAGACTTCCTACTCCCAAGGAGACAAGAGATATTAACATATAAAGCGTTACGCTCCAGTCGGATGAGCGAGAAACGCTTGAGCAGTTGCAACGAATTGGAGGAGAAACTTTAAACAAACGCGCTGACTTTGAACGCTCACATCTAGGTCTGGCCAAGTCCAAATGGCGTGCAACTCGGTGCGCATCACCTCCATGACTGTCCCTAACGAACGCCACCTGCCACGCTTTCGGCCCGTCCCTGGCGGCTTTAAAAAATCGTAGCGTGATAACCGTGGGTCCAATCCGCTTGAAGCTCGAAGGCGATTAGAGGGGAGATGCAGCCCTTTCCAAAGAGCCATGAACAGACTTCCTACTCCCAAGGAGACAAGAGATATTAAGCCACAAATACGTCCGGACCGCGTCTTTTCTCCGCAGCTCACCACATTTAAAAAAATCGTAGCGTGAAAACCGTGGGTTCGATATAGTATACATACAGAGTATATAGTTTGACCAAAAGATCGTGCTGATCTTTGATCTCCTGGTTCTTCATCTCCAGCGCCACTTTCAGACTCATAATGTCCTCCTCTATGGGCTGGTATAACACAGACACGAATCATCACTACAGCCAGTACAATGGAAAGGTGGGAATGTGTACTGAATGTGTACTGACGTTATAAGTGAGAGGTGGTGGTACTGGTGGATGTGTACTGACACTATAAGGGATCTCTACCTGCAGTGACAGTTTGAGCTTCTCAAGTTCTTCCTCCAGAGATTTCTTCTCCTGTTCACAGGCCATTTTCATATCTGCCAGAGCAAGTATCATTACTGCTGGATATAACACAGATTGTATATACTACATAATTACTGCTGAATATATAAAATATAATATATATAGTACTATACATATATTAGTGTCACTTTTATTGGAGCCTAAAGGCTAGCATTCATTATTAGTTATGTTAGTATTATTGCATTTCCATAGTACTTACTCTTGATGGACCTGTTATGCTCCTCCTCCTCCTGCTGTTTCTGCAGGAGCTCTGTCTCCTCCTGCTGCTTGTGTTTCAGCATCTCCTGAAGAACGTGCAGCTCCTTCTGCTTCTGCAACCTCAACTCCTTCAGCTGCTCCAACAAACTGTTCTCCAACTCCTCCTTCTCACACCGCAAACACTCCAATCGGGCCACAGGCCCCACTAGTGACACAGAACCACACACACACACACACACACACACAAAGAGAGAGATAAACATGTATAAATGTATAAGAATTTGTGGATAAAATTATTATGAGATTATTTATAATCAAACGACTACACTACACAACCACATCTTCCTTTTATTTACATATTATACAGATATTTAGAGATATTTACATTTTATTTACCCGCGTGCGTCTCTCTTCTCCAAGGTAGCGGAGAGATATGAAAGGATAAAAGGGGAAAAGAATAAAATGCACGTCGGTTTTAAATTCGCAGGCTACCTGCGCTGAAGGCGTGGAAAACGAGCACGTGACGGAAAGGCTTCCGTACCCGATGGGTCCAAATCACATGCCCAGCAAAGTAGCCTTAAACCTGGACACGCAATGGAGAGCATTTGACCCTTTAAAATCATACTACAACCAGACTTCCAGGCCCAAGAGGTCACACAGCCATGCCCAGCAAAGTAGCTCTGGGCCTGGGCACACTTCACGCAGTTTGACCGTTTAAATAAAACTAGAAACAGACTTCCTGGCCCAAGAGGTCACAGTCATACCCAGCAAAGTACGTTTAAACCTGGAAACAAATCAGATCCTTTCTGTCATTCAAAGGAATGGGCCTGCAACTCACAACCACATCCCCAGTGAAGCGCACCGTCACCCAGCCACACTACCCCACCTTGCCCGTCCTGGAACAACCACACCTCCAGGGCACCACATGCCAATCTCTCATGCCCAGCAAACTGCAACCTCACGCAGCCAGGCCACACACTGTCTCCCCTTGTACAGTCCAGGGACGAACTCCTCCACAAACCTGGTGTTCACGCACACACACGCAATTACAACGAATTGGTGGAGAACTTTGAAACAAACGTGCTGACTTTGAATACTCACATCTAGGCTGGGCCAGGTCCAAATGGCCTGCAGCTCGGTGCGCATTAACTGCTTGACTGTCCGTCACGAACGCCACCTGCCAAGCGTTCGTTCCGTCCCTGGCGGATTTTAAAAAATTGTAGCGTGAGAACGATGGGTCCGATCCGCGTGCCGCTTAAAGGCGATTACAGGGGAGATGCAACCCTTTCCAAAGAACCATGAAAAGACTTTCTACTCCCAAGGAAACGAGATATTAAGCCGCAATGACATCCGACGCGCGCATTTTCTCCGCGCGCAACACATTTAAAAAAATCATAGCGTGAAAACCGTGGGTTCGATCCGCGTGCCGCTCGAAGGCGATTACAGGGGAGATGCAGCCCTTTCCAAAGAGCCATGAACAGACTTTCTACTCCCAAGGAGACCAGAAATATTAACTTATAAAGCGTTACGCTCCAGTCGGATGAACGAGAAACGCTTGTACAATTGCAACGAATTGGAGGAGAAAGTTTAAACAAACGCGCTGACTTTGAACGCTCACATCTAGGCCGGGCCAACTCCAAATGGCGTGCAACTCGGTGTGCATCACCTCCATGACTGTCCCTAACGAACGCCACCTGCCACGCTTTCGGTCTATCCCTGGCGGCATTAAAAAATCGTAGCGTGATAACAATGGTTCCGATGCGCGTGCCGCTCGAAGGCGATTACAGGGGAGATACAGCCCTTTCCAAAGAGCCATGAACAGACTTTCTACTCCCAAGGAGACAAGAGATATTACGCGCATTTTCTCCGACGCGCACCACGTTTAAAAAATCGTAGCGTGAGAACGGTGGGTCCGATCCGCGTGCCGCTTAAAGGCGATTACAGGGGAGATGCAAACCTTTCCAAAGAGCCATGAAAAGACTTTCTACTCCCAAGGAGACAAGAGATATTAAGCCGCAATGACGTCCGACGCGCGCATTTTCTCCGACGCGCAACACATTTAAAAAAATCATAGCGTGAAAACCTTGGGTTCGATCCGCGTGCCGCTTGAAAGCGATTACAGGGGAGATGCAGCCCTTTCCAAAGAGCCATGAACAGACTTTCTACTCCCAATGAGACAAGAGATATCAAGCCGCAAATACGTCCGGCGCGCGTCTATTCTCCGCCGCGCAACACATTTAAAAAAATCGTAGCGTGAAAACAGTGGGTTCGATCCGCGTGCCGCTTAAAGGCAATTACAGGGGAGATGCAGCCCTTTCCAAAGAGCCATGAAAAGACTTTCTACTCCCAAGGAGACAAGCGATATTAAGCCGAAATGACGTCCGACGCGCGCATTTCCTCCGCCGCGCACCACATTTAAAAAAATCATAGCGTGAAAACCGTGGGTTCGATCCGCGTGCCGCTCGAAGGCGATTACAGGGGAGATGCAGCCCTTTCCAAAGAGGCATGAACAGACTTCCTACTCCCAAGGAGCCCAAAGATATTAAGCCGCAAATACGTCCTACGCGCGTCTTTTCTACGCCGCGCACCACATTTAAAAAATCGTATCGGAAGAATGGTGGGTCCAATCCGCGTGCCGCTTAAAGGCGATTACAAGGGAGATGCAAACCTTTCCAAAGAGCCATGAAAAGAATTTCTACTCCCAAGGAGACAATAGATATTAAGCCGAAATGACGTCCGACGCGCGCATTTTCTCTGCCGCGCACCACATTTAAAAAAATCATAGCGTGAAAACCGTGGGTTCGATCCGCGTGCCGCTCGAAGTCGATTACAGCGGAGATGCAGCCCTTTCCAAAGAGCCATGAAAAGACTTTCTACTCCCAAGGAGACAAGAGATATTAAGCCGAAATGACGTCCGACGCGCGCATTTCCTCCGCCGCGCACCACATTTAAAAAAATCATAGCGTGAAAACCGTGGGTTCGATCCGCGTGCCGCTCGAAGGCGATTACAGGGGAGATGCAGCCCTTTCCAAAGAGCCATGAACAGACTTTCTACACCCAATGAGACAAGAGATATTAAGCCGCAAATACGTCCGGCGCGCGTCTTTTCTCCGCCGCGCAACACATTTAAAAAAAATCGTAGCGTGAAAAACGTGGGTTCGATCCGCGTGCCGCTCGAAGGTGATTACAGGGGAGATGCAGCCCTTTCCAAAGAGCCATGAACAGACTTTCTACTCCCAAGGAGCCCAAAGATATTAAGCCGCAAATAAGTCCTACGCGCGTCTTTTCTACGCCTCGCACCACATTTAAAAAATCGTAGCGTAAGAACGGTGGGTCCGATCCGCGTGCCGCTTAAAGGCGATTACAGGGGAGATGCAAACCTTTCCAAAGAGCCATGAACAGACTTTCTACTCCCAATGAGACAAGAGATATCAAGCCGCAAATACGTCCGGCGCGCGTCTATTCTCCGCCGCGCAACACATTTAAAAAAAATCGTAGCGTGAAAACCGTGGGTTCGATCCGCGTGCCGCTTAAAGGCGATTACAGGGGAGATGCAGCCCTTTCCAAAGAGCCATGAAAAGACTTTCTACTCCCAAGGAGACAAGAGATATTAAGCCGAAATGACGTCCGACGCGCGCATTTCCTCCGCCGCGCACCACATTTAAAAAAATCATAGCGTGAAAACCGTGGGTTCGATCCGCATGCCGCTCGAAGGCGATTACAGGGGAGATGCAGCCCTTTCCAAAGAGGCATGAACAGACTTCCTACTCCCAAGGAGCCCAAAGATATTAAGCCGCAAATACGTCCTACGCGCGTCTTTTCTACGCCGCGCACCACATTTAAAAAATCGTATCGGAAGAACGGTGGGTCCAATCCGCGTGCCGCTTAAAGGCGATTACAAGGGAGATGCAAACCTTTCCAAAGAGCCATGAAAAGACTTTCTATTCCCAAGGAGACAATAGATATTAAGCCGAAATGACGTCCGACGCGCGCATTTTCTCCGCCGCGCACCACATTTAAAAAAATCATAGCGTGAAAACCGTGGGTTCGATCCGCGTGCCGCTCGAAGGCGATTACAGCGGAGATGCAGCCCTTTCCAAAGAGCCATGAAAAGACTTTCTACTCCCAATGAGACAAGAGATATTAAGCCGCAAATACGTCCGGCGCGCGTCTTTTCTCCGCCGCGCAACACATTTAAAAAAAATCGTAGCGTGAAAAACGTGGGTTCGATCCGCGTGCCGCTCGAAGGCGATTACAGGGGAGATGCATCCCTTTCAAAAGAGCCATGAACAGACTTTCTACTCCCAAGGAGACCAGAAATATTAACATATAAATCGTTACGCTCCAGTCGGATGAACGAGAAACGCTTGTACAATTGCAACGAATTGGAGGAGAAAGTTTAAACAAACGCGCTGACTTTGAACGCTCACATCTAGGCCGGGCCAACTCCAAATGGCGTGCAACTCGGTGCGCATCACCTCCATGACTGTCGCTAACGAACGCCACCTGCCACGCTTTCGGCCTATCCCTGGCGGCATTAAAAAATCGTAGCGTGATAACGATGGTTCCGATGCGCGTGCCGCTCGAAGGCGATTACAGGGGAGATACAGCCCTTTCCAAAGAGCCATGAACAGACTTTCTACTCCCAAGGAGACAAGAGATATTACGCGCATTTTCTCCGACGCGCACCACGTTTAAAAAATCGTAGCGTGAGAACGGTGGGTCCGATCCGCGTGCCGCTTAAAGGCGATTACAGGGGAGATGCATCCCTTTCCAAAGAGCCATGAACAGACTTTCTACTCCCAAGGACACCAGAGATATTAACAGATAAAGCGTTACGCTCCAGTCGGATGAGCGAGAAACGCTTGTACAATTGCAACGAATTGGAGGAGAAAGTTTAAACAAACGCGCTGACTTTGAAGGCTCACATCTAGGCCGGGCCAGGTCCAAATGGCCTGCAACTCGGTCCGCATCACGTCCATGACTTTTCCTAACGAACGCCACCTGCCAAGCTTTCGGCCCGTCCCTGTCGGCATTAAAAAATCGTAGCGTGATAACGATGGTTCCGATCCGCGTGCCGCGCGAAGGCGATTACAGGGGAGATGCAGCCCTTTCCAAAGAGCCATGAACAGACTTTCTACTCCCAAGGAGCCCAAAGATATTAAGCCGCAAATAAGTCCTACGCGCGTCTTTTCTACGCCGCGCACCACATTTAAAAAATCGTAGCGTAAGAACGGTGGGTCCGATCCGCGTGCCACTTAAAGGCGATTACAGGGGAGATGCAACCCTTTCCAAAGAGCCATGAAAAGACTTTCTACTCCCAAGGAGACAAGAGATTTAAGCCGAAATGACGTCCGACGCGCGCATTTTCTCCGACGCGCAACACATTTAAAAAAATCATAGCGTGAAAACCGTGGGTTCGATCGGCGTGCCGCTCGAAGGCGATTACAGGGGAGATGCAGCCCTTTCCAAAGATCCATGAACAGACTTCCTACTCCCAAGGAGACAAGAGATATTAACATATAAAGCGTTACGCTCCAGTCGGATGAGCGAGAAACGCTTGAGCAGTTGCAACGAATTGGAGGAGAAACTTTAAACAAACGCGCTGACTTTGAACGCTCACATCTAGGTCTGGCCAAGTCCAAATGGCGTGCAACTCGGTGCGCATCACCTCCATGACTGTCCCTAACGAACGCCACCTGCCACGCTTTCGGCCCGTCCCTGGCGGCTTTAAAAAATCGTAGCGTGATAACCGTGGGTCCAATCCGCTTGAAGCTCGAAGGCGATTAGAGGGGAGATGCAGCCCTTTCCAAAGAGCCATGAACAGACTTCCTACTCCCAAGGAGACAAGAGATATTAAGCCACAAATACGTCCGGACCGCGTCTTTTCTCCGCAGCTCACCACATTTAAAAAAATCGTAGCGTGAAAACCGTGGGTTCGATATAGTATACATACAGAGTATATAGTTTGACCAAAAGATCGTGCTGATCTTTGATCTCCTGGTTCTTCATCTCCAGCGCCACTTTCAGACTCATAATGTCCTCCTCTATGGGCTGGTATAACACAGACACGAATCATCACTACAGCCAGTACAATGGAAAGGTGGGAATGTGTACTGAATGTGTACTGACGTTATAAGTGAGAGGTGGTGGTACTGGTGGATGTGTACTGACACTATAAGGGATCTCTACCTGCAGTGACAGTTTGAGCTTCTCAAGTTCTTCCTCCAGAGATTTCTTCTCCTGTTCACAGGCCATTTTCATATCTGCCAGAGCAAGTATCATTACTGCTGGATATAACACAGATTGTATATACTACATAATTACTGCTGAATATATAAAATATAATATATATAGTACTATACATATATTAGTGTCACTTTTATTGGAGCCTAAAGGCTAGCATTCATTATTAGTTATGTTAGTATTATTGCATTTCCATAGTACTTACTCTTGATGGACCTGTTATGCTCCTCCTCCTCCTGCTGTTTCTGCAGGAGCTCTGTCTCCTCCTGCTGCTTGTGTTTCAGCATCTCCTGAAGAACGTGCAGCTCCTTCTGCTTCTGCAACCTCAACTCCTTCAGCTGCTCCAACAAACTGTTCTCCAACTCCTCCTTCTCACACCGCAAACACTCCAATCGGGCCACAGGCCCCACTAGTGACACAGAACCACACACACACACACACACACACAAAGAGAGAGATAAACATGTATAAATGTATAAGAATTTGTGGATAAAATTATTATGAGATTATTTATAATCAAACGACTACACTACACAACCACATCTTCCTTTTATTTACATATTATACAGATATTTAGAGATATTTACATTTTATTTACCCGCGTGCGTCTCTCTTCTCCAAGGTAGCGGAGAGATATGAAAGGATAAAAGGGGAAAAGAATAAAATGCACGTCGGTTTTAAATTCGCAGGCTACCTGCGCTGAAGGCGTGGAAAACGAGCACGTGACGGAAAGGCTTCCGTACCCGATGGGTCCAAATCACATGCCCAGCAAAGTAGCCTTAAACCTGGACACGCAATGGAGAGCATTTGACCCTTTAAAATCATACTACAACCAGACTTCCAGGCCCAAGAGGTCACACAGCCATGCCCAGCAAAGTAGCTCTGGGCCTGGGCACACTTCACGCAGTTTGACCGTTTAAATAAAACTAGAAACAGACTTCCTGGCCCAAGAGGTCACAGTCATACCCAGCAAAGTACGTTTAAACCTGGAAACAAATCAGATCCTTTCTGTCATTCAAAGGAATGGGCCTGCAACTCACAACCACATCCCCAGTGAAGCGCACCGTCACCCAGCCACACTACCCCACCTTGCCCGTCCTGGAACAACCACACCTCCAGGGCACCACATGCCAATCTCTCATGCCCAGCAAACTGCAACCTCACGCAGCCAGGCCACACACTGTCTCCCCTTGTACAGTCCAAGGACGAACTCCTCCACAAACCTGGTGTTCACGCGCACACACGCAATTACAACGAATTGGTGGAGAACTTTGAAACAAACGTGCTGACTTTGAAAACTCACATCTAGGCTGGGCCAGGTCCAAATGGCCTGCAGCTCGGTGCGCATTAACTGCTTGACTGTCCGTCACGAACGCCACCTGCCAAGCGTTCGTTCCGTCCCTGGCGGATTTTAAAAAATCGTAGCGTGAGAACGATGGGTCCGATCCGCGTGCCGCTTAAAGGCGATTACAGGGGAGATGCAACCCTTTCCAAAGAACCATGAAAAGACTTTCTACTCCCAAGGAGACAAGAGATATTAAGCCGCAATGACGTCCGACGCGCGCATTTTCTCCGCTGCGCAGCACATTTAAAAAAATCATAGCGTGAAAACCGTGGGTTCGATCCACGTGCCGCTCGAAGGCGATTACAGGGGAGATGCAGCCCTTTCCAAAGAGGCATGAACAGACTTCCTACTCCCAAGGAGCCCAAAGATATTAAGCCGCAAATACGTCCTATGCGCGTCTTTTCTACGCCGCGCACCACATTTAAAAAATCGTATCGGAAGAACGGTGGGTCCAATCCGCGTGCCGCTTAAAGGCGATTACAAGGGAGATGCAAACCTTTCCAAAGAGCCATGAAAAGACTTTCTACTCCCAAGGAGACAAGAGATATTACGCGCATTTTCTCCGACGCGCACCACGTTTAAAAAATCGTAGCGTGAGAACGGTGGGTCCGATCCGCGTGCCGCTTAAAGGCGATTACAGGGGAGATGCATCCCTTTCCAAAGAGCCATGAACAGACTTTCTACTCCCAAGGAGACCAGAGATATTAACAGATAAAGCGTTACGCTCCAGTCGGATGAGCGAGAAACGCTTGTACAATTGCAACGAATTGGAGGAGAAAGTTTAAACAAACGCGCTGACTTTGAAGGCTCACATCTAGGCCGGGCCAGGTCCAAATGGCCTGCAACTCGGTCCGCATCACGTCCATGACTTTTCCTAACGAACGCCACCTGCCAAGCTTTCGGCCCGTCCCTGTCGGCATTAAAAAATCGTAGCGTGATAACGATGGTTCCGATCCGCGTGCCGCGCGAAGGCGATTACAGGGGAGATGCAGCCCTTTCCAAAGAGCCATGAACAGACTTTCTACTCCCAAGGAGCCCAAAGATATTAAGCCGCAAATAAGTCCTACGCGCGTCTTTTCTACGCCTCGCACCACATTTAAAAAATCGTAGCGTAAGAACGGTGGGTCCGATCCGCGTGCCGCTTAAAGGCGATTACAGGGGAGATGCAACCCTTTCCAAAGAACCATGAAAAGACTTTCTACTCCCAAGGAGACAAGAGATATTAAGCCGCAATGACGTCCGACGCTCGCATTTTCTCCGCTGCGCAGCACATTTAAAAAAATCATATCGTGAAAACCGTGGGTTCGATCCACGTGCCGCTCGAAGGCGATTACAGGGGAGATGCAGCCCTTTCCAAAGAGGCATGAACAGACTTCCTACTCCCAAGGAGCCCAAAGATATTAAGCCGCAAATACGTCCTATGCGCGTCTTTTCTACGCCGCGCACCACATTTAAAAAATCGTATCGGAAGAACGGTGGGTCCAATCCGCGTGCCGCTTAAAGGCGATTACAAGGGAGATGCAAACCTTTCCAAAGAGCCATGAAAAGACTTTCTATTCCCAAGGAGACAATAGATATTAAGCCGAAATGACGTCCGACGCGCGCATTTTCTCCGCCGCGCACCACATTTAAAAAAATCATAGCGTGAAAACCGTGGGTTCGATCCGCGTGCCGCTCGAAGGCGATTACAGCGGAGATGCAGCCCTTTCCAAAGAGCCATGAAAAGACTTTCTACTCCCAATGAGACAAGAGATATTAAGCCGCAAATACGTCCGGCGCGCGTCTTTTCTCCGCCGCGCAACACATTTAAAAAAAATCGTAGCGTGAAAAACGTGGGTTCGATCCGCGTGCCGCTCGAAGGCGATTACAGGGGAGATGCATCCCTTTCAAAAGAGCCATGAACAGACTTTCTACTCCCAAGGAGACCAGAAATATTAACATATAAATCGTTACGCTCCAGTCGGATGAACGAGAAACGCTTGTACAATTGCAACGAATTGGAGGAGAAAGTTTAAACAAACTCGCTGACTTTGAACGCTCACATCTAGGCCGGGCCAACTCCAAATGGCGTGCAACTCGGTGCGCATCACCTCCATGACTGTCGCTAACGAACGCCACCTGCCACGCTTTCGGCCTATCCCTGGCGGCATTAAAAAATCGTAGCGTGATAACGATGGTTCCGATGCGCGTGCCGCTCGAAGGCGATTACAGGGGAGATACAGCCCTTTCCAAAGAGCCATGAACAGACTTTCTACTCCCAAGGAGACAAGAGATATTACGCGCATTTTCTCCGACGCGCACCACGTTTAAAAAATCGTAGCGTGAGAACGGTGGGTCCGATCCGCGTGCCGCTTAAAGGCGATTACAGGGGAGATGCATCCCTTTCCAAAGAGCCATGAACAGACTTTTTACTCCCAAGGACACCAGAGATATTAACAGATAAAGCGTTACGCTCCAGTCGGATGAGCGAGAAACGCTTGTACAATTGCAACGAATTGGAGGAGAAAGTTTAAACAAACGCGCTGACTTTGAAGGCTCACATCTAGGCCGGGCCAGGTCCAAATGGCCTGCAACTCGGTCCGCATCACGTACATGACTTTTCCTAACGAACGCCACCTGCCAAGCTTTCGGCCCGTCCCTGTCGGCATTAAAAAATCGTAGCGTGATAACGATGGTTCCGATCCGCGTGCCGCGCGAAGGCGATTACAGGGGAGATGCAGCCCTTTCCAAAGAGCCATGAACAGACTTTCTACTCCCAAGGAGCCCAAAGATATTAAGCCGCAAATAAGTCCTACGCGCGTCTTTTCTACGCCGCGCACCACATTTAAAAAATCGTAGCGTAAGAACGGTGGGTCCGATCCGCGTGCCGCTTAAAGGCGATTACAGGGGAGATGCAACCCTTTCCAAAGAGCCATGAAAAGACTTTCTACTCCCAAGGAGACAAGAGATTTAAGCCGAAATGACGTCCGACGCGCGCATTTTCTCCGACGCGCAACACATTTAAAAAAATCATAGCGTGAAAACCGTGGGTTCGATCCGCGTGCCGCTCGAAGGCGATTACAGGGGAGATGCAGCCCTTTCCAAAGAGGCATGAACAGACTTCCTACTCCCAAGGAGCCCAAAGATATTAAGCCGCAAATACGTCCTACGCGCGTCTTTTCTACGCCGCGCACCACATTTAAAAAATCGTATCGGAAGAACGGTGGGTCCAATCCGCGTGCCGCTTAAAGGCGATTACAAGGGAGATGCAAACCTTTCCAAAGAGCCATGAAAAGACTTTCTACTCCCAAGGAGACAATAGATATTAAGCCGAAATGACGTCCGACGCGCGCATTTTCTCCGACGCGCACCACATTTAAAAAAATCATAGCGTGAAAACCGTGGGTTCGATCCGCGTGCCGCTCGAAGGCGATTACAGCGGAGATGCAGCCCTTTCCAAAGAGCCATGAAAAGACTTTCTACTCCCAAGGAGACAAGAGATATTAAGCCGAAATGACGTCCGACGCGCGCATTTCCTCCGCCGCGCACCACATTTAATAAAATCATAGCGTGAAAACCGTGGGTTCGATCCGCGTGCCGCTCGAAGGCGATTACAGGGGAGATGCAGCCCTTTCCAAAGAGCCATGAACAGACTTTCTACTCCCAAGGAGACCAGAAATATTAACTTATAAAGCGTTACGCTCCAGTCGGATGAACGAGAAACGCTTGTACAATTGCAACGAATTGGAGGAGAAAGCTTAAACAAACGCGCTGACTTTGAACGCTCACATCTAGGCCGGGCCAACTCCAAATGGCGTGCAACTCGGTGTGCATCACCTCCATGACTGTCCCTAACGAACGCCACCTGCCACGCTTTCGGCCTATCCCTGGCGGCATTAAAAAATCGTAGCGTGATAACGATGGTTCCGATGCGCGTGCCGCTCGAAGGCGATTACAGGGGAGATACAGCCCTTTCCAAAGAGCCATGAACAGACTTTCTACTCCCAAGGAGACAAGAGATATTACGCGCATTTTCTCCGACGCGCACCACGTTTAAAAAATCGTAGCGTGAGAACGGTGGGTCCGATCCGCGTGCCGCTTAAAGGCGATTACAGGGGAGATGCAACCCTTTCCAAAGAGGCATGAACAGACTTCCTACTCCCAAGGAGACAAGAGATATTAAGCCGCAATGACGTCCGACGCGCGCATTTTCTCCGCCGCGCAGCACATTTAAAAAAATCATAGCGTGAAAACCGTGGGTTCGATCCGCGTGCCGCTCGAAGGCGATTACAGGGGAGATGGAGCCCTTTCCAAAGAGGCATGAACAGACTTCCTACTCCCAAGGAGCCCAAAGATATTAAGCCGCAAATACGTCCTACGCGCGTCTTTTCTACGCCGCGCACCACATTTAAAAAATCGTAGCGTAAGAACGGTGGGTCCGATCCGCGTGCCGCTTAAAGGCGATTACAGGGGAGATGCAAACCTTTCCAAAGAGCCATGAAAAGACTTTCTACTCCCAAGGAGACAAGAGATATTAAGCCGCAATGACGTCCGACGCGCGCATTTTCTCCGACGCGCAACACATTTAAAAAAATCATAGCGTGAAAACCGTGGGTTCGATCCGCGTGCCGCTCGAAGGCGATTACAGGGGAGATGCAGCCCTTTCCAAAGAGCCATGAACAGACTTTCTACTCCCAATGAGACAAGAGATATCAAGCCGCAAATACGTCCGGCGCGCGTCTATTCTCCGCCGCGCAACACATTTAAAAAAATCGTAGCGTGAAAACCGTGGGTTCGATCCGCGTGCCGCTTAAAGGCGATTACAGGGGAGATGCAGCCCTTTCCACAGAGCCATGAAAAGACTTTCTACTCCCAAGGAGACAAGAGATATTAAGCCGAAATGACGTCCGACGCGCGCATTTCCTCCGCCGCGCACCACATTTAAAAAAATCATAGCGTGAAAACCGTGGGTTCGATCCGCGTGCCGCTCGAAGGCGATTACAGGGGAGATGCAGCCCTTTCCAAAGAGCCATGAACAGACTTTCTACTCCCAAGGAGACCAGAGATATTAACAGATAAAGCGTTACGCTCCAGTCGGATGAGCGAGAAACGCTTGTACAATTGCAACGAATTGGAGGAGAAAGTTTAAACAAACGCGCTGACTTTGAAGGCTCACATCTAGGCCGGGCCAGGTCCAAATGGCCTGCAACTCGGTCCGCATCACGTCCATGACTTTTCCTAACGAACGCCACCTGCCAAGCTTTCGGCCCGTCCCTGTCGGCATTAAAAAATCGTAGCGTGATAACGATGGTTCCGATCCGCGTGCCGCGCGAAGGCGATTACAGGGGAGATGCAGCCCTTTCCAAAGAGCCATGAACAGACTTTCTACTCCCAAGGAGCCCAAAGATATTAAGCCGCAAATAAGTCCTACGCGCGTCTTTTCTACGCCGCGCACCACATTTAAAAAATCGTAGCGTAAGAACGGTGGGTCCGATCCGCGTGCCACTTAAAGGCGATTACAGGGGAGATGCAACCCTTTCCAAAGAGCCATGAAAAGACTTTCTACTCCCAAGGAGACAAGAGATTTAAGCCGAAATGACGTCCGACGCGCGCATTTTCTCCGACGCGCAACACATTTAAAAAAATCATAGCGTGAAAACCGTGGGTTCGATCGGCGTGCCGCTCGAAGGCGATTACAGGGGAGATGCAGCCCTTTCCAAAGATCCATGAACAGACTTCCTACTCCCAAGGAGACAAGAGATATTAACATATAAAGCGTTACGCTCCAGTCGGATGAGCGAGAAACGCTTGAGCAGTTGCAACGAATTGGAGGAGAAACTTTAAACAAACGCGCTGACTTTGAACGCTCACATCTAGGTCTGGCCAAGTCCAAATGGCGTGCAACTCGGTGCGCATCACCTCCATGACTGTCCCTAACGAACGCCACCTGCCACGCTTTCGGCCCGTCCCTGGCGGCTTTAAAAAATCGTAGCGTGATAACCGTGGGTCCAATCCGCTTGAAGCTCGAAGGCGATTAGAGGGGAGATGCAGCCCTTTCCAAAGAGCCATGAACAGACTTCCTACTCCCAAGGAGACAAGAGATATTAAGCCACAAATACGTCCGGACCGCGTCTTTTCTCCGCAGCTCACCACATTTAAAAAAATCGTAGCGTGAAAACCGTGGGTTCGATATAGTATACATACAGAGTATATAGTTTGACCAAAAGATCGTGCTGATCTTTGATCTCCTGGTTCTTCATCTCCAGCGCCACTTTCAGACTCATAATGTCCTCCTCTATGGGCTGGTATAACACAGACACGAATCATCACTACAGCCAGTACAATGGAAAGGTGGGAATGTGTACTGAATGTGTACTGACGTTATAAGTGAGAGGTGGTGGTACTGGTGGATGTGTACTGACACTATAAGGGATCTCTACCTGCAGTGACAGTTTGAGCTTCTCAAGTTCTTCCTCCAGAGATTTCTTCTCCTGTTCACAGGCCATTTTCATATCTGCCAGAGCAAGTATCATTACTGCTGGATATAACACAGATTGTATATACTACATAATTACTGCTGAATATATAAAATATAATATATATAGTACTATACATATATTAGTGTCACTTTTATTGGAGCCTAAAGGCTAGCATTCATTATTAGTTATGTTAGTATTATTGCATTTCCATAGTACTTACTCTTGATGGACCTGTTATGCTCCTCCTCCTCCTGCTGTTTCTGCAGGAGCTCTGTCTCCTCCTGCTGCTTGTGTTTCAGCATCTCCTGAAGAACGTGCAGCTCCTTCTGCTTCTGCAACCTCAACTCCTTCAGCTGCTCCAACAAACTGTTCTCCAACTCCTCCTTCTCACACCGCAAACACTCCAATCGGGCCACAGGCCCCACTAGTGACACAGAACCACACACACACACACACACAAAGAGAGAGATAAACATGTATAAATGTATAAGAATTTGTGGATAAAATTATTATGAGATTATTTATAATCAAACGACTACACTACACAACCACATCTTCCTTTTATTTACATATTATACAGATATTTAGAGATATTTACATTTTATTTACCCGCGTGCGTCTCTCTTCTCCAAGGTAGCGGAGAGATATGAAAGGATAAAAGGGGAAAAGAATAAAATGCACGTCGGTTTTAAATTCGCAGGCTACCTGCGCTGAAGGCGTGGAAAACGAGCACGTGACGGAAAGGCTTCCGTACCCGATGGGTCCAAATCACATGCCCAGCAAAGTAGCCTTAAACCTGGACACGCAATGGAGAGCATTTGACCCTTTAAAATCATACTACAACCAGACTTCCAGGCCCAAGAGGTCACACAGCCATGCCCAGCAAAGTAGCTCTGGGCCTGGGCACACTTCACGCAGTTTGACCGTTTAAATAAAACTAGAAACAGACTTCCTGGCCCAAGAGGTCACAGTCATACCCAGCAAAGTACGTTTAAACCTGGAAACAAATCAGATCCTTTCTGTCATTCAAAGGAATGGGCCTGCAACTCACAACCACATCCCCAGTGAAGCGCACCGTCACCCAGCCACACTACCCCACCTTGCCCGTCCTGGAACAACCACACCTCCAGGGCACCACATGCCAATCTCTCATGCCCAGCAAACTGCAACCTCACGCAGCCAGGCCACACACTGTCTCCCCTTGTACAGTCCAAGGACGAACTCCTCCACAAACCTGGTGTTCACGCGCACACACGCAATTACAACGAATTGGTGGAGAACTTTGAAACAAACGTGCTGACTTTGAAAACTCACATCTAGGCTGGGCCAGGTCCAAATGGCCTGCAGCTCGGTGCGCATTAACTGCTTGACTGTCCGTCACGAACGCCACCTGCCAAGCGTTCGTTCCGTCCCTGGCGGATTTTAAAAAATCGTAGCGTGAGAACGATGGGTCCGATCCGCGTGCCGCTTAAAGGCGATTACAGGGGAGATGCAACCCTTTCCAAAGAACCATGAAAAGACTTTCTACTCCCAAGGAGACAAGAGATATTAAGCCGCAATGACGTCCGACGCGCGCATTTTCTCCGCTGCGCAGCACATTTAAAAAAATCATAGCGTGAAAACCGTGGGTTCGATCCACGTGCCGCTCGAAGGCGATTACAGGGGAGATGCAGCCCTTTCCAAAGAGGCATGAACAGACTTCCTACTCCCAAGGAGCCCAAAGATATTAAGCCGCAAATACGTCCTATGCGCGTCTTTTCTACGCCGCGCACCACATTTAAAAAATCGTATCGGAAGAACGGTGGGTCCAATCCGCGTGCCGCTTAAAGGCGATTACAAGGGAGATGCAAACCTTTCCAAAGAGCCATGAAAAGACTTTCTACTCCCAAGGAGACAAGAGATATTACGCGCATTTTCTCCGACGCGCACCACGTTTAAAAAATCGTAGCGTGAGAACGGTGGGTCCGATCCGCGTGCCGCTTAAAGGCGATTACAAGGGAGATGCAAACCTTTCCAAAGAGCCATGAAAAGACTTTCTATTCCCAAGGAGACAATAGATATTAAGCCGAAATGACGTCCGACGCGCGCATTTTCTCCGCCGCGCACCACATTTAAAAAAATCATAGCGTGAAAACCGTGGGTTCGATCCGCGTGCCGCTCGAAGGCGATTACAGCGGAGATGCAGCCCTTTCCAAAGAGCCATGAAAAGACTTTCTACTCCCAATGAGACAAGAGATATTAAGCCGCAAATACGTCCGGCGCGCGTCTTTTCTCCGCCGCGCAACACATTTAAAAAAAATCGTAGCGTGAAAAACGTGGGTTCGATCCGCGTGCCGCTCGAAGGCGATTACAGGGGAGATGCATCCCTTTCAAAAGAGCCATGAACAGACTTTCTACTCCCAAGGAGACCAGAAATATTAACATATAAATCGTTACGCTCCAGTCGGATGAACGAGAAACGCTTGTACAATTGCAACGAATTGGAGGAGAAAGTTTAAACAAACTCGCTGACTTTGAACGCTCACATCTAGGCCGGGCCAACTCCAAATGGCGTGCAACTCGGTGCGCATCACCTCCATGACTGTCGCTAACGAACGCCACCTGCCACGCTTTCGGCCCGTCCCTAGAGGCATTAAAAAATCGTAGCGTGATAACGATGGTTCCGATGCGCGTGCCGCTCGAAGGCGATTACAGGGGAGATACAGCCCTTTCCAAAGAGCCATGAACAGACTTTCTACTCCCAAGGAGACAAGAGATATTACGCGCATTTTCTCCGACGCGCACCACGTTTAAAAAATCGTAGCGTGAGAACGGTGGGTCCGATCCGCGTGCCGCTTAAAGGCGATTACAGGGGAGATGCATCCCTTTCCAAAGAGCCATGAACAGACTTTTTACTCCCAAGGACACCAGAGATATTAACAGATAAAGCGTTACGCTCCAGTCGGATGAGCGAGAAACGCTTGTACAATTGCAACGAATTGGAGGAGAAAGTTTAAACAAACGCGCTGACTTTGAAGGCTCACATCTAGGCCGGGCCAGGTCCAAATGGCCTGCAACTCGGTCCGCATCACGTCCATGACTTTTCCTAACGAACGCCACCTGCCAAGCTTTCGGCCCGTCCCTGTCGGCATTAAAAAATCGTAGCGTGATAACGATGGTTCCGATCCGCGTGCCGCGCGAAGGCGATTACAGGGGAGATGCAGCCCTTTCCAAAGAGCCATGAACAGACTTTCTACTCCCAAGGAGCCCAAAGATATTAAGCCGCAAATAAGTCCTACGCGCGTCTTTTCTACGCCGCGCACCACATTTAAAAAATCGTAGCGTAAGAACGGTGGGTCCGATCCGCGTGCCGCTTAAAGGCGATTACAGGGGAGATGCAACCCTTTCCAAAGAGCCATGAAAAGACTTTCTACTCCCAAGGAGACAAGAGATTTAAGCCGAAATGACGTCCGACGCGCGCATTTTCTCCGACGCGCAACACATTTAAAAAAATCATAGCGTGAAAACCGTGGGTTCGATCCGCGTGCCGCTCGAAGGCGATTACAGGGGAGATGCAGCCCTTTCCAAAGAGGCATGAACAGACTTCCTACTCCCAAGGAGCCCAAAGATATTAAGCCGCAAATACGTCCTACGCGCGTCTTTTCTACGCCGCGCACCACATTTAAAAAATCGTATCGGAAGAACGGTGGGTCCAATCCGCGTGCCGCTTAAAGGCGATTACAAGGGAGATGCAAACCTTTCCAAAGAGCCATGAAAAGACTTTCTACTCCCAAGGAGACAATAGATATTAAGCCGAAATGACGTCCGACGCGCGCATTTTCTCCGACGCGCACCACATTTAAAAAAATCATAGCGTGAAAACCGTGGGTTCGATCCGCGTGCCGCTCGAAGGCGATTACAGCGGAGATGCAGCCCTTTCCAAAGAGCCATGAAAAGACTTTCTACTCCCAAGGAGACAAGAGATATTAAGCCGAAATGACGTCCGACGCGCGCATTTCCTCCGCCGCGCACCACATTTAATAAAATCATAGCGTGAAAACCGTGGGTTCGATCCGCGTGCCGCTCGAAGGCGATTACAGGGGAGATGCAGCCCTTTCCAAAGAGCCATGAACAGACTTTCTACTCCCAAGGAGACCAGAAATATTAACTTATAAAGCGTTACGCTCCAGTCGGATGAACGAGAAACGCTTGTACAATTGCAACGAATTGGAGGAGAAAGCTTAAACAAACGCGCTGACTTTGAACGCTCACATCTAGGCCGGGCCAACTCCAAATGGCGTGCAACTCGGTGTGCATCACCTCCATGACTGTCCCTAACGAACGCCACCTGCCACGCTTTCGGCCTATCCCTGGCGGCATTAAAAAATCGTAGCGTGATAACGATGGTTCCGATGCGCGTGCCGCTCGAAGGCGATTACAGGGGAGATACAGCCCTTTCCAAAGAGCCATGAACAGACTTTCTACTCCCAAGGAGACAAGAGATATTACGCGCATTTTCTCCGACGCGCACCACGTTTAAAAAATCGTAGCGTGAGAACGGTGGGTCCGATCCGCGTGCCGCTTAAAGGCGATTACAGGGGAGATGCAACCCTTTCCAAAGAGGCATGAACAGACTTCCTACTCCCAAGGAGACAAGAGATATTAAGCCGCAATGACGTCCGACGCGCGCATTTTCTCCGCCGCGCAGCACATTTAAAAAAATCATAGCGTGAAAACCGTGGGTTCGATCCGCGTGCCGCTCGAAGGCGATTACAGGGGAGATGGAGCCCTTTCCAAAGAGGCATGAACAGACTTCCTACTCCCAAGGAGCCCAAAGATATTAAGCCGCAAATACGTCCTACGCGCGTCTTTTCTACGCCGCGCACCACATTTAAAAAATCGTAGCGTAAGAACGGTGGGTCCGATCCGCGTGCCGCTTAAAGGCGATTACAGGGGAGATGCAAACCTTTCCAAAGAGCCATGAAAAGACTTTCTACTCCCAAGGAGACAAGAGATATTAAGCCGCAATGACGTCCGACGCGCGCATTTTCTCCGACGCGCAACACATTTAAAAAAATCATAGCGTGAAAACCGTGGGTTCGATCCGCGTGCCGCTCGAAGGCGATTACAGGGGAGATGCAGCCCTTTCCAAAGAGCCATGAACAGACTTTCTACTCCCAATGAGACAAGAGATATCAAGCCGCAAATACGTCCGGCGCGCGTCTATTCTCCGCCGCGCAACACATTTAAAAAAATCGTAGCGTGAAAACCGTGGGTTCGATCCGCGTGCCGCTTAAAGGCGATTACAGGGGAGATGCAGCCCTTTCCACAGAGCCATGAAAAGACTTTCTACTCCCAAGGAGACAAGAGATATTAAGCCGAAATGACGTCCGACGCGCGCATTTCCTCCGCCGCGCACCACATTTAAAAAAATCATAGCGTGAAAACCGTGGGTTCGATCCGCGTGCCGCTCGAAGGCGATTACAGGGGAGATGCAGCCCTTTCCAAAGAGGCATGAACAGACTTCCTACTCCCAAGGAGCCCAAAGATATTAAGCCGCAAATACGTCCTACGCGCGTCTTTTCTACGCCGCGCACCACATTTAAAAAATCGTATCGGAAGAACGGTGGGTCCGATCCGCGTGCCGCTTAAAGGCGATTACAGGGGAGATGCATCCCTTTCCAAAGAGCCATGAACAGACTTTCTACTCCCAAGGAGACCAGAGATATTAACAGATAAAGCGTTACGCTCCAGTCGGATGAGCGAGAAACGCTTGTACAATTGCAACGAATTGGAGGAGAAAGTTTAAACAAACGCGCTGACTTTGAAGGCTCACATCTAGGCCGGGCCAGGTCCAAATGGCCTGCAACTCGGTCCGCATCACGTCCATGACTTTTCCTAACGAACGCCACCTGCCAAGCTTTCGGCCCGTCCCTGTCGGCATTAAAAAATCGTAGCGTGATAACGATGGTTCCGATCCGCGTGCCGCGCGAAGGCGATTACAGGGGAGATGCAGCCCTTTCCAAAGAGCCATGAACAGACTTTCTACTCCCAAGGAGCCCAAAGATATTAAGCCGCAAATAAGTCCTACGCGCGTCTTTTCTACGCCTCGCACCACATTTAAAAAATCGTAGCGTAAGAACGGTGGGTCCGATCCGCGTGCCGCTTAAAGGCGATTACAGGGGAGATGCAACCCTTTCCAAAGAACCATGAAAAGACTTTCTACTCCCAAGGAGACAAGAGATATTAAGCCGCAATGACGTCCGACGCGCGCATTTTCTCCGCCGCGCAGCACATTTAAAAAAATCATAGCGTGAAAACCGTGGGTTCGATCCACGTGCCGCTCGAAGGCGATTACAGGGGAGATGCAGCCCTTTCCAAAGAGGCATGAACAGACTTCCTACTCCCAAGGAGCCCAAAGATATTAAGCCGCAAATACGTCCTACGCGCGTCTTTTCTACGCCGCGCACCACATTTAAAAAATCGTATCGGAAGAACGGTGGGTCCAATCCGCGTGCCGCTTAAAGGCGATTACAAGGGAGATGCAAACCTTTCCAAAGAGCCATGAAAAGACTTTCTACTCCCAAGGAGACAATAGATATTAAGCCGAAATGACGTCCGACGCGCGCATTTTCTCCGACGCGCACCACATTTAAAAAAATCATAGCGTGAAAACCGTGGGTTCGATCCGCGTGCCGCTCGAAGGCGATTACAGCGGAGATGCAGCCCTTTCCAAAGAGCCATGAAAAGACTTTCTACTCCCAAGGAAACAAGAGATATTAAGCCGAAATGACGTCCGACGCGCGCATTTCCTCCGCCGCGCACCACATTTAAAAAAATCATAGCGTGAAAACCGTGGGTTCGATCCGCGTGCCGCTCGAAGGCGATTACAGGGGAGATGCAGCCCTTTCCAAAGAGCCATGAACAGACTTTCTACTCCCAAGGAGACCAGAAATATTAACTTATAAAGCGTTACGCTCCAGTCGGATGAACGAGAAACGCTTGTACAATTGCAACGAATTGGAGGAGAAAGCTTAAACAAACGCGCTGACTTTGAACGCTCACATCTAGGCCGGGCCAACTCCAAATGGCGTGCAACTCGGTGTGCATCACCTCCATGACTGTCCCTAACGAACGCCACCTGCCACGCTTTCGGCCTATCCCTGGCGGCATTAAAAAATCGTAGCGTGATAACGATGGTTCCGATGCGCGTGCCGCTCGAAGGCGATTACAGGGGAGATACAGCCCTTTCCAAAGAGCCATGAACAGACTTTCTACTCCCAAGGAGACAAGAGATATTACGCGCATTTTCTCCGACGCGCACCACGTTTAAAAAATCGTAGCGTGAGAACGGTGGGTCCGATCCGCGTGCCGCTTAAAGGCGATTACAGGGGAGATGCAACCCTTTCCAAAGAGGCATGAACAGACTTCCTACTCCCAAGGAGACAAGAGATATTAAGCCGCAATGACGTCCGACGCGCGCATTTTCTCCGCCGCGCAGCACATTTAAAAAATCGTATCGGAAGAACGGTGGGTCCAATCCGCGTGCCGCTTAAAGGCGATTACAAGGGAGATGCAAACCTTTCCAAAGAGCCATGAAAAGACTTTCTACTCCCAAGGAGACAATAGATATTAAGCCGAAATGACGTCCGACGCGCGCATTTTCTCCGACGCGCACCACATTTAAAAAAATCATAGCGTGAAAACCGTGGGTTCGATCCGCGTGCCGCTCGAAGGCGATTACAGCGGAGATGCAGCCCTTTCCAAAGAGCCATGAAAAGACTTTCTACTCCCAAGGAGACAAGAGATATTAAGCCGAAATGACGTCCGACGCGCGCATTTCCTCCGCCGCGCACCACATTTAAAAAAATCATAGCGTGAAAACCGTGGGTTCGATCCGCGTGCCGCTCGAAGGCGATTACAGCGGAGATGCAGCCCTTTCCAAAGAGCCATGAAAAGACTTTCTACTCCCAAGGAGACAATAGATATTAAGCCGAAATGACGTCCGACGCGCGCATTTTCTCCGACGCGCACCACATTTAAAAAAATCATAGCGTGAAAACCGTGGGTTCGATCCGCGTGCCGCTCGAAGGCGATTACAGCGGAGATGCAGCCCTTTCCAAAGAGCCATGAAAAGACTTTCTACTCCCAAGGAGACCAGAAATATTAACTTATAAAGCGTTACGCTCCAGTCGGATGAACGAGAAACGCTTGTACAATTGCAACGAATTGGAGGAGAAAGCTTAAACAAACGCGCTGACTTTGAACGCTCACATCTAGGCCGGGCCAACTCCAAATGGCGTGCAACTCGGTGTGCATCACCTCCATGACTGTCCCTAACGAACGCCACCTGCCACGCTTTCGGCCTATCCCTGGCGGCATTAAAAAATCGTAGCGTGATAACGATGGTTCCGATGCGCGTGCCGCTCGAAGGCGATTACAGGGGAGATACAGCCCTTTCCAAAGAGCCATGAACAGACTTTCTACTCCCAAGGAGACAAGAGATATTACGCGCATTTTCTCCGACGCGCACCACGTTTAAAAAATCGTAGCGTGAGAACGGTGGGTCCGATCCGCGTGCCGCTTAAAGGCGATTACAGGGGAGATGCATCCCTTTCCAAAGAGGCATGAACAGACTTCCTACTCCCAAGGAGACAAGAGATATTAAGCCGCAATGACGTCCGACGCGCGCATTTTCTCCGCCGCGCAGCACATTTAAAAAAATCATAGCGTGAAAACCGTGGGTTCGATCCGCGTGCCGCTCGAAGGCGATTACAGGGGAGATGGAGCCCTTTCCAAAGAGGCATGAACAGACTTCCTACTCCCAAGGAGCCCAAAGATATTAAGCCGCAAATACGTCCTACGCGCGTCTTTTCTACGCCGCGCACCACATTTAAAAAATCGTAGCGTAAGAACGGTGGGTCCGATCCGCGTGCCGCTTAAAGGCGATTACAGGGGAGATGCAAACCTTTCCAAAGAGCCATGAAAAGACTTTCTACTCCCAAGGAGACAAGAGATATTAAGCCGCAATGACGTCCGACGCGCGCATTTTCTCCGACGCGCAACACATTTAAAAAAATCATAGCGTGAAAACCGTGGGTTCGATCCGCGTGCCGCTCGAATGCGATTACAGGGGAGATGCAGCCCTTTCCAAAGAGCCATGAACAGACTTTCTACTCCCAATGAGACAAGAGATATCAAGCCGCAAATACGTCCGGCGCGCGTCTATTCTCCGCCGCGCAACACATTTAAAAAAATCGAAGCGTGAAAACCGTGGGTTCGATCCGCGTGCCGCTTAAAGGCGATTACAGGGGAGATGCAGCCCTTTCCAAAGAGCCATGAACAGACTTTCTACTCCCAAGGAGACAAGAGATATTAAGCCGAAATGACGTCCGACGCGCGCATTTCCTCCGCCGCGCACCACATTTAAAAAAATCATAGCGTGAAAACCGTGGGTTCGATCCGCGTGCCGCTCGAAGGCGATTACAGCGGAGATGCAGCCCTTTCCAAAGAGCCATGAAAAGACTTTCTACTCCCAAGGAGACAATAGATATTAAGCCGAAATGACGTCCGACGCGCGCATTTTCTCCGACGCGCACCACATTTAAAAAAATCATAGCGTGAAAACCGTGGGTTCGATCCGCGTGCCGCTCGAAGGCGATTACAGGGGAGATGCAGCCCTTTCCAAAGAGCCATGAACAGACTTTCTACTCCCAAGGAGACCAGAAATATTAACTTATAAAGCGTTACGCTCCAGTCGGATGAACGAGAAACGCTTGTACAATTGCAACGAATTGGAGGAGAAAGTTTAAACAAACGCGCTGACTTTGAACGCTCACATCTAGGCCGGGCCAACTCCAAATGGCGTGCAACTCGGTGTGCATCACCTCCATGACTGTCCCTAACGAACGCCACCTGCCACGCTTTCGGCCTATCCCTGGCGGCATTAAAAAATCGTAGCGTGATAACGATGGTTCCGATGCGCGTGCCGCTTGAAGGCGATTACAGGGGAGATACAGCCCTTTCCAAAGAGCCATGAACAGACTTTCTACTCCCAAGGAGACAAGAGATATTACGCGCATTTTCTCCGACGCGCACCACGTTTAAAAAATCGTAGCGTGAGAACGGTGGGTCCGATCCGCGTGCCGCTTAAAGGCGATTACAGGGGAGATGCAACCCTTTCCAAAGAGGCATGAACAGACTTCCTACTCCCAAGGAGACAAGAGATATTAAGCCGCAATGACGTCCGACGCGCGCATTTTCTCCGCCGCGCAGCACATTTAAAAAAATCATAGCGTGAAAACCGTGGGTTCGATCCGCGTGCCGCTCGAAGGCGATTACAGGGGAGATGGAGCCCTTTCCAAAGAGGCATGAACAGACTTCCTACTCCCAAGGAGCCCAAAGATATTAAGCCGCAAATACGTCCTACGCGCGTCTTTTCTACGCCGCGCACCACATTTAAAAAATCGTAGCGTAAGAACGGTGGGTCCGATCCGCGTGCCGCTTAAAGGCGATTACAGGGGAGATGCAAACCTTTCCAAAGAGCCATGAAAAGACTTTCTACTCCCAAGGAGACAAGAGATATTAAGCCGCAATGACGTCCGACGCGCGCATTTTCTCCGACGCGCAACACATTTAAAAAAATCATAGCGTGAAAACCGTGGGTTCGATCCGCGTGCCGCTCGAATGCGATTACAGGGGAGATGCAGCCCTTTCCAAAGAGCCATGAACAGACTTTCTACTCCCAATGAGACAAGAGATATCAAGCCGCAAATACGTCCGGCGCGCGTCTATTCTCCGCCGCGCAACACATTTAAAAAAATCGAAGCGTGAAAACCGTGGGTTCGATCCGCGTGCCGCTTAAAGGCGATTACAGGGGAGATGCAGCCCTTTCCAAAGAGCCATGAAAAGACTTTCTACTCCCAAGGAGACAAGAGATATTAAGCCGAAATGACGTCCGACGCGCGCATTTCCTCCGCCGCGCACCACATTTAAAAAAATCATAGCGTGAAAACCGTGGGTTCGATCCGCGTGCCGCTCGAAGGCGATTACAGCGGAGATGCAGCCCTTTCCAAAGAGCCATGAAAAGACTTTCTACTCCCAAGGAGACAATAGATATTAAGCCGAAATGACGTCCGACGCGCGCATTTTCTCCGACGCGCACCACATTTAAAAAAATCATAGCGTGAAAACCGTGGGTTCGATCCGCGTGCCGCTCGAAGGCGATTACAGGGGAGATGCAGCCCTTTCCAAAGAGCCATGAACAGACTTTCTACTCCCAAGGAGACCAGAAATATTAACTTATAAAGCGTTACGCTCCAGTCGGATGAACGAGAAACGCTTGTACAATTGCAACGAATTGGAGGAGAAAGTTTAAACAAACGCGCTGACTTTGAACGCTCACATCTAGGCCGGGCCAACTCCAAATGGCGTGCAACTCGGTGTGCATCACCTCCATGACTGTCCCTAACGAACGCCACCTGCCACGCTTTCGGCCTATCCCTGGCGGCATTAAAAAATCGTAGCGTGATAACGATGGTTCCGATGCGCGTGCCGCTTGAAGGCGATTACAGGGGAGATACAGCCCTTTCCAAAGAGCCATGAACAGACTTTCTACTCCCAAGGAGACAAGAGATATTACGCGCATTTTCTCCGACGCGCACCACGTTTAAAAAATCGTAGCGTGAGAACGGTGGGTCCGATCCGCGTGCCGCTTAAAGGCGATTACAGGGGAGATGCAACCCTTTCCAAAGAGGCATGAACAGACTTCCTACTCCCAAGGAGACAAGAGATATTAAGCCGCAATGACGTCCGACGCGCGCATTTTCTCCGCCGCGCAGCACATTTAAAAAAATCATAGCGTGAAAACCGTGGGTTCGATTCGCGTGCCGCTCGAAGGCGATTACAGGGGAGATGCAGCCCTTTCCAAAGAGGCATGAACAGACTTCCTACTCCCAAGGAGCCCAAAGATATTAAGCCGCAAATACGTCCTACGCGCGTCTTTTCTACGCCGCGCACCACATTTAAAAAATCGTAGCGTAAGAACGGTGGGTCCGATCCGCGTGCCGCTTAAAGGCGATTACAGGGGAGATGCAAACCTTTCCAAAGAGCCATGAAAAGACTTTCTACTCCCAAGGAGACAAGAGATATTAAGCCGCAATGACGTCCGACGCGCGCATTTTCTCCGACGCGCAACACATTTAAAAAAATCATAGCGTGAAAACCGTGGGTTCGATCCGCGTGCCGCTCGAAGGCGATTACAGGGGAGATGCAGCCCTTTCCAAAGAGCCATGAACAGACTTTCTACTCCCAATGAGACAAGAGATATCAAGCCGCAAATACGTCCGGCGCGCGTCTATTCTCCGCCGCGCAACACATTTAAAAAAAATCGTAGCGTGAAAACCGTGGGTTCGATATAGTATACATACAGAGTATATAGTTTGACCAAAAGATCGTGCTGATCTTTGATCTCCTGGTTCTTCATCTCCAGCGCCACTTTCAGACTCATAATGTCCTCCTCTATGGGCTGGTATAACCCACACATACGAATCATCACTACAGCCAGTACAATGGAAAGGTGGGAATGTGTACTGAATGTGTACTGACGTTATAAGTGAAAGGTGGAGGTACTGGTGGATGTGTACTGACACTATAAGGGATCTCTACCTGCAGTGACAGTCTGAGCTTCTCAAGTTCTTCCTCCAGAGATTTCTTCTCCTGTTCACAGGCCATTTTCATATCTGCCAGAGCAAGTATCATTACTGCTGGATATAACATAGATTGTATATACTACATAATTACTACTGAATATATAAAATATAATATATATAGTACTATACATATATTAGTATCACTTTTATTGGAGCCTAAAGGCTAGCATTCATTATTAGTTATGTTAGTATTATTGCATTTCCATAGTACTTACTCTTGATGGACCTGTTATGCTCCTCCTCCTCCTGCTGTTTCTGCAGGAGCTCTGTCTCCTCCTGCTGCTTGTGTTTCAGCATCTCCTGAAGAACCTGCAGCTCCTTCTGCTTCTGCAACCTCAACTCCTTCAGCTGCTCCAAGAAACTGTTATCCAACTCCTCCTTCTCACACCGCAAACACTCCAATCGGGCCACAGGCCCCACTAGTGACACAGAACCACACACACACACACACACACACACACACACACACACACACACACACAGACAAAGAGAGAGATAAACATGTATAAATGTATAAGAATTTGTGGATAAAATTATTATGAGATTATTTATAATGAAACGACTACACTACACAACCACTTCTTCCTTTTATTTACATATTATACAGATATTTACAGATATTTACATTTTATTTACCCGCGTGCGTCTCTCTTCTCCAAGGTAGCGGAGAGATATGAAAGGATAAAAGGGGAAAAGAATAAAATGCACGTCGGTTTTAAATTCGCAGGCTACCTGCGCTGAAGGCGTGGAAAACGAGCACGTGACGGAAAGGCTTCCGTACCCGAAGGGTCCAAATCACATGCCCAGCAAAGTAGCCTTAAACCTGGACACACAATGGAGACCATTTGACCCTTTAAATAATACTACAACCAGACACATACAGGTGCGCACATATACACAGATACACATTCTGTTTAAATTTCTTCACATATGCAGACTAGAGTAAGCTGAGGGTATAGTGTTAAACCAGGAACTACATAAACAGTATATAATATATATACAGAGGATATAGTGTTAAACCAGGTACTACATACAGAGTATATAGTATACATACAGAGTATATAGTTTGACCAAAAGATCGTGCTGATCTTTGATCTCCTGGTTCTTCATCTCCAGCGCCACTTTCAGACTCATAATGTCCTCCTCTATGGGCTGGTATAACACACACACGAATCATATCTACAGCCAGTACAATGGAAAGGTGGGAATGTGTACTGAATGTGTACTGATGTTATAAGTGAAAGGTGGAGGTACTGGTGGATGTGTACTGACACTATAAGGGATCTCTACCTTCAGTGACAGTCTGAGCTTCTCAAGTTCTTCCTCCAGAGATTTCTTCTCCTGTTCACAGGCCATTTTCATATCTGCCAGAGCAAGTATCATTACTGCTGGATATAACACAGATTGTATATACTACATAATTACTACTGAATATATAAAATATAATATATATAGTACTATACATATATTAGTATCACTTTTATTGGAGCCTAAAGGCTAACATTCATTATTAGTTATGTTAGTATTATTGCATTTCCATAGTACTTACTCTTGATGGACCTGTTATGCTCCTCCTCCTCCTGCTGTTTCTGCAGGAGCTCTGTCTCCTCCTGCTGCTTGTGTTTCAGCATCTCCTGAAGAACCTGCAGCTCCTTCTGCTTCTGCAACCTCAACTCCTTCAGCTGCTCCAACAAACTGTTATCCAACTCCTCCTTCTCACACCGCAAACACTCCAATCGGGCCACAGGCCCCACTAGTGACACAGAACCACACACACACACACACAGAGAGAGATAAACATGTATAAATGTATAAGAATTTGTGGATAAAATTATTATGAGATTATTTATAATCAAACGACTACACTACACAACCACATCTTCCTTTTATTTACATATTATACAGATATTTAGAGATATTTACATTTTATTTACCCGCGTGCGTCTCTCTTCTCCAAGGTAGCGGAGAGATATGAAAGGATAAAAGGGGAAAAGAATAAAATGCACGTCCGTTTTAAATTCGCAGGCTACCTGCGCTGAAGGCGTGGAAAACGAGCACGTGACGGAAAGGCTTCCGTACCCGATGGGTCCAAATCACATGCCCAGCAAAGTAGCCTTAAACCTGGACACACAATGGAGACCATTTGACCCTTTAAAATCATACTACAACCAGACTTCCAGGCCCAAGAGGTCACACAGTCATGCCCAGCAAAGTAGCTCTGGGCCTGGGCACACTTCACGCAGTTTGACCGTTTAAATAAAACTAGAAACAGACTTCCTGGCCCAAGAGGTCACACAGTCATGCCCAGCAAGGTTGCTTTAAACGTGGGCACACTTCAGACCGTTTCACTCTTTAAATCATTCAAAGCACCACATTTCAAGGCCCAAGAGGTCACAGAATCATGCCCATCAAAGTAGCTCTGGGCCTGGGCACACTTCACGCAGTTTGACCCTTTAAATAATACTACAACCAGACACATACAGGTGCGCACATATACACAGATACACATTCTGTTTAATTTCTTCACATCTGCAGACTAGAGTAAGCTGAGGGTATAGTGTTAAACCAGGAGCTACATAAACAGTATATAGTATATATAAAGAGGATATAGTGTTAAACCAGGTACTACATACAGAGTATATAGTATACATACAGAGTATATAGTTTGACCAAAAGATCGTGCTGATCTTTGATCTCCTGGTTCTTCATCTCCAGCGCCACTTTCAGACTCATAATGTCCTCCTCTATGGGCTGGTATAACCCACACATACGAATCATCACTACAGCCAGTACAATGGAAAGGTGGGAATGTGTACTGAATGTGTACTGACGTTATAAGTGAAAGGTGGAGGTACTGGTGGATGTGTACTGACACTATAAGGGATCTCTACCTGCAGTGACAGTCTGAGCTTCTCAAGTTCTTCCTCCAGAGATTTCTTCTCCTGTTCACAGGCCATTTTCATATCTGCCAGAGCAAGTATCATTACTGCTGGATATAACATAGATTGTATATACTACATAATTACTACTGAATATATAAAATATAATATATATAGTACTATACATATATTAGTATCACTTTTATTGGAGCCTAAAGGCTAGCATTCATTATTAGTTATGTTAGTATTATTGCATTTCCATAGTACTTACTCTTGATGGACCTGTTATGCTCCTCCTCCTCCTGCTGTTTCTGCAGGAGCTCTGTCTCCTCCTGCTGCTTGTGTTTCAGCATCTCCTGAAGAACCTGCAGCTCCTTCTGCTTCTGCAACCTCAACTCCTTCAGCTGCTCCAAGAAACTGTTATCCAACTCCTCCTTCTCACACCGCAAACACTCCAATCGGGCCACAGGCCCCACTAGTGACACAGAACCACACACACACACACACACACACACACACACACACACACACACAGACAAAGAGAGAGATAAACATGTATAAATGTATAAGAATTTGTGGATAAAATTATTATGAGATTATTTATAATGAAACGACTACACTACACAACCACTTCTTCCTTTTATTTACATATTATACAGATATTTAGAGATATTTACATTTTATTTACCCGCGTGCGTCTCTCTTCTCCAAGGTAGCGGAGAGATATGAAGGGATAAAAGGGGAAAAGAATAAAATGCACGTCGGTTTTAAATTCGCAGGCTACCTGCGCTGAAGGCGTGGAAAACGAGCACGTGACGGAAAGGCTTCCGTACCCGATGGGTCCAAATCACATGCCCAGCAAAGTAGCCTTAAACCTGGACACACAATGGAGACCATTTGACCCTTTAAAATCATACTACAACCAGACTTCCAGGCCCAAGAGGTCACACAGTCATGCCCAGCAAAGTAGCTCTGGGCCTGGGCACACTTCACGCAGTTTGACCGTTTAAATAAAACTAGAAACAGACTTCCTGGCCCAAGAGGTCACACAGTCATGCCCAGCAAGGTTGCTTTAAACGTGGGCACACTTCAGACCGTTTCACTCTTTAAATCATTCAAAGCACCACATTTCAAGGCCCAAGAGGTCACAGAATCATGCCCATCAAAGTAGCTCTGGGCCTGGGCACACTTCACGCAGTTTGACCCTTTAAATAATACTACAACCAGACACATACAGGTGCGCACATATACACAGATACACATTCTGTTTAATTTCTTCACATCTGCAGACTAGAGTAAGCTGAGGGTATAGTGTTAAACCAGGTACTACATAAACAGTATATAGTATATATACAGAGGATATAGTGTTAAACCAGGTACTACATACAGAGTATATAGTATACATACAGAGTATATAGTTTGACCAAAAGATCGTGCTGATCTTTGATCTCCTGGTTCTTCATCTCCATCGCCACTTTCAGACTCATAATGTCCTCCTCTATGGGCTGGTATAACCCACACACACGAATCATCACTACAGCCAGTACAATGGAAAGGTGGGAATGTGTACTGAATGTGTACTGACGTTATAAGTGAAAGGTGGAGGTACTGGTGGATGTGTACTGACACTATAAGGGATCTCTACCTGCAGTGACAGTCTGAGCTTCTCAAGTTCTTCCTCCAGAGATTTCTTCTCCTGTTCACAGGCCATTTTCATATCTGCCAGAGCAAGTATCATTACTGCTGGATATAACATAGACTGTATATACTACATAATTACTACTGAATATATAAAATATAATATATATAGTACTATACATATATTAGTATCACTTTTATTGGAGCCTAAAGGCTAGCATTCATTATTAGTTATGTTAGTATTATTGCATTTCCATAGTACTTACTCTTGATGGACCTGTTATGCTCCTCCTCCTCCTGCTGTTTCTGCAGGAGCTCTGTCTCCTCCTGCTGCTTGTGTTTCAGCATCTCCTGAAGAACCTGCAGCTCCTTCTGCTTCTGCAACCTCAACTCCTTCAGCTGCTCCAACAAACTGTTCTCCAACTCCTCCTTCTCACACCGCAAACACTCCAATCGGGCCACAGGCCCCACTAGTGACACAGAACCACACACACACACACACAGACACACACACACACACACACACACACACAAAGAGAGAGATAAACATGTATAAATGTATAAGAATTTGTGGATAAAATTATTATGAGATTATTTATAATGAAACGACTACACTACACAACCACTTCTTCCTTTTATTTACATATTATACAGATATTTACAGATATTTACATTTTATTTACCCGCGTGCGTCTCTCTTCTCCAAGGTAGCGGAGAGATATGAAAGGATAAAAGGGGAAAAGAATAAAATGCACGTCGGTTTTAAATTCGCAGGCTACCTGCGCTGAAGGCGTGGAAAACGAGCACGTGACGGAAAGGCTTCCGTACCCGATGGGTCCAAATCACATGCCCAGCAAAGTAGCCTTAAACCTGGACACACAATGGAGACCATTTGACCCTTTAAATAATACTACAACCAGACACATACAGGTGCGCACATATACACAGATACACATTCTGTTTAAATTTCTTCACATCTGCAGACTAGAGTAAGCTGAGGGTATAGTGTTAAACCAGGAACTACATAAACAGTATATAATATATATACAGAGGATATAGTGTTAAACCAGGTACTACATACAGAGTATATAGTATACATACAGAGTATATAGTTTGACCAAAAGATCGTGCTGATCTTTGATCTCCTGGTTCTTCATCTCCAGCGCCACTTTCAGACTCATAATGTCCTCCTCTATGGGCTGGTATAACACACACACGAATCATATCTACAGCCAGTACAATGGAAAGGTGGGAATGTGTACTGAATGTGTACTGATGTTATAAGTGAAAGGTGGAGGTACTGGTGGATGTGTACTGACACTATAAGGGATCTCTACCTTCAGTGAAAGTCTGAGCTTCTCAAGTTCTTCCTCCAGAGATTTCTTCTCCTGTTCACAGGCCATTTTCATATCTGCCAGAGCAAGTATCATTACTGCTGGATATAACACAGATTGTATATACTACATAATTACTACTGAATATATAAAATATAATATATATAGTACTATACATATATTAGTATCACTTTTATTGGAGCCTAAAGGCTAACATTCATTATTAGTTATGTTAGTATTATTGCATTTCCATAGTACTTACTCTTGATGGACCTGTTATGCTCCTCCTCCTCCTGCTGTTTCTGCAGGAGCTCTGTCTCCTCCTGCTGCTTGTGTTTCAGCATCTCCTGAAGAACCTGCAGCTCCTTCTGCTTCTGCAACCTCAACTCCTTCAGCTGCTCCAACAAACTGTTATCCAACTCCTCCTTCTCACACCGCAAACACTCCAATCGGGCCACAGGCCCCACTAGTGACACAGAACCACACACACACACACACACAGAGAGAGATAAACATGTATAAATGTATAAGAATTTGTGGATAAAATTATTATGAGATTATTTATAATCAAACGACTACACTACACAACCACATCTTCCTTTTATTTACATATTATACAGATATTTAGAGATATTTACATTTTATTTACCCGCGTGCGTCTCTCTTCTCCAAGGTAGCGGAGAGATATGAAAGGATAAAAGGGGAAAAGAATAAAATGCACGTCGGTTTTAAATTCGCAGGCTACCTGCGCTGAAGGCGTGGAAAACGAGCACGTGACGGAAAGGCTTCCGTACCCGATGGGTCCAAATCACATGCCCAGCAAAGTAGCCTTAAACCTGGACACACAATGGAGACCATTTGACCCTTTAAAATCATACTACAAGCAGACTTCCAGGCCCAAGAGGTCACACAGTCATGCCCAGCAAAGTAGCTCTGGGCCTGGGCACACTTCACGCAGTTTGACCGTTTAAATAAAACTAGAAACAGACTTCCTGGCCCAAGAGGTCACACAGTCATGCCCAGCAAGGTTGCTTTAAACGTGGGCACACTTCAGACCGTTTCACTCTTTAAATCATTCAAAGCACCACATTTCAAGGCCCAAGAGGTCACAGAATCATGCCCATCAAAGTAGCTCTGGGCCTGGGCACACTTCACGCAGTTTGACCCTTTAAATAATACTACAACCAGACACATACAGGTGCGCACATATACACAGATACACATTCTGTTTAATTTCTTCACATCTGCAGACTAGAGTAAGCTGAGGGTATAGTGTTAAACCAGGAGCTACATAAACAGTATATAGTATATATAAAGAGGATATAGTGTTAAACCAGGTACTACATACAGAGTATATAGTATACATACAGAGTATATAGTTTGACCAAAAGATCGTGCTGATCTTTGATCTCCTGGTTCTTCAACTCCAGCGCCACTTTCAGACTCATAATGTCCTCCTCTATGGGCTGGTATAACCCACACATACGAATCATCACTACAGCCAGTACAATGGAAAGGTGGGAATGTGTACTGAATGTGTACTGACGTTATAAGTGAAAGGTGGAGGTACTGGTGGATGTGTACTGACACTATAAGGGATCTCTACCTGCAGTGACAGTCTGAGCTTCTCAAGTTCTTCCTCCAGAGATTTCTTCTCCTGTTCACAGGCCATTTTCATATCTGCCAGAGCAAGTATCATTACTGCTGGATATAACATAGATTGTATATACTACATAATTACTACTGAATATATAAAATATAATATATATAGTACTATACATATATTAGTATCACTTTTATTGGAGCCTAAAGGCTAGCATTCATTATTAGTTATGTTAGTATTATTGCATTTCCATAGTACTTACTCTTGATGGACCTGTTATGCTCCTCCTCCTCCTGCTGTTTCTGCAGGAGCTCTGTCTCCTCCTGCTGCTTGTGTTTCAGCATCTCCTGAAGAACCTGCAGCTCCTTCTGCTTCTGCAACCTCAACTCCTTCAGCTGCTCCAAGAAACTGTTATCCAACTCCTCCTTCTCACACCGCAAACACTCCAATCGGGCCACAGGCCCCACTAGTGACACAGAACCACACACACACACACACACACACACACACACACACACACACAGACAAAGAGAGAGATAAACATGTATAAATGTATAAGAATTTGTGGATAAAATTATTATGAGATTATTTATAATGAAACGACTACACTACACAACCACTTCTTCCTTTTATTTACATATTATACAGATATTTAGAGATATTTACATTTTATTTACCCGCGTGCGTCTCTCTTCTCCAAGGTAGCGGAGAGATATGAAGGGATAAAAGGGGAAAAGAATAAAATGCACGTCGGTTTTAAATTCGCAGGCTACCTGCGCTGAAGGCGTGGAAAACGAGCACGTGACGGAAAGGCTTCCGTACCCGATGGGTCCAAATCACATGCCCAGCAAAGTAGCCTTAAACCTGGACACACATTGGAGACCATTTGACCCTTTAAAATCATACTACAACCAGACTTCCAGGCCCAAGAGGTCACACAGTCATGCCCAGCAAAGTAGCTCTGGGCCTGGGCACACTTCACGCAGTTTGACCGTTTAAATAAAACTAGAAACAGACTTCCTGGCCCAAGAGGTCACACAGTCATGCCCAGCAAGGTTGCTTTAAACGTGGGCACACTTCAGACCGTTTCACTCTTTAAATCATTCAAAGCACCACATTTCAAGGCCCAAGAGGTCACAGAATCATGCCCATCAAAGTAGCTCTGGGCCTGGGCACACTTCACGCAGTTTGACCCTTTAAATAATACTACAACCAGACACATACAGGTGCGCACATATACACAGATACACATTCTGTTTAATTTCTTCACATCTGCAGACTAGAGTAAGCTGAGGGTATAGTGTTAAACCAGGTACTACATAAACAGTATATAGTATATATACAGAGGATATAGTGTTAAACCAGGTACTACATACAGAGTATATAGTATACATACAGAGTATATAGTTTGACCAAAAGATCGTGCTGATCTTTGATCTCCTGGTTCTTCATCTCCATCGCCACTTTCAGACTCATAATGTCCTCCTCTATGGGCTGGTATAACCCACACACACGAATCATCACTACAGCCAGTACAATGGAAAGGTGGGAATGTGTACTGAATGTGTACTGACGTTATAAGTGAAAGGTGGAGGTACTGGTGGATGTGTACTGACACTATAAGGGATCTCTACCTGCAGTGACAGTCTGAGCTTCTCAAGTTCTTCCTCCAGAGATTTCTTCTCCTGTTCACAGGCCATTTTCATATCTGCCAGAGCAAGTATCATTACTGCTGGATATAACATAGATTGTATATACTACATAATTACTACTGAATATATAAAATATAATATATATAGTACTATACATATATTAGTATCACTTTTATTGGAGCCTAAAGGCTAGCATTCATTATTAGTTATGTTAGTATTATTGCATTTCCATAGTACTTACTCTTGATGGACCTGTTATGCTCCTCCTCCTCCTGCTGTTTCTGCAGGAGCTCTGTCTCCTCCTGCTGCTTGTGTTTCAGCATCTCCTGAAGAACCTGCAGCTCCTTCTGCTTCTGCAACCTCAACTCCTTCAGCTGCCCCAACAAACTGTTCTCCAACTCCTCCTTCTCACACCGCAAACACTCCAATCGGGCCACAGGCCCCACTAGTGACACAGAACCACACACACACACACAAACACACACACACACACACACACAAAGAGAGAGATAAACATGTATAAATGTATAAGAATTTGTGGATAAAATTATTATGATTTTATTCATAATCAAACGACTACACTACACAACCACTTCTTCCTTTTATTTACATATTATACAGATATTTACAGATATTTACATTTTATTTACCCGCATGCATCTCTCTTCTCCAAGGTAGCGGAGAGATATGAAAGGATAAAAGGGGAAAAGAATAAAATGCACGTCGGTTTTAAATTCGCAGGCTACCTGCACTGAAGGCGTGGAAAACGAGCACGTGACGGAAAGGCTTCCGTACCCGATGGGTCCAAACCACATGCCCAGCAAAGTAGCCTTAAACCTGGACACACAATGGAGACCATTTGACCCTTTAAAATCATACTACAACCAGACTTCCAGGCCCAAGAGGTCACACAGTCATGCCCAGCAAGGATGCTTTAAACGTGGGCACACTTCAGACCGTTTCACTCTTTAAATCATTCAAAGCACCACATTTCAAGACCCAAGAGGTCACAGAATCATGCCCATCAAAGTAGCTCTGCGCCTGGGCACACTTCACGCAGTTTGACCCTTTAAATAATACTACAACCAGACACATACAGGTGCGCACATATACACAGATACACATTCTGTTTAATTTCTTCACATCTGCAGACTAGAGTAAGCTGAGGGTATAGTGTTAAACCAGGTACTACATAAACAGTATATAGTATATATACAGAGGATATAATGTTAAACCAGGTACTACATACAGAGTATATAGTTTGACCAAAAGATCGTGCTGATCTTTGATCTCCTGGTTCTTCATCTCCAGCGGCACTTTCAGACTCATAATGTCCTCCTCTATGGGCTGGTATAACACAGACACGAATCATCACTACAGCCAGTACAATGGAAAGGTGGGAATGTGTACTGAATGTGTACTGACGTTATAAGTGAGAGGTGGTGGTACTGGTGGATGTGTACTGACACTATAAGGGATCTCTACCTGCAGTGACAGTTTGAGCTTCTCAAGTTCTTCCTCCAGAGATTTCTTCTCCTGTTCACAGGACATTTTAATATCTGCCAGAGCAAGTATCATTACTGCTGGATATAACACAGATTGTATATACTACATAATTACTACTGAATATATAAAATATAATATATATAGTACTATACATATATTAGTGTCACTTTTATTGGAGCCTAAAGGCTAACATTCATTATTAGTTATGTTAGTATTATTGCATTTCCATAGTACTTACTCTTGATGGACCTGTTATGCTCCTCCTCCTCCTGCTGTTTCTGCAGGAGCTCTGTCTCCTCCTGCTGCTTGTGTTTCAGCATCTCCTGAAGAACCTGCAGCTCCTTCTGCTTCTGCAACCTCAACTCCTTCAGCTGCTCCAACAAACTGTTCTCCAACTCCTCCTTCTCACACCGCAAACACTCCAATCGGGCCACAGGCCCCACTAGTGACACAGAACCACACACACACACAGACACAGACACACACACACACACACACACACACACACACACACACACACACACACACACAGAGAGATAAACATGTATAAATGTATAATAATTTGTGGATAAAATTATTATGAGATTATTTATAATCAAACGACTACACTACACAACCACTTCTTCCTTTTATTTACATATTATACAGACATTTACAGATATTTACATTTTATTTACCCGCGTGCGTCTCTCTTCTCCAAGGTAGCGGAGAGATATGAAAGGATAAAAGGGGAAAAGAATAAAATGCACGTCGGTTTTAAATTCGCAGGCTACCTACGCTGAAGGCGTGGAAAACGAGCACGTGACGGAAAGGCTTCCGTACCCGATGGGTCCAAATCACATGCCCAGCAAAGTAGCCTTAAACCTGGACACACAATGGAGACCATTTGACCCTTTAAAATCATACTACAAGCAGACTTCCAGGCCCAAGAGGTCACACAGTCATGCCCAGCAAAGTACCTCTGGGCCTGGGCACACTTCACGCAGTTTGACCGTTTAAATAAAACTAGAAACAGACTTCCTGGCCCAAGAGGTCACACAGTCATGCCCAGCAAGGTTGCTTTAAACGTGGGCACACTTCAGACCGTTTCACTCTTTAAATCATTCAAAGCACCACATTTCAAGGCCCAAGAGGTCACAGAATCATGCCCATCAAAGTAGCTCTGGGCCTGGGCACACTTCACGCAGTTTGACCCTTTAAATAATACTACAACCAGACACATACAGGTGCGCACATATACACAGATACACATTCTGTTTAAATTTCTTCACATCTGCAGACTAGAGTAAGCTGAGGGTATAGTGTTCAACCAGGTACTACATAAACAGTATATAGTATATATACAGAGGATATAGTGTTAAACCAGGTACTACATACAGAGTATATAGTATACATACAGAGTATATAGTTTGACCAAAAGATCGTGCTGATCTTTGATCTCCTGGTTCTTCATCTCCAGCGCCACTTTCAGACTCATAATGTCCTCCTCTATGGGCTGGTATAACCCACACACACGAATCATCACTACAGCCAGTACAATGGAAAGGTGGGAATGTGTACTGAATGTGTACTGACGTTATAAGTGAAAGGTGGAGGTACTGGTGGATGTGTACTGACACTATAAGGGATCTCTACCTGCAGTGACAGTCTGAGCTTCTCAAGTTCTTCCTCCAGAGATTTCTTCTCCTGTTCACAGGCCATTTTCATATCTGCCAGAGCAAGTATCATTACTGCTGGATATAACACAGATTGTATATACTACATAATTACTACTGAATATATAAAATATAATATATATAGTACTATACATATATTAGTATCACTTTTATTGGAGCCTAAAGGCTAACATTCATTATTAGTTATGTTAGTATTATTGCATTTCCATAGTACTTACACTTGATGGACCTGTTATGCTCCTCCTCCTCCTGCTGTTTCTGCAGGAGCTCTGTCTCCTCCTGCTGCTTGTGTTTCAGCATCTCCTGAAGAACCTGCAGCTCCTTCTGCTTCTGCAACCTCAACTCCTTCAGCTGCTCCAACAAACTGTTCTCCAACTCCTCTTTCTCACACCGCAAACACTCCAATCGGGCCACAGGCCCCACTAGTGACACAGAACCACACACACACACACAAACACACACACACACAAAGAGAGAGATAAACATGTATAAATGTATAAGAATTTGTGGATAAAATTATTATGAGATTATTTATAATGAAACGACTACACTACACAACCACTTCTTCCTTTTATTTACATATTATACAGATATTTAGAGATATTTACATTTTATTTACCCGCGTGCGTCTCTCTTCTCCAAGGTAGCGGAGAGATATGAAGGGATAAAAGGGGAAAAGAATAAAATGCACGTCGGTTTTAAATTCGCAGGCTACCTGCGCTGAAGGCTTGGAAAACGAGCACGTGACGGAAAGGCTTCCGTACCCGATGGGTCCAAATAACATGCCCAGCAAAGTAGCCTTAAACCTGGACACACAATGGAGACCATTTGACCCTTTAAAATCATACTACAACCAGACTTCCAGGCCCAAGAGGTCACACAGTCATGCCCAGCAAAGTAGCTCTGGGCCTGGGCACACTTCACGCAGTTTGACCGTTTAAATAAAACTAGAAACAGACTTCCTGGCCCAAGAGGTCACACAGTCATGCCCAGCAAGGTTGCTTTAAACGTGGGCACACTTCAGACCGTTTCACTCTTTAAATCATTCAAAGCACCACATTTCAAGGCCCAAGAGGTCACAGAATCATGCCCATCAAAGTAGCTCTGGGCCTGGGCACACTTCACGCAGTTTGACCCTTTAAATAATACTACAACCAGACACATACAGGTGCGCACATATACACAGATACACATTCTGTTTAATTTCTTCACATCTGCAGACTAGAGTAAGCTGAGGGTATAGTGTTAAACCAGGTACTACATAAACAGTATATAGTATATATACAGAGGATATAGTGTTAAACCAGGTACTACATACAGAGTATATAGTATACATACAGAGTATATAGTTTGACCAAAAGATCGTGCTGATCTTTGATCTCCTGGTTCTTCATCTCCATCGCCACTTTCAGACTCATAATGTCCTCCTCTATGGGCTGGTATAACCCACACACACGAATCATCACTACAGCCAGTACAATGGAAAGGTGGGAATGTGTACTGAATGTGTACTGACGTTATAAGTGAAAGGTGGAGGTACTGGTGGATGTGTACTGACACTATAAGGGATCTCTACCTGCAGTGACAGTCTGAGCTTCTCAAGTTCTTCCTCCAGAGATTTCTTCTCCTGTTCACAGGCCATTTTCATATCTGCCAGAGCAAGTATCATTACTGCTGGATATAACATAGATTGTATATACTACATAATTACTACTGAATATATAAAATATAATATATATAGTACTATACATATATTAGTATCACTTTTATTGGAGCCTAAAGGCTAGCATTCATTATTAGTTATGTTAGTATTATTGCATTTCCATAGTACTTACTCTTGATGGACCTGTTATGCTCCTCCTCCTCCTGCTGTTTCTGCAGGAGCTCTGTCTCCTCCTGCTGCTTGTGTTTCAGCATCTCCTGAAGAACCTGCAGCTCCTTCTGCTTCTGCAACCTCAACTCCTTCAGCTGCCCCAACAAACTGTTCTCCAACTCCTCCTTCTCACACCGCAAACACTCCAATCGGGCCACAGGCCCCACTAGTGACACAGAACCACACACACACACACAAACACACACACACACACACACACACACAAAGAGAGAGATAAACATGTATAAATGTATAAGAATTTGTGGATAAAATTATTATGATTTTATTCATAATCAAACGACTACACTACACAACCACTTCTTCCTTTTATTTACATATTATACAGATATTTACAGATATTTACATTTTATTTACCCGCATGCATCTCTCTTCTCCAAGGTAGCGGAGAGATATGAAAGGATAAAAGGGGAAAAGAATAAAATGCACGTCGGTTTTAAATTCGCAGGCTACCTGCACTGAAGGCGTGGAAAACGAGCACGTGACGGAAAGGCTTCCGTACCCGATGGGTCCAAACCACATGCCCAGCAAAGTAGCCTTAAACCTGGACACACAATGGAGACCATTTGACCCTTTAAAATCATACTACAACCAGACTTCCAGGCCCAAGAGGTCACACAGTCATGCCCAGCAAGGATGCTTTAAACGTGGGCACACTTCAGACCGTTTCACTCTTTAAATCATTCAAAGCACCACATTTCAAGACCCAAGAGGTCACAGAATCATGCCCATCAAAGTAGCTCTGCGCCTGGGCACACTTCACGCAGTTTGACCCTTTAAATAATACTACAACCAGACACATACAGGTGCGCACATATACACAGATACACATTCTGTTTAATTTCTTCACATCTGCAGACTAGAGTAAGCTGAGGGTATAGTGTTAAACCAGGTACTACATAAACAGTATATAGTATATATACAGAGGATATAATGTTAAACCAGGTACTACATACAGAGTATATAGTTTGACCAAAAGATCGTGCTGATCTTTGATCTCCTGGTTCTTCATCTCCAGCGGCACTTTCAGACTCATAATGTCCTCCTCTATGGGCTGGTATAACACAGACACGAATCATCACTACAGCCAGTACAATGGAAAGGTGGGAATGTGTACTGAATGTGTACTGACGTTATAAGTGAGAGGTGGTGGTACTGGTGGATGTGTACTGACACTATAAGGGATCTCTACCTGCAGTGACAGTTTGAGCTTCTCAAGTTCTTCCTCCAGAGATTTCTTCTCCTGTTCACAGGACATTTTAATATCTGCCAGAGCAAGTATCATTACTGCTGGATATAACACAGATTGTATATACTACATAATTACTACTGAATATATAAAATATAATATATATACTACTATACATATATTAGTGTCACTTTTATTGGAGCCTAAAGGCTAACATTCATTATTAGTTATGTTAGTATTATTGCATTTCCATAGTACTTACTCTTGATGGACCTGTTATGCTCCTCCTCCTCCTGCTGTTTCTGCAGGAGCTCTGTCTCCTCCTGCTGCTTGTGTTTCAGCATCTCCTGAAGAACCTGCAGCTCCTTCTGCTTCTGCAACCTCAACTCCTTCAGCTGCTCCAACAAACTGTTCTCCAACTCCTCCTTCTCACACCGCAAACACTCCAATCGGGCCACAGGCCCCACTAGTGACACAGAACCACACACACACACAGACACAGACACACACACACACACACACACACACACACACACACACACACACACACACACAGAGAGATAAACATGTATAAATGTATAATAATTTGTGGATAAAATTATTATGAGATTATTTATAATCAAACGACTACACTACACAACCACTTCTTCCTTTTATTTACATATTATACAGATATTTAGAGATATTTACATTTTATTTACCCGCGTGCGTCTCTCTTCTCCAAGGTAGCGGAGAGATATGAAGGGATAAAAGGGGAAAAGAATAAAATGCACGTCGGTTTTAAATTCGCAGGCTACCTGCGCTGAAGGCGTGGAAAACGAGCACGTGACGGAAAGGCTTCCGTACCCGATGGGTCCAAATCACATGCCCAGCAAAGTAGCCTTAAACCTGGACACACAATGGAGACCATTTGACCCTTTAAAATCATACTACAACCAGACTTCCAGGCCCAAGAGGTCACACAGTCATGCCCAGCAAAGTAGCTCTGGGCCTGGGCACACTTCACGCAGTTTGACCGTTTAAATAAAACTAGAAACAGACTTCCTGGCCCAAGAGGTCACACAGTCATGCCCAGCAACGTTGCTTTAAACGTGGGCACACTTCAGACCGTTTCGCTCTTTAAATCATTCAAAGCACCACATTTCAAGGCCCAAGAGGTCACAGAATCATGCCCATCAAAGTAGCTCTGGGCCTGGGCACACTTCACGCAGTTTGACCCTTTAAATAATACTACAACCAGACACATACAGGTGCGCACATATACACAGATACACATTCTGTTTAATTTCTTCACATCTGCAGACTAGAGTAAGCTGAGGGTATAGTGTTAAACCAGGTACTACATAAACAGTATATAGTATATATACAGAGGATATAGTGTTAAACCAGGTACTACATACAGAGTATATAGTATACATACAGAGTATATAGTTTGACCAAAAGATCGTGCTGATCTTTGATCTCCTGGTTCTTCATCTCCATCGCCACTTTCAGACTCATAATGTCCTCCTCTATGGGCTGGTATAACCCACACACACGAATCATCACTACAGCCAGTACAATGGAAAGGTGGGAATGTGTACTGAATGTGTACTGACGTTATAAGTGAAAGGTGGAGGTACTGGTGGATGTGTACTGACACTATAAGGGATCTCTACCTGCAGTGACAGTCTGAGCTTCTCAAGTTCTTCCTCCAGAGATTTCTTCTCCTGTTCACAGGCCATTTTCATATCTGCCAGAGCAAGTATCATTACTGCTGGATATAACATAGATTGTATATACTACATAATTACTACTGAATATATAAAATATAATATATATAGTACTATACATATATTAGTATCACTTTTATTGGAGCCTAAAGGCTAGCATTCATTATTAGTTATGTTAGTATTATTGCATTTCCATAGTACTTACTCTTGATGGACCTGTTATGCTCCTCCTCCTCCTGCTGTTTCTGCAGGAGCTCTGTCTCCTCCTGCTGCTTGTGTTTCAGCATCTCCTGAAGAACCTGCAGCTCCTTCTGCTTCTGCAACCTCAACTCCTTCAGCTGCTCCAACAAACTGTTCTCCAACTCCTCCTTCTCACACCGCAAACACTCCAATCGGGCCACAGGCCCCACTAGTGACACAGAACCACACACACACACACAAACACACACACACACACACACACAAAGAGAGAGATAAACATGTATAAATGTATAAGAATTTGTGGATAAAATTATTATGATTTTATTCATAATCAAACGACTACACTACACAACCACTTCTTCCTTTTATTTACATATTATACAGATATTTACAGATATTTACATTTTATTTACCCGCATGCATCTCTCTTCTCCAAGGTAGCGGAGAGATATGAAAGGATAAAAGGGGAAAAGAATAAAATGCACGTCGGTTTTAAATTCGCAGGCTACCTGCACTGAAGGCGTGCAAAACGAGCACGTGACGGAAAGGCTTCCGTACCCGATGGGTCCAAACCACATGCCCAGCAAAGTAGCCTTAAACCTGGACACACAATGGAGACCATTTGACCCTTTAAAATCATACTACAACCAGACTTCCAGGCCCAAGAGGTCACACAGTCATGCCCAGCAAGGATGCTTTAAACGTGGGCACACTTCAGACCGTTTCACTCTTTAAATCATTCAAAGCACCACATTTCAAGACCCAAGAGGTCACAGAATCATGCCCATCAAAGTAGCTCTGCGCCTGGGCACACTTCACGCAGTTTGACCCTTTAAATAATACTACAACCAGACACATACAGGTGCGCACATATACACAGATACACATTCTGTTTAATTTCTTCACATCTGCAGACTAGAGTAAGCTGAGGGTATAGTGTTAAACCAGGTACTACATAAACAGTATATAGTATATATACAGAGGATATAATGTTAAACCAGGTACTACATACAGAGTATATAGTTTGACCAAAAGATCGTGCTGATCTTTGATCTCCTGGTTCTTCATCTCCAGCGGCACTTTCAGACTCATAATGTCCTCCTCTATGGGCTGGTATAACACAGACACGAATCATCACTACAGCCAGTACAATGGAAAGGTGGGAATGTGTACTGAATGTGTACTGACGTTATAAGTGAGAGGTGGTGGTACTGGTGGATGTGTACTGACACTATAAGGGATCTCTACCTGCAGTGACAGTTTGAGCTTCTCAAGTTCTTCCTCCAGAGATTTCTTCTCCTGTTCACAGGACATTTTAATATCTGCCAGAGCAAGTATCATTACTGCTGGATATAACACAGATTGTATATACTACATAATTACTACTGAATATATAAAATATAATATATATACTACTATACATATATTAGTGTCACTTTTATTGGAGCCTAAAGGCTAACATTCATTATTAGTTATGTTAGTATTATTGCATTTCCATAGTACTTACTCTTGATGGACCTGTTATGCTCCTCCTCCTCCTGCTGTTTCTGCAGGAGCTCTGTCTCCTCCTGCTGCTTGTGTTTCAGCATCTCCTGAAGAACCTGCAGCTCCTTCTGCTTCTGCAACCTCAACTCCTTCAGCTGCTCCAACAAACTGTTCTCCAACTCCTCCTTCTCACACCGCAAACACTCCAATCGGGCCACAGGCCCCACTAGTGACACAGAACCACACACACACACAGACACAGACACACACACACACACACACACACACACACACACACACACACACACACACACACAGAGAGATAAACAAGTATAAATGTATAATAATTTGTGGATAAAATTATTATGAGATTATTTATAATCAAACGACTACACTACACAACCACTTCTTCCTTTTATTTACATATTATACAGACATTTACAGATATTTACATTTTATTTACCCGCGTGCGTCTCTCTTCTCCAAGGTAGCGGAGAGATATGAAAGGATAAAAGGGGAAAAGAATAAAATGCACGTCGGTTTTAAATTCGCAGGCTACCTGCGCTGAAGGCGTGGAAAACGAGCACGTGACGGAAAGGCTTCCGTACCCGATGGGTCCAAATCACATGCCCAGCAAAGTAGCCTTAAACCTGGACACACAATGGAGACCATTTGACCCTTTAAAATCATACTACAAGCAGACTTCCAGGCCCAAGAGGTCACACAGTCATGCCCAGCAAAGTACCTCTGGGCCTGGGCACACTTCACGCAGTTTGACCGTTTAAATAAAACTAGAAACAGACTTCCTGGCCCAAGAGGTCACACAGTCATGCCCAGCAAGGTTGCTTTAAACGTGGGCACACTTCAGACCGTTTCACTCTTTAAATCATTCAAAGCACCACATTTCAAGGCCCAAGAGGTCACAGAATCATGCCCATCAAAGTAGCTCTGGGCCTGGGCACACTTCACGCAGTTTGACCCTTTAAATAATACTACAACCAGACACATACAGGTGCGCACATATACACAGATACACATTCTGTTTAAATTTCTTCACATCTGCAGACTAGAGTAAGCTGAGGGTATAGTGTTCAACCAGGTACTACATAAACAGTATATAGTATATATACAGAGGATATAGTGTTAAACCAGGTACTACATACAGAGTATATAGTATACATACAGAGTATATAGTTTCACCAAAAGATCGTGCTGATCTTTGATCTCCTGGTTCTTCATCTCCAGCGCCACTTTCAGACTCATAATGTCCTCCTCTATGGGCTGGTATAACCCACACACACGAATCATCACTACAGCCAGTACAATGGAAAGGTGGGAATGTGTACTGAATGTGTACTGACGTTATAAGTGAAAGGTGGAGGTACTGGTGGATGTGTACTGACACTATAAGGGATCTCTACCTGCAGTGACAGTCTGAGCTTCTCAAGTTCTTCCTCCAGAGATTTCTTCTCCTGTTCACAGGCCATTTTCATATCTGCCAGAGCAAGTATCATTACTGCTGGATATAACACAGATTGTATATACTACATAATTACTACTGAATATATAAAATATAATATATATAGTACTATACATATATTAGTATCACTTTTATTGGAGCCTAAAGGCTAACATTCATTATTAGTTATGTTAGTATTATTGCATTTCCATAGTACTTACACTTGATGGACCTGTTATGCTCCTCCTCCTCCTGCTGTTTCTGCAGGAGCTCTGTCTCCTCCTGCTGCTTGTGTTTCAGCATCTCCTGAAGAACCTGCAGCTCCTTCTGCTTCTGCAACCTCAACTCCTTCAGCTGCTCCAACAAACTGTTCTCCAACTCCTCTTTCTCACACCGCAAACACTCCAATCGGGCCACAGGCCCCACTAGTGACACAGAACCACACACACACACACAAACACACACACACACAAAGAGAGAGATAAACATGTATAAATGTATGAGAATTTGTGGATAAAATTATTATGAGATTATTCATAATCAAACGACTACACTACACAACCACTTCTTCCTTTTATTTACATATTATACAGATATTTACAGATATTTACATTTTATTTACCCGCATGCGTCTCTCTTCTCCAAGGTAGCGGAGAGATATGAAAGGATAAAAGGGGAAAAGAATAAAATGCACGTCGGTTTTAAATTCGCAGGCTACCTGCACTGAAGGCGTGGAAAACGAGCACGTGACGGAAAGGCTTCCGTACCCGATGGGTCCAAATCACATGCCCAGCAAAGTAGCCTTAAACCTGGACACACAATGGAGACCATTTGACCCTTTAAAATCATACTACAACCAGACTTCCAGGCCCAAGAGGTCACACAGTCATGCCCAGCAAGGATGCTTTAAACGTGGGCACACTTCAGACCGTTTCACTCTTTAAATCATTCAAAGCACCACATTTCAAGACCCAAGAGGTCACAGAATCATGCCCATCAAAGTAGCTCTGCGCCTGGGCACACTTCACGCAGTTTGACCCTTTAAATAATACTACAACCAGACACATACAGGTGCGCACATATACACAGATACACATTCTGTTTAATTTCTTCACATCTGCAGACTAGAGTAAGCTGAGGGTATAGTGTTAAACCAGGTACTACATAAACAGTATATAGTATATATACAGAGGATATAATGTTAAACCAGGTACTACATACAGAGTATATAGTTTGACCAAAAGATCGTGCTGATCTTTGATCTCCTGGTTCTTCATCTCCAGCGCCACTTTCAGACTCATAATGTCCTCCTCTATGGGCTGGTATAACACAGACACGAATCATCACTACAGCCAGTACAATGGAAAGGTGGGAATGTGTACTGAATGTGTACTGACGTTATAAGTGAGAGGTGGTGGTACTGGTGGATGTGTACTGACACTATAAGGGATCTCTACCTGCAGTGACAGTTTGAGCTTCTCAAGTTCTTCCTCCAGAGATTTCTTCTCCTGTTCACAGGACATTTTAATATCTGCCAGAGCAAGTATCATTACTGCTGGATATAACACAGATTGTATATACTACATAATTACTACTGAATATATAAAATATAATATATATACTACTATACATATATTAGTGTCACTTTTATTGGAGCCTAAAGGCTAACATTCATTATTAGTTATGTTAGTATTATTGCATTTCCATAGTACTTACTCTTGATGGACCTGTTATGCTCCTCCTCCTCCTGCTGTTTCTGCAGGAGCTCTGTCTCCTCCTGCTGCTTGTGTTTCAGCATCTCCTGAAGAACCTGCAGCTCCTTCTGCTTCTGCAACCTCAACTCCTTCAGCTGCTCCAACAAACTGTTCTCCAACTCCTCCTTCTCACACCGCAAACACTCCAATCGGGCCACAGGCCCCACTAGTGACACAGAACCACACACACACACAGACACAGACACACACACACACACACACACACACACACACACACACACACACACACACACAGAGAGATAAACAAGTATAAATGTATAATAATTTGTGGATAAAATTATTATGAGATTATTTATAATCAAACGACTACACTACACAACCACTTCTTCCTTTTATTTACATATTATACAGACATTTACAGATATTTACATTTTATTTACCCGCGTGCGTCTCTCTTCTCCAAGGTAGCGGAGAGATATGAAAGGATAAAAGGGGAAAAGAATAAAATGCACGTCGGTTTTAAATTCGCAGGCTACCTGCGCTGAAGGCGTGGAAAACGAGCACGTGACGGAAAGGCTTCCGTACCCGATGGGTCCAAATCACATGCCCAGCAAAGTAGCCTTAAACCTGGACACACAATGGAGACCATTTGACCCTTTAAAATCATACTACAAGCAGACTTCCAGGCCCAAGAGGTCACACAGTCATGCCCAGCAAAGTACCTCTGGGCCTGGGCACACTTCACGCAGTTTGACCGTTTAAATAAAACTAGAAACAGACTTCCTGGCCCAAGAGGTCACACAGTCATGCCCAGCAAGGTTGCTTTAAACGTGGGCACACTTCAGACCGTTTCACTCTTTAAATCATTCAAAGCACCACATTTCAAGGCCCAAGAGGTCACAGAATCATGCCCATCAAAGTAGCTCTGGGCCTGGGCACACTTCACGCAGTTTGACCCTTTAAATAATACTACAACCAGACACATACAGGTGCGCACATATACACAGATACACATTCTGTTTAAATTTCTTCACATCTGCAGACTAGAGTAAGCTGAGGGTATAGTGTTCAACCAGGTACTACATAAACAGTATATAGTATATATACAGAGGATATAGTGTTAAACCAGGTACTACATACAGAGTATATAGTATACATACAGATTATATAGTTTGACCAAAAGATCGTGCTGATCTTTGATCTCCTGGTTCTTCATCTCCAGCGCCACTTTCAGACTCATAATGTCCTCCTCTATGGGCTGGTATAACCCACACACACGAATCATCACTACAGCCAGTACAATGGAAAGGTGGGAATGTGTACTGAATGTGTACTGACGTTATAAGTGAAAGGTGGAGGTACTGGTGGATGTGTACTGACACTATAAGGGATCTCTACCTGCAGTGACAGTCTGAGCTTCTCAAGTTCTTCCTCCAGAGATTTCTTCTCCTGTTCACAGGCCATTTTCATATCTGCCAGAGCAAGTATCATTACTGCTGGATATAACACAGATTGTATATACTACATAATTACTACTGAATATATAAAATATAATATATATAGTACTATACATATATTAGTATCACTTTTATTGGAGCCTAAAGGCTAACATTCATTATTAGTTATGTTAGTATTATTGCATTTCCATAGTACTTACACTTGATGGACCTGTTATGCTCCTCCTCCTCCTGCTGTTTCTGCAGGAGCTCTGTCTCCTCCTGCTGCTTGTGTTTCAGCATCTCCTGAAGAACCTGCAGCTCCTTCTGCTTCTGCAACCTCAACTCCTTCAGCTGCTCCAACAAACTGTTCTCCAACTCCTCTTTCTCACACCGCAAACACTCCAATCGGGCCACAGGCCCCACTAGTGACACAGAACCACACACACACACACAAACACACACACACACACAAAGAGAGAGATAAACATGTATAAATGTATAAGAATTTGTGGATAACATTATTATGAGATTATTCATAATCAAACGACTACACTACACAACCACTTCTTCCTTTTATTTACATATTATACAGATATTTACAGATATTTACATTTTATTTACCCGCATGCGTCTCTCTTCTCCAAGGTAGCGGAGAGATATGAAAGGATAAAAGGGGAAAAGAATAAAATGCACGTCGGTTTTAAATTCGCAGGCTACCTGCACTGAAGGCGTGGAAAACGAGCACGTGACGGAAAGGCTTCCGTACCCGATGGGTCCAAATCACATGCCCAGCAAAGTAGCCTTAAACCTGGACACACAATGGAGACCATTTGACCCTTTAAAATCATACTACAACCAGACTTCCAGGCCCAAGAGGTCACACAGTCATGCCCAGCAAGGATGCTTTAAACGTGGGCACACTTCAGACCGTTTCACTCTTTAAATCATTCAAAGCACCACATTTCAAGACCCAAGAGGTCACAGAATCATGCCCATCAAAGTAGCTCTGCGCCTGGGCACACTTCACGCAGTTTGACCCTTTAAATAATACTACAACCAGACACATACAGGTGCGCACATATACACAGATACACATTCTGTTTAATTTCTTCACATCTGCAGACTAGAGTAAGCTGAGGGTATAGTGTTAAACCAGGTACTACATAAACAGTATATAGTATATATACAGAGGATATAATGTTAAACCAGGTACTACATACAGAGTATATAGTTTGACCAAAAGATCGTGCTGATCTTTGATCTCCTGGTTCTTCATCTCCAGCGCCACTTTCAGACTCATAATGTCCTCCTCTATGGGCTGGTATAACACAGACACGAATCATCACTACAGCCAGTACAATGGAAAGGTGGGAATGTGTACTGAATGTGTACTGACGTTATAAGTGAGAGGTGGTGGTACTGGTGGATGTGTACTGACAATATAAGGGATCTCTACCTGCAGTGACAGTTTGAGCTTCTCAAGTTCTTCCTCCAGAGATTTCTTCTCCTGTTCACAGGACATTTTAATATCTGCCAGAGCAAGTATCATTACTGCTGGATATAACACAGATTGTATATACTACATAATTACTACTGAATATATAAAATATAATATATATAGTACTATACATATATTAGTGTCACTTTTATTGGAGCCTAAAGGCTAACATTCATTATTAGTTATGTTAGTATTATTGCATTTCCATAGTACTTACTCTTGATGGACCTGTTATGCTCCTCTTCCTCCTGCTGTTTCTGCAGGAGCTCTGTCTCCTCCTGCTGCTTGTGTTTCAGCATCTCCTGAAGAACCTGCAGCTCCTTCTGCTTCTGCAACCTCAACTCCTTCAGCTGCTCCAACAAACTGTTCTCCAACTCCTCCTTCTCACACCGCAAACACTCCAATCGGGCCACAGGCCCCACTAGTGACACAGAACCACACACACACACAGACACAGACACACACACACACACACACACACACACACACACACACACACAGAGAGATAAACATGTATAAATGTATAATAATTTGTGGATAAAATTATTATGAGATTATTTATAATCAAACGACTACACTACACAACCACTTCTTCCTTTTATTTACATATTATACAGATATTTACAGATATTTACATTTTATTTACCCGCGTGCGTCTCTCTTCTCCAAGGTAGCGGAGAGATATGAAAGGATAAAAGGGGAAAAGAATAAAATGCACGTCGGTTTTAAATTCGCAGGCTACCTGCGCTGAAGGCGTGGAAAACGAGCACGTGACGGAAAGGCTTCCGTACCCGATTGGTCCAAATCACATGCCCAGCAAAGTAGCCTTAAACCTGGACACACAATGGAGACCATTTGACCCTTTAAAATCATACTACAAGCAGACTTCCAGGCCCAAGAGGTCACACAGTCATGCCCAGCAAAGTACCTCTGGGCCTGGGCACACTTCACGCAGTTTGACCGTTTAAATAAAACTAGAAACAGACTTCCTGGCCCAAGAGGTCACACAGTCATGCCCAGCAAGGTTGCTTTAAACGTGGGCACACTTCAGACCGTTTCACTCTTTAAATCATTCAAAGCACCACATTTCAAGGCCCAAGAGGTCACAGAATCATGCCCATCAAAGTAGCTCTGGGCCTGGGCACACTTCACGCAGTTTGACCCTTTAAATAATACTACAACCAGACACATACAGGTGCGCACATATACACAGATACACATTCTGTTTAAATTTCTTCACATCTGAAGACTAGAGTAAGCTGAGGGTATAGTGTTAAACCAGGTACTACATAAACAGTATATAGTATATATACAGAGGATATAGTGTTAAACCAGGTACTACATACAGAGTATATAGTATACATACAGAGTATATAGTTTGACCAAAAGATCGTGCTGATCTTTGATCTCCTGGTTCTTCATCTCCAGCGCCACTTTCAGACTCATAAAGTCCTCCTCTATGGGCTGGTATAACACACACATGAATCATCACTACAGCCAGTACAATGGAAAGGTGGGAATGTGTACTGAATGTGTACTGACGTTATAAGTGAGAGGTGGAGGTACTGGTGGATGTGTACTGACACTATAAGGGATCTCTACCTGCAGTGACAGTCTGAGCTTCTCAAGTTCTTCCTCCAGAGATTTCTTCTCCTGTTCACAGGCCATTTTCATATCTGCCAGAGCAAGTATCATTACTGCTGGACATCACACAGATTGTATATACTACGTAATTACTACTGAATATATAAAATATAATATATATAGTACTATACATATATTAGTATCACTTTTATTGGAGCCTAAAGGCTAACATTCATTATTATGTTAGTATTATTGCATTTCCATAGTACTTATTCTTGATGGACCTGTTATGCTCCTCCTCCTCCTGCTGTTTCTGCAGGAGCTCTGTCTCCTCCTGCTGCTTGTGTTTCAGCATCTCCTGAAGAACCTGCAGCTCCTTCTGCTTCTGCAACCTCACATCCTTCAGCTGCTCCAACAAACTGTTCTCCAACTCCTCCTTCTCACACCGCAAACACTCCAATCGGGCCACAGGCACAACTAGTGACACAGAACCACACACACACACAGACACACACACACACACACACAGAGAGAGAGATAAACATGTATAAATGTATAAGAATTTGTGGATAAAATTATTATGAGATTATTTATAATCAAACGACTACACTACACAACCACTTCTTCCTTTTATTTACATATTATACAGATATTTACAGATATTTACATTTTATTTACCCGCATGCGTCTCTCTTCTCCAAGGTAGCGGAGAGATATGAAAGGATAAAAGGGGAAAAGAATAAAATGCACGTCGGTTTTAAATTCGCAGGCTACCTGCACTGAAGGCGTGGAAAACGAGCACGTGACGGAAAGGCTTCCGTACCCGATGGGTCCAAATCACATGCCCAGCAAAGTAGCCTTAAACCTGGACACACAATGGAGACCATTTGACCCTTTAAAATCATACTACAACCAGACTTCCAGGCCCAAGAGGTCACACAGTCATGCCCAGCAAGGATGCTTTAAACGTGGGCACACTTCAGACCGTTTCACTCTTTAAATCATTCAAAGCACCACATTTCAAGACCCAAGAGGTCACAGAATCATGCCCATCAAAGTAGCTCTGCGACTGGGCACACTTCACGCAGTTTGACCCTTTAAATAATACTACAACCAGACACATACAGGTGCGCACATATACACAGATACACATTCTGTTTAATTTCTTCACATCTGCAGACTAGAGTAAGCTGAGGGTATAGTGTTAAACCAGGTACTACATAAACAGTATATAATATATATACAGAGGATATAATGTTAAACCAGGTACTACATACAGAGTATATAGTTTGACCAAAAGATCGTGCTGATCTTTGATCTCCTGGTTCTTCATCTCCAGCGCCACTTTCAGACTCATAATGTCCTCCTCTATGGGCTGGTATAACACAGACACGAATCATCACTACAGCCAGTACAATGGAAAGGTGGGAATGTGTACTGAATGTGTACTGACGTTATAAGTGAGAGGTGGTGGTACTGGTGGATGTGTACTGACAATATAAGGGATCTCTACCTGCAGTGACAGTTTGAGCTTCTCAAGTTCTTCCTCCAGAGATTTCTTCTCCTGTTCACAGGACATTTTAATATCTGCCAGAGCAAGTATCATTACTGCTGGATATAACACAGATTGTATATACTACATAATTACTACTGAATATATAAAATATAATATATATAGTACTATACATATATTAGTGTCACTTTTATTGGAGCCTAAAGGCTAACATTCATTATTAGTTATGTTAGTATTATTGCATTTCCATAGTACTTACTCTTGATGGACCTGTTATGCTCCTCCTCCTCCTGCTGTTTCTGCAGGAGCTCTGTCTCCTCCTGCTGCTTGTGTTTCAGCATCTCCTGAAGAACCTGCAGCTCCTTCTGCTTCTGCAACCTCAACTCCTTCAGCTGCTCCAACAAACTGTTCTCCAACTCCTCCTTCTCACACCGCAAACACTCCAATCGGGCCACAGGCCCCACTAGTGACACAGAACCACACACACACACAGACACAGACACACACACACACACACACACACACACACACACACACACACAGAGAGATAAACATGTATAAATGTATAATAATTTGTGGATAAAATTATTATGAGATTATTTATAATCAAACGACTACACTACACAACCACTTCTTCCTTTTATTTACATATTATACAGATATTTACAGATATTTACATTTTATTTACCCGCGTGCGTCTCTCTTCTCCAAGGTAGCGGAGAGATATGAAAGGATAAAAGGGGAAAAGAATAAAATGCACGTCGGTTTTAAATTCGCAGGCTACCTGCGCTGAAGGCGTGGAAAACGAGCACGTGACGGAAAGGCTTCCGTACCCGATGGGTCCAAATCACATGCCCAGCAAAGTAGCCTTAAACCTGGACACACAATGGAGACCATTTGACCCTTTAAAATCATACTACAAGCAGACTTCCAGGCCCAAGAGGTCACACAGTCATGCCCAGCAAAGTACCTCTGGGCCTGGGCACACTTCACGCAGTTTGACCGTTTAAATAAAACTAGAAACAGACTTCCTGGCCCAAGAGGTCACACAGTCATGCCCAGCAAGGTTGCTTTAAACGTGGGCACACTTCAGACCGTTTCACTCTTTAAATCATTCAAAGCACCACATTTCAAGGCCCAAGAGGTCACAGAATCATGCCCATCAAAGTAGCTCTGGGCCTGGGCACACTTCACGCAGTTTGACCCTTTAAATAATACTACAACCAGACACATACAGGTGCGCACATATACACAGATACACATTCTGTTTAAATTTCTTCACATCTGAAGACTAGAGTAAGCTGAGGGTATAGTGTTAAACCAGGTACTACATAAACAGTATATAGTATATATACAGAGGATATAGTGTTAAACCAGGTACTACATACAGAGTATATAGTATACATACAGAGTATATAGTTTGACCAAAAGATCGTGCTGATCTTTGATCTCCTGGTTCTTCATCTCCAGCGCCACTTTCAGACTCATAAAGTCCTCCTCTATGGGCTGGTATAACACACACACGAATCATCACTACAGCCAGTACAATGGAAAGGTGGGAATGTGTACTGAATGTGTACTGACGTTATAAGTGAGAGGTGGAGGTACTGGTGGATGTGTACTGACACTATAAGGGATCTCTACCTGCAGTGACAGTCTGAGCTTCTCAAGTTCTTCCTCCAGAGATTTCTTCTCCTGTTCACAGGCCATTTTCATATCTGCCAGAGCAAGTATCATTACTGCTGGACATCACACAGATTGTATATACTACGTAATTACTACTGAATATATAAAATATAATATATATAGTACTATACATATATTAGTATCACTTTTATTGGAGCCTAAAGGCTAACATTCATTATTATGTTAGTATTATTGCATTTCCATAGTACTTACTCTTGATGGACCTGTTATGCTCCTCCTCCTCCTGCTGTTTCTGCAGGAGCTCTGTCTCCTCCTGCTGCTTGTGTTTCAGCATCTCCTGAAGAACCTGCAGCTCCTTCTGCTTCTGCAACCTCACATCCTTCAGCTGCTCCAACAAACTGTTCTCCAACTCCTCCTTCTCACACCGCAAACACTCCAATCGGGCCACAGGCACAACTAGTGACACAGAACCACACACACACACAGACACACACACACACACACACAGAGAGAGAGATAAACATGTATAAATGTATAAGAATTTGTGGATAAAATTATTATGAGATTATTTATAATCAAATGACTACACTACACAACCACTTCTTCCTTTTATTTACATATTATACAGATATTTACAGATATTTACATTTTATTTACCCGCGTGCGTCTCTCTTCTCCAAGGTAGCGGAGAGATATGAAAGGATAAAAGGGGAAAAGAATAAAATGCACGTCGGTTTTAAATTCGCAGGCTACCTGCGCTGAAGGCGAATAAAACGAGCACTTGAGGGAAAGGCTTCCGTACCCGATGGGTCCAAATCACATGCCCAGCAAAGTAGCCTTAAACCTGGACACACAATGGAGACCATTTGACCCTTTAAAATCATACTACAACCAGACTTCCAGGCCCAAGAGGTCACACAGTCATGCCCAGCAAGGATGCTTTAAACGTGGGCACACTTCAGACCGTTTCACTCTTTAAATCATTCAAAGCACCACATTTCAAGACCCAAGAGGTCACAGAATCATGCCCATCAAAGTAGCTCTGCGCCTGGGCACACTTCACGCAGTTTGACCCTTTAAATAATACTACAACCAGACACATACAGGTGCGCACATATACACAGATACACATTCTGTTTAATTTCTTCACATCTGCAGACTAGAGTAAGCTGAGGGTATAGTGTTAAACCAGGTACTACATAAACAGTATATAATATATATACAGAGGATATAATGTTAAACCAGGTACTACATACAGAGTATATAGTTTGACCAAAAGATCGTGCTGATCTTTGATCTCCTGGTTCTTCATCTCCAGCGCCACTTTCAGACTCATAATGTCCTCCTCTATGGGCTGGTATAACACAGACACGAATCATCACTACAGCCAGTACAATGGAAAGGTGGGAATGTGTACTGAATGTGTACTGACGTTATAAGTGAGAGGTGGTGGTACTGGTGGATGTGTACTGACAATATAAGGGATCTCTACCTGCAGTGACAGTTTGAGCTTCTCAAGTTCTTCCTCCAGAGATTTCTTCTCCTGTTCACAGGACATTTTAATATCTGCCAGAGCAAGTATCATTACTGCTGGATATAACACAGATTGTATATACTACATAATTACTACTGAATATATAAAATATAATATATATAGTACTATACATATATTAGTGTCACTTTTATTGGAGCCTAAAGGCTAACATTCATTATTAGTTATGTTAGTATTATTGCATTTCCATAGTACTTACTCTTGATGGACCTGTTATGCTCCTCCTCCTCCTGCTGTTTCTGCAGGAGCTCTGTCTCCTCCTGCTGCTTGTGTTTCAGCATCTCCTGAAGAACCTGCAGCTCCTTCTGCTTCTGCAACCTCAACTCCTTCAGCTGCTCCAACAAACTGTTCTCAAACTCCTCCTTCTCACACCGCAAACACTCCAATCGGGCCACAGGCCCCACTAGTGACACAGAACCACACACACACACAGACACAGACACACACACACACACACACACACACACACACACACACACAGAGAGATAAACATGTATAAATGTATAATAATTTGTGGATAAAATTATTATGAGATTATTTATAATCAAACGACTACACTACACAACCACTTCTTCCTTTTATTTACATATTATACAGATATTTACAGATATTTACATTTTATTTACCCGCGTGCGTCTCTCTTCTCCAAGGTAGCGGAGAGATATGAAAGGATAAAAGGGGAAAAGAATAAAATGCACGTCGGTTTTAAATTCGCAGGCTACCTGCGCTGAAGGCGTGGAAAACGAGCACGTGACGGAAAGGCTTCCGTACCCGATGGGTCCAAATCACATGCCCAGCAAAGTAGCCTTAAACCTGGACACACAATGGAGACCATTTGACCCTTTAAAATCATACTACAAGCAGACTTCCAGGCCCAAGAGGTCACACAGTCATGCCCAGCAAAGTACCTCTGGGCCTGGGCACACTTCACGCAGTTTGACCGTTTAAATAAAACTAGAAACAGACTTCCTGGCCCAAGAGGTCACACAGTCATGCCCAGCAAGGTTGCTTTAAACGTGGGCACACTTCAGACCGTTTCACTCTTTAAATCATTCAAAGCACCACATTTCAAGGCCCAAGAGGTCACAGAATCATGCCCATCAAAGTAGCTCTGGGCCTGGGCACACTTCACGCAGTTTGACCCTTTAAATAATACTACAACCAGACACATACAGGTGCGCACATATACACAGATACACATTCTGTTTAAATTTCTTCACATCTGAAGACTAGAGTAAGCTGAGGGTATAGTGTTAAACCAGGTACTACATAAACAGTATATAGTATATATACAGAGGATATAGTGTTAAACCAGGTACTACATACAGAGTATATAGTATACATACAGAGTATATAGTTTGACCAAAAGATCGTGCTGATCTTTGATCTCCTGGTTCTTCATCTCCAGCGCCACTTTCAGACTCATAAAGTCCTCCTCTATGGGCTGGTATAACACACACACGAATCATCACTACAGCCAGTACAATGGAAAGGTGGGAATGTGTACTGAATGTGTACTGACGTTATAAGTGAGAGGTGGAGGTACTGGTGGATGTGTACTGACACTATAAGGGATCTCTACCTGCAGTGACAGTCTGAGCTTCTCAAGTTCTTCCTCCAGAGATTTCTTCTCCTGTTCACAGGCCATTTTCATATCTGCCAGAGCAAGTATCATTACTGCTGGACATCACACAGATTGTATATACTACGTAATTACTACTGAATATATAAAATATAATATATATAGTACTATACATATATTAGTATCACTTTTATTGGAGCCTAAAGGCTAACATTCATTATTATGTTAGTATTATTGCATTTCCATAGTACTTACTCTTGATGGACCTGTTATGCTCCTCCTCCTCCTGCTGTTTCTGCAGGAGCTCTGTCTCCTCCTGCTGCTTGTGTTTCAGCATCTCCTGAAGAACCTGCAGCTCCTTCTGCTTCTGCAACCTCACATCCTTCAGCTGCTCCAACAAACTGTTCTCCAACTCCTCCTTCTCACACCGCAAACACTCCAATCGGGCCACAGGCACAACTAGTGACACAGAACCACACACACACACAGACACACACACACACACACACAGAGAGAGAGATAAACATGTATAAATGTATAAGAATTTGTGGATAAAATTATTATGAGATTATTTATAATCAAACGACTACACTACACAACCACTTCTTCCTTTTATTTACATATTATACAGATATTTACAGATATTTACATTTTATTTACCCGCGTGCGTCTCTCTTCTCCAAGGTAGTGGAGAGATATGAAAGGATAAAAGGGGAAAAGAATAAAATGCACGTCGGTTTTAAATTCGCAGGCTACCTGCGCTGAAGGCGAATAAAACGAGCACTTGAGGGAAAGGCTTCCGTACCCGATGGGTCCAAATCACATGCCCAGCAAAGTAGCCTTAAACCTGGACACACAATGGAGACCATTTGACCCTTTAAAATCATACTAAAACCAGACTTCCAGGCCCAAGAGGTCACACAGTCATGCCCAGCAAAGTAGCTCTGGGCCTGGGCACACTTCACGCAGTTTGACCGTTTAAATAAAACTAGAAACAGACTTCCTGGCCCAAGAGGTCACAGAGTCATGCCTGGGTCTGGGCACACTTCACGCAGTTTGACCCTTTAAATAAAACTACAACCAGACACATACAGGTGCGCACATATACACAGATACACATTCTGTTTAATTTCTTCACATCTGCAGACTAGAGTAAGCTGAGGGTATAGTGTTAAACCAGGTACTACATAAACAGTATATAATATATATACAGAGGATATAATGTTAAACCAGGTACTACATACAGAGTATATAGTTTGACCAAAAGATCGTGCTGATCTTTGATCTCCTGGTTCTTCATCTCCAGCACCACTTTCAGACTCATGTCCTCCTCTATGGGCTTGTATAACACACACACACACACACACACACACACACACAAATTAGCAAGCCATATAGTGTAGAAATAGATAGATGTTATTCAGGGACCTCATTTATAAAACTTTGTGGATTCCAAAGTGAAAGTGTGTGTATTCTGCACAAATAACAGGAAATGGCATATACCCCCCAAAAACTTAGATTTCTAAAGCCTCGAGTATGAATTATTGGGAGATAGAGGCGACAATGCAGCGCTAAAGACAAAAAAGGAATTTTAACCACAGGTATGAGTGCCAGCACCAGCAACCGCAGGTGTGAGTGGCATTATATTTACATTTACCCTCCACATCCTTTGTGTCTGTGTATTCGTCCTCGATGCGTCCAGCACACCAGCTCCAGAAACGCCTCATTTTTCCTCTGTCCTCTTCAGTGTCTTTCCACAGACTGATCTGTAAAGGTGTTCATGGGATTCCCCTCACGTGTGACATCGGGCCACAGGACATATGGGGTTCTAAAGTTCCAAGAGCGTAGATGAGTTGTTTTTCTTTGAATTTCCTAATTTCATTGCTGCCATAGCAACAACTGGCAATGCAAACAGACGTGTCATTAATGCAGTGACTCTACCTCAACCTGGATTGATCAACCATGTACGGCTCACCGGAGACTGTGATACGTATAACATCCCAAAGTGTACTTAATTCTGAGCAAAATCTAACTAGCCTCATTACTGCTGAACTATGAGGGGCCATTTAGGGAGAAATCAGGGAAACACTACTTGTATATACATATGAAACATTTTCACATAAATAGCCTACTACTTACATTTGTGTATAATAATTTAAACTCGCATATACACGCACTTGCCCACTCAATCTCTGGTGCGTAAACAAAGAGTTGCACTATGCTTATGTTGGTATGGGGGTGTCTGTGTGTATATAACAATTTTCAGTGCGCCCGGAAGTCATTTCATTGTCATTTCAAGGCAGATATTTAACATGTGTACAGTGCGTATAATAGACAGAGGAAGACTGTTGAACTATTAATATTAGGACGGTTATTGACATCTGTGTAATGAGTAGTGCTTCTCTTAATGACAACTGTAACTGTTTTCCCATATAGAATTGTGTGCCTTATATTGTTTGGAGGAACTTTTTCTTCTCATTTAGAAATATGTGGACTAAGTGCTCAGATTGTCTTATTACTTATTATGCTCAGTCTCACCATTTTTGGCAGATTTCACCACGTTATTACGAACGTGGATACGTTATCTTATAATTATAAGCAGTGTGAGATGTGAAGCTAAGCGAAGCACATGTGCAGAATTTCTAACAATAGCCTGTTTTGTATAGCCTGGCTAACTGACCAATCAGTGAAATTAAATGTGGTTGCTGAGCCTGTTGCAGCTGGGTCAATTTAATTTGATTTCATTGTGTTTAATTTTAAACTCAGCTGCGTGCCATGAGACACAAGTTAATCTGAGCATTTTTTGTTCTAACGCCGACTTAACCTAGCCATGTTTTACAGATATCTTGAAATAATTGAGGTTCATCGCTAGAGGGTGCTGTTCATCTTTTTTTTTTTCTTTTCTTCTATTATTGATCAGGAAAAAACGATAAAATAGAGAATTTGTGGATAAAATTATTATGAGATTATTTATAATCAAACGACTACACTACACAACCACTTCTTCCTTTTATTTACATATTATACAGATATTTACATTTTATTTACCCGCGTGCGTCTCTCTTCTCCAATGTAGCGGAGAGATATGAAAGGATAAAAGGGGAAAAGAATAAAATGCACGTCGGTTTTAAATTCGCAGGCTACCTGCGCTGAAGGCGTGGAAAACGAGCACGTGACGGAAAGGCTTCCGTACCCCATGGGTCCAAATCACATGCCCAGCAAAGTAGCCTTAAACCTGGACACACAATGGAGACCATTTGACCCTTTAAAATCATACTACAACCAGACTTCCAGGCCCAAGAGGTCACACAGTCATGCCCAGCAAAGTAGCTCTGGGCCTGGGCACACTTCACGCAGTTTGACCGTTTAAATAAAACTAGAAACAGACTTCCTGGCCCAAGAGGTCACACAGTCATGCCCAGCAAGGTTACTTTAAACGTGAGCACACTTCAGACCGTTTCACTCTTTAAATCGTTCAAAGCACCACATTTCAAGGCCCAAGAGGTCACACAGTCATGCCCAGCAAAGTAGCTCTGGGCCTGGGCACACTTCATGCAATTTGACCCTTTAAATAATACTACAACCAGACTTCCAGGCACAAGAGGTCACACAGTCATGCCCAGCAAGGTTACTTTAAACGTGGGCACACTTCAGACCGTTTCACTCTTTAAATCATTCAAAGCACCACATTTCAAGGCCCAAGAGGTCACAGAATCATGCCCATCAAAGTAGCTCTGGGCCTGGGCACACTTCACGCAGTTTGACCGTTTAAATAAAACTAGAAACAGACTTCCTGGCCCAAGAGGTCACAGTCATACCCAGCAAAGTACGTTTAAACCTGGAAACAAATCAGATCCTTTCTGTCATTCAAAGGAATGGGCCTGCAACTCACAACCACATCCCCAGTGAAGCGCACCGTCACCCAGCCACACTACCCCACCTTGCCCGTCCTGGAACAACCACACCTCCAGGGCACCACATGCCAATCTCTCATGCCCAGCAAACTGCAACCTCACGCAGCCAGGCCACACACTGTCTCCCCTTGTACCGTCCAGGGACGAACTCCTCCACAAACCTGGTGTTCACGCGCACACACGCAATTACAACGAATTGGTGGAGAACTTTGAAACAAACGTGCTGACTTTGAATACTCACATCTAGGCTGGGCCAGGTCCAAATGGCCTGCAGCTCGGTGCGCATTAACTGCTTGACTGTCCGTCACGAACACCACCTGCCAAGCGTTCGTTCCGTCCCTGGCGGATTTTAAAAAATCGTAGCGTGAGAACGATGGTTCCGATCCGCGTGCCGCTTAAAGGCGATTACAGGGGAGATGCAGCCCTTTCCAAAGAGCCATGAAAAGACTTTCTACTCGAAATGAGACAAGAGACATTAAGCCGAAATGACGTCCGACGCGCGCATTTTCTCCGGCGCGCACCACATTTAAAAAAATCATAGCGTGAAAACCGTGGGTTCGATCCGCGTGCCGCTCGAAGGCGATTACAGGGGAGATGCAGCCCTTTCCAAAGAGCCATGAACAGACTTCCTACTCCCAAGGAGACAAGAGATATTAAGCCGCAATGACGTCCGACGCGCGTCTTTTCTACGCCGCGCACCACATTTATAAAAAATCGTAGCGTGAAAACCGTGGGTTCGATACGCGTGCCGCTTAAAAGCGATTACAGGGGAGATGCATCCCTTTCCAAAGAGCCATGAACAGACTTTCTACTCCCAAGGAGCCCAAAGATATTAAGCCGCAAATACGTCCTACGCGCGTCTTTTCTACGCCGCGCACCACATTTAAAAAATCGTAGCGTAAGAACGGTGGGTCCGATCCGCGTGCCGCTTAAAGGCGATTACAGGGGAGATGCAACCCTTTACAAAGAGCCATGAAAAGACTTTCTACTCCCAAGGAGACAAGAGATATTAAGCCGCAATGACGTCCGACGCGCGCATTTTCTCCGCCGCGCACCACATTTAAAAAATCGTATCGTGAGAACGGTGGGTCCGATCCGCGTGCCGCTTAAAGGCGATTACAGGGGAGATGCAGCCCTTTCCAAAGAGCCATGAACAGATTTTCTACTCCCAAGGAGCCCAAAGATATTAAGCCACAAATACGTCCTACGCGCGTCTTTTCTACGCCGCGCACCACATTTAAAAAATCGTAGCGTAAGAACGGTGGGTCCGATCCGCGTGCCGCTTAAAGGCGATTACAGGGGAGATGCAGCCCTTTCCAAAGAGCCATGAAAAGACTTTCTACTCCCAAGGAGACAAGCGATATTAAGCCGAAATGACGTCCGACGCGCGCATTTCCTCCGCCGCGCACCACATTTAAAAAAATCATAGCGTGAAAACCGTGGGTTCGATCCGCGTGCCGCTCGAAGGCGATTACAGGGGAGATGCAGCCCTTTCCAAAGAGGCATGAACAGACTTCCTACTCCCAAGGAGCCCAAAGATATTAAGCCGCAAATACGTCCTACGCGCGTCTTTCCTCCGCCGCGCACCACATTTAAAAAAATCATAGCGTGAAAACCGTGGGTTCGATCCGCGTGCCGCTCGAAGGCGATTACAGGGGAGATGCAGCCCTTTCCAAAGAGCCATGAACAGACTTTCTACTCCCAAGGAGACCAGAGATATTAACAGATAAAGCGTTACGCTCCAGTCGGATGAGCGAGACACGCTTGTACAATTGCAACGAATTGGAGGAGAAAGTTTAAACAAACGCGCTGACTTTGAACGTTCACATCTAGGCCGGGCCAGGTCCAAATGGCCTGCAACTCGGTGCGCATCACCTCCATGACGGTCCCTAACGAACACCACCTGCCACGCTTTCGGCCCGTCCCTGGCGGCATTAAAAAATCGTAGCGTGATAACGATGGTTCCGATCCGCGTGCCGCTCGAAGGCGATTACAGGGGAGATGCATCCCTTTCCAAAGAGCCATGAACAGACTTTCTACTCCCAAGGAGACAAGAGATATTAAGCCGCAATGATGTCCGACGCGCGCATTTTCTCCGCCGCGCACCACATTTAAAAAATCTTAGCGTGAGAACGGTGGGTCCGATCCGCGTGCCGCTTAAAGGTGATTACAGGGGAGATGCAGCCCTTTCCAAAGAGCCATGAACAGACTTTCTACTCCCAAGGAGCCCAAAGATATTAAGCCGCAAATACGTCCTACGCGCCTTTTCTACGCCGCGCACCACATTTAAAAAATCGTAGCGTAAGAACGGTGGGTCCGATCCGCGTGCCGCTTAAAGGCGATTACAGGGGAGATGCAACCCTTTCCAAAGAGCCATGAAAAGACTTTCTACTCCCAAGGAGACAAGAGATATTAAGCCGCAATGACGTCCGACGCGCGCATTTTCTCCGACGCGCAACACATTTAAAAAAAATCATAGCGTGAAAACCGTGGGTTCGATCCGCGTGCCGCTCGAAGGCGATTACAGGGGAGATGCAGCCCTTTCCAAAGAGCCATGAAAAGACTTTCTATTCCCAAGGAGACCAGAAATATTAACTTATAAAGCGTTACGCTCCAGTCGGATGAACGAGAAACGCTTGTACAATTGCAACGAATTGGAGGAGAAAGTTTAAACAAACGCGCTGACTTTGAACGCTCACATCTAGGCCGGGCCAACTCCAAATGGCGTGCAACTCGGTGTGCATCACCTCCATGACTGTCCCTAACGAACGCCACCTGCCACGCTTTCGGCCTATCCCTGGCGGCATTAAAAAATCGTAGCGTGATAACGATGGTTCCGATGCGCGTGCCGCTCGAAGGCGATTACAGGGGAGATACAGCCCTTTCCAAAGAGCCATGAACAGACTTTCTACTCCCAAGGAGACAAGAGATATTACGCGCATTTTCTCCGACGCGCACCACGTTTAAAAAATCGTAGCGTGAGAACGGTGGGTCCGATCCGCGTGCCGCTTAAAGGCGATTACAGGGGAGATGCAACCCTGAAAACCGTGGGTTCGATCCGCGTGCCGCTCGAAGGCGATTACAGGGGAGATGGAGCCCTTTCCAAAGAGGCATGAACAGACTTCCTACTCCCAAGGAGCCCAAAGATATTAAGCCGCAAATACGTCCTACGCGCGTCTTTTCTACGCCGCGCACCACATTTAAAAAATCGTAGCGTAAGAACAGTGGGTCCGATCCGCGTGCCGCTTAAAGGCGATTACAGGGGAGATGCAAACCTTTCCAAAGAGCCATGAAAAGACTTTCTACTCCCAAGGAGACAAGAGATATTAAGCCGCAATGACGTCCGACGCGCGCATTTTCTCCGACGCGCAACACATTTAAAAAAATCATAGCGTGAAAACCGTGGGTTCGATCCGCGTGCCGCTCGAAGGCGATTACAGGGGAGATGCAGCCCTTTCCAAAGAGCCATGAACAGACTTTCTACTCCCAATGAGACAAGAGATATCAAGCCGCAAATACGTCCGGCGCGCGTCTATTCTCCGCCGCGCAACACATTTAAAAAAATCGTAGCGTGAAAACCGTGGGTTCGATCCGCGTGCCGCTTAAAGGCGATTACAGGGGAGATGCAGCCCTTTCCAAAGCGCCATGAAAAGACTTTCTACTCCCAAGGAGACAAGAGATATTAAGCCGAAATGACGTCCGACGCGCGCATTTCCTCCGCCGCGCACCACATTTAAAAAAATCATAGCGTGAAAACCGTGGGTTCGATCCGCGTGCCGCTCGAAGGTGATTACAGGGGAGATGCAGCCCTTTCCAAAGAGGCATGAACAGACTTCCTACTCCCAAGGAGCCCAAAGATATTAAGCCGCAAATACGTCCTACGCGCGTCTTTTCTACGCCGCGCACCACATTTAAAAAATCGTATCGGAAGAACGGTGGGTCCAATCCGCGTGCCGCTTAAAGGCGATTACAAGGGAGATGCAAACCTTTCCAAAGAGCCATGAAAAGACTTTCTACTCCCAAGGAGACAAGAGATATTAAGCCGAAATTACGTCCGACGCGCGCATTTCCTCCGCCGCGCACCACATTTAAAAAAATCATAGCGTGAAAACCGTGGGTTCGATCCGCGTGCCGCTCGAAGGCGATTACAGGGGAGATGCAGCCCTTTCCAAAGAGCCATGAACAGACTTTCTACTCCCAAGGAGACCAGAAATATTAACTTATAAAGCGTTACGCTCCAGTCGGATGAACGAGAAACGCTTGTACAATTGCAACGAATTGGAGGAGAAAGTTTAAACAAACGCGCTGACTTTGAACGCTCACATCTAGGCCGGGCCAACTCCAAATGGCGTGCAACTCGGTGTGCATCACCTCCATGACTGTCCCTAACGAACGCCACCTGCCACGCTTTCGGCCTATCCCTGGCGGCATTAAAAAATCGTAGCGTGATAACGATGGTTCCGATGCGCGTGCCGCTCGAAGGCGATTACAGGGGAGATACAGCCCTTTCCAAAGAGCCATGAACAGACTTTCTACTCCCAAGGAGACAAGAGATATTACGCGCATTTTCTCCGACGCGCACCACGTTTAAAAAATCGTAGCGTGAGAACGGTGGGTCCGATCCGCGTGCCGCTTAAAGGCGATTACAGGGGAGATGCAACCCTTTCCAAAGAGGCATGAACAGACTTCCTACTCCCAAGGAGACAAGAGATATTAAGCCGCAATGACGTCCGACGCGCGCATTTTCTCCGCCGCGCAGCACATTTAAAAAAATCATAGCGTGAAAACCGTGGGTTCGATCCGCGTGCCGCTCGAAGGCGATTACTGGGGAGATGGAGCCCTTTCCAAAGAGGCATGAACAGACTTCCTACTCCCAAGGAGCCCAAAGATATTAAGCCGCAAATACGTCCTACGCGCGTCTTTTCTACGCCGCGCACCACATTTAAAAAATCGTAGCGTAAGAACGGTGGGTCCGATCCGCGTGCCGCTTAAAGGCGATTACAGGGGAGATGCAAACCTTTCCAAAGAGCCATGAAAAGACTTTCTACTCCCAAGGAGACAAGAGATATTAAGCCGCAATGACGTCCGACGCGCGCATTTTCTCCGACGCGCAACACATTTAAAAAAATCATAGCGTGAAAACCTTGGGTTCGATCCGCGTGCCGCTCGAAGGCGATTAGAGGGGAGATGCAGCCCTTTCCAAAGAGCCATGAACAGACTTTCTACTCCCAATGAGACAAGAGATATCAAGCCGCAAATACGTCCGGCGCGCGTCTATTCTCCGCCGCGCAACACATTTAAAAAAATCGTAGCGTGAAAACCGTGGGTTCGATCCGCGTGCCGCTTAAAGGCGATTACAGGGGAGATGCAGCCCTTTCCAAAGAGCCATGAAAAGACTTTCTACTCCCAAGGAGACAAGCGATATTAAGCCGAAATGACGTCCGACGCGCGCATTTCCTCCGCCGCGCACCACATTTAAAAAAATCATAGCGTGAAAACCGTGGGTTCGATCCGCGTGCCGCTCGAAGGCGATTACAGGGGAGATGCAGCCCTTTCCAAAGAGGCATGAACAGACTTCCTACTCCCAAGGAGCCCAAAGATATTAAGCCGCAAATACGTCCTACGCGCGTCTTTTCTACGCCGCGCACCACATTTAAAAAATCGTATCGGAAGAACGGTGGGTCCAATCCGCGTGCCGCTTAAAGGCGATTACAAGGGAGATGCAAACCTTTCCAAAGAGCCATGAAAAGAATTTCTACTCCCAAGGAGACAATAGATATTAAGCCGAAATGACGTCCGACGCGCGCATTTTCTCCGCCGCGCACCACATTTAAAAAAATCATAGCGTGAAAACCGTGGGTTCGATCCGCGTGCCGCTCGAAGTCGATTACAGCGGAGATGCAGCCCTTTCCAAAGAGCCATGAAAAGACTTTCTACTCCCAAGGAGACAAGAGATATTAAGCCGAAATGACGTCCCACGCGCGCATTTCCTCCGCCGCGCACCACATTTAAAAAAATCATAGCGTGAAAACCGTGGGTTCGATCCGCGTGCTGCTCGAAGGCGATTACAGGGGAGATGCAGCCCTTTCCAAAGAGCCATGAACAGACTTTCTACACCCAATGAGACAAGAGATATTAAGCCGCAAATACGTCCGGCGCGCGTCTTTTCTCCGCCGCGCAACACATTTAAAAAAAATCGTAGCGTGAAAAACGTGGGTTCGATCCGCGTGCCGCTCGAAGGTGATTACAGGGGAGATGCAGCCCTTTCCAAAGAGCCATGAACAGACTTTCTACTCCCAAGGAGCCCAAAGATATTAAGCCGCAAATAAGTCCTACGCGCGTCTTTTCTACGCCTCGCACCACATTTAAAAAATCGTAGCGTAAGAACGGTGGGTCCGATCCGCGTGCCGCTTAAAGGCGATTACAGGGGAGATGCAAACCTTTCCAAAGAGCCATGAACAGACTTTCTACTCCCAATGAGACAAGAGATATCAAGCCGCAAATACGTCCGGCGCGCGTCTATTCTCCGCCGCGCAACACATTTAAAAAAAATCGTAGCGTGAAAACCGTGGGTTCGATCCGCGTGCCGCTTAAAGGCGATTACAGGGGAGATGCAGCCCTTTCCAAAGAGCCATGAAAAGACTTTCTACTCCCAAGGAGACAAGATATATTAAGCCGAAATGACGTCCGACGCGCGCATTTCCTCCGCCGCGCACCACATTTAAAAAAATCATAGCGTGAAAACCGTGGGTTCGATCCGCGTGCCGCTCGAAGGCGATTACAGGGGAGATGCAGCCCTTTCCAAAGAGGCATGAACAGACTTCCTACTCCCAAGGAGCCCAAAGATATTAAGCCGCAAATACGTCCTACGCGCTTCTTTTCTACGCCGCGCACCACATTTAAAAAATCGTATCGGAAGAACGGTGGGTCCAATCCGCGTGCCGCTTAAAGGCGATTACAAGGGAGATGCAAACCTTTCCAAAGAGCCATGAAAAGACTTTCTATTCCCAAGGAGACAATAGATATTAAGCCGAAATGACGTCCGACGCGCGCATTTTCTCCGCCGCGCACCACATTTAAAAAAATCATAGCGTGAAAACCGTGGGTTCGATCCGCGTGCCGCTCGAAGGCGATTACAGCGGAGATGCAGCCCTTTCCAAAGAGCCATGAAAAGACTTTCTACTCCCAATGAGACAAGAGATATTAAGCCGCAAATACGTCCGGCGCGCGTCTTTTCTCCGCCGCGCAACACATTTAAAAAAAATCGTAGCGTGAAAAACGTGGGTTCGATCCGTGTGCCGCTCGAAGGCGATTACAGGGGAGATGCATCCCTTTCAAAAGAGCCATGAACAGACTTTCTACTCCCAAGGAGACCAGAAATATTAACATATAAATCGTTACGCTCCAGTCGGATGAACGAGAAACGCTTGTACAATTGCAACGAATTGGAGGAGAAAGTTTAAACAAACGCGCTGACTTTGAACGCTCACATCTAGGCCGGGCCAACTCCAAATGGCGTGCAACTCGGTGCGCATCACCTCCATGACTGTCGCTAACGAACGCCACCTGCCACGCTTTCGGCCCGTCCCTGGCGGCATTAAAAAATCGTAGCGTGATAACGATGGTTCCGATGCGCGTGCCGCTCGAAGGCGATTACAGGGGAGATACAGCCCTTTCCAAAGAGCCATGAACAGACTTTCTACTCCCAAGGAGACAAGAGATATTACGCGCATTTTCTCCGACGCGCACCACGTTTAAAAAATCGTAGCGTGAGAACGGTGGGTCCGATCCGCGTGCCGCTTAAAGGCGATTACAGGGGAGATGCATCCCTTTCCAAAGAGCCATGAACAGACTTTCTACTCCCAAGGACACCAGAGATATTAACAGATAAAGCGTTACGCTCCAGTCGGATGAGCGAGAAACGCTTGTACAATTGCAACGAATTGGAGGAGAAAGTTTAAACAAACGCGCTGACTTTGAAGGCTCACATCTAGGCCGGGCCAGGTCCAAATGGCCTGCAACTCGGTCCGCATCACGTCCATGACTTTTCCTAACGAACGCCACCTGCCAAGCTTTCGGGCCGTCCCTGTCGGCATTAAAAAATCGTAGCGTGATAACGATGGTTCCGATCCGCGTGCCGCGCGAAGGCGATTACAGGGGAGATGGAGCGCTTTCCAAAGAGGCATGAACAGACTTTCTACTCCCAAGGAGCCCAAAGATATTAAGCCGCAAATAAGTCCTACGCGCGTCTTTTCTACGCCGCGCACCACATTTAAAAAATCGTAGCGTAAGAACGGTGGGTCCGATCCGCGTGCCGCTTAAAGGCGATTACAGGGGAGATGCAACCCTTTCCAAAGAGCCATGAAAAGACTTTCTACTCCCAAGGAGACAAGAGATTTAAGCCGAAATGACGTCCGACGCGCGCATTTTCTCCGACGCGCAACACATTTAAAAAAATCGTAGCGTGAAAACCGTGGGTTCGATCGGCGTGCCGCTCGAAGGCGATTACAGGGGAGATGCAGCCCTTTCCAAAGATCCATGAACAGACTTCCTACTCCCAAGGAGACAAGAGATATTAACATATAAAGCGTTACGCTCCGGTCGGATGAGCGAGAAACGCTTGAGCAGTTGCAACGAATTGGAGGAGAAACTTTAAACAAACGCGCTGACTTTGAACGCTCACATCTAGGTCTGGCCAAGTCCAAATGGCGTGCAACTCGGTGCGCATCACCTCCATCACTGTCCCTAACGAACGCCACCTGCCACGCTTTCGGCCCGTCCCTGGCGGCTTTAAAAAATCGTAGCGTGATAACCGTGGGTCCAATCCGCTTGAAGCTTGAAGGCGATTAGAGGGGAGATGCAGCCCTTTCCAAAGAGCCATGAACAGACTTCCTACTCCCAAGGAGACAAGAGATATTAAGCCACAAATACGTCCGGACCGCGTCTTTTCTCCGCAGCTCACCACATTTAAAAAAATCGTAGCGTGAAAACCGTGGGTTCGATATAGTATACATACAGAGTATATAGTTTGACCAAAAGATCGTGCTGATCTTTCATCTCCTGGTTCTTCATCTCCAGCGCCACTTTCAGACTCATAATGTCCTCCTCTATGGGCTGGTATAACACAGACACGAATCATCACTACAGCCAGTACAATGGAAAGGTGGGAATGTGTACTGAATGTGTACTGACGTTATAAGTGAGAGGTGGTGGTACTGGTGGATGTGTACTGACACTATAAGGGATCTCTACCTGCAGTGACAGTTTGAGCTTCTCAAGTTCTTCCTCCAGAGATTTCTTCTCCTGTTCACAGGCCATTTTCATATCTGCCAGAGCAAGTATCATTACTGCTGGATATAACACAGATTGTATATACTACATAATTACTGCTGAATATATAAAATATAATATATATAGTACTATACATATATTAGTGTCACTTTTATTGGAGCCTAAAGGCTAGCATTCATTATTAGTTATGTTAGTATTATTGCATTTCCATAGTACTTACTCTTGATGGACCTGTTATGCTCCTCCTCCTCCTGCTGTTTCTGCAGGAGCTCTGTCTCCTCCTGCTGCTTGTGTTTCAGCATCTCCTGAAGAACCTGCAGCTCCTTCTGCTTCTGCAACCTCAACTCCTTCAGCTGCTCCAACAAACTGTTCTCCAACTCCTCCTTCTCACACCGCAAACACTCCAATCGGGCCACAGGCCCCACTAGTGACACAGAACCACACACACACACACACACACAAAGAGAGAGATAAACATGTATAAATGTATAAGAATTTGTGGATAAAATTATTATGAGATTATTTATAATCAAACGACTACACTACACAACCACATCTTCCTTTTATTTACATATTATACAGATATTTAGAGATATTTACATTTTATTTACCCGCGTGCGTCTCTCTTCTCCAAGGTAGCGGAGAGATATGAAAGGATAAAAGGGGAAAAGAATAAAATGCACGTCGGTTTTAAATTCGCAGGCTACCTGCGCTGAAGGCGTGGAAAACGAGCACGTGACGGAAAGGCTTCCGTACCCGATGGGTCCAAATCACATGCCCAGCAAAGTAGCCTTAAACCTGGACACGCAATGGAGAGCATTTGACCCTTTAAAATCATACTACAACCAGACTTCCAGGCCCAAGAGGTCACACAGCCATGCCCAGCAAAGTAGCTCTGGGCCTGGGCACACTTCACGCAGTTTGACCGTTTAAATAAAACTAGAAACAGACTTCCTGGCCCAAGAGGTCACAGTCATACCCAGCAAAGTACGTTTAAACCTGGAAACAAATCAGATCCTTTCTGTCATTCAAAGGAATGGGCCTGCAACTCACAACCACATCCCCAGTGAAGCGCACCGTCACCCAGCCACACTACCCCACCTTGCCCGTCCTGGAACAACCACACCTCCAGGGCACCACATGCCAATCTCTCATGCCCAGCAAACTGCAACCTCACGCAGCCAGGCCACACACTGTCTCCCCTTGTACAGTCCAAGGACGAACTCCTCCACAAACCTGGTGTTCACGCGCACACACGCAATTACAACGAATTGGTGGAGAACTTTGAAACAAACGTGCTGACTTTGAAAACTCACATCTAGGCTGGGCCAGGTCCAAATGGCCTGCAGCTCGGTGCGCATTAACTGCTTGACTGTCCGTCACGAACGCCACCTGCCAAGCGTTCGTTCCGTCCCTGGCGGATTTTAAAAAATCGTAGCGTGAGAACGATGGGTCCGATCCGCGTGCCGCTTAAAGGCGATTACAGGGGAGATGCAACCCTTTCCAAAGAACCATGAAAAGACTTTCTACTCCCAAGGAAACGAGATATTAAGCCGCAATGACATCCGACGCGCGCATTTTCTCCGCCGCGCAACACATTTAAAAAAATCATAGCGTGAAAACCGTGGGTTCGATCCGCGTGCCGCTCGAAGGCGATTACAGGGGAGATGCAGCCCTTTCCAAAGAGGCATGAACAGACTTCCTACTCCCAAGGAGCCCAAAGATATTAAGCCGCAAATACGTCCTACGCGCGTCTTTTCTACGCCGCGCACCACATTTAAAAAATCGTATCGGAAGAACGGTGGGTCCAATCCGCGTGCCGCTTAAAGGCGATTACAAGGGAGATGCAAACCTTTCCAAAGAGCCATGAAAAGACTTTCTACTCCCAAGGAGACAAGAGATATTACGCGCATTTTCTCCGACGCGCACCACGTTTAAAAAATCGTAGCGTGAGAACGGTGGGTCCGATCCGCGTGCCGCTTAAAGGCGATTACAGGGGAGATGCATCCCTTTCCAAAGAGCCATGAACAGACTTTCTACTCCCAAGGAGACCAGAGATATTAACAGATAAAGCGTTACGCTCCAGTCGGATGAGCGAGAAACGCTTGTACAATTGCAACGAATTGGAGGAGAAAGTTTAAACAAACGCGCTGACTTTGAAGGCTCACATCTAGGCCGGGCCAGGTCCAAATGGCCTGCAACTCGGTCCGCATCACGTCCATGACTTTTCCTAACGAACGCCACCTGCCAAGCTTTCGGCCCGTCCCTGTCGGCATTAAAAAATCGTAGCGTGATAACGATGGTTCCGATCCGCGTGCCGCGCGAAGGCGATTACAGGGGAGATGCAGCCCTTTCCAAAGAGCCATGAACAGACTTTCTACTCCCAAGGAGCCCAAAGATATTAAGCCGCAAATAAGTCCTACGCGCGTCTTTTCTACGCCTCGCACCACATTTAAAAAATCGTAGCGTAAGAACGGTGGGTCCGATCTGCGTACCGCTTAAAGGCGATTACAGGGGAGATGCAACCCTTTCCAAAGAACCATGAAAAGACTTTCTACTCCCAAGGAGACAAGAGATATTAAGCCGCAATGACGTCCGACGCGCGCATTTTCTCCGCTGCGCAGCACATTTAAAAAAATCATAGCGTGAAAACCGTGGGTTCGATCCACGTGCCGCTCGAAGGCGATTACAGGGGAGATGCAGCCCTTTCCAAAGATCCATGAACAGACTTCCTACTCCCAAGGAGACAAGAGATATTAACATATAAAGCGTTACGCTCCAGTCGGATGAGCGAGAAACGCTTGAGCAGTTGCAACGAATTGGAGGAGAAACTTTAAACAAACTCGCTGACTTTGAACGCTCACATCTAGGTCTGGCCAAGTCCAAATGGCGTGCAACTCGGTGCGCATCACCTCCATGACTGTCCCTAACGAACGCCACCTGCCACCCTTTCGGCCCGTCCCTGGCGGCTTTAAAAAATCGTAGCGTGTTAACCGTGGGTCCAATCCGCTTGAAGCTCGAAGGCGATTAGAGGGGAGATGCAGCCCTTTCCAAAGAGCCATGAACAGACTTCCTACTCCCAAGGAGACAAGAGATATTAAGCCACAAATACGTCCGGACCGCGTCTTTTCTCCGCAGCTCACCACATTTAAAAAAATCGTAGCGTGAAAACCGTGGGTTCGATATAGTATACATACAGAGTATATAGTTTGACCAAAAGATCGTGCTGATCTTTGATCTCCTGGTTCTTCATCTCCAGCGCCACTTTCAGACTCATAATGTCCTCCTCTATGGGCTGGTATAACACAGACACGAATCATCACTACAGCCAGTACAATGGAAAGGTGGGAATGTGTACTGAATGTGTACTGACGTTATAAGTGAGAGGTGGTGGTACTGGTGGATGTGTACTGACACTATAAGGGATCTCTACCTGCAGTGACAGTTTGAGCTTCTCAAGTTCTTCCTCCAGAGATTTCTTCTCCTGTTCACAGGCCATTTTCATATCTGCCAGAGCAAGTATCATTACTGCTGGATATAACACAGATTGTATATACTACATAATTACTGCTGAATATATAAAATATAATATATATAGTACTATACATATATTAGTGTCACTTTTATTGGAGCCTAAAGGCTAGCATTCATTATTAGTTATGTTAGTATTATTGCATTTCCATAGTACTTACTCTTGATGGACCTGTTATGCTCCTCCTCCTCCTGCTGTTTCTGCAGGAGCTCTGTCTCCTCCTGCTGCTTGTGTTTCAGCATCTCCTGAAGAACCTGCAGCTCCTTCTGCTTCTGCAACCTCAACTCCTTCAGCTGCTCCAACAAACTGTTCTCCAACTCCTCCTTCTCACACCGCAAACACTCCAATCGGGCCACAGGCCCCACTAGTGACACAGAACCACACACACACACACACACACAAAGAGAGAGATAAACATGTATAAATGTATAAGAATTTGTGGATAAAATTATTATGAGATTATTTATAATCAAACGACTACACTACACAACCACATCTTCCTTTTATTTACATATTATACAGATATTTAGAGATATTTACATTTTATTTACCCGCGTGCGTCTCTCTTCTCCAAGGTAGCGGAGAGATATGAAAGGATAAAAGGGGAAAAGAATAAAATGCACGTCGGTTTTAAATTCGCAGGCTACCTGCGCTGAAGGCGTGGAAAACGAGCACGTGACGGAAAGGCTTCCGTACCCGATGGGTCCAAATCACATGCCCAGCAAAGTAGCCTTAAACCTGGACACGCAATGGAGAGCATTTGACCCTTTAAAATCATACTACAACCAGACTTCCAGGCCCAAGAGGTCACACAGCCATGCCCAGCAAAGTAGCTCTGGGCCTGGGCACACTTCACGCAGTTTGACCGTTTAAATAAAACTAGAAACAGACTTCCTGGCCCAAGAGGTCACAGTCATACCCAGCAAAGTACGTTTAAACCTGGAAACAAATCAGATCCTTTCTGTCATTCAAAGGAATGGGCCTGCAACTCACAACCACATCCCCAGTGAAGCGCACCGTCACCCAGCCACACTACCCCACCTTGCCCGTCCTGGAACAACCACACCTCCAGGGCACCACATGCCAATCTCTCATGCCCAGCAAACTGCAACCTCACGCAGCCAGGCCACACACTGTCTCCCCTTGTACAGTCCAAGGACGAACTCCTCCACAAACCTGGTGTTCACGCGCACACACGCAATTACAACGAATTGGTGGAGAACTTTGAAACAAACGTGCTGACTTTGAAAACTCACATCTAGGCTGGGCCAGGTCCAAATGGCCTGCAGCTCGGTGCGCATTAACTGCTTGACTGTCCGTCACGAACGCCACCTGCCAAGCGTTCGTTCCGTCCCTGGCGGATTTTAAAAAATCGTAGCGTGAGAACGATGGGTCCGATCCGCGTGCCGCTTAAAGGCGATTACAGGGGAGATGCAACCCTTTCCAAAGAACCATGAAAAGACTTTCTACTCCCAAGGAAACGAGATATTAAGCCGCAATGACATCCGACGCGCGCATTTTCTCCGCCGCGCAACACATTTAAAAAAATCATAGCGTGAAAACCGTGGGTTCGATCCGCGTGCCGCTCGAAGGCGATTACAGGGGAGATGCAGCCCTTTCCAAAGAGGCATGAACAGACTTCCTACTCCCAAGGAGCCCAAAGATATTAAGCCGCAAATACGTCCTACGCGCGTCTTTTCTACGCCGCGCACCACATTTAAAAAATCGTATCGGAAGAACGGTGGGTCCAATCCGCGTGCCGCTTAAAGGCGATTACAAGGGAGATGCAAACCTTTCCAAAGAGCCATGAAAAGACTTTCTACTCCCAAGGAGACAATAGATATTAAGCCGAAATGACGTCCGACGCGCGCATTTTCTCCGACGCGCACCACATTTAAAAAAATCATAGCGTGAAAACCGTGGGTTCGATCCGCGTGCCGCTCGAAGGCGATTACAGCGGAGATGCAGCCCTTTCCAAAGAGCCATGAAAAGACTTTCTACTCCCAAGGAGACAAGAGATATTAAGCCGAAATGACGTCCGACGCGCGCATTTCCTCCGCCGCGCACCACATTTAAAAAAATCATAGCGTGAAAACCGTGGGTTCGATCCGCGTGCCGCTCGAAGGCGATTACAGGGGAGATGCAGCCCTTTCCAAAGAGCCATGAACAGACTTTCTACTCCCAAGGAGACCAGAGATATTAACAGATAAAGCGTTACGCTCTAGTCGGATGAGCGAGAAACGCTTGTACAATTGCAACGAATTGGAGGAGAAAGTTTAAACAAACGCGCTGACTTTGAACGCTCACATCTAGGCCGGGCCAGGACCAAATGGCCTGCAACTCGGCGCGCATCACCTCCATGACTGTCCCTAACGAACGCCACCTGCCACGCTTTCGGCCCGTCCCTGTCGGCATTAAAAAATCGTAGCGTGATAACGATGGTTCCGATCCGCGTGCCGCGCGAAGGCGATTACAGGGGAGATGCAGCCCTTTCCAAAGAGCCATGAAAAGACTTTCTACTCCCAAGGAGACAAGAGATATTAAGCCGAAATGATGTCCGACGCGCGCATTTCCTCCGCCGCGCACCACATTTAAAAAAATCATAGCGTGAAAACCGTGGGTTCGATCCGCGTGCCGCTCGAAGGCGATTACAGGGGAGATGCAGCCCTTTCCAAAGAGCCATGAACAGACTTTCTACACCCAATGAGACAAGAGATATTAAGCCGCAAATACGTCCGGCGCGCGTCTTTTCTCCGCCGCGCAACACATTTAAAAAAAATCGTAGCGTGAAAAACGTGGGTTCGATCCGCGTGCCGCTCGAAGGTGATTACAGGGGAGATGCAGCCCTTTCCAAAGAGCCATGAACAGACTTTCTACTCCCAAGGAGCCCAAAGATATTAAGCCGCAAATAAGTCCTACGCGCGTCTTTTCTACGCCTCGCACCACATTTAAAAAATCGTAGCGTAAGAACGGTGGGTCCGATCCGCGTGCCGCTTAAAGGCGATTACAGGGGAGATGCAAACCTTTCCAAAGAGCCATGAACAGACTTTCTACTCCCAATGAGACAAGAGATATCAAGCCGAAATTACGTCCGACGCGCGCATTTCCTCCGCCGCGCACCACATTTAAAAAAATCATAGCGTGAAAACCGTGGGTTCGATCCGCGTGCCGCTCGAAGGCGATTACAGGGGAGATGCAGCCCTTTCCAAAGAGCCATGAACAGACTTTCTACTCCCAAGGAGACCAGAAATATTAACTTATAAAGCGTTACGCTCCAGTCGGATGAACGAGAAACGCTTGTACAATTGCAACGAATTGGAGGAGAAAGTTTAAACAAACGCGCTGACTTTGAACGCTCACATCTAGGCCGGGCCAACTCCAAATGGCGTGCAACTCGGTGTGCATCACCTCCATGACTGTCCCTAACGAACGCCACCTGCCACGCTTTCGGCCTATCCCTGGCGGCATTAAAAAATCGTAGCGTGATAACGATGGTTCCGATGCGCGTGCCGCTCGAAGGCGATTACAGGGGAGATACAGCCCTTTCCAAAGAGCCATGAACAGACTTTCTACTCCCAAGGAGACAAGAGATATTACGCGCATTTTCTCCGACGCGCACCACGTTTAAAAAATCGTAGCGTGAGAACGGTGGGTCCGATCCGCGTGCCGCTTAAAGGCGATTACAGGGGAGATGCAACCCTTTCCAAAGAGGCATGAACAGACTTCCTACTCCCAAGGAGACAAGAGATATTAAGCCGCAATGACGTCCGACGCGCGCATTTTCTCCGCCGCGCAGCACATTTAAAAAAATCATAGCGTGAAAACCGTGGGTTCGATCCGCGTGCCGCTCGAAGCCGATTACAGGGGAGATGGAGCCCTTTCCAAAGAGGCATGAACAGACTTCCTACTCCCAAGGAGCCCAAAGATATTAAGCCGCAAATACGTCCTACGCGCGTCTTTTCTACGCCGCGCACCACATTTAAAAAATCGTAGCGTAAGAACGGTGGGTCCGATCCGCGTGCCGCTTAAAGGCGATTACAGGGGAGATGCAAACCTTTCCAAAGAGCCATGAAAAGACTTTCTACTCCCAAGGAGACAAGAGATATTAAGCCGAAATGACGTCCGACGCGCGCATTTCCTCCGCCGCGCACCACATTTAAAAAAATCATAGCGTGAAAACCGTGGGTTCGATCCGCGTGCCGCTCGAAGGCGATTACAGGGGAGATGCAGCCCTTTCCAAAGAGCCATGAACAGACTTTCTACTCCCAAGGAGACCAGAGATATTAACAGATAAAGCGTTACGCTCTAGTCGGATGAGCGAGAAACGCTTGTACAATTGCAACGAATTGGAGGAGAAAGTTTAAACAAACGCGCTGACTTTGAACGCTCACATCTAGGCCGGGCCAGGACCAAATGGCCTGCAACTCGGCGCGCATCACCTCCATGACTGTCCCTAACGAACGCCACCTGCCACGCTTTCGGCCCGTCCCTGTCGGCATTAAAAAATCGTAGCGTGATAACGATGGTTCCGATCCGCGTGCCGCGCGAAGGCGATTACAGGGGAGATGCAGCCCTTTCCAAAGAGCCATGAAAAGACTTTCTACTCCCAAGGAGACAAGAGATATTAAGCCGAAATGACGTCCGACGCGCGCATTTCCTCCGCCGCGCACCACATTTAAAAAAATCATAGCGTGAAAACCGTGGGTTCGATCCGCGTGCCGTTCGAAGGCGATTACAGGGGAGATGCAGCCCTTTCCAAAGAGCCATGAACAGACTTTCTACACCCAATGAGACAAGAGATATTAAGCCGCAAATACGTCCGGCGCGCGTCTTTTCTCCGCCGCGCAACACATTTAAAAAAAATCGTAGCGTGAAAAACGTGGGTTCGATCCGCGTGCCGCTCGAAGGTGATTACAGGGGAGATGCAGCCCTTTCCAAAGAGCCATGAACAGACTTTCTACTCCCAAGGAGCCCAAAGATATTAAGCCGCAAATAAGTCCTACGCGCGTCTTTTCTACGCCGCGCACCACATTTAAAAAATCGTAGCGTAAGAACGGTGGGTCCGATCCGCGTGCCGCTTAAAGGCGATTACAGGGGAGATGCAAACCTTTCCAAAGAGCCATGAACAGACTTTCTACTCCCAATGAGACAAGAGATATCAAGCCGAAATTACGTCCGACGCGCGCATTTCCTCCGCCGCGCACCACATTTAAAAAAATCATAGCGTGAAAACCGTGGGTTCGATCCGCGTGCCGCTCGAAGGCGATTACAGGGGAGATGCAGCCCTTTCCAAAGAGCCATGAACAGACTTTCTACTCCCAAGGAGACCAGAAATATTAACTTATAAAGCGTTACGCTCCAGTCGGATGAACGAGAAACGCTTGTACAATTGCAACGAATTGGAGGAGAAAGTTTAAACAAACGCGCTGACTTTGAACGCTCACATCTAGGCCGGGCCAACTCCAAATGGCGTGCAACTCGGTGTGCATCACCTCCATGACTGTCCCTAACGAACGCCACCTGCCACGCTTTCGGCCTATCCCTGGCGGCATTAAAAAATCGTAGCGTGATAACGATGGTTCCGATGCGCGTGCCGCTCGAAGGCGATTACAGGGGAGATACAGCCCTTTCCAAAGAGCCATGAACAGACTTTCTACTCCCAAGGAGACAAGAGATATTACGCGCATTTTCTCCGACGCGCACCACGTTTAAAAAATCGTAGCGTGAGAACGGTGGGTCCGATCCGCGTGCCGCTTAAAGGCGATTACAGGGGAGATGCAACCCTTTCCAAAGAGGCATGAACAGACTTCCTACTCCCAAGGAGACAAGAGATATTAAGCCGCAATGACGTCCGACGCGCGCATTTTCTCCGCCGCGCAGCACATTTAAAAAAATCATAGCGTGAAAACCGTGGGTTCGATCCGCGTGCCGCTCGAAGCCGATTACAGGGGAGATGGAGCCCTTTCCAAAGAGGCATGAACAGACTTCCTACTCCCAAGGAGCCCAAAGATATTAAGCCGCAAATACGTCCTACGCGCGTCTTTTCTACGCCGCGCACCACATTTAAAAAATCGTAGCGTAAGAACGGTGGGTCCGATCCGCGTGCCGCTTAAAGCCGATTACAGGGGAGATGCAAACCTTTCCAAAGAGCCATGAAAAGACTTTCTACTCCCAAGGAGACAAGAGATATTAAGCCGCAATGACGTCCGACGCGCGCATTTTCTCCGACGCGCAACACATTTAAAAAAATCATAGCGTGAAAACCTTGGGTTCGATCCGCGTGCCGCTCGAAAGCGATTACAGGGGAGATGCAGCCCTTTCCAAAGAGCCATGAACAGACTTTCTACTCCCAATGAGACAAGAGATATCAAGCCGCAAATACGTCCGGCGCGCGTCTATTCTCCGCCGCGCAACACATTTAAAAAAATCGTAGCGTGAAAACCGTGGGTTCGATCCGCGTGCCGCTTAAAGGCGATTACAGGGGAGATGCAGCCCTTTCCAAAGAGCCATGAAAAGACTTTCTACTCCCAAGGAGACAAGAGATATTAAGCCGAAATGACGTCCGACGCGCGCATTTCCTCCGCCGCGCACCACATTTAAAAAAATCATAGCGTGAAAACCGTGGGTTCGATCCGCGTGCCGCTCGAAGGCGATTACAGGGGAGATGCAGCCCTTTCCAAAGAGGCATGAACAGACTTCCTACTCCCAAGGAGCCCAAAGATATTAAGCCGCAAATACGTCCTACGCGCGTCTTTTCTACGCCTCGCACCACATTTAAAAAATCGTAGCGTAAGAACGGTGGGTCCGATCCGCGTGCCGCTTAAAGGCGATTACAGGGGAGATGCAAACCTTTCCAAAGAGCCATGAACAGACTTTCTACTCCCAATGAGACAAGAGATATCAAGCCGAAATTACGTCCGACGCGCGCATTTCCTCCGCCGCGCACCACATTTAAAAAAATCATAGCGTGAAAACCGTGGGTTCGATCCGCGTGCCGCTCGAAGCCGATTACAGGGGAGATGCAGCCCTTTCCAAAGAGCCATGAACAGACTTTCTACTCCCAAGGAGACCAGAAATATTAACTTATAAAGCGTTACGCTCCAGTCGGATGAACGAGAAACGCTTGTACAATTGCAACGAATTGGAGGAGAAAGTTTAAACAAACGCGCTGACTTTGAACGCTCACATCTAGGCCGGGCCAACTCCAAATGGCGTGCAACTCGGTGTGCATCACCTCCATGACTGTCCCTAACGAACGCCACCTGCCACGCTTTCGGCCTATCCCTGGCGGCATTAAAAAATCGTAGCGTGATAACGATGGTTCCGATGCGCGTGCCGCTCGAAGGCGATTACAGGGGAGATACAGCCCTTTCCAAAGAGCCATGAACAGACTTTCTACTCCCAAGGAGACAAGAGATATTACGCGCATTTTCTCCGACGCGCACCACGTTTAAAAAATCGTAGCGTGAGAACGGTGGGTCCGATCCGCGTGCCGCTTAAAGGCGATTACAGGGGAGATGCAACCCTTTCCAAAGAGGCATGAACAGACTTCCTACTCCCAAGGAGACAAGAGATATTAAGCCGCAATGACGTCCGACGCGCGCATTTTCTCCGCCGCGCAGCACATTTAAAAAAATCATAGCGTGAAAACCGTGGGTTCGATCCGCGTGCCGCTCGAAGCCGATTACAGGGGAGATGCAGCCCTTTCCAAAGAGGCATGAACAGACTTCCTACTCCCAAGGAGCCCAAAGATATTAAGCCGCAAATACGTCCTACGCGCGTCTTTTCTACGCCGCGCACCACATTTAAAAAATCGTATCGGAAGAACGGTGGGTCCAATCCGCGTGCCGCTTAAAGGCGATTACAAGGGAGATGCAAACCTTTCCAAAGAGCCATGAAAAGACTTTCTACTCCCAAGGAGACAATAGATATTAAGCCGAAATGACGTCCGACGCGCGCATTTTCTCCGCCGCGCACCACATTTAAAAAAATCATAGCGTGAAAACCGTGGGTTCGATCCGCGTGCCGCTCGAAGTCGATTACAGCGGAGATGCAGCCCTTTCCAAAGAGCCATGAAAAGACTTTCTACTCCCAAGGAGACAAGAGATATTAAGCCGAAATGACGTCCAACGCGCGCATTTCCTCCGCCGCGCACCACATTTAAAAAAATCATAGCGTGAAAACCGTGGGTTCGATCCGCGTGCCGCTCGAAGGCGATTACAGGGGAGATGCAGCCCTTTCCAAAGAGCCATGAACAGACTTTCTACACCCAATGAGACAAGAGATATTAAGCCGCAAATACGTCCGGCGCGCGTCTTTTCTCCGCCGCGCAACACATTTAAAAAAAATCGTAGCGTGAAAAACGTGGGTTCGATCCGCGTGCCGCTCGAAGGTGATTACAGGGGAGATGCAGCCCTTTCCAAAGAGCCATGAACAGACTTTCTACTCCCAAGGAGCCCAAAGATATTAAGCCGCAAATAAGTCCTACGCGCGTCTTTTCTACGCCTCGCACCACATTTAAAAAATCGTAGCGTAAGAACGGTGGGTCCGATCCGCGTGCCGCTTAAAGGCGATTACAGGGGAGATGCAAACCTTTCCAAAGAGCCATGAACAGACTTTCTACTCCCAATGAGACAAGAGATATCAAGCCGCAAATACGTCCGGCGCGCGTCTATTCTCCGCCGCGCAACACATTTAAAAAAAATCGTAGCGTGAAAACCGTGGGTTCGATCCGCGTGCCGCTTAAAGGCGATTACAGGGGAGATGCAGCCCTTTCCAAAGAGCCATGAAAAGACTTTCTACTCCCAAGGAGACAAGAGATATTAAGCCGAAATGACGTCCGACGCGCGCATTTCCTCCGCCGCGCACCACATTTAAAAAAATCATAGCGTGAAAACCGTGGGTTCGATCCGCGTGCCGCTCGAAGGCGATTACAGGGGAGATGCAGCCCTTTCCAAAGAGGCATGAACAGACTTCCTACTCCCAAGGAGCCCAAAGATATTAAGCCGCAAATACGTCCGGCGCGCGTCTTTTCTCCGCCGCGCAACATATTTAAAAAAAATCGTAGCGTGAAAAACGTGGGTTCGATCCGCGTGCCGCTCGAAGGCGATTACAGGGGAGATGCATCCCTTTCAAAAGAGCCATGAACAGACTTTCTACTCCCAAGGAGACCAGAAATATTAACATATAAATCGTTACGCTCCAGTCGGATGAACGAGAAACGCTTGTACAATTGCAACGAATTGGAGGAGAAAGTTTAAACAAACGCGCTGACTTTGAACGCTCACATCTAGGCCGGGCCAACTCCAAATGGCGTGCAACTCGGTGCGCATCACCTCCATGACTGTCGCTAACGAACGCCACCTGCCACGCTTTCGGCCTATCCCTGGCGGCATTAAAAAATCGTAGCGTGATAACGATGGTTCCGATGCGCGTGCCGCTCGAAGGCGATTACAGGGGAGATACAGCCCTTTCCAAAGAGCCATGAACAGACTTTCTACTCCCAAGGAGACAAGAGATATTACGCGCATTTTCTCCGACGCGCACCACGTTTAAAAAATCGTAGCGTGAGAACGGTGGGTCCGATCCGCGTGCCGCTTAAAGGCGATTACAGGGGAGATGCATCCCTTTCCAAAGAGCCATGAACAGACTTTCTACTCCCAAGGACACCAGAGATATTAACAGATAAAGCGTTACGCTCCAGTCGGATGAGCGAGAAACGCTTGTACAATTGCAACGAATTGGAGGAGAAAGTTTAAACAAACGCGCTGACTTTGAAGGCTCACATCTAGGCCGGGCCAGGTCCAAATGGCCTGCAACTCGGTCCGCATCACGTCCATGACTTTTCCTAACGAACGCCACCTGCCAAGCTTTCGGCCCGTCCCTGTCGGCATTAAAAAATCGTAGCGTGATAACGATAGTTCCGATCCGCGTGCCGCGCGAAGGCGATTACAGGGGAGATGCAGCCCTTTCCAAAGAGCCATGAACAGACTTTCTACTCCCAAGGAGCCCAAAGATATTAAGCCGCAAATAAGTCCTACGCGCGTCTTTTCTACGCCGCGCACCACATTTAAAAAATCGTAGCGTAAGAACGGTGGGTCCGATCCGCGTGCCGCTTACAGGCGATTACAGGGGAGATGCAACCCTTTCCAAAGAGCCATGAAAAGACTTTCTACTCCCAAGGAGACAAGAGATTTAAGCCGAAATGACGTCCGACGCGCGCATTTTCTCCGACGCGCAACACATTTAAAAAAATCATAGCGTGAAAACCGTGGGTTCGATCGGCGTGCCGCTCGAAGGCGATTACAGGGGAGATGCAGCCCTTTCCAAAGATCCATGAACAGACTTCCTACTCCCAAGGAGACAAGAGATATTAACATATAAAGCGTTACGCTCCAGTCGGATGAGCGAGAAACGCTTGAGCAGTTGCAACGAATTGGAGGAGAAACTTTAAACAAACGCGCTGACTTTGAACGCTCACATCTAGGTCTGGCCAAGTCCAAATGGCGTGCAACTCGGTGCGCATCACCTCCATGACTGTCCCTAACGAACGCCACCTGCCACGCTTTCGGCCCGTCCCTGGCGGCTTTAAAAAATCGTAGCGTGATAACCGTGGGTCCAATCCGCTTGAAGCTCGAAGGCGATTAGAGGGGAGATGCAGCCCTTTCCAAAGAGCCATGAACAGACTTCCTACTCCCAAGGAGACAAGAGATATTAAGCCACAAATACGTCCGGACCGCGTCTTTTCTCCGCAGCTCACCACATTTAAAAAAATCGTAGCGTGAAAACCGTGGGTTCGATATAGTATACATACAGAGTATATAGTTTGACCAAAAGATCGTGCTGATCTTTGATCTCCTGGTTCTTCATCTCCAGCGCCACTTTCAGACTCATAATGTCCTCCTCTATGGGCTGGTATAACACACACACGAATCATCACTACAGCCAGTACAATGGAAAGGTGGGAATGTGTACTGAATGTGTACTGACGTTATAAGTGAGAGGTGGTGGTACTGGTGGATGTGTACTGACACTATAAGGGATCTCTACCTGCAGTGACAGTTTGAGCTTCTCAAGTTCTTCCTCCAGAGATTTCTTCTCCTGTTCACAGGCCATTTTCATATCTGCCAGAGCAAGTATCATTACTGCTGGATATAACACAGATTGTATATACTACATAATTACTGCTGAATATATAAAATATAATATATATAGTACTATACATATATTAGTGTCACTTTTATTGGAGCCTAAAGGCTAAAATTCATTATTAGTTATGTTAGTATTATTGCATTTCCATAGTACTTACTCTTGATGGACCTGTTATGCTCCTCCTCCTCCTGCTGTTTCTGCAGGAGCTCTGTCTCCTCCTGCTGCTTGTGTTTCAGCATCTCCTGAAGAACCTGCAGCTCCTTCTGCTTCTGCAACCTCAACTCCTTCAGCTGCTCCAACAAACTGTTCTCCAACTCCTCCTTCTCACACCTCAAACACTCCAATCGGGCCACAGGCCCCACTAGTGACACAGAACCACACACACACACACACACACAAAGAGAGAGATAAACATGTATAAATGTATAAGAATTTGTGGATAAAATTATTATGAGATTATTTATAATCAAACGACTACACTACACAACCACATCTTCCTTTTATTTACATATTATACAGATATTTAGAGATATTTACATTTTATTTACCCGCGTGCGTCTCTCTTCTCCAAGGTAGCGGAGAGATATGAAAGGATAAAAGGGGAAAAGAATAAAATGCACGTCGGTTTTAAATTCGCAGGCTACCTGCGCTGAAGGCGTGGAAAACGAGCACGTGACGGAAAGGCTTCCGTACCTGATGGGTCCAAATCACATGCCCAGCAAAGTAGCCTTAAACCTGGACACGCAATGGAGAGCATTTGACCCTTTAAAATCATACTACAACCAGACTTCCAGGCCCAAGAGGTCACACAGCCATGCCCAGCAAAGTAGCTCTGGGCCTGGGCACACTTCACGCAGTTTGACCGTTTAAATAAAACTAGAAACAGACTTCCTGGCCCAAGAGGTCACAGTCATACCCAGCAAAGTACGTTTAAACCTGGAAACAAATCAGATCCTTTCTGTCATTCAAAGGAATGGGCCTGCAACTCACAACCACATCCCCAGTGAATCGCACCGTCACCCAGCCACACTACCCCACCTTGCCCGTCCTGGAACAACCACACCTCCAGGGCACCACATGCCAATCTCTCATGCCCAGCAAACTGCAACCTCACGCAGCCAGGCCACACACTGTCTCCCCTTGTACAGTCCAAGGATGAACTCCTCCACAAACCTGGTGTTCACGCGCACACACGCAATTACAACGAATTGGTGGAGAACTTTGAAACAAACGTGCTGACTTTGAATACTCACATCTAGGCTGGGCCAGGTCCAAATGGCCTGCAGCTCGGTGCGCATTAACTGCTTGACTGTCCGTCACGAACGCCACCTGCCAAGCGTTCGTTCCGTCCCTGGCGGATTTTAAAAAATCATAGCGTGAGAACGATGGGTCCGATCCGCGTGCCGCTTAAAGGCGATTACAGGGGAGATGCAACCCTTTCCAAAGAACCATGAAAAGACTTTCTACTCCCAAGGAAACGAGATATTAAGCCGCAATGACATCCGACGCGCGCATTTTCTCCGCCGCGCAGCACATTTAAAAAAATCATAGCGTGAAAACCGTGGGTTCGATCCGCGTGCCGCTCGAAGGCGATTACAGGGGAGATGCAGCCCTTTCCAAAGAGGCATGAACAGACTTCCTACTCCCAAGGAGCCCAAAGATATTAAGCCGCAAATACGTCCTACGCGCATCTTTTCTACGCCGCGCACCACATTTAAAAAATCGTATCGGAAGAACGGTGGGTCCAATCCGCGTGCCGCTTAAAGGCGATTACAAGGGAGATGCAAACCTTTCCAAAGAGCCATGAAAAGACTTTCTACTCCCAAGGAGACAATAGATATTAAGCCGAAATGACGTCCGACGCGCGCATTTTCTCCGACGCGCACCACATTTAAAAAAATCATAGCGTGAAAACCGTGGGTTCGATCCGCGTGCCGCTCGGAGGCGATTACAGCGGAGATGCAGCCCTTTCCAAAGAGCCATGAAAAGACTTTTTTCTCCCAAGGAGACAAGAGATATTAAGCCGAAATGACGTCCGACGCGCGCATTTCCTCCGCCGCGCACCACATTTAAAAAAATCATAGCGTGAAAACCGTGGGTTCGATCCGCGTGCCGCTCGAAGGCGATTACAGGGGAGATGCAGCCCTTTCCAAAGAGCCATGAACAGACTTTCTACTCCCAAGGAGACCAGAAATATTAACTTATAAAGCGTTACGCTCCAGTCGGATGAACGAGAAACGCTTGTACAATTGCAACGAATTGGAGGAGAAAGCTTAAACAAACGCGCTGACTTTGAACGCTCACATCTAGGCCGGGCCAACTCCAAATGGCGTGCAACTCGGTGTGCATCACCTCCATGACTGTCCCTAACGAACGCCACCTGCCACGCTTTCGGCCTATCCCTGGCGGCATTAAAAAATCGTAGCGTGATAACGATGGTTCCGATGCGCGTGCCGCTCGAAGGCGATTACAGGGGAGATACAGCCCTTTCCAAAGAGCCATGAACAGACTTTCTACTCCCAAGGAGACAAGAGATATTACGCGCATTTTCTCCGACGCGCACCACGTTTAAAAAATCGTAGCGTGAGAACGGTGGGTCCGATCCGCGTGCCGCTTAAAGGCGATTACAGGGGAGATGCAAACCCTTTCCAAAGAGGCATGAACAGACTTCCTACTCCCAAGGAGACAAGAGATATTAAGCCGCAATGACGTCCGACGCGCGCATTTTCTCCGCCGCGCAGCACATTTTAAAAAATCATAGCGTGAAAACCGTGGGTTCGATCCGCGTGCCGCTCGAAGGCGATTACAGGGGAGATGGAGCCCTTTCCAAAGAGGCATGAACAGACTTCCTACTCCCAAGGAGCCCAAAGATATTAAGCCGCAAATACGTCCTACGCGCGACTTTTCTACGCCGCGCACCACATTTAAAAAATCGTAGCGTAAGAACGGTGGGTCCGATCCGCGTGCCGCTTAAAGGCGATTACAGGGGAGATGCAAACCTTTCCAAAGAGCCATGAAAAGACTTTCTACTCCCAAGGAGACAAGAGATATTAAGCCGCAATGACGTCCGACGCGCGCATTTTCTCCGACGCGCAACACATTTAAAAAAATCATAGCGTGAAAACCGTGGGTTCGATCCGCGTGCCGCTCGAAGGCGATTACAGGGGAGATGCAGCCCTTTCCAAAGAGCCATGAACAGACTTTCTACTCCCAATGAGACAAGAGATATCAAGCCGCAAATACGTCCGGCGCGCGTCTATTCTCCGCCGCGCAACACATTTAAAAAAATCGAAGCGTGAAAACCGTGGGTTCGATCCGCGTGCCGCTTAAAGGCGATTACAGGGGAGATGCAGCCCTTTCCAAAGAGCCATGAAAAGACTTTCTATTCCCAAGGAGACAAGAGATATTAAGCCGAAATGACGTCCGACGCGCGCATTTTCTCCGCCGCGCACCACATTTAAAAAAATCATAGCGTGAAAACCGTGGGTTCGATCCGCGTGCCGCTCGAAGGCGATTACAGCGGAGATGCAGCCCTTTCCAATGAGCCATGAAAAGACTTTCTACTCGCAAGGAGACAATAGATATTAAGCCGAAATGACGTCCGACGCGCGCATTTTCTCCGACGCGCACAACATTTAAAAAAATCATAGCGTGAAAACCGTGGGTTCGATCCGCGTGCCGCTCGAAGGCGATTACAGCGGAGATGCAGCCCTTTCCAAAGAGCCATGAAAAGACTTTCTACTCCCAAGGAGACAAGAGATATTAAGCCGAAATGACGTCCGACGCGCGCATTTCCTCCGCCGCGCACCACATTTAAAAAAATCATAGCGTGAAAACCGTGGGTTCGATCCGCGTGCCGCTCGAAGGCGATTACAGGGGAGATGCAGCCCTTTCCAAAGAGCCATGAACAGACTTTCTACTCCCAAGGAGACCAGAAATATTAACTTATAAAGCGTTATGCTCCAGTCGGATGAACGAGAAACGCTTGTACAATTGCAACGAATTGGAGGAGAAAGCTTAAACAAACGCGCTGACTTTGAACGCTCACATCTAGGCCGGGCCAACTCCAAATGGCGTGCAACTCGGTGTGCATCACCTCCATGACTGTCCCTAACGAACGCCACCTGCCACGCTTTCGGCCTATCCCTGGCGGCATTAAAAAATCGTAGCGTGATAACGATGGTTCCGATGCGCGTGCCGCTCGAAGGCGATTACAGGGGAGATACAGCCCTTTCCAAAGAGCCATGAACAGACTTTCTACTCCCAAGGAGACAAGAGATATTACGCGCATTTTCTCCGACGCGCACCACGTTTAAAAAATCGTAGCGTGAGAACGGTGGGTCCGATCCGCGTGCCGCTTAAAGGCGATTACAGGGGAGATGCAACCCTTTCCAAAGAGGCATGAACAGACTTCCTACTCCCAAGGAGACAAGAGATATTAAGCCGCAATGACGTCCGACGCGCGCATTTTCTCCGCCGCGCACCACATTTAAAAAATCGTATCGGAAGAACGGTGGGTCCAATCCGCGTGCCGCTTAAAGGCGATTACAAGGGAGATGCAAACCTTTCCAAAGAGCCATGAAAAGACTTTCTACTCCCAAGGAGACAATAGATATTAAGCCGAAATGACGTCCGACGCGCGCATTTTCTCCGACGCGCACCACATTTAAAAAAATCATAGCGTGAAAACCGTGGGTTCGATCCGCGTGCCGCTCGAAGGCGATTACAGCGGAGATGCAGCCCTTTCCAAAGAGCCATGAAAAGACTTTCTACTCCCAAGGAGACAAGAGATATTAAGCCGAAATGACGTCCGACGCGCGCATTTCCTCCGCCGCGCACCACATTTAAAAAAATCATAGCGTGAAAACCGTGGGTTCGATCCGCGTGCCGCTCGAAGGCGATTACAGGGGAGATGCAGCCCTTTCCAAAGAGCCATGAACAGACTTTCTACTCCCAAGGAGACCAGAAATATTAACTTATAAAGCGTTACGCTCCAGTCGGATGAACGAGAAACGCTTGTACAATTGCAACGAATTGGAGGAGAAAGCTTAAACAAACGCGCTGACTTTGAACGCTCACATCTAGGCCGGGCCAACTCCAAATGGCGTGCAACTCGGTGTGCATCACCTCCATGACTGTCCCTAACGAACGCCACCTGCCACGCTTTCGGCCTATCCCTGGCGGCATTAAAAAATCGTAGCGTGATAACGATGGTTCCGATGCGCGTGCCGCTCGAAGGCGATTACAGGGGAGATACAGCCCTTTCCAAAGAGCCATGAACAGACTTTCTACTCCCAAGGAGACAAGAGATATTACGCGCATTTTCTCCGACGCGCACCACGTTTAAAAAATCGTAGCGTGAGAACGGTGGGTCCGATCCGCGTGCCGCTTAAAGGCGATTACAGGGGAGATGCAACCCTTTCCAAAGAGGCATGAACAGACTTCCTACTCCCAAGGAGACAAGAGATATTAAGCCGCAATGACGTCCGACGCGCGCATTTTCTCCGCCGCGCAGCACATTTAAAAAAATCATAGCGTGAAAACCGTGGGTTCGATCCGCGTGCCGCTCGAAGGCGATTACAGGGGAGATGGAGCCCTTTCCAAAGAGCCATGAACAGACTTTCTACTCCCAAGGAGCCCAAAGATATTAAGCCGCAAATACGTCCTACGCGCGTCTTTTCTACGCCGCGCACCACATTTAAAAAATCGTAGCGTAAGAACGGTGGGTCCGATCCGCGTGCCGCTTAAAGGCGATTACAGGGGAGATGCAAACCTTTCCAAAGAGCCATGAAAAGACTTTCTACTCCCAAGGAGACAAGAGATATTAAGCCGCAATGACGTCCGACGCGCGCATTTTCTCCGACGCGCAACACATTTAAAAAAATCATAGCGTGAAAACCGTGGGTTCGATCCGCGTGCCGCTCGAAGGCGATTACAGGGGAGATGCAGCCCTTTCCAAAGAGCCATGAACAGACTTTCTACTCCCAATGAGACAAGAGATATCAAGCCGCAAATACGTCCGGCGCGCGTCTATTCTCCGCCGCGCAACACATTTAAAAAAATCGAAGCGTGAAAACCGTGGGTTCGATCCGCGTGCCGCTTAAAGGCGATTACAGGGGAGATGCAGCCCTTTCCAAAGAGCCATGAACAGACTTTCTACTCCCAAGGAGACAAGAGATATTAAGCCGAAATGACGTCCGACGCGCGCATTTCCTCCGCCGCGCACCACATTTAAAAAAATCATAGCGTGAAAACCGTGGGTTCGATCCGCGTGCCGCTCGAAGGCGATTACAGCGGAGATGCAGCCCTTTCCAAAGAGCCATGAAAAGACTTTCTACTCCCAAGGAGACAATAGATATTAAGCCGAAATGACGTCCGACGCGCGCATTTTCTCCGACGCGCACCACATTTAAAAAAATCATAGCGTGAAAACCGTGGGTTCGATCCGCGTGCCGCTCGAAGGCGATTACAGCGGAGATGCAGCCCTTTCCAAAGAGCCATGAAAAGACTTTCTACTCCCAAGGAGACAAGAGATATTAAGCCGAAATGACGTCCGACGCGCGCATTTCCTCCGCCGCGCACCACATTTAAAAAAATCATAGCGTGAAAACCGTGGGTTCGATCCGCGTGCCGCTCGAAGGCGATTACAGGGGAGATGCAGCCCTTTCCAAAGAGCCATGAACAGACTTTCTACTCCCAAGGAGACCAGAAATATTAACTTATAAAGCGTTACGCTCCAGTCGGATGAACGAGAAACGCTTGTACAATTGCAACGAATTGGAGGAGAAAGCTTAAACAAACGCGCTGACTTTGAACGCTCACATCTAGGCCGGGCCAACTCCAAATGGCGTGCAACTCGGTGTGCATCACCTCCATGACTGTCCCTAACGAACGCCACCTGCCACGCTTTCGGCCTATCCCTGGCGGCATTAAAAAATCGTAGCGTGATAACGATGGTTCCGATGCGCGTGCCGCTCGAAGGCGATTACAGGGGAGATACAGCCCTTTCCAAAGAGCCATGAACAGACTTTCTACTCCCAAGGAGACAAGAGATATTACGCGCATTTTCTCCGACGCGCACCACGTTTAAAAAATCGTAGCGTGAGAACGGTGGGTCCGATCCGCGTGCCGCTTAAAGGCGATTACAGGGGAGATGCAACCCTTTCCAAAGAGGCATGAACAGACTTCCTACTCCCAAGGAGACAAGAGATATTAAGCCGCAATGACGTCCGACGCGAGCATTTTCTCCGCCGCGCAGCACATTTAAAAAATCGTATCGGAAGAACGGTGGGTCCAATCCGCGTGCCGCTTAAAGGCGATTACAAGGGAGATGCAAACCTTTCCAAAGAGCCATGAAAAGACTTTCTACTCCCAAGGAGACAATAGATATTAAGCCGAAATGACGTCCGACGCGCGCATTTTCTCCGACGCGCACCACATTTAAAAAAATCATAGCGTGAAAACCGTGGGTTCGATCCGCGTGCCGCTCGAAGGCGATTACAGCGGAGATGCAGCCCTTTCCAAAGAGCCATGAAAAGACTTTCTACTCCCAAGGAGACAAGAGATATTAAGCCGAAATGACGTCCGACGCGCGCATTTCCTCCGCCGCGCACCACATTTAAAAAAATCATAGCGTGAAAACCGTGGGTTCGATCCGCGTGCCGCTCGAAGGCGATTACAGGGGAGATGCAGCCCTTTCCAAAGAGCCATGAACAGACTTTCTACTCCCAAGGAGACCAGAAATATTAACTTATAAAGCGTTACGCTCCAGTCGGATGAACGAGAAACGCTTGTACAATTGCAACGAATTGGAGGAGAAAGCTTAAACAAACGCGCTGACTTTGAACGCTCACATCTAGGCCGGGCCAACTCCAAATGGCGTGCAACTCGGTGTGCATCACCTCCATGACTGTCCCTAACGAACGCCACCTGCCACGCTTTCGGCCTATCCCTGGCGGCATTAAAAAATCGTAGCGTGATAACGATGGTTCCGATGCGCGTGCCGCTCGAAGGCGATTACAGGGGAGATACAGCCCTTTCCAAAGAGCCATGAACAGACTTTCTACTCCCAAGGAGACAAGAGATATTACGCGCATTTTCTCCGACGCGCACCACGTTTAAAAAATCGTAGCGTGAGAACGGTGGGTCCGATCCGCGTGCCGCTTAAAGGCGATTACAGGGGAGATGCAACCCTTTCCAAAGAGGCATGAACAGACTTCCTACTCCCAAGGAGACAAGAGATATTAAGCCGCAATGACGTCCGACGCGCGCATTTTCTCCGCCGCGCAGCACATTTAAAAAAATCATAGCGTGAAAACCGTGGGTTCGATCCGCGTGCCGCTCGAAGGCGATTACAGGGGAGATGGAGCGCTTTCCAAAGAGGCATGAACAGACTTCCTACTCCCAAGGAGCCCAAAGATATTAAGCCGCAAATACGTCCTACGCGCGTCTTTTCTACGCCGCGCACCACATTTAAAAAATCGTAGCGTAAGAACGGTGGGTCCGATCCGCGTGCCGCTTAAAGGCGATTACAGGGGAGATGCAAACCTTTCCAAAGAGCCATGAAAAGACTTTCTACTCCCAAGGAGACAAGAGATATTAAGCCGCAATGACGTCCGACGCGCGCATTTTCTCCGACGCGCAACACATTTAAAAAAATCATAGCGTGAAAACCGTGGGTTCGATCCGCGTGCCGCTCGAAGGCGATTACAGGAGAGATGCAGCCCTTTCCAAAGAGCCATGAACAGACTTTCTACTCCCAATGAGACAAGAGATATCAAGCCGCAAATACGTCCGGCGCGCGTCTATTCTCCGCCGCGCAACACATTTAAAAAAATCGAAGCGTGAAAACCGTGGGTTCGATCCGCGTGCCGCTTAAAGGCGATTACAGGGGAGATGCAGCCCTTTCCAAAGAGCCATGAAAAGACTTTCTACTCCCAAGGAGACAAGAGATATTAAGCCGAAATGACGTCCGACGCGCGCATTTCCTCCGCCGCGCACCACATTTAAAAAAATCATAGCGTGAAAACCGTGGGTTCGATCCGCGTGCCGCTCGAAGGCGATTACAGCGGAGATGCAGCCCTTTCCAAAGAGCCATGAAAAGACTTTCTACTCCCAAGGAGACAATAGATATTAAGCCGAAATGACGTCCGACGCGCGCATTTTCTCCGACGCGCACCACATTTAAAAAAATCATAGCGTGAAAACCGTGGGTTCGATCCGCGTGCCGCTCGAAGGCGATTACAAGGGAGATGCAGCCCTTTCCAAAGAGCCATGAACAGACTTTCTACTCCCAAGGAGACCAGAAATATTAACTTATAAAGCGTTACGCTCCAGTCGGATGAACGAGAAACGCTTGTACAATTGCACCGAATTGGAGGAGAAAGTTTAAACAAACGCGCTGACTTTGAACGCTCACATCTAGGCCGGGCCAACTCCAAATGGCGTGCAACTCGGTGTGCATCACCTCCATGACTGTCCCTAACGAACGCCACCTGCCACGCTTTCGGCCTATCCCTGGCGGCATTAAAAAATCGTAGCGTGATAACGATGGTTCCGATGCGCGTGCCGCTCGAAGGCGATTACAGGGGAGATACAGCCCTTTCCAAAGAGCCATGAACAGACTTTCTACTCCCAAGGAGACAAGAGATATTACGCGCATTTTCTCCGACGCGCACCACGTTTAAAAAATCGTAGCGTGAGAACGGTGGGTCCGATCCGCGTGCCGCTTAAAGGCGATTACAGGGGAGATGCAACCCTTTCCAAAGAGGCATGAACAGACTTCCTACTCCCAAGGAGACAAGAGATATTAAGCCGCAATGACGTCCGACGCGCGCATTTTCTCCGCCGCGCAGCACATTTAAAAAAATCATAGCGTGAAAACCGTGGGTTCGATTCGCGTGCCGCTCGAAGGCGATTACAGGGGAGATGCAGCCCTTTCCAAAGAGGCATGAACAGACTTCCTACTCCCAAGGAGCCCAAAGATATTAAGCCGCAAATACGTCCTACGCGCGTCTTTTCTACGCCGCGCACCACATTTAAAAAATCGTAGCGTAAGAACGGTGGGTCCGATCCGCGTGCCGCTTAAAGGCGATTACAGGGGAGATGCAAACCTTTCCAAAGAGCCATGAAAAGACTTTCTACTCCCAAGGAGACAAGAGATATTAAGCCGCAATGACGTCCGACGCGCGCATTTTCTCCGACGCGCAACACATTTAAAAAAATCATAGCGTGAAAACCGTGGGTTCGATCCGCGTGCCGCTCGAAGGCGATTACAGGGGAGATGCAGCCCTTTCCAAAGAGCCATGAACAGACTTTCTACTCCCAATGAGACAAGAGATATCAAGCCGCAAATACGTCCGGCGCGCGTCTATTCTCCGCCGCGCAACACATTTAAAAAAATCATAGCGTGAAAACCGTGGGTTCGATCCGCGTGCCGCTCGAAGGCGATTACAGCGGAGATGCAGCCCTTTCCAAAGAGCCATGAAAAGACTTTCTACTCCCAAGGAGACAATAGATATTAAGCCGAAATGACGTCCGACGCGCGCATTTTCTCCGACGCGCACCACATTTAAAAAAATCATAGCGTGAAAACCGTGGGTTCGATCCGCGTGCCGCTCGAAGGCGATTACAGGGGAGATGCAGCCCTTTCCAAAGAGCCATGAACAGACTTTCTACTCCCAAGGAGACCAGAAATATTAACTTATAAAGCGTTACGCTCCAGTCGGATGAACGAGAAACGCTTGTACAATTGCAACGAATTGGAGGAGAAAGTTTAAACAAACGCGCTGACTTTGAACGCTCACATCTAGGCCGGGCCAACTCCAAATGGCGTGCAACTCGGTGTGCATCACCTCCATGACTGTCCCTAACGAACGCCACCTGCCACGCTTTCGGCCTATCCCTGGCGGCATTAAAAAATCGTAGCGTGATAACGATGGTTCCGATGCGCGTGCCGCTCGAAGGCGATTACAGGGGAGATACAGCCCTTTCCAAAGAGCCATGAACAGACTTTCTACTCCCAAGGAGACAAGAGATATTACGCGCATTTTCTCCGACGCGCACCACGTTTAAAAAATCGTAGCGTGAGAACGGTGGGTCCGATCCGCGTGCCGCTTAAAGGCGATTACAGGGGAGATGCAACCCTTTCCAAAGAGGCATGAACAGACTTCCTACTCCCAAGGAGACAAGAGATATTAAGCCGCAATGACGTCCGACGCGCGCATTTTCTCCGCCGCGCAGCACATTTAAAAAAATCATAGCGTGAAAACCGTGGGTTCGATCCGCGTGCCGCTCGAAGGCGATTACAGGGGAGATGGAGCCCTTTCCAAAGAGGCATGAACAGACTTCCTACTCCCAAGGAGCCCAAAGATATTAAGCCGCAATTACGTCCTACGCGCGTCTTTTCTACGCCGCGCACCACATTTAAAAAATCGTAGCGTAAGAACGGTGGGTCCGATCCGCGTGCCGCTTAAAGGCGATTACAGGGGAGATGCAAACCTTTCCAAAGAGCCATGAAAAGACTTTCTACTCCCAAGGAGACAAGAGATATTAAGCCGCAATGACGTCCGACGCGCGCATTTTCTCCGACGCGCAACACATTTAAAAAAATCATAGCGTGAAAACCGTGGGTTCGATCCGCGTGCCGCTCGAAGGCGATTACAGGGGAGATGCAGCCCTTACCAAAGAGCCATGAACAGACTTTCTACTCCCAAGGAGACCAGAAATATTAACTTATAAAGCGTTACGCTCCAGTCGGATGAACGAGAAACGCTTGTACAATTGCAACGAATTGGAGGAGAAAGCTTAAACAAACGCGCTGACTTTGAACGCTCACATCTAGGCCGGGCCAACTCCAAATGGCGTGCAACTCGGTGTGCATCACCTCCATGACTGTCCCTAACGAACGCCACCTGCCACGCTTTCGGCCTATCCCTGGCGGCATTAAAAAATCGTAGCGTGATAACGATGGTTCCGATGCGCGTGCCGCTCGAAGGCGATTACAGGGGAGATACAGCCCTTTCCAAAGAGCCATGAACAGACTTTCTACTCCCAAGGAGACAAGAGATATTACGCGCATTTTCTCCGACGCGCACCACGTTTAAAAAATCGTAGCGTGAGAACGGTGGGTCCGATCCGCGTGCCGCTTAAAGGCGATTACAGGGGAGATGCAACCCTTTCCAAAGAGGCATGAACAGACTTCCTACTCCCAAGGAGACAAGAGATATTAAGCCGCAATGACGTCCGACGCGCGCATTTTCTCCGCCGCGCAGCACATTTAAAAAAATCATAGCGTGAAAACCGTGGGTTCGATCCGCGTGCCGCTCGAAGGCGATTACAGGGGAGATGGAGCCCTTTCCAAAGAGCCATGAACAGACTTTCTACTCCCAAGGAGCCCAAAGATATTAAGCCGCAAATACGTCCTACGCGCGTCTTTTCTACGCCGCGCACCACATTTAAAAAATCGTAGCGTAAGAACGGTGGGTCCGATCCGCGTGCCGCTTAAAGGCGATTACAGGGGAGATGCAAACCTTTCCAAAGAGCCATGAAAAGACTTTCTACTCCCAAGGAGACAAGAGATATTAAGCCGCAATGACGTCCGACGCGCGCATTTTCTCCGACGCGCAACACATTTAAAAAAATCATAGCGTGAAAACCGTGGGTTCGATCCGCGTGCCGCTCGAAGGCGATTACAGGGGAGATGCAGCCCTTTCCAAAGAGCCATGAACAGACTTTCTACTCCCAATGAGACAAGAGATATCAAGCCGCAAATACGTCCGGCGCGCGTCTATTCTCCGCCGCGCAACACATTTAAAAAAATCGAAGCGTGAAAACCGTGGGTTCGATCCGCGTGCCGCTTAAAGGCGATTACAGGGGAGATGCAGCCCTTTCCAAAGAGCCATGAACAGACTTTCTACTCCCAAGGAGACAAGAGATATTAAGCCGAAATGACGTCCGACGCGCGCATTTCCTCCGCCGCGCACCACATTTAAAAAAATCATAGCGTGAAAACCGTGGGTTCGATCCGCGTGCCGCTCGAAGGCGATTACAGCGGAGATGCAGCCCTTTCCAAAGAGCCATGAAAAGACTTTCTACTCCCAAGGAGACAATAGATATTAAGCCGAAATGACGTCCGACGCGCGCATTTTCTCCGACGCGCACCACATTTAAAAAAATCATAGCGTGAAAACCGTGGGTTCGATCCGCGTGCCGCTCGAAGGCGATTACAGCGGAGATGCAGCCCTTTCCAAAGAGCCATGAAAAGACTTTCTACTCCCAAGGAGACAAGAGATATTAAGCCGAAATGACGTCCGACGCGCGCATTTCCTCCGCCGCGCACCACATTTAAAAAAATCATAGCGTGAAAACCGTGGGTTCGATCCGCGTGCCGCTCGAAGGCGATTACAGGGGAGATGCAGCCCTTTCCAAAGAGCCATGAACAGACTTTCTACTCCCAAGGAGACCAGAAATATTAACTTATAAAGCGTTACGCTCCAGTCGGATGAACGAGAAACGCTTGTACAATTGCAACGAATTGGAGGAGAAAGCTTAAACAAACGCGCTGACTTTGAACGCTCACATCTAGGCCGGGCCAACTCCAAATGGCGTGCAACTCGGTGTGCATCACCTCCATGACTGTCCCTAACGAACGCCACCTGCCACGCTTTCGGCCTATCCCTGGCGGCATTAAAAAATCGTAGCGTGATAACGATGGTTCCGATGCGCGTGCCGCTCGAAGGCGATTACAGGGGAGATACAGCCCTTTCCAAAGAGCCATGAACAGACTTTCTACTCCCAATGAGACAAGAGATATTACGCGCATTTTCTCCGACGCGCACCACGTTTAAAAAATCGTAGCGTGAGAACGGTGGGTCCGATCCGCGTGCCGCTTAAAGGCGATTACAGGGGAGATGCAACCCTTTCCAAAGAGGCATGAACAGACTTCCTACTCCCAAGGAGACAAGAGATATTAAGCCGCAATGACGTCCGACGCGAGCATTTTCTCCGCCGCGCAGCACATTTAAAAAATCGTATCGGAAGAACGGTGGGTCCAATCCGCGTGCCGCTTAAAGGCGATTACAAGGGAGATGCAAACCTTTCCAAAGAGCCATGAAAAGACTTTCTACTCCCAAGGAGACAATAGATATTAAGCCGAAATGACGTCCGACGCGCGCATTTTCTCCGACGCGCACCACATTTAAAAAAATCATAGCGTGAAAACCGTGGGTTCGATCCGCGTGCCGCTCGAAGGCGATTACAGCGGAGATGCAGCCCTTTCCAAAGAGCCATGAAAAGACTTTCTACTCCCAAGGAGACAAGAGATATTAAGCCGAAATGACGTCCGACGCGCGCATTTCCTCCGCCGCGCACCACATTTAAAAAAATCATAGCGTGAAAACCGTGGGTTCGATCCGCGTGCCGCTCGAAGGCGATTACAGGGGAGATGCAGCCCTTTCCAAAGAGCCATGAACAGACTTTCTACTCCCAAGGAGACCAGAAATATTAACTTATAAAGCGTTACGCTCCAGTCGGATGAACGAGAAACGCTTGTACAATTGCAACGAATTGGAGGAGAAAGCTTAAACAAACGCGCTGACTTTGAACGCTCACATCTAGGCCGGGCCAACTCCAAATGGCGTGCAACTCGGTGTGCATCACCTCCATGACTGTCCCTAACGAACGCCACCTGCCACGCTTTCGGCCTATCCCTGGCGGCATTAAAAAATCGTAGCGTGATAACGATGGTTCCGATGCGCGTGCCGCTCGAAGGCGATTACAGGGGAGATACAGCCCTTTCCAAAGAGCCATGAACAGACTTTCTACTCCCAAGGAGACAAGAGATATTACGCGCATTTTCTCCGACGCGCACCACGTTTAAAAAATCGTAGCGTGAGAACGGTGGGTCCGATCCGCGTGCCGCTTAAAGGCGATTACAGGGGAGATGCAACCCTTTCCAAAGAGGCATGAACAGACTTCCTACTCCCAAGGAGACAAGAGATATTAAGCCGCAATGACGTCCGACGCGCGCATTTTCTCCGCCGCGCAGCACATTTAAAAAAATCATAGCGTGAAAACCGTGGGTTCGATCCGCGTGCCGCTCGAAGGCGATTACAGGGGAGATGGAGCGCTTTCCAAAGAGGCATGAACAGACTTCCTACTCCCAAGGAGCCCAAAGATATTAAGCCGCAAATACGTCCTACGCGCGTCTTTTCTACGCCGCGCACCACATTTAAAAAATCGTAGCGTAAGAACGGTGGGTCCGATCCGCGTGCCGCTTAAAGGCGATTACAGGGGAGATGCAAACCTTTCCAAAGAGCCATGAAAAGACTTTCTACTCCCAAGCAGACAAGAGATATTAAGCCGCAATGACGTCCGACGCGCGCATTTTCTCCGACGCGCAACACATTTAAAAAAATCATAGCGTGAAAACCGTGGGTTCGATCCGCGTGCCGCTCGAAGGCGATTACAGGAGAGATGCAGCCCTTTCCAAAGAGCCATGAACAGACTTTCTACTCCCAATGAGACAAGAGATATCAAGCCGCAAATACGTCCGGCGCGCGTCTATTCTCCGCCGCGCAACACATTTAAAAAAATCGAAGCGTGAAAACCGTGGGTTCGATCCGCGTGCCGCTTAAAGGCGATTACAGGGGAGATGCAGCCCTTTCCAAAGAGCCATGAAAAGACTTTCTACTCCCAAGGAGACAAGAGATATTAAGCCGAAATGACGTCCGACGCGCGCATTTCCTCCGCCGCGCACCACATTTAAAAAAATCATAGCGTGAAAACCGTGGGTTCGATCCGCGTGCCGCTCGAAGGCGATTACAGCGGAGATGCAGCCCTTTCCAAAGAGCCATGAAAAGACTTTCTACTCCCAAGGAGACAATAGATATTAAGCCGAAATGACGTCCGACGCGCGCATTTTCTCCGACGCGCACCACATTTAAAAAAATCATAGCGTGAAAACCGTGGGTTCGATCCGCGTGCCGCTCGAAGGCGATTACAAGGGAGATGCAGCCCTTTCCAAAGAGCCATGAACAGACTTTCTACTCCCAAGGAGACCAGAAATATTAACTTATAAAGCGTTACGCTCCAGTCGGATGAACGAGAAACGCTTGTACAATTGCAACGAGTTGGAGGAGAAAGTTTAAACAAACGCGCTGACTTTGAACGCTCACATCTAGGCCGGGCCAACTCCAAATGGCGTGCAACTCGGTGTGCATCACCTCCATGACTGTCCCTAACGAACGCCACCTGCCACGCTTTCGGCCTATCCCTGGCGGCATTAAAAAATCGTAGCGTGATAACGATGGTTCCGATGCGCGTGCCGCTCGAAGGCGATTACAGGGGAGATACAGCCCTTTCCAAAGAGCCATGAACAGACTTTCTACTCCCAAGGAGACAAGAGATATTACGCGCATTTTCTCCGACGCGCACCACGTTTAAAAAATCGTAGCGTGAGAACGGTGGGTCCGATCAGCGTGCCGCTTAAAGGCGATTACAGGGGAGATGCAACCCTTTCCAAAGAGGCATGAACAGACTTCCTACTCCCAAGGAGACAAGAGATATTAAGCCGCAATGACGTCCGACGCGCGCATTTTCTCCGCCGCGCAGCACATTTAAAAAAATCATAGCGTGAAAACCGTGGGTTCGATTCGCGTGCCGCTCGAAGGCGATTACAGGGGAGATGCAGCCCTTTCCAAAGAGGCATGAACAGACTTCCTACTCCCAAGGAGCCCAAAGATATTAAGCCGCAAATACGTCCTACGCGCGTCTTTTCTACGCCGCGCACCACATTTAAAAAATCGTAGCGTAAGAACGGTGGGTCCGATCCGCGTGCCGCTTAAAGGCGATTACAGGGGAGATGCAAACCTTTCCAAAGAGCCATGAAAAGACTTTCTACTCCCAAGGAGACAAGAGATATTAAGCCGCAATGACGTCCGACGCGCGCATTTTCTCCGACGCGCAACACATTTAAAAAAATCATAGCGTGAAAACCGTGGGTTCGATCCGCGTGCCGCTCGAAGGCGATTACAGGGGAGATGCAGCCCTTTCCAAAGAGCCATGAACAGACTTTCTACTCCCAATGAGACAAGAGATATCAAGCCGCAAATACGTCCGGCGCGCGTCTATTCTCCGCCGCGCAACACATTTAAAAAAATCGAAGCGTGAAAACCGTGGGTTCGATCCGCGTGCCGCTTAAAGGCGATTACAGGGGAGATGCAGCCCTTTCCAAAGAGCCATGAAAAGACTTTCTACTCCCAAGGAGACAAGAGATATTAAGCCGAAATGACGTCCGACGCGCGCATTTCCTCCGCCGCGCACCACATTTAAAAAAATCATAGCGTGAAAACCGTGGGTTCGATCCGCGTGCCGCTCGAAGGCGATTACAGCGGAGATGCAGCCCTTTCCAAAGAGCCATGAAAAGACTTTCTACTCCCAAGGAGACAATAGATATTAAGCCGAAATGACGTCCGACGCGCGCATTTTCTCCGACGCGCACCACATTTAAAAAAATCATAGCGTGAAAACCGTGGGTTCGATCCGCGTGCCGCTCGAAGGCGATTACAGGGGAGATGCAGCCCTTTCCAAAGAGCCATGAACAGACTTTCTACTCCCAAGGAGACCAGAAATATTAACTTATAAAGCGTTACGCTCCAGTCGGATGAACGAGAAACGCTTGTACAATTGCAACGAATTGGAGGAGAAAGTTTAAACAAACGCGCTGACTTTGAACGCTCACATCTAGGCCGGGCCAACTCCAAATGGCGTGCAACTCGGTGTGCATCACCTCCATGACTGTCCCTAACGAACGCCACCTGCCACGCTTTCGGCCTATCCCTGGCGGCATTAAAAAATCGTAGCGTGATAACGATGGTTCCGATGCGCGTGCCGCTCGAAGGCGATTACAGGGGAGATACAGCCCTTTCCAAAGAGCCATGAACAGACTTTCTACTCCCAAGGAGACAAGAGATATTACGCGCATTTTCTCCGACGCGCACCACGTTTAAAAAATCGTAGCGTGAGAACGGTGGGTCCGATCCGCGTGCCGCTTAAAGGCGATTACAGGGGAGATGCAACCCTTTCCAAAGAGGCATGAACAGACTTCCTACTCCCAAGGAGACAAGAGATATTAAGCCGCAATGACGTCCGACGCGCGCATTTTCTCCGCCGCGCAGCACATTTAAAAAAATCATAGCGTGAAAACCGTGGGTTCGATCCGCGTGCCGCTCGAAGGCGATTACAGGGGAGATGGAGCCCTTTCCAAAGAGGCATGAACAGACTTCCTACTCCCAAGGAGCCCAAAGATATTAAGCCGCAATTACGTCCTACGCGCGTCTTTTCTACGCCGCGCACCACATTTAAAAAATCGTAGCGTAAGAACGGTGGGTCCGATCCGCGTGCCGCTTAAAGGCGATTACAGGGGAGATGCAAACCTTTCCAAAGAGCCATGAAAAGACTTTCTACTCCCAAGGAGACAAGAGATATTAAGCCGCAATGACGTCCGACGCGCGCATTTTCTCCGACGCGCAACACATTTAAAAAAATCATAGCGTGAAAACCGTGGGTTCGATCCGCGTGCCGCTCGAAGGCGATTACAGGGGAGATGCAGCCCTTACCAAAGAGCCATGAACAGACTTTCTACTCCCAAGGAGACCAGAAATATTAACTTATAAAGCGTTACGCTCCAGTCGGATGAACGAGAAACGCTTGTACAATTGCAACGAATTGGAGGAGAAAGCTTAAACAAACGCGCTGACTTTGAACGCTCACATCTAGGCCGGGCCAACTCCAAATGGCGTGCAACTCGGTGTGCATCACCTCCATGACTGTCCCTAACGAACGCCACCTGCCACGCTTTCGGCCTATCCCTGGCGGCATTAAAAAATCGTAGCGTGATAACGATGGTTCCGATGCGCGTGCCGCTCGAAGGCGATTACAGGGGAGATACAGCCCTTTCCAAAGAGCCATGAACAGACTTTCTACTCCCAAGGAGACAAGAGATATTACGCGCATTTTCTCCGACGCGCACCACGTTTAAAAAATCGTAGCGTGAGAACGGTGGGTCCGATCCGCGTGCCGCTTAAAGGCGATTACAGGGGAGATGCAACCCTTTCCAAAGAGGCATGAACAGACTTCCTACTCCCAAGGAGACAAGAGATATTAAGCCGCAATGACGTCCGACGCGCGCATTTTCTCCGCCGCGCAGCACATTTAAAAAAATCATAGCGTGAAAACCGTGGGTTCGATCCGCGTGCCGCTCGAAGGCGATTACAGGGGAGATGCAGCCCTTTCCAAAGAGCCATGAACAGACTTTCTACTCCCAATGAGACAAGAGATATCAAGCCGCAAATACGTCCGGCGCGCGTCTATTCTCCGCCGCGCAACACATTTAAAAAAATCGAAGCGTGAAAACCGTGGGTTCGATCCGCGTGCCGCTTAAAGGCGATTACAGGGGAGATGCAGCCCTTTCCAAAGAGCCATGAACAGACTTTCTACTCCCAAGGAGACAAGAGATATTAAGCCGAAATGACGTCCGACGCGCGCATTTCCTCCGCCGCGCACCACATTTAAAAAAATCATAGCGTGAAAACCGTGGGTTCGATCCGCGTGCCGCTCGAAGGCGATTACAGCGGAGATGCAGCCCTTTCCAAAGAGCCATGAAAAGACTTTCTACTCCCAAGGAGACAATAGATATTAAGCCGAAATGACGTCCGACGCGCGCATTTTCTCCGACGCGCACCACATTTAAAAAAATCATAGCGTGAAAACCGTGGGTTCGATCCGCGTGCCGCTCGAAGGCGATTACAGCGGAGATGCAGCCCTTTCCAAAGAGCCATGAAAAGACTTTCTACTCCCAAGGAGACAAGAGATATTAAGCCGAAATGACGTCCGACGCGCGCATTTCCTCCGCCGCGCACCACATTTAAAAAAATCATAGCGTGAAAACCGTGGGTTCGATCCGCGTGCCGCTCGAAGGCGATTACAGGGGAGATGCAGCCCTTTCCAAAGAGCCATGAACAGACTTTCTACTCCCAAGGAGACCAGAAATATTAACTTATAAAGCGTTACGCTCCAGTCGGATGAACGAGAAACGCTTGTACAATTGCAACGAATTGGAGGAGAAAGCTTAAACAAACGCGCTGACTTTGAACGCTCACATCTAGGCCGGGCCAACTCCAAATGGCGTGCAACTCGGTGTGCATCACCTCCATGACTGTCCCTAACGAACGCCACCTGCCACGCTTTCGGCCTATCCCTGGCGGCATTAAAAAATCGTAGCGTGATAACGATGGTTCCGATGCGCGTGCCGCTCGAAGGCGATTACAGGGGAGATACAGCCCTTTCCAAAGAGCCATGAACAGACTTTCTACTCCCAAGGAGACAAGAGATATTACGCGCATTTTCTCCGACGCGCACCACGTTTAAAAAATCGTAGCGTGAGAACGGTGGGTCCGATCCGCGTGCCGCTTAAAGGCGATTACAGGGGAGATGCAACCCTTTCCAAAGAGGCATGAACAGACTTCCTACTCCCAAGGAGACAAGAGATATTAAGCCGCAATGACGTCCGACGCGCGCATTTTCTCCGACGCGCAGCACATTTAAAAAAATCATAGCGTGAAAACCGTGGGTTCGATCCGCGTGCCGCTCGAAGGCGATTACAGGGGAGATGGAGCCCTTTCCAAAGAGGCATGAACAGACTTCCTACTCCCAAGGAGCCCAAAGATATTAAGCCGCAAATACGTCCTACGCGCGTCTTTTCTACGCCGCGCACCACATTTAAAAAATCGTAGCGTAAGAACGGTGGGTCCGATCCGCGTGCCGCTTAAAGGCGATTACAGGGGAGATGCAAACCTTTCCAAAGAGCCATGAAAAGACTTTCTACTCCCAAGGAGACAAGAGATATTAAGCCGCAATGACGTCCGACGCGCGCATTTTCTCCGACGCGCAACACATTTAAAAAAATCATAGCGTGAAAACCGTGGGTTCGATCCGCGTGCCGCTCGAAGGCGATTACAGGGGAGATGCAGCCCTTTCCAAAGAGCCATGAACAGACTTTCTACTCCCAATGAGACAAGAGATATCAAGCCGCAAATACGTCCGACGCGCGTCTATTCTCCGCCGCGCAACACATTTAAAAAAATCGAAGCGTGAAAACCGTGGGTTCGATCCGCGTGCCGCTTAAAGGCGATTACAGGGGAGATGCAGCCCTTTCCAAAGAGCCATGAAAAGACTTTCTACTCCCAAGGAGACAAGAGATATTAAGCCGAAATGACGTCCGACGCGCGCATTTCCTCCGCCGCGCACCACATTTAAAAAAATCATAGCGTGAAAACCGTGGGTTCGATCCGCGTGCCGCTCGAAGGCGATTACAGCGGAGATGCAGCCCTTTCCAAAGAGCCATGAACAGACTTTCTACTCCCAAGGAGACCAGAAATATTAACTTATAAAGCGTTACGCTCCAGTCGGATGAACGAGAAACGCTTGTACAATTGCAACGAATTGGAGGAGAAAGTTTAAACAAACGCGCTGACTTTGAACGCTCACATCTAGGCCGGGCCAACTCCAAATGGCGTGCAACTCGGTGTGCATCACCTCCATGACTGTCCCTAACGAACGCCACCTGCCACGCTTTCGGCCTATCCCTGGCGGCATTAAAAAATCGTAGCGTGATAACGATGGTTCCGATGCGCGTGCCGCTCGAAGGCGATTACAGGGGAGATACAGCCCTTTCCAAAGAGCCATGAACAGACTTTCTACTCCCAAGGAGACAAGAGATATTACGCGCATTTTCTCCGACGCGCACCACGTTTAAAAAATCGTAGCGTGAGAACGGTGGGTCCGATCCGCGTGCCGCTTAAAGGCGATTACAGGGGAGATGCAACCCTTTCCAAAGAGGCATGAACAGACTTCCTACTCCCAAGGAGACAAGAGATATTAAGCCGCAATGACGTCCGACGCGCGCATTTTCTCCGCCGCGCAGCACATTTAAAAAAATCATAGCGTGAAAACCGTGGGTTCGATTCGCGTGCCGCTCGAAGGCGATTACAGGGGAGATGCAGCCCTTTCCAAAGAGGCATGAACAGACTTCCTACTCCCAAGGAGCCCAAAGATATTAAGCCGCAAATACGTCCTACGCGCGTCTTTTCTACGCCGCGCACCACATTTAAAAAATCGTAGCGTAAGAACGGTGGGTCCGATCCGCGTGCCGCTTAAAGGCCATTACAGGGGAGATGCAAACCTTTCCAAAGAGCCATGAAAAGACTTTCTACTCCCAAGGAGACAAGAGATATTAAGCCGCAATGACGTCCGACGCGCGCATTTTCTCCGACGCGCAACACATTTAAAAAAATCATAGCGTGAAAACCGTGGGTTCGATCCGCGTGCCGCTCGAAGGCGATTACAGGGGAGATGCAGCCCTTTCCAAAGAGCCATGAACAGACTTTCTACTCCCAATGAGACAAGAGATATCAAGCCGCAAATACGTCCGGCGCGCGTCTATTCTCCGCCGCGCAACACATTTAAAAAAATCGTAGCGTGAAAACCGTGGGTTCGATCCGCGTGCCGCTTAAAGGCGATTACAGGGGAGATGCAGCCCTTTCCAAAGAGCCATGAAAAGACTTTCTACTCCCAAGGAGACAAGAGATATTAAGCCGAAATGACGTCCGACGCGCGCATTTCCTCCGCCGCGCACCACATTTAAAAAAATCATAGCGTGAAAACCGTGGGTTCGATCCGCGTGCCGCTCGAAGGCGATTACAGGGGAGATGCAGCCCTTTCCAAAGATCCATGAACAGACTTCCTACTCCCAAGGAGACAAGAGATATTAACATATAAAGCGTTACGCTCCAGTCGGATGAGCGAGAAACGCTTGAGCAGTTGCAACGAATTGGAGGAGAAAGTTTAAACAAACGCGCTGACTTTGAACGCTCACATCTAGGTCTGGCCAAGTCCAAATGGCGTGCAACTCGGTGCGCATCACCTCCATGACTGTCCCTAACGAACGCCACCTGCCACGCTTTCGGCCCGTCCCTGGCGGCTTTAAAAAATCGTAGCGTGATAACCGTGGGTCCAATCCGCTTGAAGCTCGAAGGCGATTAGAGGGGAGATGCAGCCCTTTCCAAAGAGCCATGAACAGACTTCCTACTCCCAAGGAGACAAGAGATATTAAGCCACAAATACGTCCGGACCGCGTCTTTTCTCCGCAGCTCACCACATTTAAAAAAATCGTAGCGTGAAAACCGTGGGTTCGATATAGTATACATACAGAGTATATAGTTTGACCAAAAGATCGTGCTGATCTTTGATCTCCTGGTTCTTCATCTCCAGCGCCACTTTCAGACTCATAATGTCCTCCTCTATGGGCTGGTATAACACAGACACGAATCATCACTACAGCCAGTACAATGGAAAGGTGGGAATGTGTACTGAATGTGTACTGACGTTATAAGTGAGAGGTGGTGGTACTGGTGGATGTGTAATGACACTATAAGGGATCTCTACCTGCAGTGACAGTTTGAGCTTCTCAAGTTCTTCCTCCAGAGATTTCTTCTCCTGTTCACAGGACATTTTAATATCTGCCAGAGCAAGTATCATTACTGCTGGATATAACACAGATTGTATATACTACATAATTACTACTGAATATATAAAATATAATATATATACTACTATACATATATTAGTGTCACTTTTATTGGAGCCTAAAGGCTAACATTCATTATTAGTTATGTTAGTATTATTGCATTTCCATAGTACTTACTCTTGATGGACCTGTTATGCTCCTCCTCCTCCTGCTGTTTCTGCAGGAGCTCTGTCTCCTCCTGCTGCTTGTGTTTCAGCATCTCCTGAAGAACCTGCAGCTCCTTCTGCTTCTGCAACCTCAACTCCTTCAGCTGCTCCAACAAACTGTTCTCCAACTCCTCCTTCTCACACCGCAAACACTCCAATCGGGCCACAGGCCCCACTAGTGACACAGAACCACACACACACACAGACACAGACACACACACACACACACACACACACACACACACACACACACACACACACACACACACAGAGAGATAAACAAGTATAAATGTATAATAATTTGTGGATAAAATTATTATGAGATTATTTATAATCAAACGACTACACTACACAACCACTTCTTCCTTTTATTTACATATTATACAGACATTTACAGATATTTACATTTTATTTACCCGCGTGCGTCTCTCTTCTCCAAGGTAGCGGAGAGATATGAAAGGATAAAAGGGGAAAAGAATAAAATGCACGTCGGTTTTAAATTCGCAGGCTACCTGCGCTGAAGGCGTGGAAAACGAGCACGTGACGGAAAGGCTTCCGTACCCGATGGGTCCAAATCACATGCCCAGCAAAGTAGCCTTAAACCTGGACACACAATGGAGACCATTTGACCCTTTAAAATCATACTACAAGCAGACTTCCAGGCCCAAGAGGTCACACAGTCATGCCCAGCAAAGTACCTCTGGGCCTGGGCACACTTCACGCAGTTTGACCGTTTAAATAAAACTAGAAACAGACTTCCTGGCCCAAGAGGTCACACAGTCATGCCCAGCAAGGTTGCTTTAAACGTGGGCACACTTCAGACCGTTTCACTCTTTAAATCATTCAAAGCACCACATTTCAAGGCCCAAGAGGTCACAGAATCATGCCCATCAAAGTAGCTCTGGGCCTGGGCACACTTCACGCAGTTTGACCCTTTAAATAATACTACAACCAGACACATACAGGTGCGCACATATACACAGATACACATTCTGTTTAAATTTCTTCACATCTGCAGACTAGAGTAAGCTGAGGGTATAGTGTTCAACCAGGTACTACATAAACAGTATATAGTATATATACAGAGGATATAGTGTTAAACCAGGTACTACATACAGAGTATATAGTATACATACAGAGTATATAGTTTGACCAAAAGATCGTGCTGATCTTTGATCTCCTGGTTCTTCATCTCCAGCGCCACTTTCAGACTCATAATGTCCTCCTCTATGGGCTGGTATAACCCACACACACGAATCATCACTACAGCCAGTACAATGGAAAGGTGGGAATGTGTACTGAATGTGTACTGACGTTATAAGTGAAAGGTGGAGGTACTGGTGGATGTGTACTGACACTATAAGGGATCTCTACCTGCAGTGACAGTCTGAGCTTCTCAAGTTCTTCCTCCAGAGATTTCTTCTCCTGTTCACAGGCCATTTTCATATCTGCCAGAGCAAGTATCATTACTGCTGGATATAACACAGATTGTATATACTACATAATTACTACTGAATATATAAAATATAATATATATAGTACTATACATATATTAGTATCACTTTTATTGGAGCCTAAAGGCTAACATTCATTATTAGTTATGTTAGTATTATTGCATTTCCATAGTACTTACACTTGATGGACCTGTTATGCTCCTCCTCCTCCTGCTGTTTCTGCAGGAGCTCTGTCTCCTCCTGCTGCTTGTGTTTCAGCATCTCCTGAAGAACCTGCAGCTCCTTCTGCTTCTGCAACCTCAACTCCTTCAGCTGCTCCAACAAACTGTTCTCCAACTCCTCTTTCTCACACCGCAAACACTCCAATCGGGCCACAGGCCCCACTAGTGACACAGAACCACACACACACACACAAACACACACACACACACAAAGAGAGAGATAAACATGTATAAATGTATAAGAATTTGTGGATAACATTATTATGAGATTATTCATAATCAAACGACTACACTACACAACCACTTCTTCCTTTTTTTTACATATTATACAGATATTTACAGATATTTACATTTTATTTACCCGCATGCGTCTCTCTTCTCCAAGGTAGCGGAGAGATATGAAAGGATAAAAGGGGAAAAGAATAAAATGCACGTCGGTTTTAAATTCGCAGGCTACCTGCACTGAAGGCATGGAAAACGAGCACGTGACGGAAAGGCTTCCGTACCCGATGGGTCCAAATCACATGCCCAGCAAAGTAGCCTTAAACCTGGACACACAATGGAGACCATTTGACCCTTTAAAATCATACTACAACCAGACTTCCAGGCCCAAGAGGTCACACAGTCATGCCCAGCAAGGATGCTTTAAACGTGGGCACACTTCAGACCGTTTCACTCTTTAAATCATTCAAAGCACCACATTTCAAGACCCAAGAGGTCACAGAATCATGCCCATCAAAGTAGCTCTGCGCCTGGGCACACTTCACGCAGTTTGACCCTTTAAATAATACTACAACCAGACACATACAGGTGCGCACATATACACAGATACACATTCTGTTTAATTTCTTCACATCTGCAGACTAGAGTAAGCTGAGGGTATAGTGTTAAACCAGGTACTACATAAACAGTATATAGTATATATACAGAGGATATAATGTTAAACCAGGTACTACATACAGAGTATATAGTTTGACCAAAAGATCGTGCTGATCTTTGATCTCCTGGTTCTTCATCTCCAGCGCCACTTTCAGACTCATAATGTCCTCCTCTATGGGCTGGTATAACACAGACACGAATCATCACTACAGCCAGTACAATGGAAAGGTGGGAATGTGTACTGAATGTGTACTGACGTTATAAGTGAGAGGTGGTGGTACTGGTGGATGTGTACTGACAATATAAGGGATCTCTACCTGCAGTGACAGTTTGAGCTTCTCAAGTTCTTCCTCCAGAGATTTCTTCTCCTGTTCACAGGACATTTTAATATCTGCCAGAGCAAGTATCATTACTGCTGGATATAACACAGATTGTATATACTACATAATTACTACTGAATATATAAAATATAATATATATAGTACTATACATATATTAGTGTCACTTTTATTGGAGCCTAAAGGCTAACATTCATTATTAGTTATGTTAGTATTATTGCATTTCCATAGTACTTACTCTTGATGGACCTGTTATGCTCCTCTTCCTCCTGCTGTTTCTGCAGGAGCTCTGTCTCCTCCTGCTGCTTGTGTTTCAGCATCTCCTGAAGAACCTGCAGCTCCTTCTGCTTCTGCAACCTCAACTCCTTCAGCTGCTCCAACAAACTGTTCTCCAACTCCTCCTTCTCACACCGCAAACACTCCAATCGGGCCACAGGCCCCACTAGTGACACAGAACCACACACACACACAGACACAGACACACACACACACACACACACACACACACACACACAGAGAGATAAACATGTATAAATGTATAATAATTTGTGGATAAAATTATTATGAGATTATTTATAATCAAACGACTACACTACACAACCACTTCTTCCTTTTATTTACATATTATACAGATATTTACAGATATTTACATTTTATTTACCCGCGTGCGTCTCTCTTCTCCAAGGTAGCGGAGAGATATGAAAGGATAAAAGGGGAAAAGAATAAAATGCACGTCGGTTTTAAATTCGCAGGCTACCTGCGCTGAAGGCGTGGAAAACGAGCACGTGACGGAAAGGCTTCCGTACCCGATGGGTCCAAATCACATGCCCAGCAAAGCAGCCTTAAACCTGGACACACAATGGAGACCATTTGACCCTTTAAAATCATACTACAAGCAGACTTCCAGGCCCAAGAGGTCACACAGTCATGCCCAGCAAAGTACCTCTGGGCCTGGGCACACTTCACGCAGTTTGACCGTTTAAATAAAACTAGAAACAGACTTCCTGGCCCAAGAGGTCACACAGTCATGCCCAGCAAGGTTGCTTTAAACGTGGGCACACTTCAGACCGTTTCACTCTTTAAATCATTCAAAGCACCACATTTCAAGGCCCAAGAGGTCACAGAATCATGCCCATCAAAGTAGCTCTGGGCCTGGGCACACTTCACGCAGTTTGACCCTTTAAATAATACTACAACCAGACACATACAGGTGCGCACATATACACAGATACACATTCTGTTTAAATTTCTTCACATCTGAAGACTAGAGTAAGCTGAGGGTATAGTGTTAAACCAGGTACTACATAAACAGTATATAGTATATATACAGAGGATATAGTGTTAAACCAGGTACTACATACAGAGTATATAGTATACATACAGAGTATATAGTTTGACCAAAAGATCGTGCTGATCTTTGATCTCCTGGTTCTTCATCTCCAGCGCCACTTTCAGACTCATAAAGTCCTCCTCTATGGGCTGGTATAACACACACACGAATCATCACTACAGCCAGTACAATGGAAAGGTGGGAATGTGTACTGAATGTGTACTGACGTTATAAGTGAGAGGTGGAGGTACTGGTGGATGTGTACTGACACTATAAGGGATCTCTACCTGCAGTGACAGTCTGAGCTTCTCAAGTTCTTCCTCCAGAGATTTCTTCTCCTGTTCACAGGCCATTTTCATATCTGCCAGAGCAAGTATCATTACTGCTGGACATCACACAGATTGTATATACTACGTAATTACTACTGAATATATAAAATATAATATATATAGTACTATACATATATTAGTATCACTTTTATTGGAGCCTAAAGGCTAACATTCATTATTATGTTAGTATTATTGCATTTCCATAGTACTTATTCTTGATGGACCTGTTATGCTCCTCCTCCTCCTGCTGTTTCTGCAGGAGCTCTGTCTCCTCCTGCTGCTTGTGTTTCAGCATCTCCTGAAGAACCTGCAGCTCCTTCTGCTTCTGCAACCTCACATCCTTCAGCTGCTCCAACAAACTGTTCTCCAACTCCTCCTTCTCACACCGCAAACACTCCAATCGGGCCACAGGCACAACTAGTGACACAGAACCACACACACACACAGACACACACACACACACACACAGAGAGAGAGATAAACATGTATAAATGTATAAGAATTTGTGGATAAAATTATTATGAGATTATTTATAATCAAACGACTACACTACACAACCACTTCTTCCTTTTATTTACATATTATACAGATATTTACAGATATTTACATTTTATTTACCCGCATGCGTCTCTCTTCTCCAAGGTAGCGGAGAGATATGAAAGGATAAAAGGGGAAAAGAATAAAATGCACGTCGGTTTTAAATTCGCAGGCTACCTGCACTGAAGGCGTGGAAAACGAGCACGTGACGGAAAGGCTTCCGTACCCGATGGGTCCAAATCACATGCCCAGCAAAGTAGCCTTAAACCTGGACACACAATGGAGACCATTTGACCCTTTAAAATCATACTACAACCAGACTTCCAGGCCCAAGAGGTCACACAGTCATGCCCAGCAAGGATGCTTTAAACGTGGGCACACTTCAGACCGTTTCACTCTTTAAATCATTCAAAGCACCACATTTCAAGACCCAAGAGGTCACAGAATCATGCCCATCAAAGTAGCTCTGCGCCTGGGCACACTTCACGCAGTTTGACCCTTTAAATAATACTACAACCAGACACATACAGGTGCGCACATATACACAGATACACATTCTGTTTAATTTCTTCACATCTGCAGACTAGAGTAAGCTGAGGGTATAGTGTTAAACCAGGTACTACATAAACAGTATATAATATATATACAGAGGATATAATGTTAAACCAGGTACTACATACAGAGTATATAGTTTGACCAAAAGATCGTGCTGATCTTTGATCTCCTGGTTCTTCATCTCCAGCGCCACTTTCAGACTCATAATGTCCTCCTCTATGGGCTGGTATAACACAGACACGAATCATCACTACAGCCAGTACAATGGAAAGGTGGGAATGTGTACTGAATGTGTACTGACGTTATAAGTGAGAGGTGGTGGTACTGGTGGATGTGTACTGACAATATAAGGGATCTCTACCTGCAGTGACAGTTTGAGCTTCTCAAGTTCTTCCTCCAGAGATTTCTTCTCCTGTTCACAGGACATTTTAATATCTGCCAGAGCAAGTATCATTACTGCTGGATATAACACAGATTGTATATACTACATAATTACTACTGAATATATAAAATATAATATATATAGTACTATACATATATTAGTGTCACTTTTATTGGAGCCTAAAGGCTAACATTCATTATTAGTTATGTTAGTATTATTGCATTTCCATAGTACTTACTCTTGATGGACCTGTTATGCTCCTCCTCCTCCTGCTGTTTCTGCAGGAGCTCTGTCTCCTCCTGCTGCTTGTGTTTCAGCATCTCCTGAAGAACCTGCAGCTCCTTCTGCTTCTGCAACCTCAACTCCTTCAGCTGCTCCAACAAACTGTTCTCCAACTCCTCCTTCTCACACCGCAAACACTCCAATCGGGCCACAGGCCCCACTAGTGACACAGAACCACACACACACACAGACACAGACACACACACACACACACACACACACACACACACACAGAGAGATAAACATGTATAAATGTATAATAATTTGTGGATAAAATTATTATGAGATTATTTATAATCAAACGACTACACTACACAACCACTTCTTCCTTTTATTTACATATTATACAGATATTTACAGATATTTACATTTTATTTACCCGCGTGCGTCTCTCTTCTCCAAGGTAGCGGAGAGATATGAAAGGATAAAAGGGGAAAAGAATAAAATGCACGTCGGTTTTAAATTCGCAGGCTACCTGCGCTGAAGGCGTGGAAAACGAGCACGTGACGGAAAGGCTTCCGTACCCGATGGGTCCAAATCACATGCCCAGCAAAGTAGCCTTAAACCTGGACACACAATGGAGACCATTTGACCCTTTAAAATCATACTACAAGCAGACTTCCAGGCCCAAGAGGTCACACAGTCATGCCCAGCAAAGTACCTCTGGGCCTGGGCACACTTCACGCAGTTTGACCGTTTAAATAAAACTAGAAACAGACTTCCTGGCCCAAGAGGTCACACAGTCATGCCCAGCAAGGTTGCTTTAAACGTGGGCACACTTCAGACCGTTTCACTCTTTAAATCATTCAAAGCACCACATTTCAAGGCCCAAGAGGTCACAGAATCATGCCCATCAAAGTAGCTCTGGGCCTGGGCACACTTCACGCAGTTTGACCCTTTAAATAATACTACAACCAGACACATACAGGTGCGCACATATACACAGATACACATTCTGTTTAAATTTCTTCACATCTGAAGACTAGAGTAAGCTGAGGGTATAGTGTTAAACCAGGTACTACATAAACAGTATATAGTATATATACAGAGGATATAGTGTTAAACCAGGTACTACATACAGAGTATATAGTATACATACAGAGTATATAGTTTGACCAAAAGATCGTGCTGATCTTTGATCTCCTGGTTCTTCATCTCCAGCGCCACTTTCAGACTCATAAAGTCCTCCTCTATGGGCTGGTATAACACACACACGAATCATCACTACAGCCAGTACAATGGAAAGGTGGGAATGTGTACTGAATGTGTACTGACGTTATAAGTGAGAGGTGGAGGTACTGGTGGATGTGTACTGACACTATAAGGGATCTCTACCTGCAGTGACAGTCTGAGCTTCTCAAGTTCTTCCTCCAGAGATTTCTTCTCCTGTTCACAGGCCATTTTCATATCTGCCAGAGCAAGTATCATTACTGCTGGACATCACACAGATTGTATATACTACGTAATTACTACTGAATATATAAAATATAATATATATAGTACTATACATATATTAGTATCACTTTTATTGGAGCCTAAAGGCTAACATTCATTATTATGTTAGTATTATTGCATTTCCATAGTACTTACTCTTGATGGACCTGTTATGCTCCTCCTCCTCCTGCTGTTTCTGCAGGAGCTCTGTCTCCTCCTGCTGCTTGTGTTTCAGCATCTCCTGAAGAACCTGCAGCTCCTTCTGCTTCTGCAACCTCACATCCTTCAGCTGCTCCAACAAACTGTTCTCCAACTCCTCCTTCTCACACCGCAAACACTCCAATCGGGCCACAGGCACAACTAGTGACACAGAACCACACACACACACAGACACACACACACACACACACAGAGAGAGAGATAAACATGTATAAATGTATAAGAATTTGTGGATAAAATTATTATGAGATTATTTATAATCAAATGACTACACTACACAACCACTTCTTCCTTTTATTTACATATTATACAGATATTTACAGATATTTACATTTTATTTACCCGCGTGCGTCTCTCTTCTCCAAGGTAGCGGAGAGATATGAAAGGATAAAAGGGGAAAAGAATAAAATGCACGTCGGTTTTAAATTCGCAGGCTACCTGCGCTGAAGGCGAATAAAACGAGCACTTGAGGGAAAGGCTTCCGTACCCGATGGGTCCAAATCACATGCCCAGCAAAGTAGCCTTAAACCTGGACACACAATGGAGACCATTTGACCCTTTAAAATCATACTACAACCAGACTTCCAGGCCCAAGAGGTCACACAGTCATGCCCAGCAAGGATGCTTTAAACGTGGGCACACTTCAGACCGTTTCACTCTTTAAATCATTCAAAGCACCACATTTCAAGACCCAAGAGGTCACAGAATCATGCCCATCAAAGTAGCTCTGCGCCTGGGCACACTTCACGCAGTTTGACCCTTTAAATAATACTACAACCAGACACATACAGGTGCGCACATATACACAGATACACATTCTGTTTAATTTCTTCACATCTGCAGACTAGAGTAAGCTGAGGGTATAGTGTTAAACCAGGTACTACATAAACAGTATATAATATATATACAGAGGATATAATGTTAAACCAGGTACTACATACAGAGTATATAGTTTGACCAAAAGATCGTGCTGATCTTTGATCTCCTGGTTCTTCATCTCCAGCGCCACTTTCAGACTCATAATGTCCTCCTCTATGGGCTGGTATAACACAGACACGAATCATCACTACAGCCAGTACAATGGAAAGGTGGGAATGTGTACTGAATGTGTACTGACGTTATAAGTGAGAGGTGGTGGTACTGGTGGATGTGTACTGACAATATAAGGGATCTCTACCTGCAGTGACAGTTTGAGCTTCTCAAGTTCTTCCTCCAGAGATTTCTTCTCCTGTTCACAGGACATTTTAATATCTGCCAGAGCAAGTATCATTACTGCTGGATATAACACAGATTGTATATACTACATAATTACTACTGAATATATAAAATATAATATATATAGTACTATACATATATTAGTGTCACTTTTATTGGAGCCTAAAGGCTAACATTCATTATTAGTTATGTTAGTATTATTGCATTTCCATAGTACTTACTCTTGATGGACCTGTTATGCTCCTCCTCCTCCTGCTGTTTCTGCAGGAGCTCTGTCTCCTCCTGCTGCTTGTGTTTCAGCATCTCCTGAAGAACCTGCAGCTCCTTCTGCTTCTGCAACCTCAACTCCTTCAGCTGCTCCAACAAACTGTTCTCCAACTCCTCCTTCTCACACCGCAAACACTCCAATCGGGCCACAGGCCCCACTAGTGACACAGAACCACACACACACACAGACACAGACACACACACACACACACACACACACACACACACACAGAGAGATAAACATGTATAAATGTATAATAATTTGTGGATAAAATTATTATGAGATTATTTATAATCAAACGACTACACTACACAACCACTTCTTCCTTTTATTTACATATTATACAGATATTTACAGATATTTACATTTTATTTACCCGCGTGCGTCTCTCTTCTCCAAGGTAGCGGAGAGATATGAAAGGATAAAAGGGGAAAAGAATAAAATGCACGTCGGTTTTAAATTCGCAGGCTACCTGCGCTGAAGGCGTGGAAAACGAGCACGTGACGGAAAGGCTTCCGTACCCGATGGGTCCAAATCACATGCCCAGCAAAGTAGCCTTAAACCTGGACACACAATGGAGACCATTTGACCCTTTAAAATCATACTACAAGCAGACTTCCAGGCCCAAGAGGTCACACAGTCATGCCCAGCAAAGTACCTCTGGGCCTGGGCACACTTCACGCAGTTTGACCGTTTAAATAAAACTAGAAACAGACTTCCTGGCCCAAGAGGTCACACAGTCATGCCCAGCAAGGTTGCTTTAAACGTGGGCACACTTCAGACCGTTTCACTCTTTAAATCATTCAAAGCACCACATTTCAAGGCCCAAGAGGTCACAGAATCATGCCCATCAAAGTAGCTCTGGGCCTGGGCACACTTCACGCAGTTTGACCCTTTAAATAATACTACAACCAGACACATACAGGTGCGCACATATACACAGATACACATTCTGTTTAAATTTCTTCACATCTGAAGACTAGAGTAAGCTGAGGGTATAGTGTTAAACCAGGTACTACATAAACAGTATATAGTATATATACAGAGGATATAGTGTTAAACCAGGTACTACATACAGAGTATATAGTATACATACAGAGTATATAGTTTGACCAAAAGATCGTGCTGATCTTTGATCTCCTGGTTCTTCATCTCCAGCGCCACTTTCAGACTCATAAAGTCCTCCTCTATGGGCTGGTATAACACACACACGAATCATCACTACAGCCAGTACAATGGAAAGGTGGGAATGTGTACTGAATGTGTACTGACGTTATAAGTGAGAGGTGGAGGTACTGGTGGATGTGTACTGACACTATAAGGGATCTCTACCTGCAGTGACAGTCTGAGCTTCTCAAGTTCTTCCTCCAAAGATTTCTTCTCCTGTTCACAGGCCATTTTCATATCTGCCAGAGCAAGTATCATTACTGCTGGACATCACACAGATTGTATATACTACGTAATTACTACTGAATATATAAAATATAATATATATAGTACTATACATATATTAGTATCACTTTTATTGGAGCCTAAAGGCTAACATTCATTATTATGTTAGTATTATTGCATTTCCATAGTACTTACTCTTGATGGACCTGTTATGCTCCTCCTCCTCCTGCTGTTTCTGCAGGAGCTCTGTCTCCTCCTGCTGCTTGTGTTTCAGCATCTCCTGAAGAACCTGCAGCTCCTTCTGCTTCTGCAACCTCACATCCTTCAGCTGCTCCAACAAACTGTTCTCCAACTCCTCCTTCTCACACCGCAAACACTCCAATCGGGCCACAGGCACAACTAGTGACACAGAACCACACACACACACAGACACACACACACACACACACAGAGAGAGAGATAAACATGTATAAATGTATAAGAATTTGTGGATAAAATTATTATGAGATTATTTATAATCAAACGACTACACTACACAACCACTTCTTCCTTTTATTTACATATTATACAGATATTTACAGATATTTACATTTTATTTACCCGCGTGCGTCTCTCTTCTCCAAGGTAGCGGAGAGATATGAAAGGATAAAAGGGGAAAAGAATAAAATGCACGTCGGTTTTAAATTCGCAGGCTACCTGCGCTGAAGGCGAATAAAACGAGCACTTGAGGGAAAGGCTTCCGTACCCGATGGGTCCAAATCACATGCCCAGCAAAGTAGCCTTAAACCTGGACACACAATGGAGACCATTTGACCCTTTAAAATCATACTAAAACCAGACTTCCAGGCCCAAGAGGTCACACAGTCATGCCCAGCAAAGTAGCTCTGGGCCTGGGCACACTTCACGCAGTTTGACCGTTTAAATAAAACTAGAAACAGACTTCCTGGCCCAAGAGGTCACAGAGTCATGCCTGGGTCTGGGCACACTTCACGCAGTTTGACCCTTTAAATAAAACTACAACCAGACACATACAGGTGCGCACATATACACAGATACACATTCTGTTTAATTTCTTCACATCTGCAGACTAGAGTAAGCTGAGGGTATAGTGTTAAACCAGGTACTACATAAACAGTATATAATATATATACAGAGGATATAATGTTAAACCAGGTACTACATACAGAGTATATAGTTTGACCAAAAGATCGTGCTGATCTTTGATCTCCTGGTTCTTCATCTCCAGCACCACTTTCAGACTCATGTCCTCCTCTATGGGCTTGTATAACACACACACACACACACACACACACACACACACACACACAAATTAGCAAGCCATATAGTGTAGAAATAGATAGATGTTATTCAGGGACCTCATTTATAAAACTTTGTGGATTCCAAAGTGAAAGTGTGTGTATTCTGCACAAATAACAGGAAATGGCATATACCCCCCAAAAACTTAGATTTCTAAAGCCTCGAGTCTGAATTATTGGGAGATAGAGGCGACAATGCAGCGCTAAAGACAAAAAAGGTATTTTAACCACAGGTATGAGTGCCAGCACCAGCAACCGCAGGTGTGAGTGGCATTATATTTACATTTACCCTCCACATCCTTTGTGTCTGTGTATTCGTCCTCGATGCGTCCAGCACACCAGCTCCAGAAACGCCTCATTTTTCCTCTGTCCTCTTCAGTGTCTTTCCACAGACTGATCTGTAAAGGTGTTCATGGGATTCCCCTCACGTGTGACATCGGGCCACAGGACATATGGGGTTCTAAAGTTCCAAGAGCGTAGATGAGTTGTTTTTCTTTGAATTTCCTAATTTCATTGCTGCCATAGCAACAACTGGCAATGCAAACAGACGTGTCATTAATGCAGTGACTCTACCTCAACCTGGATTGATCAACCATGTACGGCTCACCGGAGACTGTGATACGTATAACATCCCAAAGTGTACTTAATTCTGAGCAAAATCTAACTAGCCTCATTACTGCTGAACTATGAGGGGCCATTTAGGGAGAAATCAGGGAAACACTACTTGTATATACATATGAAACATTTTCACATAAATAGCCTACTACTTACATTTGTGTATAATAATTTAAACTCGCATATACACGCACTTGCCCACTCAATCTCTGGTGCGTAAACAAAGAGTTGCACTATGCTTATGTTGGTATGGGGGTGTCTGTGTGTATATAACAATTTTCAGTGCGCCCGGAAGTCATTTCATTGTCATTTCAAGGCAGATATTTAACATGTGTACAGTGCGTATAATAGACAGAGGAAGACTGTTGAACTATTAATATTAGGACGGTTATTGACATCTGTGTAATGAGTAGTGCTTCTCTTAATGACAACTGTAACTGTTTTCCCATATAGAATTGTGTGCCTTATATTGTTTGGAGGAACTTTTTCTTCTCATTTAGAAATATGTGGACTAAGTGCTCAGATTGTCTTATTACTTATTATGCTCAGTCTCACCATTTTTGGCAGATTTCACCACGTTATTACGAACGTGGATACGTTATCTTATAATTATAAGCAGTGTGAGATGTGAAGCTAAGCGAAGCACATGTGCAGAATTTCTAACAATAGCCTGTTTTGTATAGCCTGGCTAACTGACCAATCAGTGAAATTAAATGTGGTTGCTGAGCCTGTTGCAGCTGGGTCAATTTAATTTGATTTCATTGTGTTTAATTTTAAACTCAGCTGCGTGCCATGAGACACAAGTTAATCTGAGCATTTTTTGTTCTAACGCCGACTTAACCTAGCCATGTTTTACAGATATCTTGAAATAATTGAGGTTCATCGCTAGAGGGTGCTGTTCATCTTTTTTTTTTCTTTTCTTCTATTATTGATCAGGAAAAAACGATAAAATAGAGAATTTGTGGATAAAATTATTATGAGATTATTTATAATCAAACGACTACACTACACAACCACTTCTTCCTTTTATTTACATATTATACAGATATTTACATTTTATTTACCCGCGTGCGTCTCTCTTCTCCAATGTAGCGGAGAGATATGAAAGGATAAAAGGGGAAAAGAATAAAATGCACGTCGGTTTTAAATTCGCAGGCTACCTGCGCTGAAGGCGTGGAAAACGAGCACGTGACGGAAAGGCTTCCGTACCCCATGGGTCCAAATCACATGCCCAGCAAAGTAGCCTTAAACCTGGACACACAATGGAGACCATTTGACCCTTTAAAATCATACTACAACCAGACTTCCAGGCCCAAGAGGTCACACAGTCATGCCCAGCAAAGTAGCTCTGGGCCTGGGCACACTTCACGCAGTTTGACCGTTTAAATAAAACTAGAAACAGACTTCCTGGCCCAAGAGGTCACACAGTCATGCCCAGCAAGGTTACTTTAAACGTGAGCACACTTCAGACCGTTTCACTCTTTAAATCGTTCAAAGCACCACATTTCAAGGCCCAAGAGGTCACACAGTCATGCCCAGCAAAGTAGCTCTGGGCCTGGGCACACTTCATGCAATTTGACCCTTTAAATAATACTACAACCAGACTTCCAGGCACAAGAGGTCACACAGTCATGCCCAGCAAGGTTACTTTAAACGTGGGCACACTTCAGACCGTTTCACTCTTTAAATCATTCAAAGCACCACATTTCAAGGCCCAAGAGGTCACAGAATCATGCCCATCAAAGTAGCTCTGGGCCTGGGCACACTTCACGCAGTTTGACCGTTTAAATAAAACTAGAAACAGACTTCCTGGCCCAAGAGGTCACAGTCATACCCAGCAAAGTACGTTTAAACCTGGAAACAAATCAGATCCTTTCTGTCATTCAAAGGAATGGGCCTGCAACTCACAACCACATCCCCAGTGAAGCGCACCGTCACCCAGCCACACTACCCCACCTTGCCCGTCCTGGAACAACCACACCTCCAGGGCACCACATGCCAATCTCTCATGCCCAGCAAACTGCAACCTCACGCAGCCAGGCCACACACTGTCTCCCCTTGTACCGTCCAGGGACGAACTCCTCCACAAACCTGGTGTTCACGCACACACACGCAATTACAACGAATTGGTGGAGAACTTTGAAACAAACGTGCTGACTTTGAATACTCACATCTAGGCTGGGCCAGGTCCAAATGGCCTGCAGCTCGGTGCGCATTAACTGCTTGACTGTCCGTCACGAACACCACCTGCCAAGCGTTCGTTCCGTCCCTGGCGGATTTTAAAAAATCGTAGCGTGAGAACGATGGTTCCGATCCGCGTGCCGCTTAAAGGCGATTACAGGGGAGATGCAGCCCTTTCCAAAGAGCCATGAAAAGACTTTCTACTCGAAATGAGACAAGAGACATTAAGCCGAAATGACGTCCGACGCGCGCATTTTCTCCGGCGCGCACCACATTTAAAAAAATCATAGCGTGAAAACCGTGGGTTCGATCCGCGTGCCGCTCGAAGGCGATTACAGGGGAGATGCAGCCCTTTCCAAAGAGGCATGAACAGACTTCCTACTCCCAAGGAGCCCAAAGATATTAAGCCGCAAATACGTCCTACGCGCGTCTTTTCTACGCCGCGCACCACATTTAAAAAATCGTATCGGAAGAACGGTGGGTCCAATCCGCGTGCCGCTTAAAGGCGATTACAAGGGAGATGCAAACCTTTCCAAAGAGCCATGAAAAGACTTTCTACTCCCAAGGAGACAATAGATATTAAGCCGAAATGACGTCCGACGCGCGCATTTTCTCCGACGCGCACCACATTTAAAAAAATCATAGCGTGAAAACCGTGGGTTCGATCCGCGTGCCGCTCGAAGGCGATTACAGCGGAGATGCAGCCCTTTCCAAAGAGCCATGAAAAGACTTTCTGCTCCCAAGGAGACAAGAGATATTAAGCCGAAATGACGTCCGACGCGCGCATTTCCTCCGCCGCGCACCACATTTAAAAAAATCATAGCGTGAAAACCGTGGGTTCGATCCGCGTGCCGCTCGAAGGCGATTACAGGGGAGATGCAGCCCTTTCCAAAGAGCCATGAACAGACTTTCTACACCCAATGAGACAAGAGATATTAAGCCGCAAATACGTCCGGCGCGCGTCTTTTCTCCGCCGCGCAACACATTTAAAAAAAATCGTAGCGTGAAAAACGTGGGTTCGATCCGCGTGCCGCTCGAAGGTGATTACAGGGGAGATGCAGCCCTTTCCAAAGAGCCATGAACAGACTTTCTACTCCCAAGGAGCCCAAAGATATTAAGCCGCAAATAAGTCCTACGCGCGTCTTTTCTACGCCTCGCACCACATTTAAAAAATCGTAGCGTAAGAACGGTGGGTCCGATCCGCGTGCCGCTTAAAGGCGATTACAGGGGAGATGCAAACCTTTCCAAAGAGCCATGAACAGACTTTCTACTCCCAATGAGACAAGAGATATCAAGCCGCAAATACGTCCGGCGCGCGTCTATTCTCCGCCGCGCACCACATTTAAAAAATCGTAGCGTAAGAACGGTGGGTTCGATCCGCGTGCCGCTTAAAGGCGATTACAGGGGAGATGCAGCCCTTTCCAAAGAGCCATGAAAAGACTTTCTACTCCCAAGGAGACAAGATATATTAAGCCGAAATGACGTCCGACGCGCGCATTTCCTCCGCCGCGCACCACATTTAAAAAAATCATAGCGTGAAAACCGTGGGTTCGATCCGCGTGCCGCTCGAAGGCGATTACAGGGGAGATGCAGCCCTTTCCAAAGAGGCATGAACAGACTTCCTACTCCCAAGGAGCCCAAAGATATTAAGCCGCAAATACGTCCTACGCGCGTCTTTTCTACGCCGCGCACCACATTTAAAAAATCGTATCGGAAGAACGGTGGGTCCAATCCGCGTGCCGCTTAAAGGCGATTACAAGGGAGATGCAAACCTTTCCAAAGAGCCATGAAAAGACTTTCTATTCCCAAGGAGACAATAGATATTAAGCCGAAATGACGTCCGACGCGCGCATTTTCTCCGCCGCGCACCACATTTAAAAAAATCATAGCGTGAAAACCGTGGGTTCGATCCGCGTGCCGCTCGAAGGCGATTACAGCGGAGATGCAGCCCTTTCCAAAGAGCCATGAAAAGACTTTCTACTCCCAATGAGACAAGAGATATTAAGCCGCAAATACGTCCGGCGCGCGTCTTTTCTCCGCCGCGCAACACATTTAAAAAAAATCGTAGCGTGAAAAACGTGGGTTCGATCCGCGTGCCGCTCGAAGGCGATTACAGGGGAGATGCATCCCTTTCAAAAGAGCCATGAACAGACTTTCTACTCCCAAGGAGACCAGAAATATTAACATATAAATCGTTACGCTCCAGTCGGATGAACGAGAAACGCTTGTACAATTGCAACGAATTGGAGGAGAAAGTTTAAACAAACGCGCTGACTTTGAACGCTCACATCTAGGCCGGGCCAACTCCAAATGGCGTGCAACTCGGTGCGCATCACCTCCATGACTGTCGCTAACGAACGCCACCTGCCACGCTTTCGGCCTATCCCTGGCGGCATTAAAAAATCGTAGCGTGATAACGATGGTTCCGATGCGCGTGCCGCTCGAAGGCGATTACAGGGGAGATACAGCCCTTTCCAAAGAGCCATGAACAGACTTTCTACTCCCAAGGAGACAAGAGATATTACGCGCATTTTCTCCGACGCGCACCACGTTTAAAAAATCGTAGCGTGAGAACGGTGGGTCCGATCCGCGTGCCGCTTAAAGGCGATTACAGGGGAGATGCATCCCTTTCCAAAGAGCCATGAACAGACTTTCTACTCCCAAGGACACCAGAGATATTAACAGATAAAGCGTTACGCTCCAGTCGGATGAGCGAGAAACGCTTGTACAATTGCAACGAATTGGAGGAGAAAGTTTAAACAAACGCGCTGACTTTGAAGGCTCACATCTAGGCCGGGCCAGGTCCAAATGGCCTGCAACTCGGTCCGCATCACGTCCATGACTTTTCCTAACGAACGCCACCTGCCAAGCTTTCGGCCCGTCCCTGTCGGCATTAAAAAATCGTAGCGTGATAACGATGGTTCCGATCCGCGTGCCGCGCGAAGGCGATTACAGGGGAGATGCAGCCCTTTCCAAAGAGCCATGAACAGACTTTCTACTCCCAAGGAGCCCAAAGATATTAAGCCGCAAATAAGTCCTACGCGCGTCTTTTCTACGCCGCGCACCACATTTAAAAAATCGTAGCGTAAGAACGGTGGGTCCGATCCGCGTGCCGCTTAAAGGCGATTACAGGGGAGATGCAACCCTTTCCAAAGAGCCATGAAAAGACTTTCTACTCCCAAGGAGACAAGAGATTTAAGCCGAAATGACGTCCGACGCGCGCATTTTCTCCGACGCGCAACACATTTAAAAAAATCGTAGCGTGAAAACCGTGGGTTCGATCGGCGTGCCGCTCGAAGGCGATTACAGGGGAGATGCAGCCCTTTCCAAAGATCCATGAACAGACTTCCTACTCCCAAGGAGACAAGAGATATTAACATATAAAGCGTTACGCTCCAGTCGGATGAGCGAGAAACGCTTGAGCAGTTGCAACGAATTGGAGGAGAAACTTTAAACAAACGCGCTGACTTTGAACGCTCACATCTAGGTCTGGCCAAGTCCAAATGGCGTGCAACTCGGTGCGCATCACCTCCATGACTGTCCCTAACGAACGCCACCTGCCACGCTTTCGGCCCGTCCCTGGCGGCTTTAAAAAATCGTAGCGTGATAACCGTGGGTCCAATCCGCTTGAAGCTCGAAGGCGATTAGAGGGGAGATGCAGCCCTTTCCAAAGAGCCATGAACAGACTTCCTACTCCCAAGGAGACAAGAGATATTAAGCCACAAATACGTCCGGACCGCGTCTTTTCTCCGCAGCTCACCACATTTAAAAAAATCGTAGCGTGAAAACCGTGGGTTCGATATAGTATACATACAGAGTATATAGTTTGACCAAAAGATCGTGCTGATCTTTGATCTCCTGGTTCTTCATCTCCAGCGCCACTTTCAGACTCATAATGTCCTCCTCTATGGGCTGGTATAACACAGACACGAATCATCACTACAGCCAGTACAATGGAAAGGTGGGAATGTGTACTGAATGTGTACTGACGTTATAAGTGAGAGGTGGTGGTACTGGTGGATGTGTACTGACACTATAAGGGATCTCTACCTGCAGTGACAGTTTGAGCTTCTCAAGTTCTTCCTCCAGAGATTTCTTCTCCTGTTCACAGGCCATTTTCATATCTGCCAGAGCAAGTATCATTACTGCTGGATATAACACAGATTGTATATACTACATAATTACTGCTGAATATATAAAATATAATATATATAGTACTATACATATATTAGTGTCACTTTTATTGGAGCCTAAAGGCTAGCATTCATTATTAGTTATGTTAGTATTATTGCATTTCCATAGTACTTACTCTTGATGGACCTGTTATGCTCCTCCTCCTCCTGCTGTTTCTGCAGGAGCTCTGTCTCCTCCTGCTGCTTGTGTTTCAGCATCTCCTGAAGAACCTGCAGCTCCTTCTGCTTCTGCAACCTCAACTCCTTCAGCTGCTCCAACAAACTGTTCTCCAACTCCTCCTTCTCACACCGCAAACACTCCAATCGGGCCACAGGCCCCACTAGTGACACAGAACCACACACACACACACACACACAAAGAGAGAGATAAACATGTATAAATGTATAAGAATTTGTGGATAAAATTATTATGAGATTATTTATAATCAAACGACTACACTACACAACCACATCTTCCTTTTATTTACATATTATACAGATATTTAGAGATATTTACATTTTATTTACCCGCGTGCGTCTCTCTTCTCCAAGGTAGCGGAGAGATATGAAAGGATAAAAGGGGAAAAGAATAAAATGCACGTCGGTTTTAAATTCGCAGGCTACCTGCGCTGAAGGCGTGGAAAACGAGCACGTGACGGAAAGGCTTCCGTACCCGATGGGTCCAAATCACATGCCCAGCAAAGTAGCCTTAAACCTGGACACGCAATGGAGAGCATTTGACCCTTTAAAATCATACTACAACCAGACTTCCAGGCCCAAGAGGTCACACAGCCATGCCCAGCAAAGTAGCTCTGGGCCTGGGCACACTTCACGCAGTTTGACCGTTTAAATAAAACTAGAAACAGACTTCCTGGCCCAAGAGGTCACAGTCATACCCAGCAAAGTACGTTTAAACCTGGAAACAAATCAGATCCTTTCTGTCATTCAAAGGAATGGGCCTGCAACTCACAACCACATCCCCAGTGAAGCGCACCGTCACCCAGCCACACTACCCCACCTTGCCCGTCCTGGAACAACCACACCTCCAGGGCACCACATGCCAATCTCTCATGCCCAGCAAACTGCAACCTCACGCAGCCAGGCCACACACTGTCTCCCCTTGTACAGTCCAAGGATGAACTCCTCCACAAACCTGGTGTTCACGCGCACACACGCAATTACAACGAATTGGTGGAGAACTTTGAAACAAACGTGCTGACTTTGAATACTCACATCTAGGCTGGGCCAGGTCCAAATGGCCTGCAGCTCGGTGCGCATTAACTGCTTGACTGTCCGTCACGAACGCCACCTGCCAAGCGTTCGTTCCGTCCCTGGCGGATTTTAAAAAATCATAGCGTGAGAACGATGGGTCCGATCCGCGTGCCGCTTAAAGGCGATTACAGGGGAGATGCAACCCTTTCCAAAGAACCATGAAAAGACTTTCTACTCCCAAGGAAACGAGATATTAAGCCGCAATGACATCCGACGCGCGCATTTTCTCCGCCGCGCAGCACATTTAAAAAAATCATAGCGTGAAAACCGTGGGTTCGATCCGCGTGCCGCTCGAAGGCGATTACAGGGGAGATGCAGCCCTTTCCAAAGAGGCATGAACAGACTTCCTACTCCCAAGGAGCCCAAAGATATTAAGCCGCAAATACGTCCTACGAGCATCTTTTCTACGCCGCGCACCACATTTAAAAAATCGTATCGGAAGAACGGTGGGTCCAATCCGCGTGCCGCTTAAAGGCGATTACAAGGGAGATGCAAACCTTTCCAAAGAGCCATGAAAAGACTTTCTACTCCCAAGGAGACAATAGATATTAAGCCGAAATGACGTCCGACGCGCGCATTTTCTCCGACGCGCACCACATTTAAAAAAATCATAGCGTGAAAACCGTGGGTTCGATCCGCGTGCCGCTCGGAGGCGATTACAGCGGAGATGCAGCCCTTTCCAAAGAGCCATGAAAAGACTTTCTACTCCCAAGGAGACAAGAGATATTAAGCCGAAATGACGTCCGACGCGCGCATTTCCTCCGCCGCGCACCACATTTAAAAAAATCATAGCGTGAAAACCGTGGGTTCGATCCGCGTGCCGCTCGAAGGCGATTACAGGGGAGATGCAGCCCTTTCCAAAGAGCCATGAACAGACTTTCTACTCCCAAGGAGACCAGAAATATTAACTTATAAAGCGTTACGCTCCAGTCGGATGAACGAGAAACGCTTGTACAATTGCAACGAATTGGAGGAGAAAGCTTAAACAAACGCGCTGACTTTGAACGCTCACATCTAGGCCGGGCCAACTCCAAATGGCGTGCAACTCGGTGTGCATCACCTCCATGACTGTCCCTAACGAACGCCACCTGCCACGCTTTCGGCCTATCCCTGGCGGCATTAAAAAATCGTAGCGTGATAACGATGGTTCCGATGCGCGTGCCGCTCGAAGGCGATTACAGGGGAGATACAGCCCTTTCCAAAGAGCCATGAACAGACTTTCTACTCCCAAGGAGACAAGAGATATTACGCGCATTTTCTCCGACGCGCACCACGTTTAAAAAATCGTAGCGTGAGAACGGTGGGTCCGATCCGCGTGCCGCTTAAAGGCGATTACAGGGGAGATGCAAACCCTTTCCAAAGAGGCATGAACAGACTTCCTACTCCCAAGGAGACAAGAGATATTAAGCCGCAATGACGTCCGACGCGCGCATTTTCTCCGCCGCGCAGCACATTTTAAAAAATCATAGCGTGAAAACCGTGGGTTCGATCCGCGTGCCGCTCGAAGGCGATTACAGGGGAGATGGAGCCCTTTCCAAAGAGGCATGAACAGACTTCCTACTCCCAAGGAGCCCAAAGATATTAAGCCGCAAATACGTCCTACGCGCGACTTTTCTACGCCGCGCACCACATTTAAAAAATCGTAGCGTAAGAACGGTGGGTCCGATCCGCGTGCCGCTTAAAGGCGATTACAGGGGAGATGCAAACCTTTCCAAAGAGCCATGAAAAGACTTTCTACTCCCAAGGAGACAAGAGATATTAAGCCGCAATGACGTCCGACGCGCGCATTTTCTCCGACGCGCAACACATTTAAAAAAATCATAGCGTGAAAACCGTGGGTTCGATCCGCGTGCCGCTCGAAGGCGATTACAGGGGAGATGCAGCCCTTTCCAAAGAGCCATGAACAGACTTTCTACTCCCAATGAGACAAGAGATATCAAGCCGCAAATACGTCCGGCGCGCGTCTATTCTCCGCCGCGCAACACATTTAAAAAAATCGAAGCGTGAAAACCGTGGGTTCGATCCGCGTGCCGCTTAAAGGCGATTACAGGGGAGATGCAGCCCTTTCCAAAGAGCCATGAAAAGACTTTCTACTCCCAAGGAGACAAGAGATATTAAGCCGAAATGACGTCCGACGCGCGCATTTCCTCCGCCGCGCACCACATTTAAAAAAATCATAGCGTGAAAACCGTGGGTTCGATCCGCGTGCCGCTCGAAGGCGATTACAGCGGAGATGCAGCCCTTTCCAAAGAGCCATGAAAAGACTTTCTACTCCCAAGGAGACAATAGATATTAAGCCGAAATGACGTCCGACGCGCGCATTTTCTCCGACGCGCACCACATTTAAAAAAATCATAGCGTGAAAACCGTGGGTTCGATCCGCGTGCCGCTCGAAGGCGATTACAGCGGAGATGCAGCCCTTTCCAAAGAGCCATGAAAAGACTTTCTACTCCCAAGGAGACAAGAGATATTAAGCCGAAATGACGTCCGACGCGCGCATTTCCTCCGCCGCGCACCACATTTAAAAAAATCATAGCGTGAAAACCGTGGGTTCGATCCGCGTGCCGCTCGAAGGCGATTACAGGGGAGATGCAGCCCTTTCCAAAGAGCCATGAACAGACTTTCTACTCCCAAGGAGACCAGAAATATTAACTTATAAAGCGTTACGCTCCAGTCGGATGAACGAGAAACGCTTGTACAATTGCAACGAATTGGAGGAGAAAGCTTAAACAAACGCGCTGACTTTGAACGCTCACATCTAGGCCGGGCCAACTCCAAATGGCGTGCAACTCGGTGTGCATCACCTCCATGACTGTCCCTAACGAACGCCACCTGCCACGCTTTCGGCCTATCCCTGGCGGCATTAAAAAATCGTAGCGTGATAACGATGGTTCCGATGCGCGTGCCGCTCGAAGGCGATTACAGGGGAGATACAGCCCTGTCCAAAGAGCCATGAACAGACTTTCTACTCCCAAGGAGACAAGAGATATTACGCGCATTTTCTCCGACGCGCACCACGTTTAAAAAATCGTAGCGTGAGAACGGTGGGTCCGATCCGCGTGCCGCTTAAAGGCGATTACAGGGGAGATGCAACCCTTTCCAAAGAGGCATGAACAGACTTCCTACTCCCAAGGAGACAAGAGATATTAAGCCGCAATGACGTCCGACGCGCGCATTTTCTCCGCCGCGCAGCACATTTAAAAAATCGTATCGGAAGAACGGTGGGTCCAATCCGCGTGCCGCTTAAAGGCGATTACAAGGGAGATGCAAACCTTTCCAAAGAGCCATGAAAAGACTTTCTACTCCCAAGGAGACAATAGATATTAAGCCGAAATGACGTCCGACGCGCGCATTTTCTCCGACGCGCACCACATTTAAAAAAATCATAGCGTGAAAACCGTGGGTTCGATCCGCGTGCCGCTCGAAGGCGATTACAGCGGAGATGCAGCCCTTTCCAAAGAGCCATGAAAAGACTTTCTACTCCCAAGGAGACAAGAGATATTAAGCCGAAATGACGTCCGACGCGCGCATTTCCTCCGCCGCGCACCACATTTAAAAAAATCATAGCGTGAAAACCGTGGGTTCGATCCGCGTGCCGCTCGAAGGCGATTACAGGGGAGATGCAGCCCTTTCCAAAGAGCCATGAACAGACTTTCTACTCCCAAGGAGACCAGAAATATTAACTTATAAAGCGTTACGCTCCAGTCGGATGAACGAGAAACGCTTGTACAATTGCAACGAATTGGAGGAGAAAGCTTAAACAAACGCGCTGACTTTGAACGCTCACATCTAGGCCGGGCCAACTCCAAATGGCGTGCAACTCGGTGTGCATCACCTCCATGACTGTCCCTAACGAACGCCACCTGCCACGCTTTCGGCCTATCCCTGGCGGCATTAAAAAATCGTAGCGTGATAACGATGGTTCCGATGCGCGTGCCGCTCGAAGGCGATTACAGGGGAGATACAGCCCTTTCCAAAGAGCCATGAACAGACTTTCTACTCCCAAGGAGACAAGAGATATTACGCGCATTTTCTCCGACGCGCACCACGTTTAAAAAATCGTAGCGTGAGAACGGTGGGTCCGATCCGCGTGCCGCTTAAAGGCGATTACAGGGGAGATGCAACCCTTTCCAAAGAGGCATGAACAGACTTCCTACTCCCAAGGAGACAAGAGATATTAAGCCGCAATGACGTCCGACGCGCGCATTTTCTCCGCCGCGCAGCACATTTAAAAAAATCATAGCGTGAAAACCGTGGGTTCGATCCGCGTGCCGCTCGAAGGCGATTACAGGGGAGATGGAGCCCTTTCCAAAGAGGCATGAACAGACTTCCTACTCCCAAGGAGCCCAAAGATATTAAGCCGCAAATACGTCCTACGCGCGTCTTTTCTACGCCGCGCACCACATTTAAAAAATCGTAGCGTAAGAACGGTGGGTCCGATCCGCGTGCCGCTTAAAGGCGATTACAGGGGAGATGCAAACCTTTCCAAAGAGCCATGAAAAGACTTTCTACTCCCAAGGAGACAAGAGATATTAAGCCGCAATGACGTCCGACGCGCGCATTTTCTCCGACGCGCAACACATTTAAAAAAATCATAGCGTGAAAACCGTGGGTTCGATCCGCGTGCCGCTCGAAGGCGATTACAGGGGAGATGCAGCCCTTTCCAAAGAGCCATGAACAGACTTTCTACTCCCAATGAGACAAGAGATATCAAGCCGCAAATACGTCCGGCGCGCGTCTATTCTCCGCCGCGCAACACATTTAAAAAAATCGAAGCGTGAAAACCGTGGGTTCGATCCGCGTGCCGCTTAAAGGCGATTACAGGGGAGATGCAGCCCTTTCCAAAGAGCCATGAAAAGACTTTCTACTCCCAAGGAGACAAGAGATATTAAGCCGAAATGACGTCCGACGCGCGCATTTCCTCCGCCGCGCACCACATTTAAAAAAATCATAGCGTGAAAACCGTGGGTTCGATCCGCGTGCCGCTCGAAGGCGATTACAGCGGAGATGCAGCCCTTTCCAAAGAGCCATGAAAAGACTTTCTACTCCCAAGGAGACAATAGATATTAAGCCGAAATGACGTCCGACGCGCGCATTTTCTCCGACGCGCACCACATTTAAAAAAATCATAGCGTGAAAACCGTGGGTTCGATCCGCGTGCCGCTCGAAGGCGATTACAGCGGAGATGCAGCCCTTTCCAAAGAGCCATGAAAAGACTTTCTACTCCCAAGGAGACAAGAGATATTAAGCCGAAATGACGTCCGACGCGCGCATTTCCTCCGCCGCGCACCACATTTAAAAAAATCATAGCGTGAAAACCGTGGGTTCGATCCGCGTGCCGCTCGAAGGCGATTACAGGGGAGATGCAGCCCTTTCCAAAGAGCCATGAACAGACTTTCTACTCCCAAGGAGACAAGAGATATTACGCGCATTTTCTCCGACGCGCACCACGTTTAAAAAATCGTAGCGTGAGAACGGTGGGTCCGATCCGCGTGCCGCTTAAAGGCGATTACAGGGGAGATGCAACCCTTTCCAAAGAGGCATGAACAGACTTCCTACTCCCAAGGAGACAAGAGATATTAAGCCGCAATGACGTCCGACGCGCGCATTTTCTCCGCCGCGCAGCACATTTAAAAAAATCATAGCGTGAAAACCGTGGGTTCGATCCGCGTGCCGCTCGAAGGCGATTACAGGGGAGATGGAGCCCTTTCCAAAGAGGCATGAACAGACTTCCTACTCCCAAGGAGCCCAAAGATATTAAGCCGCAAATACGTCCTACGCGCGTCTTTTCTACGCCGCGCACCACATTTAAAAAATCGTAGCGTAAGAACGGTGGGTCCGATCCGCGTGCCGCTTAAAGGCGATTACAGGGGAGATGCAAACCTTTCCAAAGAGCCATGAAAAGACTTTCTACTCCCATGGAGACAAGAGATATTAAGCCGCAATGACGTCCGACGCGCGCATTTTCTCCGACGCGCAACACATTTAAAAAAATCATAGCGTGAAAACCGTGGGTTCGATCCGCGTGCCGCTCGAAGGCGATTACAGGGGAGATGCAGCCCTTTCCAAAGAGCCATGAACAGACTTTCTACTCCCAATGAGACAAGAGATATCAAGCCGCAAAAACGTCCGGCGCGCGTCTATTCTCCGCCGCGCAACACATTTAAAAAAATCGAAGCGTGAAAACCGTGGGTTCGATCCGCGTGCCGCTTAAAGGCGATTACAGGGGAGATGCAGCCCTTTCCAAAGAGCCATGAAAAGACTTTCTACTCCCAAGGAGACAAGAGATATTAAGCCGAAATGACGTCCGACGCGCGCATTTCCTCCGCCGCGCACCACATTTAAAAAAATCATAGCGTGAAAACCGTGGGTTCGATCCGCGTGCCGCTCGAAGGCGATTACAGCGGAGATGCAGCCCTTTCCAAAGAGCCATGAAAAGACTTTCTACTCCCAAGGAGACAATAGATATTAAGCCGAAATGACGTCCGACGCGCGCATTTTCTCCGACGCGCACCACATTTAAAAAAATCATAGCGTGAAAACCGTGGGTTCGATCCGCGTGCCGCTCGAAGGCGATTACAGCGGAGATGCAGCCCTTTCCAAAGAGCCATGAAAAGACTTTCTACTCCCAAGGAGACAAGAGATATTAAGCCGAAATGACGTCCGACGCGCGCATTTCCTCCGCCGCGCACCACATTTAAAAAAATCATAGCGTGAAAACCGTGGGTTCGATCCGCGTGCCGCTCGAAGGCGATTACAGGGGAGATGCAGCCCTTTCCAAAGAGCCATGAACAGACTTTCTACTCCCAAGGAGACCAGAAATATTAACTTATAAAGCGTTACGCTCCAGTCGGATGAACGAGAAACGCTTGTACAATTGCAACGAATTGGAGGAGAAAGCTTAAACAAACGCGCTGACTTTGAACGCTCACATCTAGGCCGGGCCAACTCCAAATGGCGTGCAACTCGGTGTGCATCACCTCCATGACTGTCCCTAACGAACGCCACCTGCCACGCTTTCGGCCTATCCCTGGCGGCATTAAAAAATCGTAGCGTGATAACGATGGTTCCGATGCGCGTGCCGCTCGAAGGCGATTACAGGGGAGATACAGCCCTTTCCAAAGAGCCATGAACAGACTTTCTACTCCCAAGGAGACAAGAGATATTACGCGCATTTTCTCCAACGCGCACCACGTTTAAAAAATCGTAGCGTGAGAACGGTGGGTCCGATCCGCGTGCCGCTTAAAGGCGATTACAGGGGAGATGCAACCCTTTCCAAAGAGGCATGAACAGACTTCCTACTCCCAAGGAGACAAGAGATATTAAGCCGCAATGACGTCCGACGCGCGCATTTTCTCCGCCGCGCAGCACATTTAAAAAAATCATAGCGTGAAAACCGTGGGTTCGATCCGCGTGCCGCTCGAAGGCGATTACAGGGGAGATGGAGCGCTTTCCAAAGAGGCATGAACAGACTTCCTACTCCCAAGGAGCCCAAAGATATTAAGCCGCAAATACGTCCTACGCGCGTCTTTTCTACGCCGCGCACCACATTTAAAAAATCGTAGCGTAAGAACGGTGGGTCCGATCCGCGTGCCGCTTAAAGGCGATTACAGGGGAGATGCAAACCTTTCCAAAGAGCCATGAAAAGACTTTCTACTCCCAAGGAGACAAGAGATATTAAGCCGCAATGACGTCCGACGCGCGCATTTTCTCCGACGCGCAACACATTTAAAAAAATCATAGCGTGAAAACCGTGGGTTCGATCCGCGTGCCGCTCGAAGGCGATTACAGCGGAGATGCAGCCCTTTCCAAAGAGCCATGAAAAGACTTTCTACTCCCAAGGAGACAAGAGATATTAAGCCGAAATGACGTCCGACGCGCGCATTTCCTCCGCCGCGCACCACATTTAAAAAAATCATAGCGTGAAAACCGTGGGTTCGATCCGCGTGCCGCTCGAAGGCGATTACAGGGGAGATGCAGCCCTTTCCAAAGAGCCATGAACAGACTTTCTACTCCCAAGGAGACCAGAAATATTAACTTATAAAGCGTTACGCTCCAGTCGGATGAACGAGAAACGCTTGTACAATTGCAACGAATTGGAGGAGAAAGCTTAAACAAACGCGCTGACTTTGAACGCTCACATCTAGGCCGGGCCAACTCCAAATGGCGTGCAACTCGGTGTGCATCACCTCCATGACTGTCCCTAACGAACGCCACCTGCCACGCTTTCGGCCTATCCCTGGCGGCATTAAAAAATCGTAGCGTGATAACGATGGTTCCGATGCGCGTGCCGCTCGAAGGCGATTACAGGGGAGATACAGCCCTTTCCAAAGAGCCATGAACAGACTTTCTACTCCCAAGGAGACAAGAGATATTACGCGCATTTTCTCCGACGCGCACCACGTTTAAAAAATCGTAGCGTGAGAACGGTGGGTCCGATCCGCGTGCCGCTTAAAGGCGATTACAGGGGAGATGCAACCCTTTCCAAAGAGGCATGAACAGACTTCCTACTCCCAAGGAGACAAGAGATATTAAGCCGCAATGACGTCCGACGCGCGCATTTTCTCCGCCGCGCAGCACATTTAAAAAAATCATAGCGTGAAAACCGTGGGTTCGATCCGCGTGCCGCTCGAAGGCGATTACAGGGGAGATGGAGCCCTTTCCAAAGAGGCATGAACAGACTTCCTACTCCCAAGGAGCCCAAAGATATTAAGCCGCAAATACGTCCTACGCGCGTCTTTTCTACGCCGCGCACCACATTTAAAAAATCGTAGCGTAAGAACGGTGGGTCCGATCCGCGTGCCGCTTAAAGGCGATTACAGGGGAGATGCAAACCTTTCCAAAGAGCCATGAAAAGACTTTCTACTCCCAAGGAGACAAGAGATATTAAGCCGCAATGACGTCCGACGCGCGCATTTTCTCCGACGCGCAACACATTTAAAAAAATCATAGCGTGAAAACCGTGGGTTCGATCCGCGTGCCGCTCGAAGGCGATTACAGGGGAGATGCAGCCCTTTCCAAAGAGCCATGAACAGACTTTCTACTCCCAATGAGACAAGAGATATCAAGCCGCAAATACGTCCGGCGCGCGTCTATTCTCCGCCGCGCAACACATTTAAAAAAATCGAAGCGTGAAAACCGTGGGTTCGATCCGCGTGCCGCTTAAAGGCGATTACAGGGGAGATGCAGCCCTTTCCAAAGAGCCATGAAAAGACTTTCTACTCCCAAGGAGACAAGAGATATTAAGCCGAAATGACGTCCGACGCGCGCATTTCCTCCGCCGCGCACCACATTTAAAAAAATCATAGCGTGAAAACCGTGGGTTCGATCCGCGTGCCGCTCGAAGGCGATTACAGCGGAGATGCAGCCCTTTCCAAAGAGCCATGAAAAGACTTTCTACTCCCAAGGAGACAATAGATATTAAGCCGAAATGACGTCCGACGCGCGCATTTTCTCCGACGCGCACCACATTTAAAAAAATCATAGCGTGAAAACCGTGGGTTCGATCCGCGTGCCGCTCGAAGGCGATTACAGCGGAGATGCAGCCCTTTCCAAAGAGCCATGAAAAGACTTTCTACTCCCAAGGAGACAAGAGATATTAAGCCGAAATGACGTCCGACGCGCGCATTTCCTCCGCCGCGCACCACATTTAAAAAAATCATAGCGTGAAAACCGTGGGTTCGATCCGCGTGCCGCTCGAAGGCGATTACAGGGGAGATGCAGCCCTTTCCAAAGAGCCATGAACAGACTTTCTACTCCCAAGGAGACAAGAGATATTACGCGCATTTTCTCCGACGCGCACCACGTTTAAAAAATCGTAGCGTGAGAACGGTGGGTCCGATCCGCGTGCCGCTTAAAGGCGATTACAGGGGAGATGCAACCCTTTCCAAAGAGGCATGAACAGACTTCCTACTCCCAAGGAGACAAGAGATATTAAGCCGCAATGACGTCCGACGCGCGCATTTTCTCCGCCGCGCAGCACATTTAAAAAAATCATAGCGTGAAAACCGTGGGTTCGATCCGCGTGCCGCTCGAAGGCGATTACAGGGGAGATGGAGCCCTTTCCAAAGAGGCATGAACAGACTTCCTACTCCCAAGGAGCCCAAAGATATTAAGCCGCAAATACGTCCTACGCGCGTCTTTTCTACGCCGCGCACCACATTTAAAAAATCGTAGCGTAAGAACGGTGGGTCCGATCCGCGTGCCGCTTAAAGGCGATTACAGGGGAGATGCAAACCTTTCCAAAGAGCCATGAAAAGACTTTCTACTCCCAAGGAGACAAGAGATATTAAGCCGCAATGACGTCCGACGCGCGCATTTTCTCCGACGCGCAACACATTTAAAAAAATCATAGCGTGAAAACCGTGGGTTCGATCCGCGTGCCGCTCGAAGGCGATTACAGGGGAGATGCAGCCCTTTCCAAAGAGCCATGAACAGACTTTCTACTCCCAATGAGACAAGAGATATCAAGCCGCAAATACGTCCGGCGCGCGTCTATTCTCCGCCGCGCAACACATTTAAAAAAATCGAAGCGTGAAAACCGTGGGTTCGATCCGCGTGCCGCTTAAAGGCGATTACAGGGGAGATGCAGCCCTTTCCAAAGAGCCATGAAAAGACTTTCTACTCCCAAGGAGACAAGAGATATTAAGCCGAAATGACGTCCGACGCGCGCATTTCCTCCGCCGCGCACCACATTTAAAAAAATCATAGCGTGAAAACCGTGGGTTCGATCCGCGTGCCGCTCGAAGGCGATTACAGCGGAGATGCAGCCCTTTCCAAAGAGCCATGAAAAGACTTTCTACTCCCAAGGAGACAATAGATATTAAGCCGAAATGACGTCCGACGCGCGCATTTTCTCCGACGCGCACCACATTTAAAAAAATCATAGCGTGAAAACCGTGGGTTCGATCCGCGTGCCGCTCGAAGGCGATTACAGCGGAGATGCAGCCCTTTCCAAAGAGCCATGAAAAGACTTTCTACTCCCAAGGAGACAAGAGATATTAAGCCGAAATGACGTCCGACGCGCGCATTTCCTCCGCCGCGCACCACATTTAAAAAAATCATAGCGTGAAAACCGTGGGTTCGATCCGCGTGCCGCTCGAAGGCGATTACAGGGGAGATGCAGCCCTTTCCAAAGAGCCATGAACAGACTTTCTACTCCCAAGGAGACCAGAAATATTAACTTATAAAGCGTTACGCTCCAGTCGGATGAACGAGAAACGCTTGTACAATTGCAACGAATTGGAGGAGAAAGCTTAAACAAACGCGCTGACTTTGAACGCTCACATCTAGGCCGGGCCAACTCCAAATGGCGTGCAACTCGGTGTGCATCACCTCCATGACTGTCCCTAACGAACGCCACCTGCCACGCTTTCGGCCTATCCCTGGCGGCATTAAAAAATCGTAGCGTGATAACGATGGTTCCGATGCGCGTGCCGCTCGAAGGCGATTACAGGGGAGATACAGCCCTTTCCAAAGAGCCATGAACAGACTTTCTACTCCCAAGGAGACAAGAGATATTACGCGCATTTTCTCCAACGCGCACCACGTTTAAAAAATCGTAGCGTGAGAACGGTGGGTCCGATCCGCGTGCCGCTTAAAGGCGATTACAGGGGAGATGCAACCCTTTCCAAAGAGGCATGAACAGACTTCCTACTCCCAAGGAGACAAGAGATATTAAGCCGCAATGACGTCCGACGCGCGCATTTTCTCCGCCGCGCAGCACATTTAAAAAAATCATAGCGTGAAAACCGTGGGTTCGATCCGCGTGCCGCTCGAAGGCGATTACAGGGGAGATGGAGCGCTTTCCAAAGAGGCATGAACAGACTTCCTACTCCCAAGGAGCCCAAAGATATTAAGCCGCAAATACGTCCTACGCGCGTCTTTTCTCCGACGCGCACCACGTTTAAAAAATCGTAGCGTGAGAACGGTGGGTCCGATCCGCGTGCCGCTTAAAGGCGATTACAGGGGAGATGCAACCCTTTCCAAAGAGGCATGAACAGACTTCCTACTCCCAAGGAGACAAGAGATATTAAGCCGCAATGACGTCCGACGCGCGCATTTTCTCCGCCGCGCAGCACATTTAAAAAAATCATAGCGTGAAAACCGTGGGTTCGATCCGCGTGCCGCTCGAAGGCGATTACAGGGGAGATGGAGCCCTTTCCAAAGAGGCATGAACAGACTTCCTACTCCCAAGGAGCCCAAAGATATTAAGCCGCAAATACGTCCTACGCGCGTCTTTTCTACGCCGCGCACCACATTTAAAAAATCGTAGCGTAAGAACGGTGGGTCCGATCCGCGTGCCGCTTAAAGGCGATTACAGGGGAGATGCAAACCTTTCCAAAGAGCCATGAAAAGACTTTCTACTCCCAAGGAGACAAGAGATATTAAGCCGCAATGACGTCCGACGCGCGCATTTTCTCCGACGCGCAACACATTTAAAAAAATCATAGCGTGAAAACCGTGGGTTCGATCCGCGTGCCGCTCGAAGGCGATTACAGGGGAGATGCAGCCCTTTCCAAAGAGCCATGAACAGACTTTCTACTCCCAATGAGACAAGAGATATCAAGCCGCAAATACGTCCGGCGCGCGTCTATTCTCCGCCGCGCAACACATTTAAAAAAATCGAAGCGTGAAAACCGTGGGTTCGATCCGCGTGCCGCTTAAAGGCGATTACAGGGGAGATGCAGCCCTTTCCAAAGAGCCATGAAAAGACTTTCTACTCCCAAGGAGACAAGAGATATTAAGCCGAAATGACGTCCGACGCGCGCATTTCCTCCGCCGCGCACCACATTTAAAAAAATCATAGCGTGAAAACCGTGGGTTCGATCCGCGTGCCGCTCGAAGGCGATTACAGCGGAGATGCAGCCCTTTCCAAAGAGCCATGAAAAGACTTTCTACTCCCAAGGAGACAATAGATATTAAGCCGAAATGACGTCCGACGCGCGCATTTTCTCCGACGCGCACCACATTTAAAAAAATCATAGCGTGAAAACCGTGGGTTCGATCCGCGTGCCGCTCGAAGGCGATTACAGCGGAGATGCAGCCCTTTCCAAAGAGCCATGAAAAGACTTTCTACTCCCAAGGAGACAAGAGATATTAAGCCGAAATGACGTCCGACGCGCGCATTTCCTCCGCCGCGCACCACATTTAAAAAAATCATAGCGTGAAAACCGTGGGTTCGATCCGCGTGCCGCTCGAAGGCGATTACAGGGGAGATGCAGCCCTTTCCAAAGAGCCATGAACAGACTTTCTACTCCCAAGGAGACCAGAAATATTAACTTATAAAGCGTTACGCTCCAGTCGGATGAACGAGAAACGCTTGTACAATTGCAACGAATTGGAGGAGAAAGCTTAAACAAACGCGCTGACTTTGAACGCTCACATCTAGGCCGGGCCAACTCCAAATGGCGTGCAACTCGGTGTGCATCACCTCCATGACTGTCCCTAACGAACGCCACCTGCCACGCTTTCGGCCTATCCCTGGCGGCATTAAAAAATCGTAGCGTGATAACGATGGTTCCGATGCGCGTGCCGCTCGAAGTCGATTACAGGGGAGATACAGCCCTTTCCAAAGAGCCATGAACAGACTTTCTACTCCCAAGGAGACAAGAGATATTACGCGCATTTTCTCCAACGCGCACCACGTTTAAAAAATCGTAGCGTGAGAACGGTGGGTCCGATCCGCGTGCCGCTTAAAGGCGATTACAGGGGAGATGCAACCCTTTCCAAAGAGGCATGAACAGACTTCCTACTCCCAAGGAGACAAGAGATATTAAGCCGCAATGACGTCCGACGCGCGCATTTTCTCCGCCGCGCAGCACATTTAAAAAAATCATAGCGTGAAAACCGTGGGTTCGATCCGCGTGCCGCTCGAAGGCGATTACAGGGGAGATGGAGCGCTTTCCAAAGAGGCATGAACAGACTTCCTACTCCCAAGGAGCCCAAAGATATTAAGCCGCAAATACGTCCTACGCGCGTCTTTTCTACGCCGCGCACCACATTTAAAAAATCGTAGCGTAAGAACGGTGGGTCCGATCCGCGTGCCGCTTAAAGGCGATTACAGGGGAGATGCAAACCTTTCCAAAGAGCCATGAAAAGACTTTCTACTCCCAAGGAGACAAGAGATATTAAGCCGCAATGACGTCCGACGCGCGCATTTTCTCCGACGCGCAACACATTTAAAAAAATCATAGCGTGAAAACCGTGGGTTCGATCCGCGTGCCGCTCGAAGGCGATTACAGGAGAGATGCAGCCCTTTCCAAAGAGCCATGAACAGACTTTCTACTCCCAATGAGACAAGAGATATCAAGCCGCAAATACGTCCGGCGCGCGTCTATTCTCCGCCGCGCAACACATTTAAAAAAATCGAAGCGTGAAAACCGTGGGTTCGATCCGCGTGCCGCTTAAAGGCGATTACAGGGGAGATGCAGCCCTTTCCAAAGAGCCATGAAAAGACTTTCTACTCCCAAGGAGACAAGAGATATTAAGCCGAAATGACGTCCGACGCGCGCATTTCCTCCGCCGCGCACCACATTTAAAAAAATCATAGCGTGAAAACCGTGGGTTCGATCCGCGTGCCGCTCGAAGGCGATTACAGCGGAGATGCAGCCCTTTCCAAAGAGCCATGAAAAGACTTTCTACTCCCAAGGAGACAATAGATATTAAGCCGAAATGACGTCCGACGCGCGCATTTTCTCCGACGCGCACCACATTTAAAAAAATCATAGCGTGAAAACCGTGGGTTCGATCCGCGTGCCGCTCGAAGGCGATTACAAGGGAGATGCAGCCCTTTCCAAAGAGCCATGAACAGACTTTCTACTCCCAAGGAGACCAGAAATATTAACTTATAAAGCGTTACGCTCCAGTCGGATGAACGAGAAACGCTTGTACAATTGCAACGAATTGGAGGAGAAAGTTTACACAAACGCGCTGACTTTGAACGCTCACATCTAGGCCGGGCCAACTCCAAATGGCGTGCAACTCGGTGTGCATCACCTCCATGACTGTCCCTAACGAACGCCACCTGCCACGCTTTCGGCCTATCCCTGGCGGCATTAAAAAATCGTAGCGTGATAACGATGGTTCCGATGCGCGTGCCGCTCGAAGGCGATTACAGGGGAGATACAGCCCTTTCCAAAGAGCCATGAACAGACTTTCTACTCCCAAGGAGACAAGAGATATTACGCGCATTTTCTCCGACGCGCACCACGTTTAAAAAATCGTAGCGTGAGAACGGTGGGTCCGATCCGCGTGCCGCTTAAAGGCGATTACAGGGGAGATGCAACCCTTTCCAAAGAGGCATGAACAGACTTCCTACTCCCAAGGAGACAAGAGATATTAAGCCGCAATGACGTCCGACGCGCGCATTTTCTCCGCCGCGCAGCACATTTAAAAAAATCATAGCGTGAAAACCGTGGGTTCGATTCGCGTGCCGCTCGAAGGCGATTACAGGGGAGATGGAGCCCTTTCCAAAGAGGCATGAACAGACTTCCTACTCCCAAGGAGCCCAAAGATATTAAGCCGCAAATACGTCCTACGCGCGTCTTTTCTACGCCGCGCACCACATTTAAAAAATCGTAGCGTAAGAACGGTGGGTCCGATCCGCGTGCCGCTTAAAGGCGATTACAGGGGAGATGCAAACCTTTCCAAAGAGCCATGAAAAGACTTTCTACTCCCAAGGAGACAAGAGATATTAAGCCGCAATGACGTCCGACGCGCGCATTTTCTCCGACGCGCAACACATTTAAAAAAATCATAGCGTGAAAACCGTGGGTTCGATCCGCGTGCCGCTCGAAGGCGATTACAGGGGAGATGCAGCCCTTTCCAAAGAGCCATGAACAGACTTTCTACTCCCAATGAGACAAGAGATATCAAGCCGCAAATACGTCCGGCGCGCGTCTATTCTCCGCCGCGCAACACATTTAAAAAAATCGAAGCGTGAAAACCGTGGGTTCGATCCGCGTGCCGCTTAAAGGCGATTACAGGGGAGATGCAGCCCTTTCCAAAGAGCCATGAAAAGACTTTCTACTCCCAAGGAGACAAGAGATATTAAGCCGAAATGACGTCCGACGCGCGCATTTCCTCCGCCGCGCACCACATTTAAAAAAATCATAGCGTGAAAACCGTGGGTTCGATCCGCGTGCCGCTCGAAGGCGATTACAGCGGAGATGCAGCCCTTTCCAAAGAGCCATGAAAAGACTTTCTACTCCCAAGGAGACAATAGATATTAAGCCGAAATGACGTCCGACGCGCGCATTTTCTCCGACGCGCACCACATTTAAAAAAATCATAGCGTGAAAACCGTGGGTTCAATCCGCGTGCCGCTCGAAGGCGATTACAGGGGAGATGCAGCCCTTTCCAAAGAGCCATGAACAGACTTTCTACTCCCAAGGAGACCAGAAATATTAACTTATAAAGCGTTACGCTCCAGTCGGATGAACGAGAAACGCTTGTACAATTGCAACGAATTGGAGGAGAAAGTTTAAACAAACGCGCTGACTTTGAACGCTCACATCTAGGCCGGGCCAACTCCAAATGGCGTGCAACTCGGTGTGCATCACCTCCATGACTGTCCCTAACGAACGCCACCTGCCACGCTTTCGGCCTATCCCTGGCGGCATTAAAAAATCGTAGCGTGATAACGATGGTTCCGATGCGCGTGCCGCTCGAAGGCGATTACAGGGGAGATACAGCCCTTTCCAAAGAGCCATGAACAGACTTTCTACTCCCAAGGAGACAAGAGATATTACGCGCATTTTCTCCGACGCGCACCACGTTTAAAAAATCGTAGCGTGAGAACGGTGGGTCCGATCCGCGTGCCGCTTAAAGGCGATTACAGGGGAGATGCAACCCTTTCCAAAGAGGCATGAACAGACTTCCTACTCCCAAGGAGACAAGAGATATTAAGCCGCAATGACGTCCGACGCGCGCATTTTCTCCGCCGCGCAGCACATTTAAAAAAATCATAGCGTGAAAACCGTGGGTTCGATTCGCGTGCCGCTCGAAGGCGATTACAGGGGAGATGCAGCCCTTTCCAAAGAGGCATGAACAGACTTCCTACTCCCAAGGAGCCCAAAGATATTAAGCCGCAAATACGTCCTACGCGCGTCTTTTCTACGCCGCGCACCACATTTAAAAAATCGTAGCGTAAGAACGGTGGGTCCGATCCGCGTGCCGCTTAAAGGCGATTACAGGGGAGATGCAAACCTTTCCAAAGAGCCATGAAAAGACTTTCTACTCCCAAGGAGACAAGAGATATTAAGCCGCAATGACGTCCGACGCGCGCATTTTCTCCGACGCGCAACACATTTAAAAAAATCATAGCGTGAAAACCGTGGGTTCGATCCGCGTGCCGCTCGAAGGCGATTACAGGGGAGATGCAGCCCTTTCCAAAGAGCCATGAACAGACTTTCTACTCCCAATGAGACAAGAGATATCAAGCCGCAAATACGTCCGGCGCGCGTCTATTCTCCGCCGCGCAACACATTTAAAAAAATCGAAGCGTGAAAACCGTGGGTTCGATCCGCGTGCCGCTTAAAGGCGATTACAGGGGAGATGCAGCCCTTTCCAAAGAGCCATGAAAAGACTTTCTACTCCCAAGGAGACAAGAGATATTAAGCCGAAATGACGTCCGACGCGCGCATTTCCTCCGCCGCGCACCACATTTAAAAAAATCATAGCGTGAAAACCGTGGGTTCGATCCGCGTGCCGCTCGAAGGCGATTACAGCGGAGATGCAGCCCTTTCCAAAGAGCCATGAAAAGACTTTCTACTCCCAAGGAGACAATAGATATTAAGCCGAAATGACGTCCGACGCGCGCATTTTCTCCGACGCGCACCACATTTAAAAAAATCATAGCGTGAAAACCGTGGGTTCAATCCGCGTGCCGCTCGAAGGCGATTACAGGGGAGATGCAGCCCTTTCCAAAGAGCCATGAACAGACTTTCTACTCCCAAGGAGACCAGAAATATTAACTTATAAAGCGTTACGCTCCAGTCGGATGAACGAGAAACGCTTGTACAATTGCAACGAATTGGAGGAGAAAGTTTAAACAAACGCGCTGACTTTGAACGCTCACATCTAGGCCGGGCCAACTCCAAATGGCGTGCAACTCGGTGTGCATCACCTCCATGACTGTCCCTAACGAACGCCACCTGCCACGCTTTCGGCCTATCCCTGGCGGCATTAAAAAATCGTAGCGTGATAACGATGGTTCCGATGCGCGTGCCGCTCGAAGGCGATTACAGGGGAGATACAGCCCTTTCCAAAGAGCCATGAACAGACTTTCTACTCCCAAGGAGACAAGAGATATTACGCGCATTTTCTCCGACGCGCACCACGTTTAAAAAATCGTAGCGTGAGAACGGTGGGTCCGATCCGCGTGCCGCTTAAAGGCGATTACAGGGGAGATGCAACCCTTTCCAAAGAGGCATGAACAGACTTCCTACTCCCAAGGAGACAAGAGATATTAAGCCGCAATGACGTCCGACGCGCGCATTTTCTCCGCCGCGCAGCACATTTAAAAAAATCATAGCGTGAAAACCGTGGGTTCGATCCGCGTGCCGCTCGAAGGCGATTACAGGGGAGATGGAGCCCTTTCCAAAGAGGCATGAACAGACTTCCTACTCCCAAGGAGCCCAAAGATATTAAGCCGCAAATACGTCCTACGAGCGTCTTTTCTACGCCGCGCACCACATTTAAAAAATCGTAGCGTAAGAACGGTGGGTCCGATCCGCGTGCCGCTTAAAGGCGATTACAGGGGAGATGCAAACCTTTCCAAAGAGCCATGAAAAGACTTTCTACTCCCAAGGAGACAAGAGATATTAAGCCGCAATGACGTCCGACGCGCGCATTTTCTCCGACGCGCAACACATTTAAAAAAATCATAGCGTGAAAACCGTGGGTTCGATCCGCGTGCCGCTCGAAGGCGATTACAGGGGAGATGCAGCCCTTTCCAAAGAGCCATGAACAGACTTTCTACTCCCAATGAGACAAGAGATATCAAGCCGCAAATACGTCCGGCGCGCGTCTATTCTCCGCCGCGCAACACATTTAAAAAAATCGAAGCGTGAAAACCGTGGGTTCGATCCGCGTGCCGCTTAAAGGCGATTACAGGGGAGATGCAGCCCTTTCCAAAGAGCCATGAAAAGACTTTCTACTCCCAAGGAGACAAGAGATATTAAGCCGAAATGACGTCCGACGCGCGCATTTCCTCCGCCGCGCACCACATTTAAAAAATTCATAGCGTGAAAACCGTGGGTTCGATCCGCGTGCCGCTCGAAGGCGATTACAGCGGAGATGCAGCCCTTTCCAAAGAGCCATGAAAAGACTTTCTACTCCCAAGGAGACAATAGATATTAAGCCGAAATGACGTCCGACGCGCGCATTTTCTCCGACGCGCACCACATTTAAAAAAATCATAGCGTGAAAACCGTGGGTTCGATCCGCGTGCCGCTCGAAGGCGATTACAGCGGAGATGCAGCCCTTTCCAAAGAGCCATGAAAAGACTTTCTACTCCCAAGGAGACAAGAGATATTAAGCCGAAATGACGTCCGACGCGCGCATTTCCTCCGCCGCGCACCACATTTAAAAAAATCATAGCGTGAAAACCGTGGGTTCGATCCGCGTGCCGCTCGAAGGCGATTACAGGGGAGATGCAGCCCTTTCCAAAGAGCCATGAACAGACTTTCTACTCCCAAGGAGACCAGAAATATTAACTTATAAAGCGTTACGCTCCAGTCGGATGAACGAGAAACGCTTGTACAATTGCAACGAATTGGAGGAGAAAGCTTAAACAAACGCGCTGACTTTGAACGCTCACATCTAGGCCGGGCCAACTCCAAATGGCGTGCAACTCGGTGTGCATCACCTCCATGACTGTCCCTAACGAACGCCACCTGCCACGCTTTCGGCCTATCCCTGGCGGCATTAAAAAATCGTAGCGTGATAACGATGGTTCCGATGCGCGTGCCGCTCGAAGGCGATTACAGGGGAGATACAGCCCTTTCCAAAGAGCCATGAACAGACTTTCTACTCCCAAGGAGACAAGAGATATTACGCGCATTTTCTCCGACGCGCACCACGTTTAAAAAATCGTAGCGTGAGAACGGTGGGTCCGATCCGCGTGCCGCTTAAAGGCGATTACAGGGGAGATGCAACCCTTTCCAAAGAGGCATGAACAGACTTCCTACTCCCAAGGAGACAAGAGATATTAAGCCGCAATGACGTCCGACGCGCGCATTTTCTCCGCCGCGCAGCACATTTAAAAAATCGTATCGGAAGAACGGTGGGTCCAATCCGCGTGCCGCTTAAAGGCGATTACAAGGGAGATGCAAACCTTTCCAAAGAGCCATGAAAAGACTTTCTACTCCCAAGGAGACAATAGATATTAAGCCGAAATGACGTCCGACGCGCGCATTTTCTCCGACGCGCACCACATTTAAAAAAATCATAGCGTGAAAACCGTGGGTTCGATCCGCGTGCCGCTCGAAGGCGATTACAGCGGAGATGCAGCCCTTTCCAAAGAGCCATGAAAAGACTTTCTACTCCCAAGGAGACAAGAGATATTAAGCCGAAATGACGTCCGACGCGCGCATTTCCTCCGCCGCGCACCACATTTAAAAAAATCATAGCGTGAAAACCGTGGGTTCGATCCGCGTGCCGCTCGAAGGCGATTACAGGGGAGATGCAGCCCTTTCCAAAGAGCCATGAACAGACTTTCTACTCCCAAGGAGACCAGAAATATTAACTTATAAAGCGTTACGCTCCAGTCGGATGAACGAGAAACGCTTGTACAATTGCAACGAATTGGAGGAGAAAGCTTAAACAAACGCGCTGACTTTGAACGCTCACATCTAGGCCGGGCCAACTCCAAATGGCGTGCAACTCGGTGTGCATCACCTCCATGACTGTCCCTAACGAACGCCACCTGCCACGCTTTCGGCCTATCCCTGGCGGCATTAAAAAATCGTAGCGTGATAACGATGGTTCCGATGCGCGTGCCGCTCGAAGGCGATTACAGGGGAGATACAGCCCTTTCCAAAGAGCCATGAACAGACTTTCTACTCCCAAGGAGACAAGAGATATTACGCGCATTTTCTCCGACGCGCACCACGTTTAAAAAATCGTAGCGTGAGAACGGTGGGTCCGATCCGCGTGCCGCTTAAAGGCGATTACAGGGGAGATGCAACCCTTTCCAAAGAGGCATGAACAGACTTCCTACTCCCAAGGAGACAAGAGATATTAAGCCGCAATGACGTCCGACGCGCGCATTTTCTCCGACGCGCAGCACATTTAAAAAAATCATAGCGTGAAAACCGTGGGTTCGATCCGCGTGCCGCTCGAAGGCGATTACAGGGGAGATGGAGCCCTTTCCAAAGAGGCATGAACAGACTTCCTACTCCCAAGGAGCCCAAAGATATTAAGCCGCAAATACGTCCTACGCGCGTCTTTTCTACGCCGCGCACCACATTTAAAAAATCGTAGCGTAAGAACGGTGGGTCCGATCCGCGTGCCGCTTAAAGGCGATTACAGGGGAGATGCAAACCTTTCCAAAGAGCCATGAAAAGACTTTCTACTCCCAAGGAGACAAGAGATATTAAGCCGCAATGACGTCCGACGCGCGCATTTTCTCCGACGCGCAACACATTTAAAAAAATCATAGCGTGAAAACCGTGGGTTCGATCCGCGTGCCGCTCGAAGGCGATTACAGGGGAGATGCAGCCCTTTCCAAAGAGCCATGAACAGACTTTCTACTCCCAATGAGACAAGAGATATCAAGCCGCAAATACGTCCGGCGCGCGTCTATTCTCCGCCGCGCAACACATTTAAAAAAATCATAGCGTGAAAACCGTGGGTTCGATCCGCGTGCCGCTCGAAGGCGATTACAGCGGAGATGCAGCCCTTTCCAAAGAGCCATGAAAAGACTTTCTACTCCCAAGGAGACAATAGATATTAAGCCGAAATGACGTCCGACGCGCGCATTTTCTCCGACGCGCACCACATTTAAAAAAATCATAGCGTGAAAACCGTGGGTTCGATCCGCGTGCCGCTCGAAGGCGATTACAGGGGAGATGCAGCCCTTTCCAAAGAGCCATGAACAGACTTTCTACTCCCAAGGAGACCAGAAATATTAACTTATAAAGCGTTACGCTCCAGTCGGATGAACGAGAAACGCTTGTACAATTGCAACGAATTGGAGGAGAAAGTTTAAACAAACGCGCTGACTTTGAACGCTCACATCTAGGCCGGGCCAACTCCAAATGGCGTGCAACTCGGTGTGCATCACCTCCATGACTGTCCCTAACGAACGCCACCTGCCACGCTTTCGGCCTATCCCTGGCGGCATTAAAAAATCGTAGCGTGATAACGATGGTTCCGATGCGCGTGCCGCTCGAAGGCGATTACAGGGGAGATACAGCCCTTTCCAAAGAGCCATGAACAGACTTTCTACTCCCAAGGAGACAAGAGATATTACGCGCATTTTCTCCGACGCGCACCACGTTTAAAAAATCGTAGCGTGAGAACGGTGGGTCCGATCCGCGTGCCGCTTAAAGGCGATTACAGGGGAGATGCAACCCTTTCCAAAGAGGCATGAACAGACTTCCTACTCCCAAGGAGACAAGAGATATTAAGCCGCAATGACGTCCGACGCGCGCATTTTCTCCGCCGCGCAGCACATTTAAAAAAATCATAGCGTGAAAACCGTGGGTTCGATTCGCGTGCCGCTCGAAGGCGATTACAGGGGAGATGCAGCCCTTTCCAAAGAGGCATGAACAGACTTCCTACTCCCAAGGAGCCCAAAGATATTAAGCCGCAAATACGTCCTACGCGCGTCTTTTCTACGCCGCGCACCACATTTAAAAAATCGTAGCGTAAGAACGGTGGGTCCGATCCGCGTGCCGCTTAAAGGCCATTACAGGGGAGATGCAAACCTTTCCAAAGAGCCATGAAAAGACTTTCTACTCCCAAGGAGACAAGAGATATTAAGCCGCAATGACGTCCGACGCGCGCATTTTCTCCGACGCGCAACACATTTAAAAAAATCATAGCGTGAAAACCGTGGGTTCGATCCGCGTGCCGCTCGAAGGCGATTACAGGGGAGATGCAGCCCTTTCCAAAGAGCCATGAACAGATTTTCTACTCCCAATGAGACAAGAGATATCAAGCCGCAAATACGTCCGGCGCGCGTCTATTCTCCGCCGCGCAACACATTTAAAAAAATCGTAGCGTGAAAACCGTGGGTTCGATCCGCGTGCCGCTTAAAGGCGATTACAGGGGAGATGCAGCCCTTTCCAAAGAGCCATGAAAAGACTTTCTACTCCCAAGGAGACAAGAGATATTAAGCCGAAATGACGTCCGACGCGCGCATTTCCTCCGCCGCGCACCACATTTAAAAAAATCATAGCGTGAAAACCGTGGGTTCGATCCGCGTGCCGCTCGAAGGCGATTACAGCGGAGATGCAGCCCTTTCCAAAGAGCCATGAAAAGACTTTCTACTCCCAAGGAGACAATAGATATTAAGCCGAAATGACGTCCGACGCGCGCATTTTCTCCGACGCGCACCACATTTAAAAAAATCATAGCGTGAAAACCGTGGGTTCGATCCGCGTGCCGCTCGAAGGCGATTACAGGGGAGATGCAGCCCTTTCCAAAGAGCCATGAACAGACTTTCTACTCCCAAGGAGACCAGAAATATTAACTTATAAAGCGTTACGCTCCAGTCGGATGAACGAGAAACGCTTGTACAATTGCAACGAATTGGAGGAGAAAGTTTAAACAAACGCGCTGACTTTGAACGCTCACATCTAGGCCGGGCCAACTCCAAATGGCGTGCAACTCGGTGTGCATCACCTCCATGACTGTCCCTAACGAACGCCACCTGCCACGCTTTCGGCCTATCCCTGGCGGCATTAAAAAATCGTAGCGTGATAACGATGGTTCCGATGCGCGTGCCGCTCGAAGGCGATTACAGGGGAGATACAGCCCTTTCCAAAGAGCCATGAACAGACTTTCTACTCCCAAGGAGACAAGAGATATTACGCGCATTTTCTCCGACGCGCACCACGTTTAAAAAATCGTAGCGTGAGAACGGTGGGTCCGATCCGCGTGCCGCTTAAAGGCGATTACAGGGGAGATGCAACCCTTTCCAAAGAGGCATGAACAGACTTCCTACTCCCAAGGAGACAAGAGATATTAAGCCGCAATGACGTCCGACGCGCGCATTTTCTCCGCCGCGCAGCACATTTAAAAAAATCATAGCGTGAAAACCGTGGGTTCGATTCGCGTGCCGCTCGAAGGCGATTACAGGGGAGATGCAGCCCTTTCCAAAGAGGCATGAACAGACTTCCTACTCCCAAGGAGCCCAAAGATATTAAGCCGCAAATACGTCCTACGCGCGTCTTTTCTACGCCGCGCACCACATTTAAAAAATCGTAGCGTAAGAACGGTGGGTCCGATCCGCGTGCCGCTTAAAGGCCATTACAGGGGAGATGCAAACCTTTCCAAAGAGCCATGAAAAGACTTTCTACTCCCAAGGAGACAAGAGATATTAAGCCGCAATGACGTCCGACGCGCGCATTTTCTCCGACGCGCAACACATTTAAAAAAATCATAGCGTGAAAACCGTGGGTTCGATCCGCGTGCCGCTCGAAGGCGATTACAGGGGAGATGCAGCCCTTTCCAAAGAGCCATGAACAGACTTTCTACTCCCAATGAGACAAGAGATATCAAGCCGCAAATACGTCCGGCGCGCGTCTATTCTCCGCCGCGCAACACATTTAAAAAAATCGTAGCGTGAAAACCGTGGGTTCGATCCGCGTGCCGCTTAAAGGCGATTACAGGGGAGATGCAGCCCTTTCCAAAGAGCCATGAAAAGACTTTCTACTCCCAAGGAGACAAGAGATATTAAGCCGAAATGACGTCCGACGCGCGCATTTCCTCCGCCGCGCACCACCACTCCCAAGGAGACCAGAGATATTAACATATAAAGCGTTACGCTCCAGTCGGATGAGCGAGAAACGCTTGAGCAGTTGCAACGAATTGGAGGAGAAAGTTTAAACAAACGCGCTGACTTTGAACGCTCACATCTAGGTCTGGCCAAGTCCAAATGGCGTGCAACTCGGTGCGCATCACCTCCATGACTGTCCCTAACGAACGCCACCTGCCACGCTTTCGGCCCGTCCCTGGCGGCTTTAAAAAATCGTAGCGTGATAACCGTGGGTCCAATCCGCTTGAAGCTCGAAGGCGATTAGAGGGGAGATGCAGCCCTTTCCAAAGAGCCATGAACAGACTTCCTACTCCCAAGGAGACAAGAGATATTAAGCCACAAATACGTCCGGACCGCGTCTTTTCTCCGCAGCTCACCACATTTAAAAAAATCGTAGCGTGAAAACCGTGGGTTCGATATAGTATACATACAGAGTATATAGTTTGACCAAAAGATCGTGCTGATCTTTGATCTCCTGGTTCTTCATCTCCAGCGCCACTTTCAGACTCATAATGTCCTCCTCTATGGGCTGGTATAACACAGACACGAATCATCACTACAGCCAGTACAATGGAAAGGTGGGAATGTGTACTGAATGTGTACTGACGTTATAAGTGAGAGGTGGTGGTACTGGTGGATGTGTACTGACACTATAAGGGATCTCTACCTGCAGTGACAGTTTGAGCTTCTCAAGTTCTTCCTCCAGAGATTTCTTCTCCTGTTCACAGGCCATTTTCATATCTGCCAGAGCAAGTATCATTACTGCTGGATATAACACAGATTGTATATACTACATAATTACTGCTGAATATATAAAATATAATATATATAGTACTATACATATATTAGTGTCACTTTTATTGGAGCCTAAAGGCTAACATTCATTATTAGTTATGTTAGTATTATTGCATTTCCATAGTACTTACTCTTGATGGACCTGTTATGCTCCTCCTCCTCCTGCTGTTTCTGCAGGAGCTCTGTCTCCTCCTGCTGCTTGTGTTTCAGCATCTCCTGAAGAACCTGCAGCTCCTTCTGCTTCTGCAACCTCAACTCCTTCAGCTGCTCCAACAAATTGTTCTCCAACTCCTCCTTCTCACACCGCAAACAATCCAATCGGGCCACAGGCCCCACTAGTGACACAGAACCACACACACACACACACACACACACACACACACACACACACACACAGAGAAAGATAAACATGTATAAATGTATAAGAATTTGTGGAAAAATTATTATGAGACTATTTATAATCAAACGACTACACTACACAACCACTTCTTCCTTTTATATACATATTATACAGATATTTACATTTTATTTACCCGCGTGCGTCTCTCTTCTCCAAGGTAGCGGAGAGATATGAAGGGATAAAAGGGGAAAAGAATAAAATGCACGTCGGTTTTAAATTCGCAGGCTACCTGCGCTGAAGGCGTGGAAAACGAGCACGTGACGGAAAGGCTTCCGTACCCGATGGGTCCAAATCACATGCCCAGCAAAGTAGCCTTAAACCTGGACACACAATGGAGACCATTTGACCCTTTAAAATCATACTACAACCAGACTTCCAGGCCCAAGAGGTCACACAGTCATGCCCAGCAAAGTAGCTCTGGGCCTGGGCACACTTCCCGCAGTTTGACCGTTTAAATAATACTACAACCAGACTTCCAGGCACAAGAGGTCACACAGTCATGCCCAGCAAGGTTACTTTAAACGTGGGCACACTTCAGACCGTTTCACTCTTTAAATCATTCAAAGCAGCACATTTCAAGGCCCAAGAGGTCACAGAATCATGCCCATCAAAGTAGCTCTGGGCCTGGGCACACTTCACGCAGTTTGACCCTTTAAATAATACTACAACCAGACGCATACAGGTGCGCACATATACACAGATACACATTCTGTTTAATTTCTTCACATCTGCAGACTAGAGTAAGCTGAGGGTATAGTGTTAAACCAGGTACTACATAAACAGTATATAGTATATATACAGAGGATATAATGTTAAACCAGGTACTACATACAGAGTATATAGTTTGACCAAAAGATCGTGCTGATCTTTGATCTCCTGGATCTTCATCTCCAGCGCCACTTTCAGACTCATAATGTCCTCCTCTATGGGCTGGTATAACACACACACGAATCATCACTACAGCCAGTACAATGGAAAGGTGGGAATGTGTACTGAATGTGTACTGACGTTATAAGTGAAAGGTGGAGGTACTGGTGGATGTGTACTGACACTATAAGGGATCTCTACCTGCAGTGACAGTCTGAGCTTCTCAAGTTCTTCCTCCAGAGATTTCTTCTCCTGTTCACAGGCCATTTTCATATCTGCCAGAGCAAGTATCATTACTGCTGGATATAACACAGATTGTATATACTAAATAATTACTACTGAATATATAAAATATAATATATATAGTACTATACATATATTAGTGTCACTTTTATTGGAGCCTAAAGGCTAACATTCATTATTAGTTATGTTAGTATTATTGCATTTCCATAGTACTTACTCTTGATGGACCTGTTATGCTCCTCCTCCTCCTGCTGTTTCTGCAGGAGCTCTGTCTCCTCCTGCTGCTTGTGTTTCAGCATCTCCTGAAGAACCTGCAGCTCCTTCTGCTTCTGCAACCTCAACTCCTTCAGCTGCTCCAACAAACTGTTCTCCAACTCCTCCTTCTCACACCGCAAACACTCCAATCGGGCCACAGGCCCCACTAGTGACACAGAACCACACACACACACACACACACACACACACACACACACACACACACACACACACACACACACACACAGAGAGAGATAAACATGTATAAATGTATAAGAATTTGAGGATAAAATTATTATGAGATTATTTATAATCAAACGACTACACTATACAACCACTTCTTCCTTTTATTTAGATATTATACAGATATGTACAGATATTTACATTTTATTTACCCGCGTGCGTCTCTCTTCTCCAAGGTAGCGGAGAGATATGAAAGGATAAAAGGGGAAAAGAATAAAATGCACGTCGGTTTTAAATTCGCAGGCTACCTGCGCTGAAGGCGTGGAAAACGAGCACGTGACGGAAAGGCTTCCGTACCCGATGGGTCCAAATCACATGCCCAGCAAAGTAGCCTTAAACCTGGACACACAATGGAGACCATTTGACCCTTTAAAATCATACTACAACCAGACTTCCAGGCCCAAGAGGTCACACAGTCATGCCCAGCAAAGTAGCTCTGGGCCTGGGCACACTTCACGCAGTTTGACCGTTTAAATAAAACTAGAAACAGACTTCCTGGCCCAAGAGGTCACAGTCATACCCAGCAAAGTACGTTTAAACCTGGAAACAAATCAGATCCTTTCTGTCATTCAAAGGAATGGGCCTGCAACTCACAACCACATCCCCAGTGAAGCGCACCGTCACCCAGCCACACTACGCCACCTTGCCCGTCCTGGAACAACCACACCTCCAGGGCACCACATGCCAATCTCTCATGCCCAGCAAACTGCAACCTCACGCAGCCAGGCCACACACTGTCTCCCCTTGTACCGTCCAGGGACGAACTCCTCCACAAACCTGGTGTTCACGCACACACACGCAATTACAACGAATTGGTGGAGAACTTTGAAACAAACGTGCTGACTTTGAATACTCACATCTAGGCTGGGCCAGGTCCAAACGGCCTGCAGCTCGGTGCCCATCACCTCCATGACTGTCCCTAACGAACGCCACCTGCCACGCTTTCGGCCCGTCCCTGGCGGCATTAAAAAATCGTAGCGTGATAACGATGGTTCCGATCCGCGTGCCGCTCGAAGGCGATTACAGGGGAGATGCAACCCTCTCCAAAGAGCCATGAACATACTTTCTACTCCCAAGGACACAAGAGATATTAAGCCGCAATGACGTCCGACGCGCGCATTTTCTCCGCCGCGCACCACATATAAAAAATCGTAGCGTGAAAACAGTGGGATCGATCCGCGTGCCGCTCGAAGGCGATTACAGGGGAGATGCATCCCTTTCCAAAGAGCCATGAACAGACTTCCTACTCCCAAGGAGACAAGAGATATTAAGCCGCAATGACGTCCGACGCGCGTCTTTTCTCCGCAGCTCACCACATTTAAAAAAATCGAAGCGTGAAAACCGTGGGTTCGATATAGTATACATACAGAGTATATAGTTTGACCAAAAGATCGTGCTGATCTTTGATCTCCTGGTTCTTCATCTCCAGCGCCACTTTCAGACTCAATGTCCTCCTCTAAGGGCTGGTATAACACAGACACGAATCATCACTACAGCCAGTACAATGGAAAGGTGGGAATGTGTACTGAATGTGTACTGACGTTATAAGTGAGAGGTGGTGGTACTGGTGGATGTGTACTGACACTATAAGGGATCTCTACCTGCAGTGACAGTCTGAGCTTCTCAAGTTCTTCCTCCAGAGATTTCTTCTCCTGTTCACAGGCCATTTTCATATCTGCCAGAGCAAGTATCATTACTGCTGGATATAACACAGATTGTATATACTAAATAATTACTACTGAATATATAAAATATAATATATATAGTACTATACATATATTAGTGTCACTTTTATTGGAGCCTAAAGGCTAACATTCATTATTAGTTATGTTAGTATTATTGCATTTCCATAGTACTTACTCTTGATGGACCTGTTATGCTCCTCCTCCTCCTGCTGTTTCTGCAGGAGCTCTGTCTCCTCCTGCTGCTTGTGTTTCAGCATCTCCTGAAGAACCTGCAGCTCCTTCTGCTTCTGCAACCTCAACTCCTTCAGCTGCTCCAACAAACTGTTCTCCAACTCCTCCTTCTCACACCGCAAACACTCCAATCGGGCCACAGGCCCCACTAGTGACACAGAACCACACACACACACACACACACACACACACACACACACACACACACACACACACAGAGAGAGATAAACATGTATAAATGTATAAGAATTTGAGGATAAAATTATTATGAGATTATTTATAATCAAACGACTACACTATACAACCACTTCTTCCTTTTATTTAGATATTATACAGATATGTACAGATATTTACATTTTATTTACCCGCGTGCGTCTCTCTTCTCCAAGGTAGCGGAGAGATATGAAAGGATAAAAGGGGAAAAGAATAAAATGCACGTCGGTTTTAAATTCGCAGGCTACCTGCGCTGAAGGCGTGGAAAACGAGCACGTGACGGAAAGGCTTCCGTACCCGATGGGTCCAAATCACATGCCCAGCAAAGTAGCCTTAAACCTGGACACACAATGGAGACCATTTGACCCTTTAAAATCATACTACAACCAGACTTCCAGGCCCAAGAGGTCACACAGTCATGCCCAGCAAAGTAGCTCTGGGCCTGGGCACACTTCACGCAGTTTGACCGTTTAAATAAAACTAGAAACAGACTTCCTGGCCCAAGAGGTCACAGTCATACCCAGCAAAGTACGTTTAAACCTGGAAACAAATCAGATCCTTTCTGTCATTCAAAGGAATGGGCCTGCAACTCACAACCACATCCCCAGTGAAGCGCACCGTCACCCAGCCACACTACGCCACCTTGCCCGTCCTGGAACAACCACACCTCCAGGGCACCACATGCCAATCTCTCATGCCCAGCAAACTGCAACCTCACGCAGCCAGGCCACACACTGTCTCCCCTTGTACCGTCCAGGGACGAACTCCTCCACAAACCTGGTGTTCACGCACACACACGCAATTACAACGAATTGGTGGAGAACTTTGAAACAAACGTGCTGACTTTGAATACTCACATCTAGGCTGGGCCAGGTCCAAACGGCCTGCAGCTCGGTGCCCATCACCTCCATGACTGTCCCTAACGAACGCCACCTGCCACGCTTTCGGCCCGTCCCTGGCGGCATTAAAAAATCGTAGCGTGATAACGATGGTTCCGATCCGCGTGCCGCTCGAAGGCGATTACAGGGGAGATGCAACCCTCTCCAAAGAGCCATGAACATACTTTCTACTCCCAAGGACACAAGAGATATTAAGCCGCAATGACGTCCGACGCGCGCATTTTCTCCGCCGCGCACCACATATAAAAAATCGTAGCGTGAAAACAGTGGGATCGATCCGCGTGAAGCTCGAAGGCGATTACAGGGGAGATGCATCCCTTTCCAAAGAGCCATGAACAGACTTCCTACTCCCAAGGAGACAAGAGATATTAAGCCGCAATGACGTCCGACGCGCGTCTTTTCTCCGCAGCTCACCACATTTAAAAAAATCGAAGCGTGAAAACCGTGGGTTCGATATAGTATACATACAGAGTATATAGTTTGACCAAAAGATCGTGCTGATCTTTGATCTCCTGGTTCTTCATCTCCAGCGCCACTTTCAGACTCAATGTCCTCCTCTAAGGGCTGGTATAACACAGACACGAATCATCACTACAGCCAGTACAATGGAAAGGTGGGAATGTGTACTGAATGTGTACTGACGTTATAAGTGAGAGGTGGTGGTACTGGTGGATGTGTACTGACACTATAAGGGATCTCTACCTGCAGTGACAGTCTGAGCTTCTCAAGTTCTTCCTCCAGAGATTTCTTCTCCTGTTCACAGGCCATTTTCATATCTGCCAGAGCAAGTATCATTACTGCTGGATATAACACAGATTGTATATACTACATAATTACTACTGAATATATAAAATATAATATATATAGTACTATACATATATTAGTATCACTTTTATTGGAGCCTAAAGGCTAACATTCATTATTAGTTATGTTAGTATTATTGCATTTCCATAGTACTTACACTTGATGGACCTGTTATGCTCCTCCTCCTCCTGCTGTTTCTGCAGGAGCTCTGTCTCCTCCTGCTGCTTGTGTTTCAGCATCTCCTGAAGAACCTGCAGCTCCTTCTGCTTCTGCAACCTCAACTCCTTCAGCTGCTCCAACAAACTGTTCTCCAACTCCTCCTTCTCACACCGCAAACACTCCAATCGGGCCACAGGCCCCACTAGTGACACAGAACCACACACACACACACAAACACACACACACACAAAGAGAGAGATAAACATGTATAAATGTATAAGAATTGGTGGATAAAATTATTATGAGATTATTCATAATCAAACGACTACACTACACAACCACTTCTTCCTTTTATTTACATATTATACAGATATTTACAGATATTTACATTTTATTTACCCGCATGCGTCTCTCTTCTCCAAGGTAGCGGAGAGATATGAAAGGATAAAAGGGGAAAAGAATAAAATGCACGTCGGTTTTAAATTCGCAGGCTACCTGCACTGAAGGCGTGGAAAACGAGCACGTGACGGAAAGGCTTCCGTACCCGATGGGTCCAAATCACATGCCCAGCAAAGTAGCCTTAAACCTGGACACACAATGGAGACCATTTGACCCTTTAAAATCATACTACAACCAGACTTCCAGGCCCAAGAGGTCACACAGTCATGCCCAGCAAGGATGCTTTAAACGTGGGCACACTTCAGACCGTTTCACTCTTTAAATCATTCAAAGCACCACATTTCAAGACCCAAGAGGTCACAGAATCATGCCCATCAAAGTAGCTCTGCGCCTGGGCACACTTCACGCAGTTTGACCCTTTAAATAATACTACAACCAGACACATACAGGTGCGCACATATACACAGATACACATTCTGTTTAATTTCTTCACATCTGCAGACTAGAGTAAGCTGAGGGTATAGTGTTAAACCAGGTACTACATAAACAGTATATAGTATATATACAGAGGATATAATGTTAAACCAGGTACTACATACAGAGTATATAGTTTGACCAAAAGATCGTGCTGATCTTTGATCTCCTGGTTCTTCATCTCCAGCGCCACTTTCAGACTCATAATGTCCTCCTCTATGGGCTGGTATAACACAGACACGAATCATCACAACAGCCAGTACAATGGAAAGGTGGGAATGTGTACTGAATGTGTACTGACGTTATAAGTGAGAGGTGGTGGTACTGGTGGATGTGTACTGACAATATAAGGGATCTCTACCTGCAGTGACAGTTTGAGCTTCTCAAGTTCTTCCTCCAGAGATTTCTTCTCCTGTTCACAGGACATTTTAATATCTGCCAGAGCAAGTATCATTACTGCTGGATATAACACAGATTGTATATACTACATAATTACTACTGAATATATAAAATATAATATATATAGTACTATACATATATTAGTGTCACTTTTATTGGAGCCTAAAGGCTAACATTCATTATTAGTTATGTTAGTATTATTGCATTTCCATAGTACTTACTCTTGATGGACCTGTTATGCTCCTCCTCCTCCTGCTGTTTCTGCAGGAGCTCTGTCTCCTCCTGCTGCTTGTGTTTCAGCATCTCCTGAAGAACCTGCAGCTCCTTCTGCTTCTGCAACCTCAACTCCTTCAGCTGCTCCAACAAACTGTTCTCCAACTCCTCCTTCTCACACCGCAAACACTCCAATCGGGCCACAGGCCCCACTAGTGACACAGAACCACACACACACACAGACACAGACACACACACACACACACACACACACACACACACACACAGAGATAAACATGTATAAATGTATAATAATTTGTGGATAAAATTATTATGAGATTATTTATAATCAAACGACTACACTACACAACCACTTCTTCCTTTTATTTACATATTATACAGATATTTACAGATATTTACATTTTATTTACCCGCGTGCGTCTCTCTTCTCCAAGGTAGCGGAGAGATATGAAAGGATAAAAGGGGAAAAGAATAAAATGCACGTCGGTTTTAAATTCGCAGGCTACCTGCGCTGAAGGCGTGGAAAACGAGCACGTGACGGAAAGGCTTCCGTACCCGATGGGTCCAAATCACATGCCCAGCAAAGTAGCCTTAAACCTGGACACACAATGGAGACCATTTGACCCTTTAAAATCATACTACAAGCAGACTTCCAGGCCCAAGAGGTCACACAGTCATGCCCAGCAAAGTAGCTCTGGGCCTGGGCACACTTCACACAGTTTGACCGTTTAAATAAAACTAGAAACAGACTTCCTGGCCCAAGAGGTCACAGTCATACCCAGCAAAGTACGTTTAAACCTGGAAACAAATCAGACCCTTTCTGTCATTCAAAGGAATGGGCCTGCAACTCACAACCACATCCCCAGTGAAGCGCACCGTCACCCAGCCACACTACGCCACCTTGCCCGTCCTGGAACAACCACACCTCCAGGGCACCACATGCCAATCTCTCATGCCCAGCAAACTGCAACCTCACGCAGCCAGGCCACACACTGTCTCCCCTTGTACCGTCCAGGGACGAACTCCTCCACAAACCTGGTGTTCACGCACACACACGCAATTACAACGAATTGGTGGAGAACTTTGAAACAAACGTGCTGACTTTGAATACTCACATCTAGGCTGGGCCAGGTCCAAACGGCCTGCAGCTCGGTGCCCATCACCTCCATGACTGTCCCTAACGAACGCCACCTGCCACGCTTTCGGCCCGTCCCTGGCGGCATTAAAAAATCGTAGCGTGATAACGATGGTTCCGATCCGCGTGCCGCTCGAAGGCGATTACAGGGGAGATGCAACCCTCTCCAAAGAGCCATGAACATACTTTCTACTCCCAAGGACACAAGAGATATTAAGCCGCAATGACGTCCGACGCGCGCATTTTCTCCGCCGCGCACCACATATAAAAAATCGTAGCGTGAAAACAGTGGGTTCGATCCGCGTGCCGCTCGAAGGCGATTACAGTGGAGATGCATCCCTTTCCAAAGAGCCATGAACAGACTTCCTACTCCCAAGGAGACAAGAGATATTAAGCCGCAATGACGTCCGACGCGCGTCTTTTCTCCGCAGCTCACCACATTTAAAAAAATCGAAGCGTGAAAACCGTGGGTTCGATATAGTATACATACAGAGTATATAGTTTGACCAAAAGATCGTGCTGATCTTTGATCTCCTGGTTCTTCATCTCCAGCGCCACTTTCAGACTCAATGTCCTCCTCTATGGGCTGGTATAACACAGACACGAATCATCACTACAGCCAGTACAATGGAAAGGTGGGAATGTGTACTGAATGTGTACTGACGTTATAAGTGAGAGGTGGTGGTACTGGTGGATGTGTACTGACAGTATAAGGGATCTCTACCTGCAGTGACAATTTGAGCTTCTCAAGTTCTTCCTCCAGAGATTTCTTCTCCTGTTCACAGGCCATTTTCATATCTGCCAGAGCAAGTATCATTACTGCTGGATATAACACAGATTGTATATACTACATAATTACTACTGAATATATAAAATATAATATATATAGTACTATACATATATTAGTGTCACTTTTATTGGAGCCTAAAGGCTAACATTCATTATTAGTTATGTTAGTATTATTGCATTTCCATAGTACTTACTCTTGATGGACCTGTTATGCTCCTCCTCCTCCTGCTGTTTCTGCAGGAGCTCTGTCTCCTCCTGCTGCTTGTGTTTCAGCATCTCCTGAAGAACCTGCAGCTCCTTCTGCTTCTGCAACCTCAACTCCTTCAGCTGCTCCAACAAACTGTTCTCCAACTCCTCCTTCTCACACCGCAAACACTCCAATCGGGCCACAGGCCCCACTAGTGACACAGAACCACACACACACACACACACACACACACACACACACACACACAGAGAGAGAGATAAACATGTATAAATGTATAAGAATATGAGGATAAAATTATTATGAGATTATTTATAATCAAACGACTACACTATACAACCACTTCTTCCTTTTATTTAGATATTATACAGATATGTACAGATATTTACATTTTATTTACCCGCGTGCGTCTCTCTTCTCCAAGGTAGCGGAGAGATATGAAAGGATAAAAGGGGAAAAGAATAAAATGCACGTCGGTTTTAAATTCGCAGGCTACCTGCGCTGAAGGCGTAGAAAACGAGCACGTGACGGAAAGGCTTCCGTACCCGATGGGTCCAAATCACATGCCCAGCAAAGTAGCCTTAAACCTGGACACACAATGGAGACCATTTGACCCTTTAAAATCATACTACAACCAGACTTCCAGGCCCAAGAGGTCACACAGTCATGCCCAGCAAAGTAGCTCTGGGCCTGGGCACACTTCACGCAGTTTGACCGTTTAAATAAAACTAGAAACAGACTTCCTGGCCCAAGAGGTCACACAGTCATGCCCAGCAAGGTTGCTTTAAACGTGGGCACACTTCAGACCGTTTCACTCTTTAAATCATTCAATGCACCACATTTCAAGGCCCAAGAGGTCACAGAATCATGCCCATCAAAGTAGCTCTGGGCCTGGGCACACTTTACGGAGTTTGACCCTTTAAATAATACTACAACCAGACACATACAGGTGCGCACATATACACAGATACACATTCTGTTTAATTTCTTCACATCTGCAGACTAGAGTAAGCTGAGGGTATAGTGTTAAACCAGGTGCTACATAAACAGTATATAGTATATATACAGAGGATATAGTGTTAAACCAGGTACTACATACAGAGTATATAGTATACATACAGAGTATATAGTTTGACCAAAAGATCGTGCTGATCTTTGATCTCCTGGTTCTTCATCTCCAGCGCCACTTTCAGACTCATAATGTCCTCCTCTATGGGCTGGTATAACAAACACACGAATCATCACTACAGCGAGTACAATGGAAAGGTGGGAATGTGTACTGAATGTGTACTGACGTTATAAGTGAAAGGTGGAGCTACTGGTGGATGTGTACTGACACTATAAGGGATCTCTACCTGCAGTGACAGTCTCAGCTTCTCAAGTTCTTCCTCCAGAGATTTCTTCTCCTGTTCACAGGCCATTTTCATATCTGCCAGAGCAAGTATCATTACTGCTGGATATAACACAGATTGTATATACTACATAATTACTACTGAATATATAAAATATAATATATATAGTACTATACATATATTAGTATCACTTTTATTGGAGCCTAAAGGCTAACATTCATTATTAGTTATGTTAGTATTATTGCATTTCCATAGTACTTACCCTTGAGGGACCTGTTATGCTCCTCCTCCTCCTGCTGTTTCTGCAGGAGCTCTGTCTCCTCCTGCTGCTTGTGTTTCAGCATCTCCTGAAGAACCTGCAGCTCCTTCTGCTTCTGCAACCTCAACTCCTTCAGCTGCTCCAACAAACTGTTCTCCAACTCCTCCTTCTCACACCGCAAACACTCCAATCGGGCCACAGGCCCCACTAGTGACACAGAACCACACACACACACACACAGACACACACACACACACACACACACACACACACACACAAAGAGAGAGATAAACATGTATAAATGTATAAGAATTTGTGGATAAAATTATTATGAGATTATTTATAATGAAACGACTACACTACACAACCACTTCTTCCTTTTATTTACATATTATACAGATATTTACAGATATTTACATTTTATTTACCCGCGTGCGTCTCTCTTCTCCAAGGTAGCGGAGAGATATGAAAGGATAAAAGGGGAAAAGAATAAAATGCACGTCGGTTTTAAATTCGCAGGCTACCTGCGCTGAAGGCGTGAAAAACGAGCACGTGACGGAAAGGCTTCCGTACCCGATGGGTCCAAATCACATGCCCAGCAAAGTAGCCTTAAACCTGGACACACAATGGAGACCATTTGACCCTTTAAATAATACTACAACCAGACACATACAGGTGCGCACATATACACAGATACACATTCTGTTTAAATTTCTTCACATCTGCAGACTAGAGTAAGCTGAGGGTATAGTGTTAAACCAGGAACTACATAAACAGTATATAATATATATACAGAGGATATAGTGTTAAACCAGGTACTACATACAGAGTATATAGTATACATACAGAGTATATAGTTTGACCAAAAGATCGTGCTGATCTTTGATCTCCTGGTTCTTCATCTCCAGCGCCACTTTCAGACTCATAATGTCCTCCTCTATGGGCTGGTATAACACACACACGAATCATATCTACAGCCAGTACAATGGAAAGGTGGGAATGTGTACTGAATGTGTACTGATGTTATAAGTGAAAGGTGGAGGTACTGGTGGATGTGTACTGACACTATAAGGGATCTCTACCTTCAGTCACAGTCTGAGCTTCTCAAGTTCTTCCTCCAGAGATTTCTTCTCCTGTTCACAGGCCATTTTCATATCTGCCAGAGCAAGTATCATTACTGCTGGATATAACACAGATTGTATATACTACATAATTACTACTGAATATATAAAATATAATATATATAGTACTATACATATATTAGTATCACTTTTATTGGAGCCTAAAGGCTAACATTCATTATTAGTTATGTTAGTATTATTGCATTTCCATAGTACTTACTCTTGATGGACCTGTTATGCTCCTCCTCCTCCTGCTGTTTCTGCAGGAGCTCTGTCTCCTCCTGCTGCTTGTGTTTCAGCATCTCCTGAAGAACCTGCAGCTCCTTCTGCTTCTGCAACCTCAACTCCTTCAGCTGCTCCAACAAACTGTTATCCAACTCCTCCTTCTCACACCGCAAACACTCCAATCGGGCCACAGGCCCCACTAGTGACACAGAACCACACACACACACACACAGAGAGAGATAAACATGTATAAATGTATAAGAATTTGTGGATAAAATTATTATGAGATTATTTATAATCAAACGACTACACTACACAACCACATCTTCCTTTTATTTACATATTATACAGATATTTAGAGATATTTACATTTTATTTACCCGCGTGCGTCTCTCTTCTCCAAGGTAGCGGAGAGATATGAAAGGATAAAAGGGGAAAAGAATAAAATGCACGTCCGTTTTAAATTCGCAGGCTACCTGCGCTGAAGGCGTGGAAAACGAGCACGTGACGGAAAGGCTTCCGTACCCGATGGGTCCAAATCACATGCCCAGCAAAGTAGCCTTAAACCTGGACACACAATGGAGACCATTTGACCCTTTAAAATCATACTACAACCAGACTTCCAGGCCCAAGAGGTCACACAGTCATGCCCAGCAAAGTAGCTCTGGGCCTGGGCACACTTCACGCAGTTTGACCGTTTAAATAAAACTAGAAACAGACTTCCTGGCCCAAGAGGTCACACAGTCATGCCCAGCAAGGTTGCTTTAAACGTGGGCACACTTCAGACCGTTTCACTCTTTAAATCATTCAAAGCACCACATTTCAAGGCCCAAGAGGTCACAGAATCATGCCCATCAAAGTAGCTCTGGGCCTGGGCACACTTCACGCAGTTTGACCCTTTAAATAATACTACAACCAGACACATACAGGTGCGCACATATACACAGATACACATTCTGTTTAATTTCTTCACATCTGCAGACTAGAGTAAGCTGAGGGTATAGTGTTAAACCAGGAGCTACATAAACAGTATATAGTATATATAAAGAGGATATAGTGTTAAACCAGGTACTACATACAGAGTATATAGTATACATACAGAGTATATAGTTTGACCAAAAGATCGTGCTGATCTTTGATCTCCTGGTTCTTCATCTCCAGCGCCACTTTCAGACTCATAATGTCCTCCTCTATGGGCTGGTATAACCCACACATACGAATCATCACTACAGCCAGTACAATGGAAAGGTGGGAATGTGTACTGAATGTGTACTGACGTTATAAGTGAAAGGTGGAGGTACTGGTGGATGTGTACTGACACTATAAGGGATCTCTACCTGCAGTGACAGTCTGAGCTTCTCAAGTTCTTCCTCCAGAGATTTCTTCTCCTGTTCACAGGCCATTTTCATATCTGCCAGAGCAAGTATCATTACTGCTGGATATAACATAGATTGTATATACTACATAATTACTACTGAATATATAAAATATAATATATATAGTACTATACATATATTAGTATCACTTTTATTGGAGTCTAAAGGCTAGCATTCATTATTAGTTATGTTAGTATTATTGCATTTCCATAGTACTTACTCTTGATGGACCTGTTATGCTCCTCCTCCTCCTGCTGTTTCTGCAGGAGCTCTGTCTCCTCCTGCTGCTTGTGTTTCAGCATCTCCTGAAGAACCTGCAGCTCCTTCTGCTTCTGCAACCTCAACTCCTTCAGCTGCTCCAAGAAACTGTTATCCAACTCCTCCTTCTCACACCGCAAACACTCCAATCGGGCCACAGGCCCCACTAGTGACACAGAACCACACACACACACACACACACACAAAGAGAGAGATAAACATGTATAAATGTATAAGAATTTGTGGATAAAATTATTATGAGATTATTTATAATCAAACGACTACACTACACAACCACATCTTCCTTTTATTTACATATTATACAGATATTTAGAGATATTTACATTTTATTTACCCGCGTGCGTCTCTCTTCTCCAAGGTAGCGGAGAGATATGAAAGGATAAAAGGGGAAAAGAATAAAATGCACGTCGGTTTTAAATTCGCAGGCTACCTGCGCTGAAGGCGTGGAAAACGAGCACGTGACGGAAAGGCTTCCGTACCCGATGGGTCCAAATCACATGCCCAGCAAAGTAGCCTTAAACCTGGACACACAATGGAGACCATTTGACCCTTTAAAATCATACTACAAGCAGACTTCCAGGCCCAAGAGGTCACACAGTCATGCCCAGCAAAGTAGCTCTGGGCCTGGGCACACTTCACGCAGTTTGACCGTTTAAATAAAACTAGAAACAGACTTCCTGGCCCAAGAGGTCACAGTCATACCCAGCAAAGTACGTTTAAACCTGGAAACAAATCAGACCCTTTCTGTCATTCAAAGGAATGGGCCTGCAACTCACAACCACATCCCCAGTGAAGCGCACCGTCACCCAGCCACACTACGCCACCTTGCCCGTCCTGGAACAACCACACCTCCAGGGCACCACATGCCAATCTCTCATGCCCAGCAAACTGCAACCTCACGCAGCCAGGCCACACACTGTCTCCCCTTGTACCGTCCAGGGACGAACTCCTCCACAAACCTGGTGTTCACGCACACACACGCAATTACAACGAATTGGTGGAGAACTTTGAAACAAACGTGCTGACTTTGAATACTCACATCTAGGCTGGGCCAGGTCCAAACGGCCTGCAGCTCGGTGCCCATCACCTCCATGACTGTCCCTAACGAACGCCACCTGCCACGCTTTCGGCCCGTCCCTGGCGGCATTAAAAAATCGTAGCGTGATAACGATGGTTCCGATCCGCGTGCCGCTCGAAGGCGATTACAGGGGAGATGCAACCCTCTCCAAAGAGCCATGAACATACTTTCTACTCCCAAGGACACAAGAGATATTAAGCCGCAATGACGTCCGACGCGCGCATTTTCTCCGCCGCGCACCACATATAAAAAATCGTAGCGTGAAAACAGTGGGTTCGATCCGCGTGCCGCTCGAAGGCGATTACAGTGGAGATGCATCCCTTTCCAAAGAGCCATGAACAGACTTCCTACTCCCAAGGAGACAAGAGATATTAAGCCGCAATGACGTCCGACGCGCGTCTTTTCTCCGCAGCTCACCACATTTAAAAAAATCGAAGCGTGAAAACCGTGGGTTCGATATAGTATACATACAGAGTATATAGTTTGACCAAAAGATCGTGCTGATCTTTGATCTCCTGGTTCTTCATCTCCAGCGCCACTTTCAGACTCATAATGTCCTCCTCTATGGGCTGGTATAACAAACACACGAATCATCACTACAGCGAGTACAATGGAAAGGTGGGAATGTGTACTGAATGTGTACTGACGTTATAAGTGAAAGGTGGAGCTACTGGTGGATGTGTACTGACACTATAAGGGATCTCTACCTGCAGTGACAGTCTCAGCTTCTCAAGTTCTTCCTCCAGAGATTTCTTCTCCTGTTCACAGGCCATTTTCATATCTGCCAGAGCAAGTATCATTACTGCTGGATATAACACAGATTGTATATACTACATAATTACTACTGAATATATAAAATATAATATATATAGTACTATACATATATTAGTATCACTTTTATTGGAGCCTAAAGGCTAACATTCATTATTAGTTATGTTAGTATTATTGCATTTCCATAGTACTTACCCTTGAGGGACCTGTTATGCTCCTCCTCCTCCTGCTGTTTCTGCAGGAGCTCTGTCTCCTCCTGCTGCTTGTGTTTCAGCATCTCCTGAAGAACCTGCAGCTCCTTCTGCTTCTGCAACCTCAACTCCTTCAGCTGCTCCAACAAACTGTTCTCCAACTCCTCCTTCTCACACCGCAAACACTCCAATCGGGCCACAGGCCCCACTAGTGACACAGAACCACACACACACACACACAGACACACACACACACACACACACACACACACACACACACACACAAAGAGAGAGATAAACATGTATAAATGTATAAGAATTTGTGGATAAAATTATTATGAGATTATTTATAATGAAACGACTACACTACACAACCACTTCTTCCTTTTATTTACATATTATACAGATATTTACAGATATTTACATTTTATTTACCCGCGTGCGTCTCTCTTCTCCAAGGTAGCGGAGAGATATGAAAGGATAAAAGGGGAAAAGAATAAAATGCAAGTCGGTTTTAAATTCGCAGGCTACCTGCGCTGAAGGCGTGAAAAACGAGCACGTGACGGAAAGGCTTCCGTACCCGATGGGTCCAAATCACATGCCCAGCAAAGTAGCCTTAAACCTGGACACACAATGGAGACCATTTGACCCTTTAAATAATACTACAACCAGACACATACAGGTGCGCACATATACACAGATACACATTCTGTTTAAATTTCTTCACATCTGCAGACTAGAGTAAGCTGAGGGTATAGTGTTAAACCAGGAACTACATAAACAGTATATAATATATATACAGAGGATATAGTGTTAAACCAGGTACTACATACAGAGTATATAGTATACATACAGAGTATATAGTTTGACCAAAAGATCGTGCTGATCTTTGATCTCCTGGTTCTTCATCTCCAGCGCCACTTTCAGACTCATAATGTCCTCCTCTATGGGCTGGTATAACACACACACGAATCATATCTACAGCCAGTACAATGGAAAGGTGGGAATGTGTACTGAATGTGTACTGATGTTATAAGTGAAAGGTGGAGGTACTGGTGGATGTGTACTGACACTATAAGGGATCTCTACCTTCAGTCACAGTCTGAGCTTCTCAAGTTCTTCCTCCAGAGATTTCTTCTCCTGTTCACAGGCCATTTTCATATCTGCCAGAGCAAGTATCATTACTGCTGGATATAACACAGATTGTATATACTACATAATTACTACTGAATATATAAAATATAATATATATAGTACTATACATATATTAGTATCACTTTTATTGGAGCCTAAAGGCTAACATTCATTATTAGTTATGTTAGTATTATTGCATTTCCATAGTACTTACTCTTGATGGACCTGTTATGCTCCTCCTCCTCCTGCTGTTTCTGCAGGAGCTCTGTCTCCTCCTGCTGCTTGTGTTTCAGCATCTCCTGAAGAACCTGCAGCTCCTTCTGCTTCTGCAACCTCAACTCCTTCAGCTGCTCCAACAAACTGTTATCCAACTCCTCCTTCTCACACCGCAAACACTCCAATCGGGCCACAGGCCCCACTAGTGACACAGAACCACACACACACACACACAGAGAGAGATAAACATGTATAAATGTATAAGAATTTGTGGATAAAATTATTATGAGATTATTTATAATCAAACGACTACACTACACAACCACATCTTCCTTTTATTTACATATTATACAGATATTTAGAGATATTTACATTTTATTTACCCGCGTGCGTCTCTCTTCTCCAAGGTAGCGGAGAGATATGAAAGGATAAAAGGGGAAAAGAATAAAATGCACGTCCGTTTTAAATTCGCAGGCTACCTGCGCTGAAGGCGTGGAAAACGAGCACGTGACGGAAAGGCTTCCGTACCCGATGGGTCCAAATCACATGCCCAGCAAAGTAGCCTTAAACCTGGACACACAATGGAGACCATTTGACCCTTTAAAATCATACTACAACCAGACTTCCAGGCCCAAGAGGTCACACAGTCATGCCCAGCAAAGTAGCTCTGGGCCTGGGCACACTTCACGCAGTTTGACCGTTTAAATAAAACTAGAAACAGACTTCCTGGCCCAAGAGGTCACACAGTCATGCCCAGCAAGGTTGCTTTAAACGTGGGCACACTTCAGACCGTTTCACTCTTTAAATCATTCAAAGCACCACATTTCAAGGCCCAAGAGGTCACAGAATCATGCCCATCAAAGTAGCTCTGGGCCTGGGCACACTTCACGCAGTTTGACCCTTTAAATAATACTACAACCAGACACATACAGGTGCGCACATATACACAGATACACATTCTGTTTAATTTCTTCACATCTGCAGACTAGAGTAAGCTGAGGGTATAGTGTTAAACCAGGAGCTACATAAACAGTATATAGTATATATAAAGAGGATATAGTGTTAAACCAGGTACTACATACAGAGTATATAGTATACATACAGAGTATATAGTTTGACCAAAAGATCGTGCTGATCTTTGATCTCCTGGTTCTTCATCTCCAGCGCCACTTTCAGACTCATAATGTCCTCCTCTATGGGCTGGTATAACCCACACATACGAATCATCACTACAGCCAGTACAATGGAAAGGTGGGAATGTGTACTGAATGTGTACTGACGTTATAAGTGAAAGGTGGAGGTACTGGTGGATGTGTACTGACACTATAAGGGATCTCTACCTGCAGTGACAGTCTGAGCTTCTCAAGTTCTTCCTCCAGAGATTTCTTCTCCTGTTCACAGGCCATTTTCATATCTGCCAGAGCAAGTATCATTACTGCTGGATATAACATAGATTGTATATACTACATAATTACTACTGAATATATAAAATATAATATATATAGTACTATACATATATTAGTATCACTTTTATTGGAGTCTAAAGGCTAGCATTCATTATTAGTTATGTTAGTATTATTGCATTTCCATAGTACTTACTCTTGATGGACCTGTTATGCTCCTCCTCCTCCTGCTGTTTCTGCAGGAGCTCTGTCTCCTCCTGCTGCTTGTGTTTCAGCATCTCCTGAAGAACCTGCAGCTCCTTCTGCTTCTGCAACCTCAACTCCTTCAGCTGCTCCAAGAAACTGTTATCCAACTCCTCCTTCTCACACCGCAAACACTCCAATCGGGCCACAGGCCCCACTAGTGACACAGAACCACACACACACACACACACACACAAAGAGAGAGATAAACATGTATAAATGTATAAGAATTTGTGGATAAAATTATTATGAGATTATTTATAATCAAACGACTACACTACACAACCACATCTTCCTTTTATTTACATATTATACAGATATTTAGAGATATTTACATTTTATTTACCCGCGTGCGTCTCTCTTCTCCAAGGTAGCGGAGAGATATGAAAGGATAAAAGGGGAAAAGAATAAAATGCACGTCGGTTTTAAATTCGCAGGCTACCTGCGCTGAAGGCGTGGAAAACGAGCACGTGACGGAAAGGCTTCCGTACCCGATGGGTCCAAATCACATGCCCAGCAAAGTAGCCTTAAACCTGGACACGCAATGGAGAGCATTTGACCCTTTAAAATCATACTACAACCAGACTTCCAGGCCCAAGAGGTCACACAGCCATGCCCAGCAAAGTAGCTCTGGGCCTGGGCACACTTCACGCAGTTTGACCGTTTAAATAAAACTAGAAACAGACTTCCTGGCCCAAGAGGTCACAGTCATACCCAGCAAAGTACGTTTAAACCTGGAAACAAATCAGATCCTTTCTGTCATTCAAAGGAATGGGCCTGCAACTCACAACCACATCCCCAGTGAAGCGCACCGTCACCCAGCCACACTACCCCACCTTGCCCGTCCTGGAACAACCACACCTCCAGGGCACCACATGCCAATCTCTCATGCCCAGCAAACTGCAACCTCACGCAGCCAGGCCACACACTGTCTCCCCTTGTACAGTCCAAGGACGAACTCCTCCACAAACCTGGTGTTCACGCGCACACACGCAATTACAACGAATTGGTGGAGAACTTTGAAACAAACGTGCTGACTTTGAATATTCACATCTAGGCTGGGCCAGGTCCAAATGGCCTGCAGCTCGGTGCGCATTAACTGCTTGACTGTCCGTCACGAACGCCACCTGCCAAGCGTTCGTTCCGTCCCTGGCGGATTTTAAAAAATCGTAGCGTGAGAACGATGGGTCCGATCCGCGTGCCGCTTAAAGGCGATTACAGGGGAGATGCAACCCTTTCCAAAGAACCATGAAAAGACTTTCTACTCCCAAGGAGACAAGAGATATTAAGCCGCAATGACGTCCGACGCGCGCATTTTCTCCGCCGCGCAGCACATTTAAAAAAATCATAGCGTGAAAACCGTGGGTTCGATCCACGTGCCGCTCGAAGGCGATTACAGCGGAGATGCAGCCCTTTCCAAAGAGCCATGAAAAGACTTTCTACTCCCAAGGAGCCCAAAGATATTAAGCCGCAAATACGTCCTACGCGCGTCTTTTCTACGCCGCGCACCACATTTAAAAAATCGTATCGGAAGAACGGTGGGTCCAATCCGCGTGCCGCTTAAAGGCGATTACAAGGGAGATGCAAACCTTTCCAAAGAGCCATGAAAAGACTTTCTACTCCCAAGGAGACAATAGATATTAAGCCGAAATGACGTCCGACGCGCGCATTTTCTCCGACGCGCACCACATTTAAAAAAATCATAGCGTGAAAACCGTGGGTTCGATCCGCGTGCCGCTCGAAGGCGATTACAGCGGAGATGCAGCCCTTTCCAAAGAGCCATGAAAAGACTTTCTACTCCCAAGGAGACAAGAGATATTAAGCCGAAATGACGTCCGACGCGCGCATTTCCTCCGCCGCGCACCACATTTAAAAAAATCATAGCGTGAAAACCGTGGGTTCGATCCGCGTGCCGCTCGAAGGCGATTACAGGGGAGATGCAGCCCTTTCCAAAGAGCCATGAACAGACTTTCTACTCCCAAGGAGACCAGAAATATTAACTTATAAAGCGTTACGCTCCAGTCGGATGAACGAGAAACGCTTGTACAATTGCAACGAATTGGAGGAGAAAGTTTAAACAAACGCGCTGACTTTGAACGCTCACATCTAGGCCGGGCCAACTCCAAATGGCGTGCAACTCGGTGTGCATCACCTCCATGACTGTCCCTAACGAACGCCACCTGCCACGCTTTCGGCCTATCCCTGGCGGCATTAAAAAATCGTAGCGTGATAACGATGGTTCCGATGCGCGTGCCGCTCGAAGGCGATTACAGGGGAGATACAGCCCTTTCCAAAGAGCCATGAACAGACTTTCTACTCCCAAGGAGACAAGAGATATTACGCGCATTTTCTCCGACGCGCACCACGTTTAAAAAATCGTAGCGTGAGAACGATGGGTTCGATCCGCGTGCCGCTCGAAGGCGATTAGAGGGGAGATGCAGCCCTTTCCAAAGAGCCATGAACAGACTTCCTACTCCCAAGGAGACAAGAGATATTAAGCCACAAATACGTCCGGACCGCGTCTTTTCTCCGCAGCTCACCACATTTAAAAAAATCGTAGCGTGAAAACCGTGGGTTCGATATAGTATACATACAGAGTATATAGTTTGACCAAAAGATCGTGCTGATCTTTGATCTCCTGGTTCTTCATCTCCAGCGCCACTTTCAGACTCATAATGTCCTCCTCTATGGGCTGGTATAACACAGACACGAATCATCACTACAGCCAGTACAATGGAAAGGTGGGAATGTGTACTGAATGTGTACTGACGTTATAAGTGAGAGGTGGTGGTACTGGTGGATGTGTACTGACACTATAAGGGATCTCTACCTGCAGTGACAGTTTGAGCTTCTCAAGTTCTTCCTCCAGAGATTTCTTCTCCTGTTCACAGGCCATTTTCATATCTGCCAGAGCAAGTATCATTACTGCTGGATATAACATAGATTGTATATACTACATAATTACTGCTGAATATATAAAATATAATATATATAGTACTATACATATATTAGTGTCACTTTTATTGGAGCCTAAAGGCTAGCATTCATTATTAGTTATGTTAGTATTATTGCATTTCCATAGTACTTACTCTTCATGGACCTGTTATGCTCCTCCTCCTCCTGCTGTTTCTGCAGGAGCTCTGTCTCCTCCTGCTGCTTGTGTTTCAGCATCTCCTGAAGAACCTGCAGCTCCTTCTGCTTCTGCAACCTCAACTCCTTCAGCTGCTCCAACAAACTGTTCTCCAACTCCTCCTTCTCACACCGCAAACACTCCAATCGGGCCACAGGCCCCACTAGTGACACAGAACCACACACACACACACACAGAGAGAGATAAACATGTATAAATGTATAAGAATTTGTGGATAAAATTATTATGAGATTATATATAATCAAACGACTACACTACACAACCACATCTTCCTTTTATTTACATATTATACAGATATTTAGAGATATTTACATTTTATTTACCCGCGTGCGTCTCTCTTCTCCAAGGTAGCGGAGAGATATGAAAGGATAAAAGGGGAAAAGAATAAAATGCACGTCCGTTTTAAATTCGCAGGCTACCTGCGCTGAAGGCGTGGAAAACGAGCACGTGACGGAAAGGCTTCCGTACCCGATGGGTCCAAATCACATGCCCAGCAAAGTAGCCTTAAACCTGGACACACAATGGAGACCATTTGACCCTTTAAAATCATACTACAACCAGACTTCCAGGCCCAAGAGGTCACACAGCCATGCCCAGCAAAGTAGCTCTGGGCCTGGGCACACTTCACGCAGTTTGACCGTTTAAATAAAACTAGAAACAGACTTCCTGGCCCAAGAGGTCACAGTCATACCCAGCAAAGTACGTTTAAACCTGGAAACAAATCAGATCCTTTCTGTCATTCAAAGGAATGGGCCTGCAACTCACAACCACATCCCCAGTGAAGCGCACCGTCACCCAGCCACACTACCCCACCTTGCCCGTCCTGGAACAACCACACCTCCAGGGCACCACATGCCAATCTCTCATGCCCAGCAAACTGCAACCTCACGCAGCCAGGCCACACACTGTCTCCCCTTGTACAGTCCAAGGACGAACTCCTCCACAAACCTGGTGTTCACGCGCACACACGCAATTACAACGAATTGGTGGAGAACTTTGAAACAAACGTGCTGACTTTGAATATTCACATCTAGGCTGGGCCAGGTCCAAATGGCCTGCAGCTCGGTGCGCATTAACTGCTTGACTGTCCGTCACGAACGCCACCTGCCAAGCGTTCGTTCCGTCCCTGGCGGATTTTAAAAAATCGTAGCGTGAGAACGATGGGTCCGATCCGCGTGCCGCTTAAAGGCGATTACAGGGGAGATGCAACCCTTTCCAAAGAACCATGAAAAGACTTTCTACTCCCAAGGAAACAAGATATTAAGCCGCAATGACATCCGACGCGCGCATTTTCTCCGCCGCGCAGCACATTTAAAAAAATCATAGCGTGAAAACCGTGGGTTCGATCCGCGTGCCGCTCGAAGGCGATTACAGGGGAGATGCAGCCCTTTCCAAAGAGGCATAAACAGACTTCCTACTCCCAAGGAGCCCAAAGATATTAAGCCGCAAATAAGTCCTACGCGCGTCTTTTCTACGCCTCGCACCACATTTAAAAAATCGTAGCGTAAGAACGGTGGGTCCGATCCGCGTGCCGCTCAAAGGCGATTACAGGGGAGATGCAACCCTTTCCAAAGAACCATGAAAAGACTTTCTACTCCCAAGGAGACAAGAGATATTAAGCCGCAATGACGTCCGACGCGCGCATTTTCTCCGCCGCGCAGCACATTTAAAAAAATCATAGCGTGAAAACCGTGGGTTCGATCCACGTGCCGCTCGAAGGCGATTACAGCGGAGATGCAGCCCTTTCCAAAGAGCCATGAAAAGACTTTCTACTCCCAAGGAGACAAGAGATATTAAGCCGCAATGACGTCCGACGCGCGCATTTTCTCCGCCGCGCAGCACATTTAAAAAAATCATAGCGTGAAAACCGTGGGTTCGATCCGCGTGCCGCTCGAAGGCGATTACAGGGGAGATGCAGCCCTTTCCAAAGAGGCATGAACAGACTTCCTACTCCCAAGGAGCCCAAAGATATTAAGCCGCAAATACGTCCTACGCGCGTCTTTTCTACGCCGCGCACCACATTTAAAAAATCGTATCGGAAGAACGGTGGGTCCAATCCGCGTGCCGCTTAAAGGCGATTACAAGGGAGATGCAAACCTTTCCAAAGAGCCATGAAAAGACTTTCTACTCCCAAGGAGACAATAGATATTAAGCCGAAATGACGTCCGACGCGCGCATTTTCTCCGACGCGCACCACATTTAAAAAAATCATAGCGTGAAAACCGTGGGTTCGATCCGCGTGCCGCTCGAAGGCGATTACAGCGGAGATGCAGCCCTTTCCAAAGAGCCATGAAAAGACTTTCTACTCCCAAGGAGACAAGAGATATTAAGCCGAAATGACGTCCGACGCGCGCATTTCCTCCGCCGCGCACCACATTTAAAAAAATCATAGCGTGAAAACCGTGGGTTCGATCCGCGTGCCGCTCGAAGGCGATTACAGGGGAGATGCAGCCCTTTCCAAAGAGCCATGAACAGACTTTCTACTCCCAAGGAGACCAGAAATATTAACTTATAAAGCGTTACGCTCCAGTCGGATGAACGAGAAACGCTTGTACAATTGCAACGAATTGGAGGAGAAAGTTTAAACAAACGCGCTGACTTTGAACGCTCACATCTAGGCCGGGCCAACTCCAAATGGCGTGCAACTCGGTGTGCATCACCTCCATGACTGTCCCTAACGAACGCCACCTGCCACGCTTTCGGCCTATCCCTGGGGGCATTAAAAAATCGTAGCGTGATAACGATGGTTCCGATGCGCGTGCCGCTCGAAGGCGATTACAGGGGAGATACAGCCCTTTCCAAAGAGCCATGAACAGACTTTCTACTCCCAAGGAGACAAGAGATATTACGCGCATTTTCTCCGACGCGCACCACGTTTAAAAAATCGTAGCGTGAGAACGATGGGTCCGATCCGCGTGCCGCTTAAAGGCGATTACAGGGGAGATGCAACCCTTTCCAAAGAACCATGAAAAGACTTTCTACTCCCAAGGAGACAAGAGATATTAAGCCGCAATGACGTCCGACGCGCGCATTTTCTCTGCCGCGCAGCACATTTAAAAAAATCATAGCGTGAAAACCGTGGGTTCGATCCGCGTGCCGCTCGAAGGCGATTAGAGGGGAGATGCAGCCCTTTCCAAAGAGCCATGAACAGACTTCCTACTCCCAAGGAGACAAGAGATATTAAGCCACAAATACGTCCGGACCGCGTCTTTTCTCCGCAGCTCACCACATTTAAAAAAATCGTAGCGTGAAAACCGTGGGTTCGATATAGTATACATACAGAGTATATAGTTTGACCAAAAGATCGTGCTGATCTTTGATCTCCTGGTTCTTCATCTCCAGCGCCACTTTCAGACTCATAATGTCCTCCTCTATGGGCTGGTATAACACAGACACGAATCATCACTACAGCCAGTACAATGGAAAGGTGGGAATGTGTACTGAATGTGTACTGACGTTATAAGTGAGAGGTGGTGGTACTGGTGGATGTGTACTGACACTATAAGGGATCTCTACCTGCAGTGACAGTTTGAGCTTCTCAAGTTCTTCCTCCAGAGATTTCTTCTCCTGTTCACAGGCCATTTTCATATCTGCCAGAGCAAGTATCATTACTGCTGGATATAACATAGATTGTATATACTACATAATTACTGCTGAATATATAAAATATAATATATATAGTACTATACATATATTAGTGTCACTTTTATTGGAGCCTAAAGGCTAGCATTCATTATTAGTTATGTTAGTATTATTGCATTTCCATAGTACTTACTCTTCATGGACCTGTTATGCTCCTCCTCCTCCTGCTGTTTCTGCAGGAGCTCTGTCTCCTCCTGCTGCTTGTGTTTCAGCATCTCCTGAAGAACCTGCAGCTCCTTCTGCTTCTGCAACCTCAACTCCTTCAGCTGCTCCAACAAACTGTTCTCCAACTCCTCCTTCTCACACCGCAAACACTCCAATCGGGCCACAGGCCCCACTAGTGACACAGAACCACACACACACACACACACACACACAAAGAGAGAGATAAACATGTATAAATGTATAAGAATTTGTGGATAAAATTATTATGAGATTATTTATAATCAAACGACTACACTACACAACCACATCTTCCTTTTATTTACATATTATACAGATATTTAGAGATATTTACATTTTATTTACCCGCGTGCGTCTCTCTTCTCCAAGGTAGCGGAGAGATATGAAAGGATAAAAGGGGAAAAGAATAAAATGCACGTCGGTTTTAAATTCGCAGGCTACCTGCGCTGAAGGCGTGGAAAACGAGCACGTGACGGAAAGGCTTCCGTACCCGATGGGTCCAAATCACATGCCCAGCAAAGTAGCCTTAAACCTGGACACGCAATGGAGAGCATTTGACCCTTTAAAATCATACTACAACCAGACTTCCAGGCCCAAGAGGTCACACAGCCATGCCCAGCAAAGTAGCTCTGGGCCTGGGCACACTTCACGCAGTTTGACCGTTTAAATAAAACTAGAAACAGACTTCCTGGCCCAAGAGGTCACAGTCATACCCAGCAAAGTACGTTTAAACCTGGAAACAAATCAGATCCTTTCTGTCATTCAAAGGAATGGGCCTGCAACTCACAACCACATCCCCAGTGAAGCGCACCGTCACCCAGCCACACTACCCCACCTTGCCCGTCCTGGAACAACCACACCTCCAGGGCACCACATGCCAATCTCTCATGCCCAGCAAACTGCAACCTCACGCAGCCAGGCCACACACTGTCTCCCCTTGTACAGTCCAAGGACGAACTCCTCCACAAACCTGGTGTTCACGCGCACACACGCAATTACAACGAATTGGTGGAGAACTTTGAAACAAACGTGCTGACTTTGAATATTCACATCTAGGCTGGGCCAGGTCCAAATGGCCTGCAGCTCGGTGCGCATTAACTGCTTGACTGTCCGTCACGAACGCCACCTGCCAAGCGTTCGTTCCGTCCCTGGCGGATTTTAAAAAATCGTAGCGTGAGAACGATGGGTCCGATCCGCGTGCCGCTTAAAGGCGATTACAGGGGAGATGCAGCCCTTTCCAAAGAGGCATAAACAGACTTCCTACTCCCAAGGAGCCCAAAGATATTAAGCCGCAAATACGTCCTACGCGCGTCTTTTCTACGCCGCGCACCACATTTAAAAAATCGTATCGGAAGAACGGTGGGTCCAATCCGCGTGCCGCTTAAAGGCGATTACAAGGGAGATGCAAACCTTTCCAAAGAGCCATGAAAAGACTTTCTACTCCCAAGGAGACAAGAGATATTACGCGCATTTTCTCCGACGCGCACCACGTTTAAAAAATCGTAGCGTGAGAACGGTGGGTCCGATCCGCGTGCCGCTTAAAGGCGATTACAGGGGAGATGCATCCCTTTCCAAAGAGCCATGAACAGACTTTCTACTCCCAAGGAGACCAGAGATATTAACAGATAAAGCGTTACGCTCCAGTCGGATGAGCGAGAAACGCTTGTACAATTGCAACGAATTGGAGGAGAAAGTTTAAAGAAACGCGCTGACTTTGAAGGCTCACATCTAGGCCGGGCCAGGTCCAAATGGCCTGCAACTCGGTCCGCATCACGTCCATGACTTTTCCTAACGAACGCCACCTGCCAAGCTTTCGGCCCGTCCCTGTCGGCATTAAAAAATCGTAGCGTGATAACGATGGTTCCGATCCGCGTGCCGCGCGAAGGCGATTACAGGGGAGATGCAGCCATTTCCAAAGAGCCATGAACAGACTTTCTACTCCCAAGGAGCCCAAAGATATTAAGCTGCAAATAAGTCCTACGCGCGTCTTTTCTACGCCTCGCACCACATTTAAAAAATCGTAACGTAAGAACGGTGGGTCCGATCCGCGTGCCGCTTAAAGGCGATTACAGGGGAGATGCAACCCTTTCCAAAGAACCATGAAAAGACTTTCTACTCCCAAGGAGACAAGAGATATTAAGCCGCAATGACGTCCGACGCGCGCATTTTCTCCGCCGCGCAGCACATTTAAAAAAATCATAGCGTGAAAACCGTGGGTTCGATCCGCGTGCCGCTCGAAGGCGATTACAGCGGAGATGCAGCCCTTTCCAAAGAGCCATGAAAAGACTTTCTACTCCCAAGGAGACAAGAGATATTAAGCCGCAATGACGTCCGACGCGCGCATTTTCTCCGCCGCGCAGCACATTTAAAAAAATCATAGCGTGAAAACCGTGGGTTCGATCCGCGTGCCGCTCGAAGGCGATTACAGGGGAGATGGAGCCCTTTCCAAAGAGGCATGAACAGACTTCCTACTCCCAAGGAGCCCAAAGATATTAAGCCGCAAATACGTCCTACGCGCGTCTTTTCTACGCCGCGCACCACATTTAAAAAATCGTAGCGTAAGAACGGTGGGTCCGATCCGCGTGCCGCTTAATGGCGATTACAGGGGAGATGCAAACCTTTCCAAAGAGCCATGAAAAGACTTTCTACTCCCAAGGAGACAAGAGATATTAAGCCGCAATGACGTCGACGCGCGCATTTTCTCCGACGCGCAACACATTTAAAAAAATCATAGCGTGAAAACCGTGGGTTCGATCCGCGTGCCGCTCGAAGGCGATTACAGGGGAGATGCAGCCCTTTCCAAAGAGCCATGAACAGACTTTCTACTCCCAATGAGACAAGAGATATCAAGCCGCAAATACGTCCGGCGCGCGTCTATTCTCCGCCGCGCAACACATTTAAAAAAATCGTAGCGTGAAAACCGTGGGTTCGATCCGCGTGCCGCTTAAAGGCGATTAGAGGGTAGATGCAGCCCTTTCCAAAGAGCCATGAAAAGACTTTCTACTCCCAAGGAGACAAGAGATATTAAGCCGAAATGACGTCCGACGCGCGCATTTCCTCCGCCGCGCACCACATTTAAAAAAATCATAGCGTGAAAACCGTGGGTTCGATCCGCGTGCCGCTCGAAGGCGATTACAGGGGAGATGCAGCCCTTTCCAAAGAGGCATGAACAGACTTCCTACTCCCAAGGAGCCCAAAGATATTAAGCCGCAAATACGTCCTACGCGCGTCTTTTCTACGCCGCGCACCACATTTAAAAAATCGTATCGGAAGAACGGTGGGTCCAATCCGCGTGCCGCTTAAAGGCGATTACAAGGGAGATGCAAACCTTTCCAAAGAGCCATGAAAAGACTTTCTACTCCCAAGGAGACAAGAGATATTACGCGCATTTTCTCCGACGCGCACCACGTTTAAAAAATCGTAGCGTGAGAACGGTGGGTCCGATCCGCGTGCCGCTTAAAGGCGATTACAGGGGAGATGCAAACCTTTCCAAAGAGCCATGAAAAGACTTTCTACTCCCAAGGAGACAATAGATATTAAGCCGAAATGACGTCCGACGCGCGCATTTTCTCCGACGCGCACCACATTTAAAAAAATCATAGCGTGAAAACCGTGGGTTCGATCCGCGTGCCGCTCGAAGGCGATTACAGCGGAGATGCAGCCCTTTCCAAAGAGCCATGAAAAGACTTTCTACTCCCAAGGAGACAAGAGATATTAAGCCGAAATGACGTCCGACGCGCGAATTTCCTCCGCCGCGCACCACATTTAAAAAAATCATAGCGTGAAAACCGTGGGTTCGATCCGCGTGCCGCTCGAAGGCGATTACAGGGGAGATGCAGCCCTTTCCAAAGAGCCATGAACAGACTTTCTACTCCCAAGGAGACCAGAAATATTAACATATAAAGCGTTACGCTCCAGTCGGATGAACGAGAAACGCTTGTACAATTGCAACGAATTGGAGGAGAAACTTTAAACAAACGCGCTGACTTTGAACGCTCACATCTAGGCCGGGCCAACTCCAAATGGCGTGCAACTCGGTGTGCATCACCTCCATGACTGTCCCTAACGAACGCCACCTGCCACGCTTTCGGCCTATCCCTGGCGGCATTAAAAAATCGTAGCGTGAAAACCGTGGGTTCGATCCGCGTGCCGCTCGAAGGCGATTACAGGGGAGATGCAGCCCTTTCCAAAGAGGCATGAACAGACTTCCTACTCCCAAGGAGCCCAAAGATATTAAGCCGCAAATACGTCCTACGCGCGTCTTTTCTACGCCGCGCACCACATTTAAAAAATCGTATCGGAAGAACGGTGGGTCCAATCCGCGTGCCGCTTAAAGGCGATTACAAGGGAGATGCAAACCTTTCCAAAGAGCCATGAAAAGACTTTCTACTCCCAAGGAGACAAGAGATATTAAGCCGAAATGACGTCCGACGCGCGCATTTCCTCCGCCGCGCACCACATTTAAAAAAATCATAGCGTGAAAACCGTGGGTTCGATCCGCGTGCCGCTCGAAGGCGATTACAGGGGAGATGCAGCCCTTTCCAAAGAGCCATGAACAGACTTTCTACTCCCAAGGAGACCAGAAATATTAACTTATAAAGCGTTACGCTCCAGTCGGATGAACGAGAAACGCTTGTACAATTGCAACGAATTGGAGGAGAAAGTTTAAACAAACGCGCTGACTTTGAACGCTCACATCTAGGCCGGGCCAACTCCAAATGGCGTGCAACTCGGTGTGCATCACCTCCATGACTGTCCCTAACGAACGCCACCTGCCACGCTTTCGGCCTATCCCTGGCGGCATTAAAAAATCGTAGCGTGATAACGATGGTTCCGATGCGCGTGCCGCTCGAAGGTGATTACAGGGGAGATACAGCCCTTTCCAAAGAGCCATGAACAGACTTTCTACTCCCAAGGAGACAAGAGATATTACGCGCATTTTCTCCGACGCGCAACACGTTTAAAAAATCGTAGCGTGAGAACGGTGGGTCCGATCCGCGTGCTGCTTAAAGGCGATTACAGGGGAGATGCAACCCTTTCCAAAGAGGCATGAACAGACTTCCTACTCCCAAGGAGACAAGAGATATTAAGCCGCAATGACGTCCGACGCGCGCATTTTCTCCGCCGCGCAGCACATTTAAAAAAATCATAGCGTGAAAACCGTGGGTTCGATCCGCGTGCCGCTCGAAGGCGATTACAGGGGAGATGGAGCCCTTTCCAAAGAGGCATGAACAGACTTCCTACTCCCAAGGAGCCCAAAGATATTAAGCCGCAAATACGTCCTACGCGCGTCTTTTCTACGCCGCGCACCACATTTAAAAAATCGTAGCGTAAGAACGGTGGGTCCGATCCGCGTGCCGCTTAAAGGCGATTACAGGGGAGATGCAAACCTTTCCAAAGAGCCATGAAAAGACTTTCTACTCCCAAGGAGACAAGAGATATTAAGCCGCAATGACGTCCGACGCGCGCATTTTCTCCGACGCGCAACACATTTAAAAAAATCATAGCGTGAAAACCGTGGGTTCGATCCGCGTGCCGCTCGAAGGCGATTACAGGGGAGATGCAGCCCTTTCCAAAGAGCCATGAACAGACTTTCTACTCCCAATGAGACAAGAGATATCAAGCCGCAAATACGTCCGGCGCGCGTCTATTCTCCGCCGCGCAACACATTTAAAAAAATCGTAGCGTGAAAACCGTGGGTTCGATCCGCGTGCCGCTCGAAGGCGATTACAGCGGAGATGCAGCCCTTTCCAAAGAGCCATGAAAAGACTTTCTACTCCCAAGGAGACAATAGATATTAAGCCGAAATGACGTCCGACGCGCGCATTTCCTCCGCCGCGCACCACATTTAAAAAAATCATAGCGTGAAAACCGTGGGTTCGATCCGCGTGCCGCTCAAAGGCGATTACAGGGGAGATGCAGCCCTTTCCAAAGAGCCATGAACAGACTTTCTACACCCAATGAGACAAGAGATATTAAGCCGCAAATACGTCCGGCGCGCGTCTTTTCTCCGCCGCGCAACACATTTAAAAAAATCGTAGCGTGAAAAACGTGGGTTCGATCCGCGTGCCGCTCGAAGGCGATTACAGGGGAGATGCATCCCTTTCAAAAGAGCCATGAACAGACTTTCTACTCCCAAGGAGACCAGAAATATTAACATATAAAGCGTTACGCTCCAGTCGGATGAACGAGAAACGCTTGTACAATTGCAACGAATTGGAGGAGAAACTTTAAACAAACGCGCTTACTTTGAACGCTCACATCTAGGCCGGGCCAACTCCAAATGGCGTGCAACTCGGTGTGCATCACCTCCATGACTGTCCCTAACGAACGCCACCTGCCACGCTTTCGGCCTATCCCTGGCGGCATTAAAAAATCGTAGCGTGATAACGATGGTTCCGATGCGCGTGCCGCTCGAAGGCGATTACAGGGGAGATACAGCCCTTTCCAAAGAGCCATGAACAGACTTTCTACTCCCAAGGAGACAAGAGATATTACGCGCATTTTCTCCGACGCGCACCACGTTTAAAAAATCGTAGCGTGAGAACGATGGGTCCGATCCGCGTGCCGCTTAAAGGCGATTACAGGGGAGATGCAACCCTTTCCAAAGAACCATGAAAAGACTTTCTACTCCCAAGGAGACAAGAGATATTAAGCCGCAATGACGTCCGACGCGCGCATTTTCTCTGCCGCGCAGCACATTTAAAAAAATCATAGCGTGAAAACCGTGGGTTCGATCCGCGTGCCGCTCGAAGGCGATTAGAGGGGAGATGCAGCCCTTTCCAAAGAGCCATGAACAGATTTCCTACTCCCAAGGAGACAAGAGATATTAAGCCACAAATACGTCCGGACCGCGTCTTTTCTCCGCAGCTCACCACATTTAAAAAAATCGTAGCGTGAAAACCGTGGGTTCGATATAGTATACATACAGAGTATATAGTTTGACCAAAAGATTGTGCTGATCTTTGATCTCCTGGTTCTTCATCTCCAGCGCCACTTTCAGACTCATAATGTCCTCCTCTATGGGCTGGTATAACACAGACACGAATCATCACTACAGCCAGTACAATGGAAAGGTGGGAATGTGTACTGAATGTGTACTGACGTTATAAGTGAGAGGTGGTGGTACTGGTGGATGTGTACTGACACTATAAGGGATCTCTACCTGCAGTGACAGTTTGAGCTTCTCAAGTTCTTCCTCCAGAGATTTCTTCTCCTGTTCACAGGCCATTTTCATATCTGCCAGAGCAAGTATCATTACTGCTGGATATAACACAGATTGTATATACTACATAATTACTGCTGAATATATAAAATATAATATATATAGTACTATACATATATTAGAGTCACTTTTATTGGAGCCTAAAGGCTAGCATTCATTATTAGTTATGTTAGTATTATTGCATTTCCATAGTACTTACTCTTGATGGACCTGTTATGCTCCTCCTCCTCCTGCTGTTTCTGCAGGAGCTCTGTCTCCTCCTGCTGCTTGTGTTTCAGCATCTCCTGAAGAACCTGCAGCTCCTTCTGCTTCTGCAACCTCAACTCCTTCAGCTGCTCCAACAAACTGTTCTCCAACTCCTCCTTCTCACACCGCAAACACTCCAATCGGGCCACAGGCCCCACTAGTGACACAGAACCACACACACACACACACACACAAAGAGAGAGATAAACATGTATAAATGTATAAGAATTTGTGGATAAAATTATTATGAGATTATTTATAATCAAACGACTACACTACACAACCACATCTTCCTTTTATTTACATATTATACAGATATTTAGAGATATTTACATTTTATTTACCCGCGTGCGTCTCTCTTCTCCAAGGTAGCGGAGAGATATGAAAGGATAAAAGGGGAAAAGAATAAAATGCACGTCGGTTTTAAATTCGCAGGCTACCTGCGCTGAAGGCGTGGAAAACGAGCACGTGACGGAAAGGCTTCCGTACCCGATGGGTCCAAATCACATGCCCAGCAAAGTAGCCTTAAACCTGGACACGCAATGGAGAGCATTTGACCCTTTAAAATCATACTACAACCAGACTTCCAGGCCCAAGAGGTCACACAGCCATGCCCAGCAAAGTAGCTCTGGGCCTGGGCACACTTCACGCAGTTTGACCGTTTAAATAAAACTAGAAACAGACTTCCTGGCCCAAGAGGTCACAGTCATACCCAGCAAAGTACGTTTAAACCTGGAAACAAATCAGATCCTTTCTGTCATTCAAAGGAATGGGCCTGCAACTCACAACCACATCCCCAGTGAAGCGCACCGTCACCCAGCCACACTACCCCACCTTGCCCGTCCTGGAACAACCACACCTCCAGGGCACCACATGCCAATCTCTCATGCCCAGCAAACTGCAACCTCACGCAGCCAGGCCACACACTGTCTCCCCTTGTACAGTCCAAGGACGAACTCCTCCACAAACCTGGTGTTCACGCGCACACACGCAATTACAACGAATTGGTGGAGAACTTTGAAACAAACGTGCTGACTTTGAATATTCACATCTAGGCTGGGCCAGGTCCAAATGGCCTGCAGCTCGGTGCGCATTAACTGCTTGACTGTCCGTCACGAACGCCACCTGCCAAGCGTTCGTTCCGTCCCTGGCGGATTTTAAAAAATCGTAGCGTGAGAACGATGGGTCCGATCCGCGTGCCGCTTAAAGGCGATTACAGGGGAGATGCAACCCTTTCCAAAGAACCATGAAAAGACTTTCTACTCCCAAGGAAACAAGATATTAAGCCGCAATGACATCCGACGCGCGCATTTTCTCCGCCGCGCAGCACATTTAAAAAAATCATAGCGTGAAAACCGTGGGTTCGATCCGCGTGCCGCTCGAAGGCGATTACAGGGGAGATGCATCCCTTTCCAAAGAGGCATGAACAGACTTTCTACTCCCAAGGAGACCAGAGATATTAACAGATAAAGCGTTACGCTCCAGTCGGATGAGCGAGAAACGCTTGTACAATTGCAACGAATTGGAGGAGAAAGTTTAAACAAACGCGCTGACTTTGAAGGCTCACATCTAGGCCGGGCCAGGTCCAAATGGCCTGCAACTCGGTCCGCATCACGTCCATGACTTTTCCTAACGAACGCCACCTGCCAAGCTTTCGGCCCGTCCCTGTCGGCATTAAAAAATCGTAGCGTGATAACGATGGTTCCGATCCGCGTGCCGCGCGAAGGCGATTACAGGGGAGATGCAGCCATTTCCAAAGAGCCATGAACAGACTTTCTACTCCCAAGGAGACAAGAGATATTACGCGCATTTTCTCCGACGCGCACCACGTTTAAAAAATCGTAGCGTGATAACGATGGTTCCGATCCGCGTGCCGCGCGAAGGCGATTACAGGGGAGATGCAGCCCTTTCCAAAGAGCCATGAACAGATTTTCTACTCCCAAGGAGATATTAAGCCGCAAATACGTCCTACGCGCGTCTTTTCTACGCCGCGCACCACATTTAAAAAATCGTAGAGTAAGAACGGTGGGTCCGATCCGCGTGCCGCTTAAAGGCGATTACAGGGGAGATGCAAACCTTTCCAAAGAGCCATGAAAAGACTTTCTACTCCCAAGGAGACAAGAGATATTAAGCCGAAATGACGTCCGACGCGCGCATTTCCTCCGCCGCGCACCACATTTAAAAAAATCATAGCGTGAAAACCGTGGGTTCGATCCGCGTGCCGCTCGAAGGCGATTACAGGGGAGATGCAGCCCTTTCCAAAGAGCCATGAACAGACTTTCTACTCCCAAGGAGACCAGAAATATTAACTTATAAAGCGTTACGCTCCAGTCGGATGAACGAGAAACGCTTGTACAATTGCAACGAATTGGAGGAGAAAGTTTAAACAAACGCGCTGACTTTGAACGCTCACATCTAGGCCGGGCCAACTCCAAATGGCGTGCAACTCGGTGTGCATCACCTCCATGACTGTCCCTAACGAACGCCACCTGCCACGCTTTCGGCCTATCCCTGGCGGCATTAAAAAATCGTAGCGTGATAACGATGGTTCCGATGCGCGTGCCGCTCGAAGGCGATTACAGGGGAGATACAGCCCTTTCCAAAGAGCCATGAACAGACTTTCTACTCCCAAGGAGACAAGAGATATTACGCGCATTTTCTCCGACGCGCACCACGTTTAAAAAATCGTAGCGTGAGAACGGTGGGTCCGATCCGCGTGCCGCTTAAAGGCGATTACAGGGGAGATGCAACCCTTTCCAAAGAACCATGAAAAGACTTTCTACTCCCAAGGAGACAAGAGATATTAAGCCGCAAATACGTCCGGAGCGCGTCTTTTCTCCGCCGCGCAACACATTTAAAAAAAATCATAGCGTGAAAACCGTGGGTTCGATCCGCGTGCCGCTCGAAGGCGATTACAGGGGAGATGCAGCCCTTTCCAAAGAGCCATGAACAGACTTTCTACACCCAATGAGACAAGAGATATTAAGCCGCAAATACGTCCGGCGCGCGTCTTTTCTCCGCCGCGCAACACATTTAAAAAAAATCGTAGCGTGAAAAACGTGGGTTCGATCCGCGTGCCGCTCGAAGGCGATTACAGGGGAGATGCATCCCTTTCAAAAGAGCCATGAACAGACTTTCTACTCCCAAGGAGACCAGAAATATTAACATATAAAGCGTTACGCTCCAGTCGGATGAACGAGAAACGCTTGTACAATTGCAACGAATTGGAGGAGAAAGTTTAAAGAAACGCGCTGACTTTGAACGCTCACATCTAGGCCGGGCCAACTCCAAATGGCGTGCAACTCGGTGTGCATCACCTCCATGACTGTCCCTTACGAACGCCACCTGCCACGCTTTCGGCCTATCCCTGGCGGCATTAAAAAATCGTAGCGTGATAACGATGGTTCCGATGCGCGTGCCGCTCGAAGGCGATTACAGGGGAGATGCAGCCCTTTCCAAAGAGCCATGAACAGACTTTCTACTCCCAAGGAGACAAGAGATATTACGCGCATTTTCTCCGACGCGCACCACGTTTAAAAAATCGTAGCGTGAGAACGGTGGGTCCGATCCGCGTGCCGCTTAAAGGCGATTACAGGGGAGATGCAACCCTTTCCAAAGAACCATGAAAAGACTTTCTACTCCCAAGGAGACAAGAGATATTAAGCCGAAATGACGTCCGACGCGAGCATTTCCTCCGCCGCGCACCACATTTAAAAAAATCATAGCGTGAAAACCGTGGGTTCGATCCGCGTGCCGCTCGAAGGCGATTACAGCGGAGATGCATCCCTTTCAAAAGAGCCATGAACAGACTTTCTACTCCCAAGGAGACCAGAAATATTAACATATAAATCGTTACGCTCCAGTCGGATGAACGAGAAACGCTTGTACAATTGCAACGAATTGGAGGAGAAAGTTTAAACAAACGCGCTGACTTTGAAGGCTCACATCTAGGCCGGGCGAGGTCCAAATGGCCTGCAACTCGGTCCGCATCACGTCCATGACTTTTCCTAACGAACGCCACCTGCCAAGCTTTCGGCCCGTCCCTGTCGGCATTAAAAAATCGTAGCGTGATAACGATGGTTCCGACACGCGTGCCGCGCGAAGGCGATTACAGGGGAGATGCAGCCCTTTCCAAAGAGCCATGAACAGACTTTCTACTCCCAATGAGACAAGAGATATCAAGCCGCAAATACGTCCGGCGCGCGTCTATTCTCCGACGCGCAACACATTTAAAAAAAATCGTAGCGTGAAAACCGTGGGTTCGATCCGCGTGCCGCTTAAAGGCGATTACAGGGGAGATGCAGCCCTTTCCAAAGAGCCATGAACAGACTTTCTACTCCCAATGAGACAAGAGATATCAAGCCGCAAATACGTCCGGCGCGCGTCTATTCTCCGCCGCGCAACACATTTAAAAAAAATCGTAGCGTGAAAACCGTGGGTTCGATCCGCGTGCCGCTTAAAGGCGATTACAGGGGAGATGCAGCCCTTTCCAAAGAGCCATGAAAAGACTTTCTACTCCCAAGGAGACAAGAGATATTAAGCCGAAATGACGTCCGACGCGCGCATTTCCTCCGCCGCGCACCACATTTAAAAAAATCATAGCGTGAAAACCGTGGGTTCGATCCGCGTGCCGCTCGAAGGCGATTACAGGGGAGATGCAGCCCTTTCCAAAGAGGCATGAACAGACTTCCTACTCCCAAGGAGCCCAAAGATATTAAGCCGCAAATACGTCCTACGCGCGTCTTTTCTACGCCGCGCACCACATTTAAAAAATCGTATCGGAAGAACGGTGGGTCCGATCCGCGTGCCGCTTAAAGGCGATTACAAGGGAGATGCAAACCTTTCCAAAGAGCCATGAAAAGACTTTCTACTCCCAAGGAGACAATAGATATTAAGCCGAAATGACGTCCGACGCGCGCATTTTCTCCGCCGCGCACCACATTTAAAAAAATCATAGCGTGAAAACCGTGGGTTCGATCCGCGTGCCGCTCGAAGGCGATTACAGCGGAGATGCAGCCCTTTCCAAAGAGCCATGAAAAGACTTTCTACTCCCAATGAGACAAGAGATATTAACATATAAAGCGTTACGCTCCAGTCGGATGAGCGAGAAACGCTTGAGCAGTTGCAACGAATTGGAGGAGAAAGTTTAAACAAACGCGCTGACTTTGAACGCTCACATCTAGGTCTGGCCATGTCCAAATGGCGTGCAACTCGGTGCGCATCACCTCCATGACTGTCCCTAACGAACGCCACCTGCCAAGCTTTCGGCCCGTCCCTGGCGGCTTTAAAAAATCGTAGCGTGATAACCGTGGGTCCAATCCGCTTGAAGCTCGAAGGCGATTAGAGGGGAGATGCAGCCCTTTCCAAAGAGCCATGAACAGACTTCCTACTCCCAAGGAGACAAGAGATATTAAGCCACAAATACGCCCGGACCGCGTCTTTTCTCCGCAGCTCACCACATTTAAAAAAATCGTAGCGTGAAAACCGTGGGTTCGATATAGTATACATACAGAGTATATAGTTTGACCAAAAGATCGTGCTGATCTTTGATCTCCTGGTTCTTCATCTCCAGCGCCACTTTCAGACTCATAATGTCCTCCTCTATGGGCTGGTATAACACAGACACGAATCATCACTACAGCCAGTACAATGGAAAGGTGGGAATGTGTACTGAATGTGTACTGACGTTATAAGTGAGAGGTGGTGGTACTGGTGGATGTGTACTGACACTATAAGGGATCTCTACCTGCAGTGACAGTTTGAGCTTCTCAAGTTCTTCCTCCAGAGATTTCTTCTCCTGTTCACAGGCCATTTTCATATCTGCCAGAGCAAGTATCATTACTGCTGGATATAACACAGATTGTATATACTACATAATTACTGCTGAATATATAAAATATAATATATATAGTACTATACATATATTAGTGTCACTTTTATTGGAGCCTAAAGGCTAACATTCATTATTAGTTATGTTAGTATTATTGCATTTCCATAGTACTTACTCTTGATGGACCTGTTATGCTCCTCCTCCTCCTGCTGTTTCTGCAGGAGCTCTGTCTCCTCCTGCTGCTTGTGTTTCAGCATCTCCTGAAGAACCTGCAGCTCCTTCTGCTTCTGCAACCTCAACTCCTTCAGCTGCTCAAACAAACTGTTCTCCAACTCCTCCTTCTCACACCGCAAACACTCCAATCGGGCCACAGGCCCCACTAGTGACACAGAACCACACACACACACACACACACACAAAGAGAGAGATAAACATGTATAAATGTATAAGAATTTGTGGATAAAATTATTATGAGATTATTTATAATCAAACGACTACACTACACAACCACTTCTTCCTTTTATTTACATATTATACAGATATTTACATTTTATTTACCCGCGTGCGTCTCTCTTCTCCAAGGTAGCGGAGAGATATGAAGGGATAAAAGGGGAAAAGAATAAAATGCACGTCGGTTTTAAATTCGCAGGCTACCTGCGCTGAAGGCGTGGAAAACGAGCACATGACGGAAAGGCTTCCGTACCCGATGGGTCCAAATCACATGCCCAGCAAAGTAGCCTTAAACCTGGACACACAATGGAGACCATTTGACCCTTTAAAATCATTCTACAACCAGACTTCCAGGCCCAAGAGGTCACACAGTCATGCCCAGCAAAGTAGCTCTGGGCCTGGGCACACTTCACGCAGTTTGACCGTTTAAATAATACTACAACCAGACTTCCAGGCACAAGAGGTCACACAGTCATGCCCAGCAAGGTTACTTTAAACGTGGGCACACTTCAGACCGTTTCACTCTTTAAATCATTCAAAGCACCACATTTCAAGGCCCAAGAGGTCACAGAATCATGCCCATCAAAGTAGCTCTGCGCCTGGGCACACTTCACGCAGTTTGACCCTTTAAATAATACTACAACCAGACGCATACAGGTGCGCACATATACACAGATACACATTCTGTTTAATTTCTTCACATCTGCAGACTAGAGTAAGCTGAGGGTATAGTGTTAAACCAGGTACTACATAAACAGTATATAGTATATATACAGAGGATATAGTGTTAAACCAGGTACTACATACAGAGTATATAGTATACATACAGAGTATATAGTTTGACCAAAAGATCGTGCTGATCTTTGATCTCCTGGTTCTTCATCTCCAGCGCCACTTTCAGACTCATAATGTCCTCCTCTATGGGCTGGTATAACACACACACGAATCATCACTACAGCCAGTACAATGGAAAGGTGGGAATGTGTACTGAATGTGTATTGACGTTATAAGTGAAAGGTGGAGGTACTGGTGGATGTGTACTGACACTATAAGGGATCTCTACCTGCAGTGACAGTCTGAGCTTCTCAAGTTCTTCCTTCAGAGATTTCTTCTCCTGTTCACAGGCCATTTTCATATCTGCCAGAGCAAGTATCATTACTCCTGGATATAACACAGATTGTATATACTACATAATTACTACTGAATATATAAAATATAATATATATAGTACTATACATATATTAGTATCACTTTTATTGGAGCCTAAAGGCTAACATTCATTATTAGTTATGTTAGTATTATTGCATTTCCATAGTACTTACTCTTGATGGACCTGTCATGCTCCTCCTCCTCCTGCTGTTTCTGCAGGAGCTCTGTCTCCTCCTGCTGCTTGTGTTTCAGCATCTCCTGAAGAACCTGCAGCTCCTTCTGCTTCTGCAACCTCAACTCCTTCAGCTGCTCCAACAAACTGTTCTCCAACTCCTCATTCCTCATTCTCACACCGCAAACACTCCAATCGGGCCACAGGCCCCACTAGTGACACAGAACCACACACACACACACACACACACACACACACACACACACACACACACACACACACACACACACACACACACACACAAAGAGAGAGATAAACATGTATAAATGTATAAGAATTTGTGGATAAAATTATTATGAGATTATTTATAATCAAACGACTACACTACACAACCACATCTTCCTTTTATTTACATATTATACAGATATTTACAGATATTTACATTTTATTTACCCGCGTGCGTCTCTCTTCTCCAAGGTAGCGGAGAGATATGAAAGGATAAAAGGGGAAAAGAATAAAATGCACGTCGGTTTTAAATTCGCAGGCTACCTGCGCTGAAGGCGTGGAAAACGAGCACGTGACGGAAAGGCTTCTGTACCCGATGGGTCCAAATCACATGCCCAGCAAAGTAGCCTTAAACCTGGACACACAATGGAGACCATTTGACCCTTTAAAATCATACTACAACCAGACTTCCAGGCCCAAGAGGTCACACAGTCATGCCCAGCAAAGTAGCTCTGGGCCTGGGCACACTTCACGCAGTTTGACCGTTTAAATAAAACTAAACCAGACACATACAGGTGCGCACATATACACAGATACACATTCTGTTTAATTTCTTCACATCTGCAGACTAGAGTAAGCTGAGGGTATAGTGTTAAACCAGGTACTACATAAACAGTATATAGTATATATACAGAGGATATAGTGTTAAACCAGGTACTACATACAGAGTATATAGTATACATACAGAGTATATAGTTTGACCAAAAGATCGTGCTGATCTTTGATCTCCTGGTTCTTCATCTCCAGCGCCACTTTCAGACTCATAATGTCCTCCTCTATGGGCTGGTATAACACACACACGAATCATCACTACAGCCAGTACAATGGAAAGGTGGGAATGTGTACTGAATGTGTACTGACGTTATAAGTGAAAGGTGGAGCTACTGGTGGATGTGTACTGACACTATAAGGGATCTCTACCTGCAGTGACAGTCTGAGCTTCTCAAGTTCTTCCTCCAGAGATTTCTTCTCCTGTTCACAGGCCATTTTCATATCTACCAGAGCAAGTATCATTACTGCTGGATATAACACAGATTGTATATACTACATAATTACTACTGAATATATAAAATATAATATATATAGTACTATACATATATTAGTATCACTTTTATTGGAGCCTAAAGGCTAACATTCATTATTAGTTATGTTAGTATTATTGCATTTCCATAGTACTTACTCTTGATGGACCTGTTATGCTCCTCCTCCTCCTGCTGTTTCTGCAGGAGCTCTGTCTCCTCTTGCTGCTTGTGTTTCAGCATCTCCTGAAGAACCTGCAGCTCTTTCTGCTTCTGCAACCTCAACTCCTTCAGCTGCTCCAACAAATTGTTCTCCAACTCCTCCTTCTCACACCGCAAACACTCCAATCGGGCCACAGGCCCCACTAGTGACACAGAACCACACACACACACACACACAGACACACACACACACACACACACACACAGAGAGAGAGATAAACATGTATAAATGTATAAGAATTTGTGGATAAAATTACTATGAGATTATTTATAATCAAACGACTACACTATACAACCACATCTTCCTTTTATTTACATATTATACAGACATTTAGAGATATTTACATTTTATTTACCCGCGTGCGTCTCTCTTCTCCAAGGTAGCGGAGAGATATGAAAGTATAAAAGGGGAAAAGAATAAAATGCACGTCGGTTTTAAATTCGCAGGCTACCTGCGCTGAAGGCGTGGAAAACGAGCACGTGACGGAAAGGCTTCCGTACCCGATGGGTCCAAATCACATGCCAAGCAAAGTAGCCTTAAACCTGGACACACAATGGAGACCATTTGACCCTTTAAAATCATACTACAACCAGACTTCCAGGCCCAAGAGGTCACACAGTCATGCCCAGCAAAGTAGCTCTGGGCATGGGCACACTTCACACAGTTTGACCGTTTAAATAAAAGTAGAAACAGACTTCCTGGCCCAAGAGGTCACACAGTCATGCCCAGCAAGGATGCTTTAAACGTGGGCACACTTCAGACCGTTTCACTCTTTAAATCATTCAAAGCACCACATTTCAAGGCCCAAGAGGTCACAGAATCATGCCCATCCAAGTAGCTCTGGGCCTGGGCACACTTCATGCAGTTTGACCCTTTAAATAATACTACAACCAGACACATACAGGTGCGCACATATACACAGATACACATTCTGTTTAATTTCTTCACATCTGCAGACTAGAGTAAGCTGAGGGTATAGTGTTAAAACCAGGTACTACATAAACAGTATATAGTATATATACAGAAGATATAATGTTAAACCAGGTACTACATACAGAGTATATAGTTTGACCAAAAGATCGTGCTGATCTTTGATCTCCTGGTTCTTCATCTCCAGCGCCACTTTCAGACTCATAATGTCCTCCTCTATGGGCTGGTATAACACACACACGAATCATCACTACAGCCAGTACAATGGAAAGGTGGGAATGTGTACTGAATGTGTACTGACGTTATAAGTGAAAGGTGGAGCTACTGGTGGATGTGTACTGACACTATAAGGGATCTCTACCTGCAGTGACAGTCTGAGCTTCTCAAGTCCTTCCTCCAGAGATTTCTTCTCCTGTTCACAGGCCATTTTCATATCTGCCAGAGCAAGTATCATTACTGCTGGATATAACACAGATTGTATATACTACATAATTACTACTGAATATATAAAATATAATATATATAGTACTATACATATATTAGTATCACTTTTATTGGAGCCTAAAGGCTAACATTCATTATTAGTTATGTTAGTATTATTGCATTTCCATAGTACTTACTCTTGATGGACCTGTTATGCTCCTCCTCCTCCTGCTGTTTCTGCAGGAGCTCTGTCTCCTCCTGCTGCTTGTGTTTCAGCATCTCCTGAAGAACCTGCAGCTCCTTCTGCTTCTGCAACCTCAACTCCTTCAGCTGCTCCAACAAATTGTTCTCCAACTCCTCCTTCTCACACCGCAAACACTCCAATCGGGCCACAGGCCCCACTAGTGACACAGAACCACACACACACACACACAGAGAGAGATAAACATGTATAAATGTATAAGAATTTGTGGATAAAATTATTATGAGATTATTTATAATGAAACGACTACACTACACAACCACTTCTTCCTTTTATTTACATATTATACAGATATTTAGAGATATTTACATTTTATTTACCCGCGTGCGTCTCTCTTCTCCAAGGTAGCGGAGAGATATGAAAGGATAAAAGGGGAAAAGAATAAAATGCACGTCGGTTTTAAATTCGCAGGCTACCTGCGCTGAAGGCGTGGAAAACGAGCACGTGACGGAAAGGCTTCCGTACCCGATGGGTCCAAATCACATGCCAAGCAAAGTAGCCTTAAACCTGGACACACAATGGAGACCATTTGACCCTTTAAAATCATACTACAACCAGACTTCCATGCCCAAGAGGTCACACAGTCATGCCCAGCAAAGTAGCTCTGGGCATGGGCACACTTCACGCAGTTTGACCGTTTAAATAAAAGTAGAAACAGACTTCCTGGCCCAAGAGGTCACACAGTCATGCCCAGCAAGGATGCTTTAAACGTGGGCACACTTCAGACCGTTTCACTCTTTAAATCATTCAAAGCACCACATTTCAAGGCCCAAGAGGTCACAGAATCATGCCCATCAAAGTAGCTCTGGGCCTGGGCACACTTCATGCAGTTTGACCCTTTAAATAATACTACAACCAGACACATACAGGTGCGCACATATACACAGATACACATTCTGTTTAATTTCTTCACATCTGCAGACTAGAGTAAGCTGAGGGTATAGTGTTAAACCAGGTACTACATAAACAGTATATAGTATATATACAGAGGATATAATGTTAAACCAGGTACTACATACAGAGTATATAGTTTGACCAAAAGATCGTGCTGATCTTTGATCTCCTGGTTCTTCATCTCCAGCGCCACTTTCAGACTCATAATGTCCTCCTCTATGGGCTGGTATAACACACACACGAATCATCACTACAGCCAGTACAATGGAAAGGTGGGAATGTGTACTGAATGTGTACTGACGTTATAAGTGAAAGGTGGAGGTACTGGTGGATGTGTACTGACACTATAAGGGATCTCTACCTGCAGTGACAGTCTGAGCTTCTCAAGTTCTTCCTCCAGAGATTTCTTCTCCTGTTCACAGGCCATTTTCATATCTGCCAGAGCAAGTATCATTACTGCTGGATATAACACAGATTGTATATACTACATAATTACTACTGAATATATAAAATATAATATATATAGTACTATACATATATTAGTATCACTTTTATTGGAGCCTAAAGGCTAACATTCATTATTAGTTATGTTAGTATTATTGCATTTCCATAGTACTTACCCTTGAGGGACCTGTTATGCTCCTCCTCCTCCTGCTGTTTCTGCAGGAGCTCTGTCTCCTCCTGCTGCTTGTGTTTCAGCATCTCCTGAAGAACCTGCAGCTCCTTCTGCTTCTGCAACCTCAACTCCTTCAGCTGCTCCAACAAACTGTTCTCCAACTCCTCCTTCTCACACCGCAAACACTCCAATCGGGCCACAGGCCCCACTAGTGACACAGAACCACACACACACACACACAGACACACACACACACACACACACAAAGAGAGAGATAAACATGTATAAATGTATAAGAATTTGTGGATAAAATTATTATGAGATTATTTATAATGAAACGACTACACTACACAACCACTTCTTCCTTTTATTTACATATTATACAGATATTTAGAGATATTTACATTTTATTTACCCGCGTGCGTCTCTCTTCTCCAAGGTAGCGGAGAGATATGAAAGGATAAAAGGGGAAAAGAATAAAATGCACGTCGGTTTTAAATTCGCAGGCTACCTGCGCTGAAGGCGTGGAAAACGAGCACGTGACGGAAAGGCTTCCGTACCCGATGGGTCCAAATCACATGCCCAGCAAAGTAGCCTTAAACCTGGACACACAATGGAGACCATTTGACCCTTTAAATAATACTACAACCAGACACATACAGGTGCGCACATATACACAGATACACATTCTGTTTAAATTTCTTCACATCTGCAGACTAGAGTAAGCTGAGGGTATAGTGTTAAACCAGGAACTACATAAACAGTATATAGTATATATACAGAGGATATAGTGTTAAACCAGGTACTACATACAGAGTATATAGTATACATACAGAGTATATAGTTTGACCAAAAGATCGTGCTGATCTTTGATCTCCTGGTTCTTCATCTCCAGCGCCACTTTCAGACTCATAAAGTCCTCCTCTATGGGCTGGTATAACACACACACGAATCATATCTACAGCCAGTACAATGGAAAGGTGGGAATGTGTACTGAATGTGTACTGACGTTATAAGTGAAAGGTGGAGGTACTGGTGGATGTGTACTGACACTATAAGGGATCTCTACCTGCAGTGACAGTCTGAGCTTCTCAAGTTCTTCCTCCAGAGATTTCTTCTCCTGTTCACAGGCCATTTTCATATCTGCCAGAGCAAGTATCATTACTGCTGGATATAACACAGATTGTATATACTACATAATTACTACTGAATATATAAAATATAATATATATAGTACTATACATATATTAGTATCACTTTTATTGGAGCCTAAAGGCTAACATTCATTATTAGTTATGTTAGTATTATTGCATTTCCATAGTACTTACTCTTGATGGACCTGTTATGCTCCTCCTCCTCCTGCTGTTTCTGCAGGAGCTCTGTCTCCTCCTGCTGCTTGTGTTTCAGCATCTCCTGAAGAACCTGCAGCTCCTTCTGCTTCTGCAACCTCAACTCCTTCAGCTGCTCCAACAAATTGTTCTCCAACTCCTCCTTCTCACACCGCAAACACTCCAATCGGGCCACAGGCCCCACTAGTGACACAGAACCACACACACACACACACACACACACACACACAGACAAAGAGAGAGATAAACATGTATAAATGTATAAGAATTTGTGGATAAAATTATTATGAGATTATTTATAATGAAACGACTACACTACACAACCACTTCTTCCTTTTATTTACATATTATACAGATATTTAGAGATATTTACATTTTATTTACCCGCGTGCGTCTCTCTTCTCCAAGGTAGCGGAGAGATATGAAAGGATAAAAGGGGAAAAGAATAAAATGCACGTCGGTTTTAAATTCGCAGGCTACCTGCGCTGAAGGCGTGGAAAACGAGCACGTGACGGAAAGGCTTCCGTACCCGATGGGTCCAAATCACATGCCCAGCAAAGTAGCCTTAAACCTGGACACACAATGGAGACCATTTGACCCATTAAATAATACTACAACCAGACACATACAGGTGCGCACATATACACAGATACACATTCTGTTTAAATTTCTTCACATCTGCAGACTAGAGTAAGCTGAGGGTATAGTGTTAAACCAGGTACTACATAAACAGTATATAGTATATATACAGAGGATATAGTGTTAAACCAGGTACTACATACAGAGTATATAGTATACATACAGAGTATATAGTTTGACCAAAAGATCGTGCTGATCTTTGATCTCCTGGTTCTTCATCTCCAGCGACACTTTCAGACTCATAATGTCCTCCTCTATGGGCTGGTATAACACACACACGAATCATCACTACAGCCAGTACAATGGAAAGGTGGGAATGTGTACTGAATGTGTACTGACGTTATAAGTGAAAGGTGGAGCTACTGGTGGATGTGTACTGACACTATAAGGGATCTCTACCTGCAGTGACAGTCTGAGCTTCTCAAGTTCTTCCTCCAGAGATTTCTTCTCCTGTTCACAGGCCATTTTCATATCTGCCAGAGCAAGCATCATTACTGCTGGATATAACACAGATTGTATATACTACATAATTACTACTGAATATATAAAATATAATATATATAGTACTATACATATATTAGTATCACTTTTATTGGAGCCTAAAGGCTAACATTCATTATTAGTTATGTTAGTATTATTGCATTTCCATAGTACTTACCCTTGAGGGACCTGTTATGCTCCTCCTCCTCCTGCTGTTTCTGCAGGAGCTCTGTCTCCTCCTGCTGCTTGTGTTTCAGCATCTCCTGAAGAACCTGCAGCTCCTTCTGCTTCTGCAACCTCAACTCCTTCAGCTGCTCCAATAAACTGTTATCCAACTCCTCCTTCTCACACCGCAAACACTCCAATCGGGCCACAGGCCCCACTAGTGACACAGAACCACACACACACACACACAGAGAGAGATAAACATGTATAAATGTATAAGAATTTGTGGATAAAATTATTATGAGATTATTTATAATCAAACGACTACACTACACAACCACATCTTCCTTTTATTTACATATTATACAGATATTTAGAGATATTTACATTTTATTTACCCGCGTGCGTCTCTCTTCTCCAAGGTAGCGGAGAGATATGAAAGGATAAAAGGGGAAAAGAATAAAATGCACGTCGGTTTTAAATTCACAGGCTACCTGCGCTGAAGGCGTGGAAAACGAGCACGTGACGGAAAGGCTTCCGTACCCGATGGGTCCAAATCACATGCCCAGCAAAGTAGCCTTAAACCTGGACACACAATGGAGACCATTTGACCCTTTAAAATCATACTACAACCAGACTTCCAGGCCCAAGAGGTCACACAGTCATGCCCAGCAAAGTAGCTCTGGGCCTGGGCACACTTCACGCAGTTTGACCGTTTAAATAAAACTAGAAACAGACTTCCTGGCCCAAGAGGTCACAGTCATACCCAGCAAAGTACGTTTAAACCTGGAAACAAATCAGATCCTTTCTGTCATTCAAAGGAATGGGCCTGCAACTCACAACCACATCCCCAGTGAAGCGCACCGTCACCCAGCCACACTACCCCACCTTGCCCGTCCTGGAACAACCACACCTCCAGGGCACCACATGCCAATCTCTCATGCCCAGCAAACTGCAACCTCACGCAGCCAGGCCACACACTGTCTCCCCTTGTACAGTCCAAGGACGAACTCCTCCACAAACCTGGTGTTCACGCGCACACACGCAATTACAACGAATTGGTGGAGAACTTTGAAACAAACGTGCTGACTTTGAATACTCACATCTAGGCTGGGCCAGGTCCAAATGGCCTGCAGCTCGGTGCGCATTAACTGCTTGACTGTCCGTCACGAACGCCACCTGCCAAGCGTTCGTTCCGTCCCTGGCGGATTTTAAAAAATCGTAGCGTGAGAACGATGGGTCCGATCCGCGTGCCGCTTAAAGGCGATTACAGGGGAGATGCAACCCTTTCCAAAGAACCATGAAAAGACTTTCTACTCCCAAGGAAACGAGATATTAAGCCGCAATGACATCCGACGCGCGCATTTTCTACGCCGCGCACCACATTTAAAAAATCGTATCGGAAGAACGGTGGGTCCAATCCGCGTGCCGCTTAAAGGCGATTACAAGGGAGATGCAAACCTTTCCAAAGAGCCATGAACAGACTTTCTACACCCAATGAGACAAGAGATATTAAGCCGCAAATACGTCCGGCGCGCGTCTTTTCTCCGCCGCGCAACACATTTAAAAAAAATCGTAGCGTGAAAAACGTGGGTTCGATCCGCGTGCCGCTCGAAGGCGATTACAGCGGAGATGCAGCCCTTTCCAAAGAGCCATGAAAAGACTTTCTACTCCCAAGGAGACAAGAGATATTAAGCCGAAATGACGTCCGACGCGCGCATTTCCTCCGCCGCGCACCACATTTAAAAAAATCATAGCTTGAAAACCGTGGGTTCGATCCGTGTGCCGCTCGAAGGCGATTACAGGGGAGATGCAGCCCTTTCCAAAGAGCCATGAACAGACTTTCTACTCCCAAGGAGACAAGAGATATTACGCGCATTTTCTCCGACGCGCACCACGTTTAAAAAATCGTAGCGTGAGAACGGTGGGTCCGATCCGCGTGCCGCTTAAAGGCGATTACAGGGGAGATGCATCCCTTTCCAAAGAGCCATGAACAGACTTTCTACTCCCAAGGAGACCAGAGATATTAACAGATAAAGCGTTACGCTCCAGTCGGATGAGCGAGAAACGCTTGTACAATTGCAACGAATTGGAGGAGAAAGTTTAAACAAACTCGCTGACTTTGAAGGCTCACATCTAGGCCGGGCCAGGTCCAAATGGCCTGCAACTCGGTCCGCATCACGTCCATGACTTTTCCTAACGAACGCCACCTGCCAAGCTTTCGGCCCGTCCCTGTCGGCATTAAAAAATCGTAGCGTGATAACGATGCTTCCGATCCGCGTGCCGCGCGAAGGCGATTACAGGGGAGATGCAGCCCTTTCCAAAGAGCCATGAACAGACTTTATACTCCCAAGGAGCCCAAAGATATTAAGCCGCAAATAAGTCCTACGAGCGTCTTTTCTACGCCGCGCACCACATTTAAAAAATCGTAGCGTAAGAACGGTGGGTCCGATCCGCGTGCCGCTTAAAGGCGATTACAGGGGAGATGCAACCCTTTCCAAAGAACCATGAAAAGACTTTCTACTCCCAAGGAGACAAGAGATATTAAGCCGCAATGACGTCCGACGCGCGCATTTTCTCCGACGCGCAACACATTTAAAAAAATCATAGCGTGAAAACCGTGGGTTCGATCCGCGTGCCGCTCGAAGGCGATTACGGGGAGATGCAGCCCTTTCCAAAGAGCCATGAACAGACTTTCTACTCCCAAGGAGACCAGAGATATTAACAGATAAAGCGTTACGCTCCAGTCGGATGAGCGAGAAACGCTTGTACAATTGCAACGAATTGGAGGAGAAAGTTTAAACAAACGCGCTGACGTTGAACGCTCACATCTAGGCCGGGCCAGGTCCAAATGGCCTGCAACTCGGTGCGCATCACCTCCATGACGGTCCCTAACGAACGCCACCTGCCACGCTTTCGGCCCGTCCCTGGCGGCATTAAAAAATCGTAGCGTGATAACGATGGTTCCGATGCGCGTGCCGCGCGAAGGCGATTACAGGGGAGATGCAGCCCTTTCCAAAGAGCCATGAACAGACTTTCTACTCACAAGGAGACAAGAGATATTAAGCCGCAATGATATCCGACGCGCGCATTTTCTCCGCCGCACACCACATTTAAAAAATCGTAGCGTGAGAACGGTGGGTCCGATCCGCATGCCGCTTAAAGGCGATTACAGGGGAGATGCAACCCTTTCCAAAGAGCCATGAACAGACTTCCTACTCCCAAGGAGACAAGAGATATTAAGCCGCAATGACGTCCGACGCGCGCATTTTCTCCGCCGCGCACCACATTTAAAAAAATCATAGCGTGAAAACCGTGGGTTCGATCCGCGTGCCGCTCGAAGGCGATTACAGGGGAGATGCAGCCCTTTCCAAAGATCCATGAACAGACTTCCTACTCCCAAGGAGACAAGAGATATTAACATATAAAGCGTTACGCTACAGTCGGATGAGCGAGAAACGCTTGAGCAGTTGCAACGAATTGGAGGAGAAAGTTTAAACAAACGCGCTGACTTTGAACGCTCACATCTAGGTCTGGCCAAGTCCAAATGGCGTGCAACTCGGTGCGCATCACCTCCATGACTGTCCCTAACGAACGCCACCTGCCACGCTTTCGGCCCGTCTCTGGCGGCTTTAAAAAATCGTAGCGTGATAACCGTGGGTCCAATCCGCTTGAAGCTCGAAGGCGATTAGAGGGGAGATGCAGCCCTTTCCAAAGAGCCATGAACAGACTTCCTACTCCCAAGGAGACAAGAGATATTAAGCCACAAATACGTGCGGACCGCGTCTTTTCTCCGCAGCTCACCACATTTAAAAAAATCGTAGCGTGAAAACCGTGGGTTCGATATAGTATACATACAGAGTATATAGTTTGACCAAAAGATCGTGCTGATCTTTGATCTCCTGGTTCTTCATCTCCAGCGCCACTTTCAGACTCATAATGTCCTCCTCTATGGGCTGGTATAACACAGACACGAATCATCACTACAGCCAGTACAATGGAAAGGTGGGAATGTGTACTGAATGTGTACTGACGTTATAAGTGAGAGGTGGTGGTACTGGTGGATGTGTACTGACACTATAAGGGATCTCTACCTGCAGTGACAGTTTGAGCTTCTCAAGTTCTTCCTCCAGAGATTTCTTCTCCTGTTCACAGGCCATTTTCATATCTGCCAGAGCAAGTATCATTACTGCTGGATATAACACAGATTGTATATACTACATAATTACTGCTGAATATATAAAATATAATATATATAGTACTATACATATATTAGTGTCACTTTTATTGGAGCCTAAAGGCTAACATTCATTATTAGTTATGTTAGTATTATTGCATTTCCATAGTACTTACTCTTGATGGACCTGTTATGCTCCTCCTCCTCCTGCTGTTTCTGCAGGAGCTCTGTCTCCTCCTGCTGCTTGTGTTTCAGCATCTCCTGAAGAACCTGCAGCTCCTTCTGCTTCTGCAACCTCAACTCCTTCAGCTGCTCAAACAAACTGTTCTCCAACTCCTCCTTCTCACACCGCAAACACTCCAATCGGGCCACAGGCCCCACTAGTGACACAGAACCACACACACACACACACAGACACACACACACACACACACAGAGAGAGATAAACATGTATAAATGTATAAGAATTTGTGGATAAAATTATTATGAGATTATTTATAATCAAACGACTACACTACACAACCACATCTTCCTTTTATTTACATATTATACAGATATTTAGAGATATTTACATTTTATTTACCCGCGTGCGTCTCTCTTCTCCAAGGTAGCGGAGAGATATGAAAGGATAAAAGGGGAAAAGAATAAAATGCACGTCGGTTTTAAATTCGCAGGCTACCTGCGCTGAAGGCGTGGAAAACGAGCACGTGACGGAAAGGCTTCCGTACCCGATGGGTCCAAATCACATGCCCAGCAAAGTAGCCTTAAACCTGGACACACAATGGAGACCATTTGACCCTTTAAAATCATACTACAACCAGACTTCCAGGCCCAAGAGGTCACACAGTCATGCCCAGCAAAGTAGCTCTGGGCCTGGGCACACTTCACGCAGTTTGACCGTTTAAATAAAACTAGAAACAGACTTCCTGGCCCAAGAGGTCACACAGTCATGCCCAGCAAGGTTGCTTTAAACGTGGGCACACTTCAGACCGTTTCACTCTTTAAATCATTCAAAGCACCACATTTCAAGGCCCAAGAGGTCACAGAATCATGCCCATCAAAGTAGCTCTGGGCCTGGGCACACTTTACGGAGTTTGACCCTTTAAATAATACTACAACCAGACACATACAGGTGCGCACATATACACAGATACACATTCTGTTTAATTTCTTCACATCTGCAGACTAGAGTAAGCTGAGGGTATAGTGTTAAACCAGGAGCTACATAAACAGTATATAGTATATATAAAGAGGATATAGTGTTAAACCAGGTACTACATACAGAGTATATAGTATACATACAGAGTATATAGTTTGACCAAAAGATCGTGCTGATCTTTGATCTCCTGGTTCTTCATCTCCAGCGCCACTTTCAGACTCATAATGTCCTCCTCTATGGGCTGGTATAACCCACACATACGAATCATCACTACAGCCAGTACAATGGAAAGGTGGGAATGTGTACTGAATGTGTACTGACGTTATAAGTGAAAGGTGGAGGTACTGGTGGATGTGTACTGACACTATAAGGGATCTCTACCTGCAGTGACAGTCTGAGCTTCTCAAGTTCTTCCTCCAGAGATTTCTTCTCCTGTTCACAGGCCATTTTCATATCTGCCAGAGCAAGTATCATTACTGCTGGATATAACATAGATTGTATATACTACATAATTACTACTGAATATATAAAATATAATATATATAGTACTATACATATATTAGTATCACTTTTATTGGAGCCTAAAGGCTAGCATTCATTATTAGTTATGTTAGTATTATTGCATTTCCATAGTACTTACTCTTGATGGACCTGTTATGCTCCTCCTCCTCCTGCTGTTTCTGCAGGAGCTCTGTCTCCTCATGCTGCTTGTGTTTCAGCATCTCCTGAAGAATCTGCAGCTCCTTCTGCTTCTGCAACCTCAACTCCTTCAGCTGCTCCAACAAACTGTTCTCCAACTCCTCCTTCTCACACCGCAAACACTCCAATCGGGCCACAGGCCCCACTAGTGACACAGAACCACACACACACACACACACACACACACACACACACACACACACACACACACACACACACACACAGAGAGATAAACATGTATAAATGTATAAGAATATGAGGATAAAATTATTATGAGATTATTTATAATCAAACGACTACACTATACAACCACTTCTTCCTTTTATTTAGATATTATACAGATATGTACAGATATTTACATTTTATTTACCCGCGTGCGTCTCTCTTCTCCAAGGTAGTGGAGAGATATGAAAGGATAAAAGGGGAAAAGAATAAAATGCACGTCGGTTTTAAATTCGCAGGCTACCTGCGCTGAAGGCGTGGAAAACGAGCACGTAACGGACAGGCTTCCGTACCCGATGGGTCCAAATCACATGCCCAGCAAAGTAGCCTTAAACCTGGACACACAATGGAGACCATTTGACCCTTTAAAATCATACTACAACCAGACTTCCAGGCCCAAGAGGTCACACAGTCATGCCCAGCAAAGTAGCTCTGGGCCTGGGCACACTTCACGCAGTTTGACCCTTTAACCAAAACTAGAAACAGACCTGCAAGCCCAGGAGCTCACAGAATCATACCCAGTAAAGTAGCTAGCTAGCTTTCAGCTCAGTAACCGTAGCTAGCTAGCTAGCTATCAGCTCAGTAAACCATACAATCAAATGTCCACCAAGCATTTAAACCGCAAGCATTTAAACCACTAGATACCGCTAGTTACCGGCTGCACGGTTAACAGTGCAAAGCCATTACCAAGCTACCTAGCTAGCTAGCTAGCTACCGGAAGCACTTTTAACAGTGCAAAGTCAGTAGCTAGCTAGTAGTAGCTACTGTAGCTAGCTAGCTACCGGAAGCACTTTTAACAGTGCAAAGTCAGTAGCTAGCTAGTAGTAGCTACTGTAGCTAGCTAGCTAGCTACTGACTTTGCACTGTTAACCTTGCAGCCGATAGCTCGCTAGCTAGCTAGCAGCTCAGTAACCGTACAAATTCGCCTGCTGCTGAAAACTGTCAAGTTGTATTTATAGCTTTCGTTTTAGTTCTCTCAGCTTACTTATTTGGTTTTTTTGTGTGTGTGTTTTTTTCAGGGAAGTTTAATAATTTCTTAGAAATCTTGGAACATTTTGCCAGTTGGCATCTAGGAAAGCCTTTCTGCCCACAGACAATAAACACAAGCCAGAATTCCTCAAACAGGAATGAATCTACTAATTTAGTAACATTTCAGGCACATGAGTGGAGGAACTAGCAAATTCTAAATGATGAAATCGAAGCTGATAAAAATCCATGAAAATATAAACTGGTCATGAAAAAATGCTTGTGAATTGAAAATGTAAGTGATAGGATTAAAACAGTCTTGATTTGATATATTTTTAAAAATCAAATATCAAGTTTGATCATTCATGACCAAGGGAGTTTCTATGAGGGTGTAAACAACAAATGCATGTGAACTAAATACTACAGTGGTATATAATTAAATAATTGGAATAACTTTGTGTCACGTCATTTAACGTTTAACTCAAGCCGTTTGTGTTACCGGACTCTTTTATCACTTAACATTAGTAACTGTTTTAGTTGCCTTGTTTATCCAATAACATTCATTAATTAATCAATCCATGGTTTAACCCAAGCAATTTTCGTTACTTCCGCCTCTCGACGCAAAAATGTCAATCAGAACGTTGCGCCCGCAAACTTCAAATAAACGATAAATAAGGCAAGTAATAAAAATGGATAAAGTTGAAAGATAATTTGATTAAACTTGAGTCAAATAAAACTACTTATCAGTCAAAACGTCAATTCATATGCATTTTATTGACTCAAAATTTAATTTACGTGCATTTTAATCAGCCATATTTTTGGTGTATAGACCTGAGTTTTGTCGTTGAAGAGAATAAAAGAATCCGTCGTGTAAACTTACGCCATCTGCAGGCTGAGATGGTGTTGGGTTGACCCGGATGTGACGTTTGCCAAGCTGATGACATATCACGATATTAATTGTGAGATTTCCTTACCATCTTTGCTCTTCGCAGAAGGGCACAGTGCGGTTTACAGGGCACAGTTTGACCCTTTAAATAATACTACAACCAGACTTCCAGGCACAAGAGGTCACACAGTCATGCCCAGCAAGGTTGCTTTAAACGTGGGCACACTTCAGACCGTTTCACTCTTTAAATCGTTCAAAGCACCAGATTTCAAGGCCCAAGAGGTCACAGAATCATGCCCAGCAAAGTAGCTCTGGGCCTGGGCACACTTCATGCAGTTTGACCCTTTAAATAATACTACAACCAGACTTCCAGGCACAAGAGGTCACACAGTCATGCCCAGCAAAGTAGCTCTGGGCCTGGGCACACTTCATGCAGTTTGACCCTTTAAATAATACTACAACCAGACTTCCAGGCACAAGAGGTCACACAGTCATGCACAGCAAAGTAGTGCTGGGCCAGGGCACACTTCATGTACTTTGTGCCTTTAAATAATACTACAACCAGACTTCCAAGCCGAAGAGGTCACAGAGTCATGCCCAGCAAAGTCGCTATGGGCCTGGGCAGACCATGCAATTTGACCCTTTAACCAAAACTAGAAACAGAACTCAAAGCCCAGGAGGTCACAGAATCATGCCCATCAAAGTAGCTCTGGGCCTGTGTACACTTCAGGCCATTTCACCTTTTATATAATGGAAACACCAGACCTCCAGGCCCAAGAGGTCACACAGTCATGCACAGAAAAGTAACTCTGGGCCTATACACACTTCACGCAGTTTGACCGTTTAAATAAAACTAGAAACAGACTTCCTGGCCCAAGAGGTCACACAGTCATGCCCAGCAAAGTAGCCTTAAACCTGGACACACAATGGAGACCATTTGACCCTTTAAAATCATACTACAACCAGACTTCCAGGCCCAAGAGGTCACACAGTCATGCCCAGCAAAGTAGCTCTGGGCCTGGGCACACTTCACGCAGTTTGACCGTTTAAATAAAACTAGAAACAGACTTCCTGGCCCAAGAGGTCACACAGTCATGCCCAGCAAGGTTGCTTTAAACGTGGGCACACTTCAGACCGTTTCACTCTTTAAATCATTCAAAGCACCACATTTCAAGGCCCAAGAGGTCACAGAATCATGCCCATCAAAGTAGCTCTGGGCCTGGGCACACTTTACGGAGTTTGACCCTTTAAATAATACTACAACCAGACACATACAGGTGCGCACATATACACAGATACACATTCTGTTTAATTTCTTCACATCTGCAGACTAGAGTAAGCTGAGGGTATAGTGTTAAACCAGGAGCTACATAAACAGTATATAGTATATATAAAGAGGATATAGTGTTAAACCAGGTACTACATACAGAGTATATAGTATACATACAGAGTATATAGTTTGACCAAAAGATCGTGCTGATCTTTGATCTCCTGGTTCTTCATCTCCAGCGCCACTTTCAGACTCATAATGTCCTCCTCTATGGGCTGGTATAACACACACACGAATCATCACTACAGCCAGTACAATGGAAAGGTGGGAATGTGTACTGCATGTGTACTGACGTTATAAGTGAAAGGTGGAGGTACTGGTGGATGTGTACTGACACTATAAGGGATCTCTACCTGCAGTGACAGTCTGAGCTTCTCAAGTTCTTCCTCCAGAGATTTCTTCTCCTGTTCACAGGCCATTTTCATATCTGCCAGAGCAAGTATCATTACTGCTGGATATAACACAGATTGTATATACTACATAATTACTACTGAATATATAAAATATAATATATATAGTACTATACATATATTAGTATCACTTTTATTGGAGCCTAAAGGCTAACATTCATTATTAGTTATGTTAGTATTATTGCATTTCCATAGTACTTACTCTTGATGGACCTGTTATGCTCCTCCTCCTCCTGCTGTTTCTGCAGGAGCTCTGTCTCCTCCTGCTGCTTGTGTTTCAGCATCTCCTGAAGAACCTGCAGCTCCTTCTGCTTCTGCAACCTCAACTCCTTCAGCTGCTCCAACAAATTGTTCTCCAACTCCTCCTTCTCACACCGCAAACACTCCAATCGGGCCACAGGCCCCACTAGTGACACAGAACCACACACACACACACAAACACACACACACACACACAAAGAGAGAGATAAACATGTATAAATGTATAAGAATTTGTGGATAAAATTATTATGAGATTATTCATAATCAAACGACTACACTACACAACCACTTCTTCCTTTTATTTACATATTATACAGATATTTACAGATATTTACATTTTATTTACCCGCATGCGTCTCTCTTCTCCAAGGTAGCGGAGAGATATGAAAGGATAAAAGGGGAAAAGAATAAAATGCATGTCGGTTTTAAATTCGCAGGCTACCTGCACTGAAGGCGTGGAAAACGAGCACGTGACGGAAAGGCTTCCGTACCCGATGGGTCCAAATCACATGCCCAGCAAAGTAGCCTTAAACCTGGACACACAATGGAGACCATTTGACCCTTTAAAATCATACTACAAGCAGACTTCCAGGCCCAAGAGGTCACACAGTCATGCCCAGCAAGGATGCTTTAAACGTGGGCACACATCAGACCGTTTCACTCTTTAAATCATTCAAAGCACCACATTTCAAGACCCAAGAGGTCACAGAATCATGCCCATCAAAGTAGCTCTGCGCCTGGGCACACTTCACGCAGTTTGACCCTTTAAATAATACTACAACCAGACACATACAGGTGCGCACATATACACAGATACACATTCTGTTTAATTTCTTCACATCTGCAGACTAGAGTAAGCTGAGGGTATAGTGTTAAACCAGGTACTACATAAACAGTATATAGTATATATACAGAGGATATAATGTTAAACCAGGTACTACATACAGAGTATATAGTTTGACCAAAAGATCGTGCTGATCTTTGATCTCCTGGTTCTTCATCTCCAGCGCCACTTTCAGACTCATAATGTCCTCCTCTATGGGCTGGTATAACACACACACGAATCATCACTACAGCCAGTACAATGGAAAGGTGGGAATGTGTACTGCATGTGTACTGACGTTATAAGTGAAAGGTGGAGGTACTGGTGGATGTGTACTGACACTATAAGGGATCTCTACCTGCAGTGACAGTCTGAGCTTCTCAAGTTCTTCCTCCAGAGATTTCTTCTCCTGTTCACAGGCCATTTTCATATCTGCCAGAGCAAGTATCATTACTGCTGGATATAACACAGATTGTATATACTACATAATTACAACTGAATATATTAAATATAATATATATAGTACTATACATATATTAGTATCACTTTTATTGGAGCCTAAAGGCTAACATTCATTATTAGTTATGTTAGTATTATTGCATTTCCATAGTACTTACTCTTGATGGACCTGTTATGCTCCTCCTCCTCCTGCTGTTTCTGCAGGAGCTCTGTCTCCTCCTGCTGCTTGTGTTTCAGCATCTCCTGAAGAACCTGCAGCTCCTTCTGCTTCTGCAACCTCAACTCCTTCAGCTGCTCCAATAAATTGTTCTCCAACTCCTCCTTCTCACACCGCAAACACTCCAATCGGGCCACAGGCCCCACTAGTGACACAGAACCACACACACACACACAAACACACACACACACACACACAAAGAGAGAGATAAACATGTATAAATGTATAAGAATTTGTGGATAAAATTATTATGAGATTATTCATAATCAAACGACTACACTACACAACCACTTCTTCCTTTTATTTACATATTATACAGATATTTACAGATATTTACATTTTATTTACCCGCATGCGTCTCTCTTCTCCAAGGTAGCGGAGAGATATGAAAGGATAAGAGGGGAAAAGAATAAAATGCATGTCGGTTTTAAATTCGCAGGCTACCTGCACTGAAGGCGTGGAAAACGAGCACGTGACGGAAAGGCTTCCGTACCCGATGGGTCCAAATCACATGCCCAGCAAAGTAGCCTTAAACCTGGACACACAATGGAGACCATTTGACCCTTTAAAATCATACTACAAGCAGACTTCCAGGCCCAAGAGGTCACACAGTCATGCCCAGCAAGGATGCTTTAAACGTGGGCACACATCAGACCGTTTCACTCTTTAAATCATTCAAAGCACCACATTTCAAGACCCAAGAGGTCACAGAATCATGCCCATCAAAGTAGCTCTGCGCCTGGGCACACTTCACGCAGTTTGACCCTTTAAATAATCCTACAACCAGACACATACAGGTGCGCACATATACACAGATACACATTCTGTTTAATTTCTTCACATCTGCAGACTAGAGTAAGCTGAGGGTATAGTGTTAAACCAGGTACTACATAAACAGTATATAGTATATATACAGAGGATATAATGTTAAACCAGGTACTACATACAGAGTATATAGTTTGACCAAAAGATCGTGCTGATCTTTGATCTCCTGGTTCTTCATCTCCAGCGCCACTTTCAGACTCATAATGTCCTCCTCTATGGGCTGGTATAACACACACACGAATCATCACTACAGCCAGTACAATGGAAAGGTGGGAATGTGTACTGAATGTGTACTGACATTATAAGTGAAAGGTGGAGCTACTGGTGGATGTGTACTGACACTATAAGGGATCTCTACCTGCAGTGACAGTCTGAGCTTCTCAAGTTCTTCCTCCAGAGATTTCTTCTCCTGTTCACAGGCCATTTTCATATCTGCCAGAGCATGTATCATTACTGCTGGATATAACACAGATTGTATATACTACATAATTACTACTGAATATATAAAATATAATATATATAGTACTATACATATATTAGTATCACTTTTATTGGAGCCTAAAGGCTAACATTCATTATTAGTTATGTTAGTATTATTGCATTTCCATAGTACTTACTCTTGATGGACCTGTTATGCTCCTCCTCCTCCTGCTGTTTCTGCAGGAGCTCTGTCTCCTCCTGCTGCTTGTGTTTCAGCATCTCCTGAAGAACCTGCAGCTCCTTCTGCTTCTGCAACCTCAACTCCTTCAGCTGCTCCAACAAACTGTTGTCCAACTCCTCCTTCTCACACCGCAAACACTCCAATCGGGCCACAGTCCCCACTAGTGACACAGAACCACACACACACACAGACACACACACACACACACACACACACACACACACACACACACACACACACACAGAGAGAGATAAACATGTATAAATGTATAATAATTTGTGGATAAAATTATTATGAGATTATTTATAATCAAACGACTACACTACACAACCACTTCTTCCTTTTATTTACATATTATACAGATATTTAGAGATATTTACATTTTATTTACCCGCGTGCGTCTCTCTTCTCCAAGGTAGCGGAGAGATATGAAAGGATAAAAGGGGAAAAGAATAAAATGCACGTCGGTTTTAAATTCGCAGGCTACCTGCGCTGAAGGCGTGGAAAACGAGCACGTGACGGAAAGGCTTCCGTACCCGATGGGTCCAAATCACATGCCCAGCAAAGTAGCCTTAAACCTGGACACACAATGGAGACCATTTGACCCTTTAAAATCATACTACAAGCAGACTTCCAGGCCCAAGAGGTCACACAGTCATGCCCAGCAAAGTACCTCTGGGCCTGGGCACACTTCACGCAGTTTGACCGTTTAAATAAAACTAGAAACAGACTTCCTGGCCCAAGAGGTCACACAGTCATGCCCAGCAAGGTTGCTTTAAACGTGGGCACACTTCAGACCGTTTCACTCTTTAAATCATTCAAAGCACCACATTTCAAGGCCCAAGAGGTCACAGAATCATGCCCATCAAAGTAGCTCTGGGCCTGGGCACACTTCACACAGTTTGACCCTTTAAATAATACTACAACCAGACACATACAGGTGCGCACATATACACAGATACACATTCTGTTTAAATTTCTTCACATCTGCAGACTAGAGTAAGCTGAGGGTATAGTGTTAAACCAGGTACTACATAAACAGTATATAGTATATATACAGAGGATATAGTGTTAAACCAGGTACTACATACAGAGTATATAGTATACATACAGAGTATATAGTTTGACCAAAAGATCGTGCTGATCTTTGATCTCCTGGTTCTTCATCTCCAGCGCCACTTTCAGACTCATAAAGTCCTCCTCTATGGGCTGGTATAACACACACACGAATCATCACTACAGCCAGTACAATGGAAAGGTGGGAATGTGTACTGAATGTGTACTGACGTTATAAGTGAGAGGTGGTGGTACTGGTGGATGTGTACTGACACTATAAGGGATCTCTACCTGCAGTGACAGTCTGAGCTTCTCAAGTTCTTCCTCCAGAGATTTCTTCTCCTGTTCACAGGCCATTTTCATATCTGCCAGAGCAAGTATCATTACTGCTGGATATAACACAGATTGTATATACTACATAATTACTACTGAATATATAAAATATAATATATATAGTACTATACATATATTAGTATCACTTTTATTGGAGCCTAAAGGCTAACATTCATTATTAGTTATGTTAGTATTATTGCATTTCCATAGTACTTACTCTTGATGGACCTGTTATGCTCCTCCTCCTCCTGCTGTTTCTGCAGGAGCTCTGTCTCCTCCTGCTGCTTGTGTTTCAGCATCTCCTGAAGAACCTGCAGCTCCTTCTGCTTCTGCAACCTCAACTCCTTCAGCTGCTCCAACAAACTGTTCTCCAACTCCTCATTCCTCATTCTCACACCGCAAACACTCCAATCGGGCCACAGGCCCCACTAGTGACACAGAACCACACACACACACACACACACACACACACACACACACACACACACACACACACACACACACACAAAGAGAGAGATAAACATGTATAAATGTATAAGAATTTGTGGATAAAATTATTATGAGATTATTTATAATCAAACGACTACACTACACAACCACATCTTCCTTTTATTTACATATTATACAGATATTTACAGATATTTACATTTTATTTACCCGCGTGCGTCTCTCTTCTCCAAGGTAGCGGAGAGATATGAAAGGATAAAAGGGGAAAAGAATAAAATGCACGTCGGTTTTAAATTCGCAGGCTACCTGCGCTGAAGGCGTGGAAAACGAGCACGTGACGGAAAGGCTTCCGTACCCGATGGGTCCAAATCACATGCCCAGCAAAGTAGCCTTAAACCTGGACACACAATGGAGACCATTTGACCCTTTAAAATCATACTACAACCAGACTTCCAGGCCCAAGAGGTCACACAGTCATGCCCAGCAAAGTAGCTCTGGGCCTGGGCACACTTCACGCAGTTTGACCGTTTAAATAAAACTAGAAACAGACTTCCTGGCCCAAGAGGTCACACAGTCATGCCCAGCAAGGTTGCTTTAAACGTGGGCACACTTCAGACCGTTTCACTCTTTAAATCATTCAAAGCACCACATTTCAAGGCCCAAGAGGTCACAGAATCATGCCCATCAAAGTAGCTCTGGGCCTGGGCACACTTTACGGAGTTTGACCCTTTAAATAATACTACAACCAGACACATACAGGTGCGCACATATACACAGATACACATTCTGTTTAATTTCTTCACATCTGCAGACTAGAGTAAGCTGAGGGTATAGTGTTAAACCAGGTACTACATAAACAGTATATAGTATATATACAGAGGATATAGTGTTAAACCAGGTACTACATACAGAGTATATAGTATACATACAGAGTATATAGTTTGACCAAAAGATCGTGCTGATCTTTGATCTCCTGGTTCTTCATCTCCAGCGCCACTTTCAGACTCATAATGTCCTCCTCTATGGGCTGGTATAACCCACACACACGAATCATCACTACAGCCAGTACAATGGAAAGGTGGGAATGTGTACTGAATGTGTACTGACGTTATAAGTGAAAGGTGGAGGTACTGGTGGATGTGTACTGACACTATAAGGGATCTCTACCTGCAGTGACAGTCTGAGCTTCTCAAGTTCTTCCTCCAGAGATTTCTTCTCCTGTTCACAGGCCATTTTCATATCTGCCAGAGCAAGTATCATTACTGCTGGATATAACACAGATTGTATATACTACATAATTACTACTGAATATATAAAATATAATATATATAGTACTATACATATATTAGTATCACTTTTATTGGAGCCTAAAGGCTAACATTCATTATTAGTTATGTTAGTATTATTGCATTTCCATAGTACTTACTCTTGATGGACCTGTTATGCTCCTCCTCCTCCTGCTGTTTCTGCAGGAGCTCTGTCTCCTCCTGCTGCTTGTGTTTCAGCATCTCCTGAAGAACCTGCAGCTCCTTCTGCTTCTGCAACCTCAACTCCTTCAGCTGCTCCAACAAATTGTTCTCCAACTCCTCCTTCTCACACCGCAAACACTCCAATCGGGCCACAGGCCCCACTAGTGACACAGAACCACACACACACACACAGAGAGAGAGATAAACATGTATAAATGTATAAGAATTTGTGGATAAAATTATTATGAGATTATTTATAATCAAACGACTACACTACACAACCACATCTTCCTTTTATTTACATATTATACAGATATTTAGAGATATTTACATTTTATTTACCCGCGTGCGTCTCTCTTCTCCAAGGTAGCGGAGAGATATGAAAGGATAAAAGGGGAAAAGAATAAAATGCACGTCGGTTTTAAATTCGCAGGCTACCTGCGCTGAAGGCGTGGAAAACGAGCACGTGACGGAAAGGCTTCCGTACCCGATGGGTCCAAATCACATGCCCAGCAAAGTAGCCTTAAACCTGGACACACAATGGAGACCATTTGACCCTTTAAAATCATACTACAACCAGACTTCCAGGCCCAAGAGGTCACACAGTCATGCCCAGCAAAGTAGCTCTGGGCCTGGGCACACTTCACGCAGTTTGACCGTTTAAATAAAACTAGAAACAGACTTCCTGGCCCAAGAGGTCACACAGTCATGCCTGGGTCTGGGCACACTTCACGCAGTTTGACCCTTTAAATAATACTACAACCAGACACATACAGGTGCGCACATATACACAGATACACATTCTGTTTAATTTCTTCACATCTGCAGACTAGAGAAAGCTGAGGGTATAGTGTTAAACCAGGTACTACATAAACAGTATATAGTATATATACAGAGGATATAGTGTTAAACCAGGTACTACATACAGAGTATATAGTATACATACAGAGTATATAGTTTGACCAAAAGATCGTGCTGATCTTTGATCTCCTGGTTCTTCATCTCCAGCGCCACTTTCAGACTCATAATGTCCTCCTCTATGGGCTGGTATAACCCACACACACGAATCATCACTAAAGCCAGTACAATGGAAAGGTGGGAATGTGTACTGAATGTGTATTGACGTTATAAGTGAAAGGTGGAGGTACTGGTGGATGTGTACTGACACTATAAGGGATCTCTACCTGCAGTGACAGTCTGAGCTTCTCAAGTTCTTCCTCCAGAGATTTCTTCTCCTGTTCACAGGCCATTTTCATATCTGCCAGAGCAAGTATCATTACTGCTGGATATAACACAGATTGTATATACTACATAATTACTACTGAATATATAAAATATAATATATATAGTACTATACATATATTAGTATCACTTTTATTGGAGCCTAAAGGCTAGCATTCATTATTATGTTAGTATTATTGCATTTCCATAGTACTTACTCTTGATGGACCTGTTATGCTCCTCCTCCTCCTGCTGTTTCTGCAGGAGCTCTGTCTCCTCCTGCTGCTTGTGTTTCAGCATCTCCTGAAGAACCTGCAGCTCCTTCTGCTTCTGCAACCTCAACTCCTTCAGCTGCTCCAACAAACTGTTCTCCAACTCCTCCTTCTCACACCGCAAACACTCCAATCGGGCCACAGGCCCCACTAGTGACACAGAACCACACACACACACACACACAGACACACACACACACACAGAGAGAGAGATAAACATGTATAAATGTATAAGAATTTGTGGATAAAATTACTATGAGATTATTTATAATCAAACGACTACACTATACAACCACATCTTCCTTTTATTTACATATTATACAGACATTTAGAGATATTTACATTTTATTTACCCGCGTGCGTCTCTCTTCTCCAAGGTAGCGGAGAGATATGAAAGGATAAAAGGGGAAAAGAATAAAATGCACGTCGGTTTTAAATTCGCAGGCTACCTGCGCTGAAGGCGTGGAAAACGAGCACGTGACGGAAAGGCTTCCGTACCCGATGGGTCCAAATCACATGCCCAGAAAGTAGCCTTAAACCTGGACACACAATGGAGACCATTTGACCCTTTAAAATCATACTACAACCAGACTTCCAGGCCCAAGAGGTCACACAGTCATGCCCAGCAAGGATGCTTTAAACGTGGGCACACTTCAGACCGTTTCACTCTTTAAATCATTCAAAGCACCACATTTCAAGACCCAAGAGGTCACAGAATCATGCCCATCAAAGTAGCTCTGCGCCTGGGCACACTTCACGCAGTTTGACCCTTTAAATAATACTACAACCAGACACATACAGGTGCGCACATATACACAGATACACATTCTGTTTAATTTCTTCACATCTGCAGACTAGAGTAAGCTGAGGGTATAGTGTTAAACCAGGTACTACATAAACAGTATATAGTATATATACAGAGGATATAATGTTAAACCAGGTACTACATACAGAGTATATAGTTTGACCAAAAGATCGTGCTGATCTTTGATCTCCTGGTTCTTCATCTCCAGCGCCACTTTCAGACTCATAATGTCCTCCTCTATGGGCTGGTATAACACACACACGAATCATCACTACAGCCAGTACAATGGAAAGGTGGGAATGTGTACTGAATGTGTACTGACGTTATAAGTGAAAGGTGGAGCTACTGGTGGATGTGTACTGACACTATAAGGGATCTCTACCTGCAGTGACAGTCTGAGCTTCTCAAGTTCTTCCTCCAGAGATTTCTTCTCCTGTTCACAGGCCATTTTCATATCTGCCAGAGCATGTATCATTACTGCTGGATATAACACAGATTGTATATACTACATAATTATTACTGAATATATAAAATATAATATATATAGTACTATACATATATTAGTATCACTTTTATTGGAGCCTAAAGGCTAACATTCATTATTAGTTATGTTAGTATTATTGCATTTCCATAGTACTTACTCTTGATGGACCTGTTATGCTCCTCCTCCTCCTGCTGTTTCTGCAGGAGCTCTGTCTCCTCCTGCTGCTTGTGTTTCAGCATCTCCTGAAGAACCTGCAGCTCCTTCTGCTTCTGCAACCTCAACTCCTTCAGCTGCTCCAACAAACTGTTCTCCAACTCCTCCTTCTCACACCGCAAACACTCCAATCGGGCCACAGGCCCCACTAGTGACACAGAACCACACACACACACACACAGACACACACACACACACACACACACAAAGAGAGAGATAAACATGTATAAATGTATAAGAATTTGTGGATAAAATTATTATGAGATTATTTATAATGAAACGACTACACTACACAACCACTTCTTCCTTTTATTTACATATTATACAGATATTTACAGATATTTACATTTTATTTACCCGCGTGCGTCTCTCTTCTCCAAGGTAGCGGAAAGATATGAAAGGATAAAAGGGGAAAAGAATAAAATGCACGTCGGTTTTAAATTCGCAGGCTACTTGCGCTGAAGGCGTGGAAAACGAGCACGTGACGGAAAGGCTTCCGTACCCGATGGGTCCAAATCACATGCCCAGCAAAGTAGCCTTAAACCTGGACACACAATGGAGACCATTTGACCCTTTAAAATCATACTACAACCAGACTTCCAGGCCCAAGAGGTCACACAGTCATGCCCAGCAAAGTAGCTCTGGGCATGGGCACACTTCACGCAGTTTGACCGTTTAAATAAAAGTAGAAACAGACTTCCTGGCCCAAGAGGTCACACAGTCATGCCCAGCAAGGATGCTTTAAACGTGGGCACACTTCAGACCGTTTCACTCTTTAAATCATTCAAAGCAGCACATTTCAAGGCCCAAGAGGTCACAGAATCATGCCCATCAAAGTAGCTCTGGGTCTGGGCACACTTCATGCAGTTTGACCCTTTAAATAATACTACAACCAGACACATACAGGTGCGCACATATACACAGATGCACATTCTGTTTAATTTCTTCACATCTGCAGACTAGAGTACGCTGAGGGTATAGTGTTAAACCAGGTACTACATAAACAGTATATAATATATAAACAGAGGATATAATGTTAAACCAGGTACTACATACAGAGTATATAGTTTGACCAAAAGATCGTGGTGATCTTTGATCTCCTGGTTCTTCATCTCCAGCGCCACTTTCAGACTCATAATGTCCTCCTCTATGGGCTGGTATAACACACACACGAATCATCACTACAGCCAGTACAATGGAAAGGTGGGAATGTGTACTGAATGTGTACTGACGTTATAAGTGAAAGGTGGAGCTACTGGTGGATGTGTACTGACACTATAAGGGATCTCTACCTGCAGTGACAGTCTGAGCTTCTCAAGTTCTTCCTCCAGAGATTTCTTCTCCTGTTCACAGGCCATTTTCATATCTGCCAGAGCAAGTATCATTACTGCTGGATATAACACAGATTGTATATACTACATAATTACTACTGAATATATAAAATATAATATATATAGTACTATACATATATTAGTATCACTTTTATTGGAGCCTAAAGGCTAACATTCATTATTAGTTATGTTAGTATTATTGCATTTCCATAGTACTTACCCTTGAGGGACCTGTTATGCTCCTCCTCCTCCTGCTGTTTCTGCAGGAGCTCTGTCTCCTCCTGCTGCTTGTGTTTCAGCATCTCCTGAAGAACCTGCAGCTCCTTCTGCTTCTGCAACCTCAACTCCTTCAGCTGCTCCAACAAACTGTTCTCCAACTCCTCCTTCTCACACCGCAAACACTCCAATCGGGCCACAGGCCCCACTAGTGACACAGAACCACACACACACACACACAGACACACACACACACACACACACACACACACACACACACACACACAAAGAGAGAGATAAACATGTATAAATGTATAAGAATTTGTGGATAAAATTATTATGAGATTATTTATAATGAAACGACTACACTACACAGCCACTTCTTCCTTTTATTTACATATTATACAGATATTTACAGATATTTACATTTTATTTACCCGCGTGCGTCTCTCTTCTCCAAGATAGCGGAGAGATATGAAAGGATAAAAGGGGAAAAGAATAAAATGCACGTCGGTTTTAAATTCGCAGGCTACCTGCGCTGAAGGCGTGGAAAACGAGCACGTGACGGAAAGGCTTCCGTACCCGATGGGTCCAAATCACATGCCCAGCAAAGTAGCCTTAAACCTGGACACACAATGGAGACCATTTGACCCTTTAAATAATACTACAACCAGACACATACAGGTGCGCACATATACACAGATACACATTCTGTTTAAATTTCTTCACATCTGCAGTCTAGAGTAAGCTGAGGGTATAGTGTTAAACCAGGAACTACATAAACAGTATATAGTATATATACAGAGGATATAGTGTTAAACCAGGTACTACATACAGAGTATATAGTATACATACAGAGTATATAGTTTGACCAAAAGATCGTGCTGATCTTTGATCTCCTGGTTCTTCATCTCCAGCGCCACTTTCAGACTCATAATGTCCACCTCTATGGGCTGGTATAACACACACACGAATCATCACTACAGCCAGTACAATGGAAAGGTGGGAATGTGTACTGAATGTGTACTGACGTTATAAGTGAAAGGTGGAGCTACTGGTGGATGTGTACTGACACTATAAGGGATCTCTACCTGCAGTGACAGTCTGAGCTTCTCAAGTTCTTCCTCCAGAGATTTCTTCTCCTGTTCACAGGCCATTTTCATATCTGCCAGAGCAAGTATCATTACTGCTGGATATAACACAGATTGTATATACTACATAATTACTACTGAATATATAAAATATAATATATATAGTACTATACATATATTAGTATCACTTTTATTGGAGCCTAAAGGCTAACATTCATTATTAGTTATGTTAGTATTATTGCATTTCCATAGTACTTACCCTTGAGGGACCTGTTATGCTCCTCCTCCTCCTGCTGTTTCTGCAGGAGCTCTGTCTCCTCCTGCTGCTTGTGTTTCAGCATCTCCTGAAGAACCTGCAGCTCCTTCTGCTTCTGCAACCTCAACTCCTTCAGCTGCTCCAACAAACTGTTCTCCAACTCCTCCTTCTCACACCGCAAACACTCCAATCGGGCCACAGGCCCCACTAGTGACACAGAACCACACACACACACACACAGACACACACACACACACACACACACACACACACACACACACAAAGAGAGAGATAAACATGTATAAATGTATAAGAATTTGTGGATAAAATTATTATGAGATTATTTATAATGAAACGACTACACTACACAGCCACTTCTTCCTTTTATTTACATATTATACAGATATTTACAGATATTTACATTTTATTTACCCGCGTGCGTCTCTCTTCTCCAAGATAGCGGAGAGATATGAAAGGATAAAAGGGGAAAAGAATAAAATGCACGTCGGTTTTAAATTCGCAGGCTACCTGCGCTGAAGGCGTGGAAAACGAGCACGTGACGGAAAGGCTTCCGTACCCGATGGGTCCAAATCACATGCCCAGCAAACTAGCCTTAAACCTGGACAAACAATGGAGACCATTTGACCCTTTAAAATCATACTAAAACCAGACTTCCAGGCCCAAGAGGTCACACAGTCATGCCCAGCAAAGTAGCTCTGGGCCTGGGCACACTTCACGCAGTTTGACCGTTTAAATAAAACTAGAAACAGACTTCCTGGCCCAAGAGGTCACAGAGTCATGCCTGGGTCTGGGCACACTTCACGCAGTTTGACCCTTTAAATAATACTACAACCAGACACATACAGGTGCGCACATATACACAGATACACATTCTGTTTAATTTCTTCACATCTGCAGACTAGAGTAAGCTGAGGGTATAGTGTTAAACCAGGTACTACATAAACAGTATATAATATATATACAGAGGATATAATGTTAAACCAGGTACTACATACAGAGTATATAGTTTTACCAAAAGATCGTGCTGATCTTTGATCTCCTGGTTCTTCATCTCCAGCACCACTTTCAGACTCATGTCCTCCTCTATGGGCTGGTATAACCCACACACACGAATCATCACTACAGCCAGTACAATGGAAAGGTGGGAATGTGTACTGAATGTGTACTGACGTTATAAGTGAAAGGTGGAGGTACTGGTGGATGTGTACTGACACTATAAGGGATCTCTACCTGCAGTGACAGTCTGAGCTTCTCAAGTTCTTCCTCCAGAGATTTCTTCTCCTGTTCACAGGCCATTTTCATATCTGCCAGAGCAAGTATCATTACTGCTGGAAATAACACAGATTGTATATACTACATAATTACTACTGAATATATAAAATATAATATATATAGTACTATACATATATTAGTATCACTTTTATTGGAGCCTAAAGGCTAACATTCATTATTAGTTATTAGTTATGTTAGCTCTGTCTCCTCCTGCTGCTTGTGTTTCAGCATCTACTGAAGAACCTGCAGCTCCTTCTGCTTCTGCAACCTCAACTCCTTCAGCTGCTCCAACAAACTGTTCTCCAACTCCTCCTTCTCACACCGCAAACACTCCAATTGGGCCACAGGCCCCACTAGTGACACAGAACCACACACACACACACACAGTCACACACACACACACACACACACACACACAAATTAGCAAGCCATATAGTGTAGAAATAGATAGATGTTATTCAGGGACCTCATTTATAAAACTTTGTGGATTCCAAAGTGAAAGTGTGTGTATTCTGCACAAATAACAGGAAATGGCATATACCCCCCAAAAACTTAGATTTCTAAAGCCTCGAGTATGAATTATTGGGAGATAGAGGCGACAATGCAGCGCTAAAGACAAAAAAGGAATTTTAACCACAGGTATGAGTGCCAGCACCAGCAACCGCAGGTGTGAGTGGCATTATATTTACATTTACCCTCCACATCCTTTGTGTCTGTGTATTCGTCCTCGATGCGTCCAGCACACCAGCTCCAGAAACGCCTCATTTTTCCTCTGTCCTCTTCAGTGTCTTTCCACAGACTGATCTGTAAAGGTGTTCATGGGATTCCCCTCACGTGTGACATCGGGCCACAGGACATATGGGGTTCTAAAGTTCCAAGAGCGTAGATGAGTTGTTTTTCTTTGAATTTCCTAATTTCATTGCTGCCATAGCAGCAACTGGCAATGCAAACAGACGTGTCATTAATGCAGTGACTCTACCTCAACCTGGATTGATCAACCATGTACGGCTCACCGGAGACTGTGATACGTATAACATCCCAAAGTGTACTTAATTCTGAGCAAAATCTAACTAGCCTCATTACTGCTGAACTATGAGGGGCCATTTAGGGAGAAATCAGGGAAACACTACTTGTACATACATATGAAACATTTTCACATAAATAGCCTACTACTTACATTTGTGTATAATAATTTAAACTCGCATATACACGCACTTGCCCACTCAATCTCTGGTGCGTAAACAAAGAGTTGCACTATGCTTATGTTGGTATGGGGGTGTCTGTGTGTATATAACAATTTTCAGTGCGCCCGGAAGTCATTTCATTGTCATTTCAAGGCAGATATTTAACATGTGTACAGTGCGTATAATAGACAGAGGAAGACTGTTGAACTATTAATATTAGGACGGTTATTGACATCTGTGTAATGAGTAGTGCTTCTCTTAATGACAACTGTAACTGTTTTCCCATATAGAATTGTGTGCCTTATATTGTTTGGAGGAACTTTTTCTTCTCATTTAGAAATATGTGGACTAAGTGCTCAGATTGTCTTATTACTTATTATGCTCAGTCTCACCATTTTTGGCAGATTTCACCACGTTATTACGAACGTGGATACGTTATCTTATAATTATAAGCAGTGTGAGATGTGAAGCTAAGCGAAGCACATGTGCAGAATTTCTAACAATAGCCTGTTTTGTATAGCCTGGCTAACTGACCAATCAGTGAAATTAAATGTGGTTGCTGAGCCTGTTGCAGCTGGGTCAATTTAATTTGATTTCATTGTGTTTAATTTTAAACTCAGCTGCGTGCCATGAGACACAAGTTAATCTGAGCATTTTTTGTTCTAACGCCGACTTAACCTAGCCATGTTTTACAGATATCTTGAAATAATTGAGGTTCATCGCTAGAGGGTGCTGTTCATCTTTTTTTTTCTTTTCTTCTATTATTCATCAGGAAAAAACGATAAAATAGAGAATTTGTGGGTAAAATTATTATGAGATTATTTATAATCAAACGACTACACTACACAACCACTTCTTCCTTTTATTTACATATTATACAGATATTTACATTTTATTTACCCGCGTGCGTCTCTCTTCTCCAAGGTATCGGAGAGATATGAAAGTATAAAAGGGGAAAAGAATAAAATGCACGTCGGTTTTAAATTCGCAGGCTACCTGCGCTGAAGGCGTGGAAAACGAGCACGTGACGGAAAGGCTTCCGTACCCGATGGGTCCAAATCACATGCCAAGCAAAGTAGCCTTAAACCTGGACACACAATGGAGACCATTTGACCCTTTAAAATCATACTACAACCAGACTTCCAGGCCCAAGAGGTCACACAGTCATGCCCAGCAAAGTAGCTCTGGGCATGGGCACACTTCACACAGTTTGACCGTTTAAATAAAAGTAGAAACAGACTTCCTGGCCCAAGAGGTCACACAGTCATGCCCAGCAAGGATGCTTTAAACGTGGGCACACTTCAGACCGTTTCACTCTTTAAATCATTCAAAGCACCACATTTCAAGGCCCAAGAGGTCACAGAATCATGCCCATCAAAGTAGCTCTGGGCCTGGGCACACTTCATGCAGTTTGACCCTTTAAATAATACTACAACCAGACACATACAGGTGCGCACATATACACAGATACACATTCTGTTTAATTTCTTCACATCTGCAGACTAGAGTAAGCTGAGGGTATAGTGTTAAACCAGGTACTACATAAACAGTATATAGTATATATACAGAAGATATAATGTTAAACCAGGTACTACATACAGAGTATATAGTTTGACCAAAAGATCGTGCTGATCTTTGATCTCCTGGTTCTTCATCTCCAGCGCCACTTTCAGACTCATAATGTCCTCCTCTATGGGCTGGTATAACACACACACGAATCATCACTACAGCCAGTACAATGGAAAGGTGGGAATGTGTACTGAATGTGTACTGACGTTATAAGTGAAAGGTGGAGCTACTGGTGGATGTGTACTGACACTATAAGGGATCTCTACCTGCAGTGACAGTCTGAGCTTCTCAAGTCCTTCCTCCAGAGATTTCTTCTCCTGTTCACAGGCCATTTTCATATCTGCCAGAGCAAGTATCATTACTGCTGGATATAACACAGATTGTATATACTACATAATTACTACTGAATATATAAAATATAATATATATAGTACTATACATATATTAGTATCACTTTTATTGGAGCCTAAAGGCTAACATTCATTATTAGTTATGTTAGTATTATTGCATTTCCATAGTACTTACTCTTGATGGACCTGTTATGCTCCTCCTCCTCCTGCTGTTTCTGCAGGAGCTCTGTCTCCTCCTGCTGCTTGTGTTTCAGCATCTCCTGAAGAACCTGCAGCTCCTTCTGCTTCTGCAACCTCAACTCCTTCAGCTGCTCCAACAAATTGTTCTCCAACTCCTCCTTCTCACACCGCAAACACTCCAATCGGGCCACAGGCCCCACTAGTGACACAGAACCACACACACACACACACAGAGAGAGATAAACATGTATAAATGTATAAGAATTTGTGGATAAAATTATTATGAGATTATTTATAATGAAACGACTACACTACACAACCACTTCTTCCTTTTATTTACATATTATACAGATATTTAGAGATATTTACATTTTATTTACCCGCGTGCGTCTCTCTTCTCCAAGGTAGCGGAGAGATATGAAAGGATAAAAGGGGAAAAGAATAAAATGCACGTCGGTTTTAAATTCGCAGGCTACCTGCGCTGAAGGCGTGGAAAACGAGCACGTGACGGAAAGGCTTCCGTACCCGATGGGTCCAAATCACATGCCAAGCAAAGTAGCCTTAAACCTGGACACACAATGGAGACCATTTGACCCTTTAAAATCATACTACAACCAGACTTCCATGCCCAAGAGGTCACACAGTCATGCCCAGCAAAGTAGCTCTGGGCATGGGCACACTTCACGCAGTTTGACCGTTTAAATAAAAGTAGAAACAGACTTCCTGGCCCAAGAGGTCACACAGTCATGCCCAGCAAGGATGCTTTAAACGTGGGCACACTTCAGACCGTTTCACTCTTTAAATCATTCAAAGCACCACATTTCAAGGCCCAAGAGGTCACAGAATCATGCCCATCAAAGTAGCTCTGGGCCTGGGCACACTTCATGCAGTTTGACCCTTTAAATAATACTACAACCAGACACATACAGGTGCGCACATATACACAGATACACATTCTGTTTAATTTCTTCACATCTGCAGACTAGAGTAAGCTGAGGGTATAGTGTTAAACCAGGTACTACATAAACAGTATATAGTATATATACAGAGGATATAATGTTAAACCAGGTACTACATACAGAGTATATAGTTTGACCAAAAGATCGTGCTGATCTTTGATCTCCTGGTTCTTCATCTCCAGCGCCACTTTCAGACTCATAATGTCCTCCTCTATGGGCTGGTATAACACACACACGAATCATCACTACAGCCAGTACAATGGAAAGGTGGGAATGTGTACTGAATGTGTACTGACGTTATAAGTGAAAGGTGGAGCTACTGGTGGATGTGTACTGACACTATAAGGGATCTCTACCTGCAGTGACAGTCTGAGCTTCTCAAGTTCTTCCTCCAGAGATTTCTTCTCCTGTTCACAGGCCATTTTCATATCTGCCAGAGCAAGCATCATTACTGCTGGATATAACACAGATTGTATATACTACATAATTACTACTGAATATATAAAATATAATATATATAGTACTATACATATATTAGTATCACTTTTATTGGAGCCTAAAGGCTAACATTCATTATTAGTTATGTTAGTATTATTGCATTTCCATAGTACTTACCCTTGAGGGACCTGTTATGCTCCTCCTCCTCCTGCTGTTTCTGCAGGAGCTCTGTCTCCTCCTGCTGCTTGTGTTTCAGCATCTCCTGAAGAACCTGCAGCTCCTTCTGCTTCTGCAACCTCAACTCCTTCAGCTGCTCCAATAAACTGTTATCCAACTCCTCCTTCTCACACCGCAAACACTCCAATCGGGCCACAGGCCCCACTAGTGACACAGAACCACACACACACACACACAGAGAGAGATAAACATGTATAAATGTATAAGAATTTGTGGATAAAATTATTATGAGATTATTTATAATCAAACGACTACACTACACAACCACATCTTCCTTTTATTTACATATTATACAGATATTTAGAGATATTTACATTTTATTTACCCGCGTGCGTCTCTCTTCTCCAAGGTAGCGGAGAGATATGAAAGGATAAAAGGGGAAAAGAATAAAATGCACGTCGGTTTTAAATTCACAGGCTACCTGCGCTGAAGGCGTGGAAAACGAGCACGTGACGGAAAGGCTTCCGTACCCGATGGGTCCAAATCACATGCCCAGCAAAGTAGCCTTAAACCTGGACACACAATGGAGACCATTTGACCCTTTAAAATCATACTACAACCAGACTTCCAGGCCCAAGAGGTCACACAGTCATGCCCAGCAAAGTAGCTCTGGGCCTGGGCACACTTCACGCAGTTTGACCGTTTAAATAAAACTAGAAACAGACTTCCTGGCCCAAGAGGTCACAGTCATACCCAGCAAAGTACGTTTAAACCTGGAAACAAATCAGATCCTTTCTGTCATTCAAAGGAATGGGCCTGCAACTCACAACCACATCCCCAGTGAAGCGCACCGTCACCCAGCCACACTACCCCACCTTGCCCGTCCTGGAACAACCACACCTCCAGGGCACCACATGCCAATCTCTCATGCCCAGCAAACTGCAACCTCACGCAGCCAGGCCACACACTGTCTCCCCTTGTACAGTCCAAGGACGAACTCCTCCACAAACCTGGTGTTCACGCGCACACACGCAATTACAACGAATTGGTGGAGAACTTTGAAACAAACGTGCTGACTTTGAATACTCACATCTAGGCTGGGCCAGGTCCAAATGGCCTGCAGCTCGGTGCGCATTAACTGCTTGACTGTCCGTCACGAACGCCACCTGCCAAGCGTTCGTTCCGTCCCTGGCGGATTTTAAAAAATCGTAGCGTGAGAACGGTGGGTCCAATCCGCGTGCCGCTTAAAGGCGATTACAAGGGAGATGCAAACCTTTCCAAAGAGCCATGAACAGACTTTCTACACCCAATGAGACAAGAGATATTAAGCCGCAAATACGTCCGGCGCGCGTCTTTTCTCCGCCGCGCAACACATTTAAAAAAAATCGTAGCGTGAAAAACGTGGGTTCGATCCGCGTGCCGCTCGAAGGCGATTACAGCGGAGATGCAGCCCTTTCCAAAGAGCCATGAAAAGACTTTCTACTCCCAAGGAGACAAGAGATATTAAGCCGAAATGACGTCCGACGCGCGCATTTCCTCCGCCGCGCACCACATTTAAAAAAATCATAGCTTGAAAACCGTGGGTTCGATCCGTGTGCCGCTCGAAGGCGATTACAGGGGAGATGCAGCCCTTTCCAAAGAGCCATGAACAGACTTTCTACTCCCAAGGAGACAAGAGATATTACGCGCATTTTCTCCGACGCGCACCACGTTTAAAAAATCGTAGCGTGAGAACGGTGGGTCCGATCCGCGTGCCGCTTAAAGGCGATTACAGGGGAGATGCATCCCTTTCCAAAGAGCCATGAACAGACTTTCTACTCCCAAGGAGACCAGAGATATTAACAGATAAAGCGTTACGCTCCAGTCGGATGAGCGAGAAACGCTTGTACAATTGCAACGAATTGGAGGAGAAAGTTTAAACAAACTCGCTGACTTTGAAGGCTCACATCTAGGCCGGGCCAGGTCCAAATGGCCTGCAACTCGGTCCGCATCACGTCCATGACTTTTCCTAACGAACGCCACCTGCCAAGCTTTCGGCCCGTCCCTGTCGGCATTAAAAAATCGTAGCGTGATAACGATGGTTCCGATCCGCGTGCCGCGCGAAGGCGATTACAGGGGAGATGCAGCCCTTTCCAAAGAGCCATGAACAGACTTTCTACTCACAACGAGACAAGAGATATTAAGCCGCAATGATATCCGACGCGCGCATTTTCTCCGCCGCACACCACATTTAAAAAATCGTAGCGTGAGAACGGTGGGTCCGATCCGCATGCCGCTTAAAGGCGATTACAGGGGAGATGCAAACCTTTCCAAAGAGCCATGAAAAGACTTTCTATTCCCAAGGAGACAAGAGATATTAAGCCGCAATGACGTCCGACGCGCGCATTTTCTCCGCCGCGCACCACATTTAAAAAAATCATAGCGTGAAAACCGTGGGTTCGATCCGCGTGCCGCTCGAAGGCGATTACAGGGGAGATGCAGCCCTTTCCAAAGATCCATGAACAGACTTCCTACTCCCAAGGAGACAAGAGATATTAACATATAAAGCGTTACGCTACAGTCGGATGAGCGAGAAACGCTTGAGCAGTTGCAACGAATTGGAGGAGAAAGTTTAAACAAACGCGCTGACTTTGAACGCTCACATCTAGGTCTGGCCAAGTCCAAATGGCGTGCAACTCGGTGCGCATCACCTCCATGACTGTCCCTAACGAACGCCACCTGCCACGCTTTCGGCCCGTCTCTGGCGGCTTTAAAAAATCGTAGCGTGATAACCGTGGGTCCAATCCGCTTGAAGCTCGAAGGCGATTAGAGGGGAGATGCAGCCCTTTCCAAAGAGCCATGAACAGACTTCCTACTCCCAAGGAGACAAGAGATATTAAGCCACAAATACGTGCGGACCGCGTCTTTTCTCCGCAGCTCACCACATTTAAAAAAATCGTAGCGTGAAAACCGTGGGTTCGATATAGTATACATACAGAGTATATAGTTTGACCAAAAGATCGTGCTGATCTTTGATCTCCTGGTTCTTCATCTCCAGCGCCACTTTCAGACTCATAATGTCCTCCTCTATGGGCTGGTATAACACAGACACGAATCATCACTACAGCCAGTACAATGGAAAGGTGGGAATGTGTACTGAATGTGTACTGACGTTATAAGTGAGAGGTGGTGGTACTGGTGGATGTGTACTGACACTATAAGGGATCTCTACCTGCAGTGACAGTTTGAGCTTCTCAAGTTCTTCCTCCAGAGATTTCTTCTCCTGTTCACAGGCCATTTTCATATCTGCCAGAGCAAGTATCATTACTGCTGGATATAACACAGATTGTATATACTACATAATTACTGCTGAATATATAAAATATAATATATATAGTACTATACATATATTAGTGTCACTTTTATTGGAGCCTAAAGGCTAACATTCATTATTAGTTATGTTAGTATTATTGCATTTCCATAGTACTTACTCTTGATGGACCTGTTATGCTCCTCCTCCTCCTGCTGTTTCTGCAGGAGCTCTGTCTCCTCCTGCTGCTTGTGTTTCAGCATCTCCTGAAGAACCTGCAGCTCCTTCTGCTTCTGCAACCTCAACTCCTTCAGCTGCTCAAACAAACTGTTCTCCAACTCCTCCTTCTCACACCGCAAACACTCCAATCGGGCCACAGGACCCACTAGTGACACAGAACCACACACACACACACACAGACACACACACACACACACACAGAGAGAGATAAACATGTATAAATGTATAAGAATTTGTGGATAAAATTATTATGAGATTATTTATAATCAAACGACTACACTACACAACCACATCTTCCTTTTATTTACATATTATACAGATATTTAGAGATATTTACATTTTATTTACCCGCGTGCGTCTCTCTTCTCCAAGGTAGCGGAGAGATATGAAAGGATAAAAGGGGAAAAGAATAAAATGCACGTCGGTTTTAAATTCGCAGGCTACCTGCGCTGAAGGCGTGGAAAACGAGCACGTGACGGAAAGGCTTCCGTACCCGATGGGTCCAAATCACATGCCCAGCAAAGTAGCCTTAAACCTGGACACACAATGGAGACCATTTGACCCTTTAAAATCATACTACAACCAGACTTCCAGGCCCAAGAGGTCACACAGTCATGCCCAGCAAAGTAGCTCTGGGCCTGGGCACACTTCACGCAGTTTGACCGTTTAAATAAAACTAGAAACAGACTTCCTGGCCCAAGAGGTCACACAGTCATGCCCAGCAAGGTTGCTTTAAACGTGGGCACACTTCAGACCGTTTCACTCTTTAAATCATTCAAAGCACCACATTTCAAGGCCCAAGAGGTCACAGAATCATGCCCATCAAAGTAGCTCTGGGCCTGGGCACACTTTACGGAGTTTGACCCTTTAAATAATACTACAACCAGACACATACAGGTGCGCACATATACACAGATACACATTCTGTTTAATTTCTTCACATCTGCAGACTAGAGTAAGCTGAGGGTATAGTGTTAAACCAGGAGCTACATAAACAGTATATAGTATATATAAAGAGGATATAGTGTTAAACCAGGTACTACATACAGAGTATATAGTATACATACAGAGTATATAGTTTGACCAAAAGATCGTGCTGATCTTTGATCTCCTGGTTCTTCATCTCCAGCGCCACTTTCAGACTCATAATGTCCTCCTCTATGGGCTGGTATAACCCACACATACGAATCATCACTACAGCCAGTACAATGGAAAGGTGGGAATGTGTACTGAATGTGTACTGACGTTATAAGTGAAAGGTGGAGGTACTGGTGGATGTGTACTGACACTATAAGGGATCTCTACCTGCAGTGACAGTCTGAGCTTCTCAAGTTCTTCCTCCAGAGATTTCTTCTCCTGTTCACAGGCCATTTTCATATCTGCCAGAGCAAGTATCATTACTGCTGGATATAACATAGATTGTATATACTACATAATTACTACTGAATATATAAAATATAATATATATAGTACTATACATATATTAGTATCACTTTTATTGGAGCCTAAAGGCTAGCATTCATTATTAGTTATGTTAGTATTATTGCATTTCCATAGTACTTACTCTTGATGGACCTGTTATGCTCCTCCTCCTCCTGCTGTTTCTGCAGGAGCTCTGTCTCCTCATGCTGCTTGTGTTTCAGCATCTCCTGAAGAACCTGCAGCTCCTTCTGCTTCTGCAACCTCAACTCCTTCAGCTGCTCCAACAAACTGTTCTCCAACTCCTCCTTCTCACACCGCAAACACTCCAATCGGGCCACAGGCCCCACTAGTGACACAGAACCACACACACACACACACACACACACAAAGAGAGAGATAAAAATGTATAAATGTATAAGAATTTGTGGATAAAATTATTATGAGATTATTTATAATCAAACGACTACACTACACAACCACATCTTCCTTTTATTTACATATTATACAGATATTTAGAGATATTTACATTTTATTTACCCGCGTGCGTCTCTCTTCTCCAAGGTAGCGGAGAGATATGAAAGGATAAAAGGGGAAAAGAATAAAATGCACGTCGGTTTTAAATTCGCAGGCTACCTGCGCTGAAGGCGTGGAAAACGAGCACGTGACGGAAAGGCTTCCGTACCCGATGGGTCCAAATCACATGCCCAGCAAAGTAGCCTTAAACCTGGACACACAATGGAGAGCATTTGACCCTTTAAAATCATACTACAACCAGACTTCCAGGCCCAAGAGGTCACACAGCCATGCCCAGCAAAGTAGCTCTGGGCCTGGGCACACTTCACGCAGTTTGACCGTTTAAATAAAACTAGAAACAGACTTCCTGGCCCAAGAGGTCACAGTCATACCCAGCAAAGTACGTTTAAACCTGGAAACAAATCAGATCCTTTCTGTCATTCAAAGGAATGGGTCTGCAACTCACAACCACATCCCCAGTGAAGCGCACCGTCACCCAGCCACACTACCCCACCTTGCCCGTCCTGGAACAACCACACCTCCAGGGCACCACATGCCAATCTCTCATGCCCAGCAAACTGCAACCTCACGCAGCCAGGCCACACACTGTCTCCCCTTGTACCGTCCAAGGACGAACTCCTCCACAAACCTGGTGTTCACGCGCACACACGCAATTACAACGAATTGGTGGAGAATTTTGATACAAACGTGCTGACTTTGAATACTCACATCTAGGCTGGGCCAGGTCCAAATGGCCTGCAGCTCGGTGGGCATTAACTGCTTGACTTTCCGTCACGAACGCCACCTGCCAAGCGTTCGCTCCGTCCCTGGCGGATTTTAAAAAATCGTAGCGTGAGAACGATGGGTCCGATCCGCGTGCCGCTTAAAGGCGATTACAGGGGAGATGCAACCCTTTCCAAAGAACCATGAAAAGACTTTCTACTCCCAAGGAAACGAGATTTTAAGCCGCAATGACGTCCGACGCGCGCATTTTCTCCGCCGCGCAGCACATTTAAAAAAATCATAGCGTGAAAACTGTGGGTTCGATCCGCGTGCCGCTCGAAGTCGATTACAGGGGAGATGCAGCCCTTTCCAAAGAGGCATGAACAGACTTTCTACTCCCAAGGAGACAAGAGATATTAAGCCGAAATGACGTCCGACGCGCGCATTTTCTCCGCCGCGCACCACATTTAAAAAAATCATAGCGTGAAAACCGTGGGTTCGATCCGCGTGCCGCTCGAAGGCGATTACAGGGGAGATGCATCCCTTTCAAAAGAGCCATGAACAGACTTTCTACTCCCAAGGAGACAAGAGATATTACGCGCATTTTCTCCGACGCGCACCACGTTTAAAAAATCGTAGAGTGAGAACGGTGGGTCCGATCCGCGTGCCGCTTAAAGGCGATTACAGGGGAGATGCATCCCTTTCCAAAGAGCCATGAACAGACTTTCTACTCCCAAGGAGACCAGAGATATTAACAGATAAAGCGTTACGCTCCAGTCGGATGAGCGAGAAACGCTTGTACAATTGCAACGAATTGGAGGAGAAAGTTTAAACAAACGCGCTGACTTTGAAGGCTCACATCTAGGCCGGGCCAGGTCCAAATGGCCTGCAACTCGGTCCGCATCACGTCCATGACTTTTCCTAACGAACGCCACCTGCCAAGCTTTCGGCCCGTCCCTGTCGGCATTAAAAAATCGTAGCGTGATAACGATGGTTCCGATCCGCGTGCCGCGCGAAGGCGATTACAGGGGAGATGCAGCCCTTTCCAAAGAGCCATGAACAGACTTTCTACTCCCAAGGAGCCCAAAGATATTAAGCCGCAAATAAGTCCTACGCGCGTCTTTTCTACGCCGCGCACCACATTTAAAAAATCGTAGCGTAAAAACGGTGGGTCCGATCCGCGTGCCGCTTAAAGGCGATTACAGGGGAGATGCAACCCTTTCCAAAGAGCCATGAAAAGACTTTCTACTCCCAAGGAGACAAGAGATTTAAGCCGAAATGACGTCCGACGCGCGCATTTTCTCCGCCGCGCACCACATTTAAAAAAATCATAGCGTGAAAACCGTGGGTTCGATCCGCGTGCCGCTCGAAGGCGATTACAGGGGAGATGCAGCCCTTTCCAAAGAGCCATGAAAAGACTTTCTACTCCCAAGGAGACAAGAGATATTAAGCCGCAATGATGTCCGACGCGCGCATTTTCTCCGCCGCGCACCACATTTAAAAAATCTTAGCGTGAGAACGGTGGGTCCGATCCGCGTGCCGCTTAAAGGCGATTACAAGGGAAATGCAGCCCTTTCAAAAGAGCCATGAACAGACTTTCTACTCCCAAGGAGACAAGAGATATTACGCGCATTTTCTCCGACGCGCACCACGTTTAAAAAATCGTAGAGTGAGAACGGTGGGTCCGATCCGCGTGCCGCTTAAAGGCGATTACAGGGGAGATGCAGCCCTTTCCAAAGAGCCATGAACAGACTTTCTACTCCCAAGGAGCCCAAAGATATTAAGCCGCAAATAAGTCCTACGCGCGTCTTTTCTACGCTGCGCACCACATTTAAAAAAAATCATAGCGTGAAAACCGTGGGTTCGATCCGCGTGCCGCTCGAAGGCGATTACAGGGGAGATGCATCCCTTTCAAAGGAGCCATGAACAGACTTTCTACTCCCAAGGAGACCAGAAATATTAACATATAAAGCGTTACGCTCCAGTCGGATGAGCGAGAAACGCTTGTACAATTGCAACGAATTGGAGGAGAAAGTTTAAACAAACGCGCTGAATTTAAACGCTCACATCTAGGCCGGGCCAGGTCCAAATGGCCTGCAACTCGGTGCGCATCACCTCCATGACTGTCCCTAACGAACGCCACCTGCCACGCTTTCGGCCTATCCCTGGCGGCATTAAAAAATCGTAGCGTAATAACGATGGTTCCGATGCGCGTGCCGCTCGAAGGCGATTACAGGGGAGATACAGCCCTTTCCAAAGAGCCATGAACAGACTTTCTACTCCCAAGGAGACAAGAGATATTACGCGCATTTTCTCCGACGCGCACCACGTTTAAAAAATCGTAGCGTGAGAACGGTGGGTCCGATCCGCGTGCCGCTTAAAGGCGATTACAGGGGAGATGCAACCCTTTCCAAAGAACCATGAAAAGACTTTCTACTCCCAAGGAGACAAGAGATATTAAGCCGCAATGACGTCCGACGCGCGCATTTTCTCCGCCGCGCAGCACATTTAAAAAAATCATAGCGTGAAAACCGTGGGTTCGATCCGCGTGCCGCTCGAAGGCGATTACAGGGGAGATGGAGCCCTTTCCAAAGAGGCATGAACAGACTTCCTACTCCCAAGGAGCCCAAAGATATTAAGCCGCAAATACGTCCTACGCGCGTCTTTTCTACGCCGCGCACCACATTTAAAAAATCGTAGCGTAAGAACGGTGGGTCCGATCCGCGTGCCGCTTAAAGGCGATTACAGGGGAGATGCAAACCTTTCCAAAGAGCCATGAAAAGACTTTCTACTCCCAAGGAGACAAGAGATATTAAGCCGCAATGACGTCCGACGCGCGCATTTTCTCCGACGCGCAACACATTTAAAAAAATCATAGCGTGAAAACCGTGGGTTCGATCCGCGTGCCGCTTAAAGGCGATTACAGGGGAGATGCAAACCTTTCCAAAGAGCCATGAAAAGACTTTCTACTCCCAAGGAGACAAGAGATATTACGCGCATTTTCTCCGACGCGCACCACATTTAAAAAATCGTAGCGTAAGAACGGTGGGTCCGATCCGCGTGCCGCTTAAAGGCGATTACAGGGGAGATGCAAACCTTTCCAAAGAGCCATGAAAAGACTTTCTACTCCCAAGGAGACAAGAGATATTAAGCTGAAATGACGTCCGACGCGCGCATTTCCTCCGCCGCGCACCACATTTAAAAAAATCATAGCGTGAAAACCGTGGGTTCGATCCGCGTGCCGCTCGAAGGCGATTACAGGGGAGATGCAGCCCTTTCCAAAGAGCCATGAACAGACTTTCTACACCCAATGAGACAAGAGATATTAAGCCGCAAATACGTCCGGTGCGCGTCTTTTCTCCGCCGCGCAACACATTTAAAAAAAATCGTAGCGTGAAAACCGTGGGTTCGATCCGCGTGCCGCTCGAAGGCGATTACAGGGGAGATGCAGCCCTTTCCAAAGAGCCATGAACAGACTTTCTACTCCCAATGAGACAAGAGATATCAAGCCGCAAATACGTCCGGCGCGCGTCTATTCTCCGCCGCGCAACACATTTAAAAAAAAATCGTAGCGTGAAAACCGTGGGTTCGATCCGCGTGCCGCTTAAAGGCGATTACAGGGGAGATGCAGCCCTTTCCAAAGAGCCATGAAAAGACTTTCGACTCCCAAGGAGACAAGAGATATTAAGCCGAAATGACGTCCGACGCGCGCATTTCCTCCGCCGCGCACCACATTTAAAAAAATCATAGCGTGAAAACCGTGGGTTCGATCCGCGTGCCGCTCGAAGGCGATTACAGGGGAGATGCAGCCCTTTCCAAAGAGGCATGAACAGACTTCCTACTCCCAAGGAGCCCAAAGATATTAAGCCGCAAATACGTCCTACGCGCGTCTTTTCTACGCCGCGCACCACATTTAAAAAATCGTATCGGAAGAACGGTGGGTCCAATCCGCGTGCCGCTTAAAGGCGATTACAAGGGAGATGCAAACCTTTCCAAAGAGCCATGAAAAGACTTTCTACTCCCAAGGAGACAATAGATATTAAGCCGAAATGACGTCCGACGCGCGCATTTTCTCCGCCGCGCACCACATTTAAAAAAATCATAGCGTGAAAACCGTGGGTTCGATCCGCGTGCCGCTCGAAGGCGATTACAGGGGAGATGCAGCCCTTTCCAAAGAGCCATGAACAGACTTTCTACACCCAATGAGACAAGAGATATTAAGCCGCAAATACGTCCGGCGCGCGTCTTTTCTCCGCCGCGCAACACATTTAAAAAAAATCGTAGCGTGAAAAACGTGGGTTCGATCCGCGTGCCGCTCGAAGGCGATTACAGGGGAGATACAGCCCTTTCCAAAGAGCCATGAACAGACTTTCTACTCCCAAGGAGACAAGAGATATTACGAGCATTTTCTCCGACGCGCACCACGTTTAAAAAATCGTAGCGTGAGAACGGTGGGTCCGATCCGCGTGCCGCTTAAAGGCGATTACAGGGGAGATGCATCCCTTTCCAAAGAGCCATGAACAGACTTTCTACTCCCAAGGAGACCAGAGATATTAACAGATAAAGCGTTACGCTCCAGTCGGATGAGCGAGAAACGCTTGTACAATTGCAACGAATTGGAGGAGAAAGTTTAAACAAACGCGCTGACTTTGAAGGCTCACATCTAGGCCGGGCCAGGTCCAAATGGCCTGCAACTCGGTCCGCATCACGTCCATGACTTTTCCTAACGAACGCCACCTGCCAAGCTTTCGGCCCGTCCCTGTCGGCATTAAAAAATCGTAGCGTGATAACGATGGTTCCGATCCGCGTGCCGCGCGAAGTCGATTACAGGGGAGATGCAGCCCTTTCCAAAGAGCCATGAACAGACTTTCTACTCCCAAGGAGCCCAAAGATATTAAGCCGCAAATACGTCCTACGCGCGTCTTTTCTACGCCTCGCACCACATTTAAAAAATCGTAGCGTAAGAACGGTGGGTCCGATCCGCGTGCCGCTTAAAGGCGATTACAGGGGAGATGCAACCCTTTCCAAAGAACCATGAAAAGACTTTCTACTCCCAATGAGACAAGAGATATCAAGCCGCAAATACGTCCGGCGCGCGTCTATTCTCCGCCGCGCAATACATTTAAAAAAAATCGTAGCGTGAAAACCGTGGGTTCGATCCGCGTGCCGCTCGAAGGCGATTACAGCGGAGATGCAGCCCTTTCCAAAGAGCCATGAAAAGACTTTCTACTCCCAAGGAGACAAGAGATATTAAGCCGAAATGACGTCCGACGCGCGCATTTCCTCCGCCGCGCACCACATTTAAAAAAATCATAGCGTGAAAACCGTGGGTTCGATCCGCGTGCCGCTCGAAGGCGATTACAGCGGAGATGCAGCCCTTTCCAAAGAGCCATGAAAAGACTTTCTACTCCCAAGGAGACAAGAGATATTAAGCCGAAATGACGTCCGACGCGCGCATTTTCTCCGCCGCGCAGCACATTTAAAAAAATCATAGCGTGAAAACCGTGGGTTCGATCCGCGTGCCGCTCGAAGGCGATTACAGGGGAGATGCAGCCCTTTCCAAAGAGGCATGAACAGACTTCCTACTCCCAAGGAGCCCAAAGATATTAAGCCGCAAATACGTCCTACGCGCGTCTTTTCTACGCCGCGCACCACATTTAAAAAATCGTATCGGAAGAACGGTGGGTCCAATCCGCGTGCCGCTTAAAGGCGATTACAAGGGAGATGCAAACCTTTCCAAAGAGCCATGAAAAGACTTTCTACTCCCAAGGAGACAATAGATATTAAGCCGAAATGACGTCCGACGCGCGCAATTTCTCCGCCGCGCACCACATTTAAAAAAATCATAGCGTGAAAACCGTGGGTTCGATCCGCGTGCCGCTCGAAGGCGATTACAGGGGAGATGCAGCCCTTTCCAAAGAGACATGAACAGACTTTCTACTCCCAAGGAGACAAGAGATATTACGCGCATTTTCTCCGACGCGCACCACGTTTAAAAAATCGTAGCGTGAGAACGGTGGGTCCGATCCGCGTGCCGCTCGAAGGCGATTACAGGGGAGATGCAGCCCTTTCCAAAGAGCCATGAACAGACTTTCTACTCCCAAGGAGACCAGAGATATTAACAGATAAAGCGTTACGCTCCAGTCGGATGAGCGAGAAACGCTTGTACAATTGCAACGAATTGGAGGAGAAAGTTTAAACAAACGCGCTGACTTTGAAGGCTCACATCTAGGCCGGGCCAGGTCCAAATGGCCTGCAACTCGGTCCGCATCACGTCCATGACTTTTCCTAACGAACGCCACCTGCCAAGCTTTCGGCCCGTCCCTGTCGGCATAAAAAAATCGTAGCGTGATAACGATGGTTCCGATCCGCGTGCCGCGCGAAGCCGATTACAGGGGAGATGCAGCCCTTTCCAAAGAGCCATGAACAGACTTTCTACTCCCAAGGAGCCCAAAGATATTAAGCCGCAAATAAGTCCTACGCGCGTCTTTTCTACGCCTCGCACCACATTTAAAAAATCGTAGCGTAAGAACGATGGGTCCGATCCGCGTGCCGCTTAAAGGCGATTACAGGGGAGATACAGCCCTTTCCAAAGAGCCATGAAAAGACTTTCTACTCCCAAGGAGACAAGAGATATTAAGCCGAAATGACGTCCGACGCGCGCATTTCCTCCGCCGCGCACCACATTTAAAAAAATCGTAGCGTGAAAACCGTGGGTTCGATTCGCGTGCCGCTCGAAGGCGATTATAGGGGAGATGCATCCCTTTCAAAAGAGCCATGAACAGACTTTCTACTCCCAAGGAGACCAGAAATATTAACATATAAAGCGTTACGCTCCAGTCGGATGAACGAGAAACGCTTGTACAATTGCAACGAATTGGAGGAGAAAGTTTAAACAAACGCGCTGACTTTGAACGCTCACATCTAGGCCGGGCCAACTCCAAATGGCGTGCAACTCGGTGCGCATCACCTCCATGACTGTCCCTAACGAACGCCACCTGCCACGCTTTCGGCCTATCCCTGGCGGCATTAAAAAATCGTAGCGTGATAACGATGGTTCCGATGCGCGTGCCGCTCGAAGGCGATTATAGGGGAGATACAGCCCTTTCCAAAGAGCCATGAACAGACTTTCTACTCCCAAGGAGACAAGAGATATTACGCGCATTTTCTCCGACGCGCACCACGTTTAAAAAATCGTAGCGTGAGAACGGTGGGTCCGATCCGCGTGCCGCTTAAAGGCGATTACAGGGGAGATGCATCCCTTTCCAAAGAGCCATGAACAGACTTTCTACTCCCAAGGAGACAAGAGATATTAAGCCGCAATGACGTCCGACGCGCGCATTTTCTCCGCCGCGCACCACATTTAAAAAAATCATAGCGTGAAAACCGTGGGTTCGATCCGCGTGCCGCTCGAAGGCGATTACAGGGGAGATGGAGCCCTTTCCAAAGAGGCATGAACAGACTTCCTACTCCCAAGGAGCCTAAAGATATTAAGCCGCAAATACGTCCTACGCGCGTCTTTTCTACGCCGCGCACCACATTTAAAAAATCGTAGCGTAAGAACGGTGGGTCCAATCCGCGTGCCGCTTAAAGGCGATTACAGGGGAGATGCAAACCTTTCCAAAGAGCCATGAAAAGACTTTCTACTCCCAAGGAGACAAGAGATATCAAGCCGCAAATACGTCCGGCGCGCGTCTATTCTCCGCCGCGCAACACATTTAAAAAAAATCGTAGCGTGAAAACCGTGGGTTCGATCCGCGTACCGCTTAAAGGCGATTACAGGGGAGATGCAGCCCTTTCCAAAGAGCCATGAACAGACTTCCTACTCCCAAGGAGACAAGAGATATTAAGCCGCAATGACGTCCGACGCGCGACTTTTCTCCGCAGCTCACCACATCGAAGCGTGAAAACCGTGGGTTCGCTATAGTATACATACAGAGTATATAGTTTGACCAAAAGATCGTGCTGATCTTTGATCTCCTGGTTCTTCATCTCCAGCGCCACTTTCAGACTCATAAAGTCCTCCTCTATGGGCTGGTATAACACACACACGAATCATCACTACAGCCAGTACAATGGAAAGGTGGGAATGTGTACTGAATGTGTACTGACGTTATAAGTGAAAGGTGGAGCTACTGGTGGATGTGTACTGACACTATAAGGGATCTCTACCTGCAGTGACAGTCTGAGCTTCTCAAGTTCTTCCTCCAGAGATTTCTTCTCCTGTTCACAGGCCATTTTCATATCTGCCAGAGCAAGTATCATTACTGCTGGATATAACACAGATTGTATATACTACATAATTACTACTGAATATATAAAATATAATATATATAGTACTATACATATATTAGTATCACTTTTATTGGAGCCTAAAGGCTAACATTCATTATTAGTTATGTTAGTATTATTGCATTTCCATAGTACTTACCCTTGAGGGACCTGTTATGCTCCTCCTCCTCCTGCTGTTTCTGCAGGAGCTCTGTCTCCTCCTGCTGCTTGTGTTTCAGCATCTCCTGAAGAACCTGCAGCTCCTTCTGCTTCTGCAACCTCAACTCCTTCAGCTGCTCCAACAAACTGTTCTCCAACTCCTCCTTCTCACACCGCAAACACTCCAATCGGGCCACAGGCCCCACTAGTGACACAGAACCACACACACGCACACACAGACACACACACACACACACACACACACACACACAAAGAGAGAGATAAACATGTATAAATGTATAAGAATTTGTGGATAAAATTATTATGAGATTATTTATAATGAAACGACTACACTACACAACCACTTCTTCCTTTTATTTACATATTATACAGATATTTACAGATATTTACATTTTATTTACCCGCGTGCGTCTCTCTTCTCCAAGGTAGCGGAGAGATATGAAAGGATAAAAGGGGAAAAGAATAAAATGCACGTCGGTTTTAAATTCGCAGGCTACCTGCGCTGAAGGCGTGGAAAACGAGCACGTGACGGAAAGGCTTCCGTACCCGATGGGTCCAAATCACATGCCCAGCAAAGTAGTCTTAAACCTGGACACACAATGGAGACCATTTGACCCTTTAAAATCATACTACAAGCAGACTTCCAGGCCCAAGAGGTCACACAGTCATGCCCATCAAAGTAGCTCTGGGCCTGGGCACACTTCACGCAGTTTGACCCTTTAAATAATACTACAACCAGACACATACAGGTGCGCACATATACACAGATACACATTCTGTTTAAATTTCTTCACATCTGAAGACTAGAGTAAGCTGAGGGTATAGTGTTAAACCAGGTACTACATAAACAGTATATAGTATATATACAGAGGATATAGTGTTAAACCAGGTACTACATACAGAGTATATAGTATACATACAGAGTATATAGTTTGACCAAAAGATCGTGCTGATCTTTGATCTCCTGGTTCTTCATCTCCAGCGCCACTTTCAGACTCATAAAGTCCTCCTCTATGGGCTGGTATAACACACACACGAATCATCACTACAGCCAGTACAATGGAAAGGTGGGAATGTGTACTGAATGTGTACTGACGTTATAAGTGAGAGGTGGAGGTACTGGTGGATGTGTACTGACACTATAAGGGATCTCTACCTGCAGTGACAGTCTGAGCTTCTCAAGTTCTTCCTCCAGAGATTTCTTCTCCTGTTCACAGGCCATTTTCATATCTGCCAGAGCAAGTATCATTACTGCTGGATATAACACAGATTGTATATACTACATAATTACTACTGAATATATAAAATATAATATATATAGTACTATACATATATTAGTATCACTTTTATTGGAGCCTAAAGGCTAACATTCATTATTAGTTATGTTAGTATTATTGCATTTCCATAGTACTTACTCTTGATGGACCTGTTATGCTCCTCCTCCTCCTGCTGTTTCTGCAGGAGCTCTGTCTCCTCCTGCTGCTTGTGTTTCAGCATCTCCTGAAGAACCTGCAGCTCCTTCTGCTTCTGCAACCTCAACTCCTTCAGCTGCTCCAACAAACTGTTCTCCAACTCCTCATTCCTCATTCTCACACCGCAAACACTCCAATCGGGCCACAGGCCCCACTAGTGACACAGAACCACACACACACACACACACACACACACACACACACACACACACAAAGAGAGAGATAAACATGTATAAATGTATAAGAATTTGTGGATAAAATTATTATGAGATTATTTATAATCAAACGACTACACTACACAACCACATCTTCCTTTTATTTACAAATTATACAGATATTTAGAGATATTTACATTTTATTTACCCGCGTGCGTCTCTCTTCTCCAAGGTAGCGGAGAGATATGAAAGGATAAAAGGGGAAAAGAATAAAATGCACGTCGGTTTTAAATTCGCAGGCTATCTGCGCTGAAGGCGTGGAAAACGAGCACGTAACGGACAGGCTTCCGTACCCGATGGGTCCAAATCACATGCCCAGCAAAGTAGCCTTAAACCTGGACACACAATGGAGACCATTTGACCCTTTAAAATCATACTACAACCAGACTTCCAGGCACAAGAGGTCACACAGTCATGCCCAGCAAAGTAGGTCTGGGCCTGGGCACACTTCACGCAGTTTGACCCTTTAAATAATACTACAACCAGACTTCCAGGCCCAAGAGGTCACACAGTCATGCCCAGCAAGGATGCTTTAAACGTGGGCACACTTCAGACCGTTTCACTCTTTAAATCATTCAAAGCACCCCATTTCAAGACCCAAGAGGTCACAGAATCATGCCCATCAAAGTAGCTCTGCGCCTGGGCACACTTCACGCAGTTTGACCCTCTAAATAATACTACAACCAGACACATACAGGTGCGCACATATACACAGATACACATTCTGTTTAATTTCTTCACATCTGCAGACTAGAGTAAGCTGAGGGTATAGTGTTAAACCAGGTACTACATAAACAGTATATAGTATATATACAGAGGATATAATGTTAATCCAGGTACTACATACAGAGTATATAGTTTGACCAAAAGATCGTGCTGATCTTTGATCTCCTGGTTCTTCATCTCCAGCGCCACTTTCAGACTCATAATGTCCTCCTCTATGGGCTGGTATAACACACACACACGAATCATCACTACAGCCAGTACAATGGAAAGGTGGGAATGTGTACTGAATGTGTACTGACGTTATAAGTGAAAGGTGGAGCTACTGGTGGATGTGTACTGACACTATAAGGGATCTCTACCTGCAGTGACAGTCTGAGCTTCTCAAGTTCTTCCTCCAGAGATTTCTTCTCCTGTTCACAGGCCATTTTCATATCTGCCAGAGCATGTATCATTACTGCCTGCTGGATATAACACAGATTGTATATACTACATAATTACTACTGAATATATAAAATATAATATATATAGTACTATACATATATTAGTATCACTTTTATTGGAGCCTAAAGGCTAACATTCATTATTAGTTATGTTAGTATTATTGCATTTCCATAGTACTTACTCTTGATGGACCTGTTATGCTCCTCCTCCTCCTGCTGTTTCTGCAGGAGCTCTGTCTCCTCCTGCTGCTTGTGTTTCAGCATCTCCTGAAGAACCTGCAGCTCCTTCTGCTTCTGCAACCTCAACTCCTTCAGCTGCTCCAACAAACTGTTCTCCAACTCCTCATTCCTCATTCTCACACCGCAAACACTCCAATCGGGCCACAGGCCCCACTAGTGACACAGAACCACACACACACACACACACACACACAGACACACAAAAAGAGAGAGATAAACATGTATAAATGTATAATAATTTGTGGATAAAATTATTATGAGATTATTTATAATCAAACGACTACACTACACAACCACTTCTTCCTTTTATTTACATATTATACAGATATTTACATTTTATTTACCCGCGTGCGTCTCTCTTCTCCAAGGTAGCGGAGAGATATGAAAGGATAAAAGGGGAAAAGAATAAAATGCACGTCGGTTTTAAATTCGCAGGCTACCTGCGCTGAAGGCGTGGAAAACGAGCACGTGACGGAAAGGCTTCCGTACCCGATGGGTCCAAATCACATGCCCAGCAAAGTAGCCTTAAACCTGGACACACAATGGAGACCATTTGACCCTTTAAAATCATACTACAAGCAGACTTCCAGGCCCAAGAGGTCACACAGTCATGCCTAGCAAAGTAGCTCTGGGCCTGGGCACACTTCACGCAGTTTGACCGTTTAACTAAAATTATAAACAGACTTCCTGGCCCAAGAGGTCACACAGTCATGCCCAGCAAGGTTGCTTTAAACGTGGGCACACTTCAGACCGTTTCACTCTTTAAATCATTCAAAGCACCACATTTCAAGGCCCAAGAGGTCACAGAATCATGCCCATCAAAGCAGCTCTGGGCCTGGGCACACTTCACGCAGTTTGACCCTTTAAATAATACTACAACCAGACACATACAGGTGCGCACATATACACAGATACACATTCTGTTTAAATTTCTTCACATCTGCAGACTAGAGTAAGCTGAGGTTATAGTGTTAAACCAGGTACTACATAAACAGTATATAGTATATATACAGAGGATATAGTGTTAAACCAGGTACTACATACAGAGTATATAGTATACATACAGATTATATAGTTTGACCAAAAGATCGTGCTGATCTTTGATCTCCTGGTTCTTCATATCCAGCGCCACTTTCAGACTCATAATGTCCTCCTCTATGGGCTGGTATAACCCACACACACGAATCATCACTACAGCCAGTACAATGGAAAGGTGGGAATGTGTACTGAATGTGTACTGACGTTATAAGTGAAAGGTGGAGGTACTGGTGGATGTGTACTGACACTATAAGGGATCTCTACCTGCAGTGACAGTCTGAGCTTCTCAAGTTCTTCCTCCAGAGATTTCTTCTCCTGTTCACAGGCCATTTTCATATCTGCCAGAGCAAGTATCATTACTGCTGGAAATAACACAGATTGTATATACTACATAATTACTACTGAATATATAAAATATAATATATATAGTACTATACATATATTAGTATCACTTTTATTGGAGCCTAATGGCTAGCATTCATTATTAGTTATGTTAGTATTATTGCATTTCCATAGTACTTACTCTTGATGGACCTGTTATGCTCCTCCTCCTCCTGCTGTTTCTGCAGGAGCTCTGTCTCCTCCTGCTGCTTGTGTTTCAGCATCTCCTGAAGAACCTGCAGCTCCTTCTGCTTCTGCAACCTCAACTCCTTCAGCTGCTCCAACAAACTGTTCTCCAACTCCTCCTTCTCACACCGCAAACACTCCAATCGGGCCACAGGCCCCACTAGTGACACAGAACCACACACACACACACAAACACACACACACACACACACACACACACACACACACACACACACACACACAAAGAGAGAGATAAACATGTATAAATGTATAAGAATTTGTGGATAAAATTATTATGAGATTATTTATAATCAAACGACTACACTACACAACCACATCTTCCTTTTATTTACAAATTATACAGATATTTAGAGATATTTACATTTTATTTACCCGCGTGCGTCTCTCTTCTCCAAGGTAGCGGAGAGATATGAAAGGATAAAAGGGGAAAAGAATAAAATGCACGTCGGTTTTAAATTCGCAGGCTACCTGCGCTGAAGGCGTGGAAAACGAGCACGTGACGGAAAGGCTTCCGTACCCGAAGGGTCCAAATCACATGCCCAGCAAAGTAGCCTTAAACCTGGACACACAATGGAGACCATTTGACCCTTTAAATAATACTACAACCAGACACATACAGGTGCGCACATATACACAGATACACATTCTGTTTAAATTTCTTCACATCTGCAGACTAGAGTAAGCTGAGGGTATAGTGTTAAACCAGGTACTACATAAACAGTATATAGTATATATACAGAGGATATAGTGTTAAACCAGGTACTACATACAGAGTATATAGTATATATACAGAGTATATAGTTTGACCAAAAGATCGTGCTGATCTTTGATCTCCTGGCTCTTCATCTCCAGCGCCACTTTCAGACTCATAATGTCCTCCTCTATGGGCTGGTATAACACACACACGAATCATCACTACAGCCAGTACAATGGAAAGGTGGGAATGTGTACTGAATGTGTACTGACGTTATAAATGAAAGGTGGAGCTACTGGTGGATGTGTACTGACACTATAAGGGATCTCTACCTGCAGTGACAGTCTGAGCTTCTCAAGTTCTTCCTCCAGAGATTTCTTCTCCTGTTCACAGGCCATTTTCATATCTGCCAGAGCATGTATCATTACTGCTGGATATAACACAGATTGTATATACTACATAATTACTACTGAATATATAAAATATAATATATATAGTACTATACATATATTAGTATCACTTTTATTGGAGCCTAAAGGCTAACATTCATTATTAGTTATGTTAGTATTATTGCATTTCCATAGTACTTACTCTTGATGGACCTGTTATGCTCCTCCTCCTCCTGCTGTTTCTGCAGGAGCTCTGTCTCCTCCTGCTGCTTGTGTTTCAGCATCTCCTGAAGAACCTGCAGCTCCTTCTGCTTCTGCAACCTCAACTCCTTCAGCTGCTCCAACAAACTGTTCTCCAACTCCTCCTTCTCACACCGCAAACACTGCAATCGGGCCACAGGCCCCACTAGTGACACAGAACCACACACACACACACACACACACACACACACACAAAGAGAGAGATAAACATGTATAAATGTATAAGAATTTGTGGATAAAATTATTATGAGATTATTTATAATCAAACGACTACACTACACAACCACATCTTCCTTTTATTTACATATTATACAGATATTTAGAGATATTTACATTTTATTTACCCGCGTGCGTCTCTCTTCTCCAAGGTAGCGGAGAGATATGAAAGGATAAAAGGGGAAAAGAATAAAATGCACGTCGGTTTTAAATTCGCAGGCTACCTGCGCTGAAGGCGTGGAAAACGAGCACGTGACCGAAAGGCTTCCGTACCCGATGGGTCCAAATCACATGCCCAGCAAAGTAGCCTTAAACCTGGACACACAATGGAGACCATTTGACCCTTTAAAATCATACTACAAGCAGACTTCCAGGCCCAAGAGGTCACACAGTCATGCCCAGCAAAGTACCTCTGGGCCTGGGCACACTTCACGCAGTTTGACCGTTTAAATAAAACTAGAAACAGACTTCCTGGCCCAAGAGGTCACACAGTCATGCCCAGCAAGGTTGCTTTAAACGTGGGCACACTTCAGACCGTTTCACTCTTTAAATCATTCAAAGCACCACATTTCAAGGCCCAAGAGGTCACAGAATCATGCCCATCAAAGCAGCTCTGGGCCTGGGCACACTTCACGCAGTTTGACCCTTTAAATAATACTACAACCAGACACATACAGGTGCGCACATATACACAGATACACATTCTGTTTAATTTCTTCACATCTGCAGACTAGAGTAAGCTGAGGGTATAGTGTTAAACCAGGTACTACATAAACAGTATATAGTATATATACAGAGGATATAGTGTTAAACCAGGTACTACATACAGAGTATATAGTATACATACAGAGTATATAGTTTGACCAAAAGATCGTGCTGATCTTTGATCTCCTGGTTCTTCATCTCCAGCGCCACTTTCAGACTCATAAAGTCCTCCTCTATGGGCTGGTATAACACACACACGAATCATCACTACAGCCAGTACAATGGAAAGGTGGGAATGTGTACTGAATGTGTACTGACGTTATAAGTGAGAGGTGGAGGTACTGGTGGATGTGTACTGACACTATAAGGGATCTCTACCTGCAGTGACAGTCTGAGCTTCTCAAGTTCTTCCTCCAGAGATTTCTTCTCCTGTTCACAGGCCATTTTCATATCTGCCAGAGCAAGTATCATTACTGCTGGATATAACACAGATTGTATATACTACATAATTACTACTGAATATATAAAATATAATATATATAGTACTATACATATATTAGTATCACTTTTATTGGAGCCTAAAGGCTAACATTCATTATTAGTTATGTTAGTATTATTGCATTTCCATAGTACTTACTCTTGATGGACCTGTTATGCTCCTCCTCCTCCTGCTGTTTCTGCAGGAGCTCTGTCTCCTCCTGCTGCTTGTGTTTCAGCATCTCCTGAAGAACCTGCAGCTCCTTCTGCTTCTGCAACCTCAACTCCTTCAGCTGCTCCAACAAACTGTTCTCCAACTCCTCATTCCTCATTCTCACACCGCAAACACTCCAATCGGGCCACAGGCCCCACTAGTGACACAGAACCACACACACACACACACACACACACACACACACACACACACAAAGAGAGAGATAAACATGTATAAATGTATAAGAATTTGTGGATAAAATTATTATGAGATTATTTATAATCAAACGACTACACTACACAACCACATCTTCCTTTTATTTACAAATTATACAGATATTTAGAGATATTTACATTTTATTTACCCGCGTGCGTCTCTCTTCTCCAAGGTAGCGGAGAGATATGAAAGGATAAAAGGGGAAAAGAATAAAATGCACGTCGGTTTTAAATTCGCAGGCTACCTGCGCTGAAGGCGTGGAAAACGAGCACGTGACGGAAAGGCTTCCGTACCCGAAGGGTCCAAATCACATGCCCAGCAAAGTAGCCTTAAACCTGGACACACAATGGAGACCATTTGACCCTTTAAATAATACTACAACCAGACACATACAGGTGCGCACATATACACAGATACACATTCTGTTTAAATTTCTTCACATCTGCAGACTAGAGTAAGCTGAGGGTATAGTGTTAAACCAGGTACTACATAAACAGTATATAGTATATATACAGAGGATATAGTGTTAAATCAGGTTCTACATACAGAGTATATAGTATATATACAGAGTATATAGTTTGACCAAAAGATCGTGCTGATCTTTGATCTCCTGGTTCTTCATCTCCAGCGCCACTTTCAGACTCATAAAGTCCTCCTCTATGGGCTGGTATAACACACACACGAATCATCACTACAGCCAGTACAATGGAAAGGTGGGAATGTGTACTGAATGTGTACTGACGTTATAAGTGAAAGGTGGAGGTACTGGTGGATGTGTACTGACACTATAAGGGATCTCTACCTGCAGTGACAGTCTGAGCTTCTCAAGTTCTTCCTCCAGAGATTTCTTCTCCTGTTCACAGGCCATTTTCATATCTGCCAGAGCAAGTATCATTACTGCTGGATATAACACAGATTGTATATACTACATAATTACTACTGAATATATAAAATATAATATATATAGTACTATACATATATTAGTATCACTTTTATTGGAGCCTAAAGGCTAACATTCATTATTAGTTATGTTAGTATTATTGCATTTCCATAGTACTTACTCTTGATGGACCTGTTATGCTCCTCCTCCTCCTGCTGTTTCTGCAGGAGCTCTGTCTCCTCATGCTGCTTGTGTTTCAGCATCTCCTGAAGAACCTGCAGCTCCTTCTGCTTCTGCAACCTCAACTCCTTCAGCTGCTCCAACAAACTGTTCTCCAACTCCTCCTTCTCACACCGCAAACACTCCAATCGGGCCACAGGCCCCACTAGTGACACAGAACCACACACACACACACACACACACACACAAAGAGAGAGATAAACATGTATAAATGTATAAGAATTTGTGGATAAAATTATTATGAGATTATTTATAATCAAACGACTACACTACACAACCACATCTTCCTTTTATTTACATATTATACAGATATTTAGAGATATTTACATTTTATTTACCCGCGTGCGTCTCTCTTCTCCAAGGTAGCGGAGAGATATGAAAGGATAAAAGGGGAAAAGAATAAAATGCACGTCGGTTTTAAATTCGCAGGCTACCTGCGCTGAAGGCGTGGAAAACGAGCACGTGACGGAAAGGCTTCCGTACCCGATGGGTCCAAATCACATGCCCAGCAAAGTAGCCTTAAACCTGGACACACAATGGAGAGCATTTGACCCTTTAAAATCATACTACAACCAGACTTCCAGGCCCAAGAGGTCACACAGCCATGCCCAGCAAAGTAGCTCTGGGCCTGGGCACACTTCACGCAGTTTGACCCTTTAAATAATACTACAACCAGACACATACAGGTGCGCACATATACACAGATACACATTCTGTTTAAATTTCTTCACATCTGCAGACTAGAGTAAGCTGAGGTTATAGTGTTAAACCAGGTACTACATAAACAGTATATAGTATATATACAGAGGATATAGTGTTAAACCAGGTACTACATACAGAGTATATAGTATACATACAGAGTATATAGTTTGACCAAAAGATCGTGCTGATCTTTGATCTCCTGGTTCTTCATCTCCAGCGCCACTTTCAGACTCATGTCCTCCTCTATGGGCTGGTATAACCCACACACACGAATCATCACTACAGCCAGTACAATGGAAAGGTGGGAATGTGTACTGAATGTGTACTGACGTTATAAGTGAAAGGTGGAGGTACTGGTGGATGTGTACTGACACTATAAGGGATCTCTACCTGCAGTGACAGTCTGAGCTTCTCAAGTTCTTCCTCCAGAGATTTCTTCTCCTGTTCACAGGCCATTTTCATATCTGCCAGAGCAAGTATCATTACTGCTGGATATAACACAGATTGTATATACTACATAATTACTACTGAATATATAAAATATAATATATATAGTACTATACACACACACACACACACACACACACACACACAAATTAGCAAGCCATATAGTGTAGAAATAGATAGATGTTATTCAGGGACCTCATTTATAAAACTTTGTGGATTCCAAAGTGAAAGTGTGTGTATTCTGCACAAATAACAGGAAATGGCATATACCCCCCAAAAACTTAGATTTCTAAAGCCTCGAGTATGAATTATTGGGAGATAGAGGCGACAATGCAGCGCTAAAGACAAAAAAGGAATTTTAACCACAGGTATGAGTGCCAGCACCAGCAACCGCAGGTGTGAGTGGCATTATATTTACATTTACCCTCCACATCCTTTGTGTCTGTGTATTCGTCCTCGATGCGTCCAGCACACCAGCTCCAGAAACGCCTCATTTTTCCTCTGTCCTCTTCAGTGTCTTTCCACAGACTGATCTGTAAAGGTGTTCATGGGATTCCCCTCACGTGTGACATCGGGCCACAGGACATATGGGGTTCTAAAGTTCCAAGAGCGTAGATGAGTTGTTTTTCTTTGAATTTCCTAATTTCATTGCTGCCATAGCAACAACTGGCAATGCAAACAGACGTGTCATTAATGCAGTGACTCTACCTCAACCTGGATTGATCAACCATGTACGGTTCACCGGAGACTGTGATACGTATAACATCCCAAAGTGTACTTAATTCTGAGCAAAATCTAACTAGCCTCATTACTGCTGAACTATGAGGGGCCATTTAGGGAGAAATCAGGGAAACACTACTTGTACATACATATGAAACATTTTCACATAAATAGCCTACTACTTACATTTGTGTATAATAATTTAAACTCGCATATACACGCACTTGCCCACTCAATCTCTGGTGCGTAAACAAAGAGTTGCACTATGCTTATGTTGGTATGGGGGTGTCTGTGTGTATATAACAATTTTCAGTGCGCCCGGAAGTCTTTTCATTGTCATTTCAAGGCAGATATTTAACATGTGTACAGTGCGTATAATAGACAGAGGAAGACTGTTGAACTATTAATATTAGGACGGTTATTGACATCTGTGTAATGAGTAGTGCTTCTCTTAATGACAACTGTAACTGTTTTCCCATATAGAATTGTGTGCCTTATATTGTTTGGAGGAACTTTTTCTTCTCATTTAGAAATATGTGGACTAAGTGCTCAGATTGTCTTATTACTTATTATGCTCAGTCTCACCATTTTTGGCAGATTTCACCACGTTATTACGAACGTGGATACGTTATCTTATAATTATAAGCAGTGTGAGATGTGAAGCTAAGCGAAGCACATGTGCAGAATTTCTAACAATAGCCTGTTTTGTATAGCCTGGCTAACTGACCAATCAGTGAAATTAAATGTGGTTGCTGAGCCTGTTGCAGCTGGGTCAATTTAATTTGATTTCATTGTGTTTAATTTTAAACTCAGCTGCGTGCCATGAGACACAAGTTAATCTGAGCATTTTTTGTTCTAACGCCGACTTAACCTAGCCATGTTTTACAGTTATCTTGAAATAATTGAGGATCATCGCTAGAGGGTGCTGTTCATCTTTTTTTTTTCTTTTTTTTCTATTATTGATCAGGAAAAAACGATAAAATAGAGAATTTGTGGATAAAATTATTATGAGATTATTTATAATCAAACGACTACACTACACAACCACTTCTTCCTTTTATTTACATATTATACAGATATTTACATTTTATTTACCCGCGTGCGTCTCTCTTCTCCAAGGTAGCGGAGAGATATGAAAGGATAAAAGGGGAAAAGAATAAAATGCACGTCGGTTTTAAATTCGCAGGCTACCTGCGCTGAAGGCATGGAAAACGAGCACGTGACCGAAAGGCTTCCGTACCCGATGGGTCCAAATCACATGCCCATCAAAGTAGCCTTAAACCTGGACACACAATGGAGACCATTTGACCCTTTAAAATTATACTACAACCAGACTTCCAGGCCCAAGAGGTCACACAGTCATGCCCAGCAAAGTAGCTCTGGGCCTGGGCACACTTCACACAGTTTGACCGTTTAAATAAAACTAGAAACAGACTTCCTGGCCCAAGAGGTCACACAGTCATGCCCAGCAAAGTAGCTCTGGGCCTGGGCACACTTCAATCACTTTGTGCCTTTAAATCATACTACTACTACCACCAGACTTCCAGGGCCAAGAGGTCACACAGTCATGCACAGCAAAGTAGCTCTGGGCCTGGGCACACTTCATGCAGTTTGACCCTTTAAATAATACTACAACCAGACACATACAGGTGCACTCATATACACAGATACACATTCTGTTTAATTTCTTCACATCTGCAGACTAGAGTAAGCTGAGGGTATAGTGTTAAACCAGGTACTACATAAACAGTATATAGTATATATACAGAGGATATAGTGTTAAACCAGGTACTACATACAGAGTATATAGTATACATACAGAGTATATAGTTTGACCAAAAGATCGTGCTGATCTTTGATCTCCTGGTTCTTCATCTCCAGCGCCACTTTCAGACTCATAATGTCCTCCTCTATGGGCTGGTATAACACACACACGAATCATCACTACAGCCAGTACAATGGAAAGGTGGGAATGTGTACTGAATGTGTACTGACGTTATAAGTGAAAGGTGGAGGTACTGGTGGATGTGTACTGACACTATAAGGGATCTCTACCTGCAGTGACAGTCTGTGCTTCTCAAGTTCTTCCTCCAGAGATTTCTTCTCCTGTTCACAGGCCATTTTCATATCTGCCAGAGCAAGTATCATTACTGCTGGATATAACACAGATAGTATATACTACATAATTCACTTCTTCCTTTTATTTACATATTATACAGATATTTACAGATATTTACATTTTATTTACCCGCGTGCGTCTCTCTTCTCCAAGGTAGCGGAGAGATATGAAAGGATAAAAGGGGAAAAGAATAAAATGCACGTCGGTTTTAAATTCGCAGGCTACCTGCGCTGAAGGCGTGGAAAACGAGCACGTGACGGAAAGGCTTCCGAACCCGATGGGTCCAAATCACATGCCCAGCAAAGTAGCCTTAAACCTGGACACACAATGGAGACCATTTGACCCTTTAAAATCATACTACAAGCAGACTTCCAGGCCCAAGAGGTCACACAGTCATGCCCAGCAAAGTACCTCTGGGCCTGGGCACACTTCACGCAGTTTGACCGTTTAAATAAAACTAGAAACAGACTTCCTGGCCCAAGAGGTCACACAGTCATGCCCAGCAAGGTTGCTTTAAACGTGGGCACACTTCAGACCGTTTCACTCTTTAAATCATTCAAAGCACCACATTTCAAGGCCCAAGAGGTCACAGAATCATGCCCATCAAAGTAGCTCTGGGCCTGGGCACACTTCACGCAGTTTGACCCTTTAAATAATACTACAACCAGACACAGACAGGTGCGCACATATACACAGATACACATTCCGTTTAAATTTCTTCACATCTGAAGACTAGAGTAAGCTGAGGGTATAGTGTTAAACCAGGTACTACATAAACAGTATATAGTATATATACAGAGGATATAGTGTTAAACCAGGTACTACATACAGAGTATATAGTATACATACAGAGTATATAGTTTGACCAAAAGATCGTGCTGATCTTTGATCTCCTGGTTCTTCATCTCCAGCGCCACTTTCAGACTCATAAAGTCCTCCTCTATGGGCTGGTATAACACACACACGAATCATCACTACAGCCAGTACAATGGAAAGGTGGGAATGTGTACTGAATGTGTACTGACGTTATAAGTGAAAGGTGGAGGTACTGGTGGATGTGTACTGACACTATAAGGGATCTCTACCTGCAGTGACAGTCTGAGCTTCTCAAGTTCTTCCTCCAGAGATTTCTTCTCCTGTTCACAGGCCATTTTCATATCTGCCAGAGCAAGTATCATTACTGCTGGATATAACACAGATTGTATATACTACATAATTACTACTGAATATATAAAATATAATATATATAGTACTATACATTTATTAGTATCACTTTTATTGGAGCCTAAAGGCTAACATTCATTATTAGTTATGTTAGTATTATTGCATTTCCATAGTACTTACTCTTGATGGACCTGTTATGCTCCTCCTCCTCCTGCTGTTTCTGCAGGAGCTCTGTCTCCTCCTGCTGCTTGTGTTTCAGCATCTCCTGAAGAACCTGCAGCTCCTTCTGCTTCTGCAACCTCAACTGCTTCAGCTGCTCCAACAAACTGTTCTCCAACTCCTCCTTCTCACACCGCAAACACTCCAATCGGGCCACAGGCCCCACTAGTGACACAGAACCACACACACACACAGACACAGACACACACACACACACACACACACAGACACACACACACACACACACACACACACACACACAGAGATAAACATGTATAAATGTATAATAATTTGTGGATAAAATTATTATGAGATTTTTTATAATCAAACGACTACACTACACAACCACTTCTTCCTTTTATTTACATATTATACAGATATTTACAGATATTTACCCGTGTGCGTCTCTCTTCTCCAAGGTAGCGGAGAGATATGAAAGGATAAAAGGGGAAAAGAATAAAATGCACGTCGGTTTTAAATTCGCAGGCTACCTGCACTGAAGGCGTGGAAAACGAGCACGTAACGGACAGGCTTCCGTACCCGATGGGTCCAAATCACATGCCCAGCAAAGTAGCCTTAAACCTGGACACACAATGGAGACCATTTGACCCTTTAAAATCATACTACAACCAGACTTCCAGGCCCAAGAGGTCACACAGTCATGCCCAGCAAAGTAGCTCTGGGCCTGGGCACACTTCACGCAGTTTGACCCTTTAACCAAAACTAGAAACATACCTGCAAGCCCAGGAGCTCACAGAATCATACCCAGTAAAGTAGCTAGCTAGCTTTCAGCTCAGTAACCGTAGCTAGCTAGCTATCAGCTCAGTAAACCATACAATCAAATGTCCACCAAGCATTTAAACCGCAAGCATTTAAACCACTAGATACCGCTAGTTACCGGCTGCACGGTTAACAGTGCAAAGCCATTACCAAGCTACCTAGCTAGCTAGCTAGCTACTGGAAGCACTTTTAACAGTGCAAAGTCAGTAGCTAGCTAGTAGTAGCTACTGTAGCTAGCTAGCTACCGGAAGCACTTTTCACAGTGCAAAGTCAGTAGCTAGCTAGTAGTAGCTACTGTAGCTAGCTAGCTACCGGAAGCACTTTTAACAGTGCAAAGTCAGTAGCTAGCTAGTAGTAGCTACTGTAGCTAGCTAGCTAGCTACTGACTTTGCACTGTTAACCTTGCAGCCGGTAGCTCGCTAGCTAGCTAGCAGCTCAGTAACCGTACAAATTCGCCTGCTGCTGAAAACTGTCAAGTTGTATTTATAGCTTTCGTTTTAGTTCTCTCAGCTTACTTATTTGGTTTTTTTGTGTGTGTGTTTTTTTCAGGGAAGTTTAATAATTTCTTAGAAATCTTGGAACATTTTGCCAGTTGGCATCTAGGAAAGCCTTTCTGCCCACAGACAATAAACACAAGCCAGAATTCCTCAAACAGGAATGAATCTACTAATTTAGTAACATTTCAGGCACATGAGTGGAGGAACTAGCAAATTCTAAATGATGAAATCGAAGCTGATAAAAATCCATGAAAATATAAACTGGTCATGAAAAAATGCTTGTGAATTGAAAATGTAAGTGATAGGATTAAAACAGTCTTGATTTGATATATTTTTAAAAATCAAATATCAAGTTTGATCATTCATGACCAAGGGAGTTTCTATGAGGGTGTAAACAACAAATGCATGTGAACTAAATACTACAGTGGTATATAATTAAATAATTGGAATAACTTTGTGTCACGTCATTTAACGTTTAACTCAAGCCGTTTGTGTTACCGGACTCTTTTATCACTTAACATTAGTAACTGTTTTAGTTGCCTTGTTTATCCAATAACATTCATTAATTAATCAATCCATGGTTTAACCCAAGCAATTTTCGTTACTTCCGCCTCTCGAGGCAAAAATGTCAATCAGAACGTTGCGCCCGCAAACTTCAAATAAACGATAAATAAGGCAAGTAATAAAAATGGATAAAGTTGAAAGATAAGTTGATTAAACTTGAGTCAAATAAAACTACTTATCAGTCAAAACGTCAATTCATATGCATTTTATTGACTCAAAATTTAATTTACGTGCATTTTAATCAGCCATATTTTTGGTGTATAGACCTGAGTTTTGTCGTTGAAGAGAATAAAAGAATCCGTCGTGTAAACTTACGCCATCTGCAGGCTGAGATGGTGTTGGGTTGACCCGGATGTGACGTTTGCCAAGCTGATGACATATCACGATATTAATTGTGAGATTTCCTTACCATCTTTGCTCTTCGCAGAAGGGCACAGTGCGGTTTACAGGGCACAGTTTGACCCTTTAAATAATACTACAACCAGACTTCCAGGCACAAGAGGTCACACAGTCATGCCCAGCAAGGTTGCTTTAAACGTGGGCACACTTCAGACCGTTTCACTCTTTAAATCGTTCAAAGCACCAGATTTCAAGGCCCAAGAGGTCACAGAATCATGCCCAGCAAAGTAGCTCTGGGCCTGGGCACACTTCATGCAGTTTGACCCTTTAAATAATACTACAACCAGACTTCCAGGCACAAGAGGTCACACAGTCATGCCCAGCAAAGTAGCTCTGGGCCTGGGCACACTTCATGCAGTTTGACCCTTTAAATAATACTACAACCAGACTTCCAGGCACAAGAGGTCACACAGTCATGCACAGCAAAGTAGTGCTGGGCCAGGGCACACTTCATGTACTTTGTGCCTTTAAATAATACTACAACCAGACTTCCAAGCCGAAGAGGTCACAGAGTCATGCCCAGCAAAGTCGCTATGGGCCTGGGCAGACCATGCAATTTGACCCTTTAACCAAAACTAGAAACAGAACTCAAAGCCCAGGAGGTCACAGAATCATGCCCATCAAAGTAGCTCTGGGCCTGTGTACACTTCAGGCCATTTCACCTTTTATATAATGGAAACACCAGACCTCCAGGCCCAAGAGGTCACACAGTCATGCCCAGAAAAGTAACTCTGGGCCTATACACACTTCACGCAGTTTGACCGTTTAAATAAAACTAGAAACAGACTTCCTGGCCCAAGAGGTCACACAGTCATGCCCAGCAAAGTAGCCTTAAACCTGGACACACAATGGAGACCATTTGACCCTTTAAAATCATACTACAACCAGACTTCCAGGCCCAAGAGGTCACACAGTCATGCCCAGCAAAGTAGCTCTGGGCCTGGGCACACTTCACGCAGTTTGACCGTTTAAATAAAACTAGAAACAGACTTCCTGGCCCAAGAGGTCACACAGTCATGCCCAGCAAAGTAGCCTTAAACCTGGACACACAATGGAGACCATTTGACCCTTTAAATCATACTACAACCAGACTTCCAGGCCCAAGAGGTCACACAGTCATGCCCAGCAAAGTAGCTCTGGGCCTGGGCACACTTCACGCAGTTTGACCGTTTAAATAAAACTAGAAACAGACTTCCTGGCCCAAGAGGTCACACAGTCATGCCCAGCAAGGTTGCTTTAAACGTGGGCACACTTCAGACCGTTTCACTCTTTAAATCATTCAAAGCACCACATTTCAAGACCCAAGAGGTCACAGAATCATGCCCATCAAAGTAGCTCTGCGCCTGGGGACACTTCACGCAGTTTGACCCTTTAAATAATACTACAACCAGACACATACAGGTGCGCACATATACACAGATACACATTCTGTTTAAATTTCTTCACATCTGCAGACTAGAGTAAGCTGAGGGTATAGTGTTAAACCAGGAACTACATAAACAGTATATAGTATATATACAGAGGATATAGTGTTAAACCAGGTACTACATACAGAGTATATAGTATACATACAGAGTATATAGTTTGACCAAAAGATCGTGCTGATCTTTGATCTCCTGGTTCTTCATCTCCAGCGCCACTTTCAGACTCATAATGTCCTCCTCTATGGGCTGGTATAACCCACACACACGAATCATCACTACAGCCAGTACAATGGAAAGGTGGGAATGTGTACTGAATGTGTACTGACGTTATAAGTGAAAGGTGGAGGTACTGGTGGATGTGTACTGACACTATAAGGGATCTCTACCTGCAGTGACAGTCTGAGCTTCTCAAGTTCTTCCTCCAGAGATTTCTTCTCCTGTTCACAGGCCATTTTCATATCTGCCAGAGCAAGTATCATTACTGCTGGATATAACATAGATTGTATATACTACATAATTACTACTGAATATATAAAATATAATATATATAGTACTATACATATATTAGTATCACTTTTATTGGAGCCTAATGGCTAGCATTCATTATTATGTTAGTATTATTGCATTTCCATAGTACTTACTCTTGATGGACCTGTTATGCTCCTCCTCCTCCTGCTGTTTCTGCAGGAGCTCTGTCTCCTCCTGCTGCTTGTGTTTCAGCATCTCCTGAAGAACCTGCAGCTCCTTCTGCTTCTGCAACCTCAACTCCTTCAGCTGCTCCAACAAACTGTTCTCCAACTCCTCCTTCTCACACCGCAAACACTCCAATCGGGCCACAGGCCCCACTAGTGACACAGAACCACACACACACACACACACACACACACACACATACACACACAGAGAGATAAACATGTATAAATGTATAATAATTTGTGGATAAAATTATTATGAGATTATTTATAATCAAACGACTACACTACACAACCACTTCTTCCTTTTATTTACATATTATACAGATATTTACAGATATTTACATTTTATTTACCCGCGTGCGTCTCTCTTCTCCAAGGTAGCGGAGAGATATGAAAGGATAAAAGGGGAAAAGAATAAAATGCACGTCGGTTTTAAATTCGCAGGCTACCTGCGCTGAAGGCGTGGAAAACGAGCACGTGACGGAAAGGCTTCCGTACCCGATGGGTCCAAATCACATGCCCAGCAAAGTAGCCTTAAACCTGGACACACAATGGAGACCATTTGACCCTTTAAAATCATACTACAAGCAGATTTCCAGGCCCAAGAGGTCACACAGTCATGCCCAGCAAAGTACCTCTGGGCCTGGGCACACTTCACGCAGTTTGACCGTTTAAATAAAACTAGAAACAGACTTCCTGGCCCAAGAGGTCACACAGTCATGCCCAGCAAGGTTGCTTTAAACGTGGGCACACTTCAGACCGTTTCACTCTTTAAATCATTCAAAGCACCACATTTCAAGGCCCTAGAGGTCACAGAATCATGCCCATCGAAGTAGCTCTGGGCCTGGGCACACTTCACGCAGTTTGACCCTTTAAATAATACTACAACCAGACACATACAGGTGCGCACATATACACAGATACACATTCTGTTTAAATTTCTTCACATCTGAAGACTAGAGTAAGCTGAGGGTATAGTGTTAAACCAGGTACTACATAAAGAGTATATAGTATATATACAGAGGATATAGTGTTAAACCAGGTACTACATACAGAGTATATAGTATACATACAGAGTATATAGTTTGACCAAAAGATCGTGCTGATCTTTGATCTCCTGGTTCTTCATCTCCAGCGCCACTTTCAGACTCATAAAGTCCTCCTCTATGGGCTGGTATAACACACACACGAATCATCACTACAGCCAGTAGAATGGAAAGGTGGGAATGTGTACTGAATGTGTACTGACGTTATAAGTGAGAGGTGGAGGTACTGGTGGATGTGTACTGACACTATAAGGGATCTCTACCTGCAGTGACAGTCTGAGCTTCTCAAGTTCTTCCTCCAGAGATTTCTTCTCCTGTTCCCAGGCCATTTTCATATCTGCCAGAGCAAGTATCATTACTGCTGGATATAACACAGATTGTATATACTACATAATTACTACTGAATATATAAAATATAATATATATAGTACTATACATATATTAGTATCACTTTTATTGGAGCCTAAAGGCTAACATTCATTATTAGTTATGTTAGTATTATTGCATTTCCATAGTACTTACTCTTGATGGACCTGTTATGCTCCTCCTCCTCCTGCTGTTTCTGCAGGAGCTCTGTCTCCTCCTGCTGCTTGTGTTTCAGCATCTCCTGAAGAACCTGCAGCTCCTTCTGCTTCTGCAACCTCAACTCCTTCAGCTGCTCCAACAAACTGTTCTCCAACTCCTCATTCCTCATTCTCACACCGCAAACACTCCAATCGGGCCACAGGCCCCACTAGTGACACAGAACCACACACACACACACACACACACACACACACACATACACACACAGAGAGATAAACATGTATAAATGTATAATAATTTGTGGATAAAATTATTATGAGATTATTTATAATCAAACGACTACACTACACAACCACTTCTTCCTTTTATTTACATATTATACAGATATTTACAGATATTTACATTTTATTTACCCGCGTGCGTCTCTCTTCTCCAAGGTAGCGGAGAGATATGAAAGGATAAAAGGGGAAAAGAATAAAATGCACGTCGGTTTTAAATTCGCAGGCTACCTGCGCTGAAGGCGTGGAAAACGAGCACGTGACGGAAAGGCTTCCGTACCCGATGGGTCCAAATCACATGCCCAGCAAAGTAGCCTTAAACCTGGACACACAATGGAGACCATTTGACCCTTTAAAATCATACTACAAGCAGATTTCCAGGCCCAAGAGGTCACACAGTCATGCCCAGCAAAGTAGCTCTGGGCCTGGGCACACTTCACGCAGTTTGACCGTTTAAATAAAACTAGAAACAGACTTCCTGGCCCAAGAGGTCACACAGTCATGCCCAGCAAGGTTGCTTTAAACGTGGGCACACTTCAGACCGTTTCACTCTTTAAATCATTCAAAGCACCACATTTCAAGGCCCTAGAGGTCACAGAATCATGCCCATCAAAGTAGCTCTGGGCCTGGGCACACTTCACGCAGTTTGACCCTTTAAATAATACTACAACCAGACACATACAGGTGCGCACATATACACAGATACACATTCTGTTTAAATTTCTTCACATCTGAAGACTAGAGTAAGCTGAGGGTATAGTGTTAAACCAGGTACTACATAAAGAGTATATAGTATATATACAGAGGATATAGTGTTAAACCAGGTACTACATATAGAGTATATAGTATACATACAGAGTATATAGTTTGACCAAAAGATCGTGCTGATCTTTGATCTCCTGGTTCTTCATCTCCAGCGCCACTTTCAGACTCATAAAGTCCTCCTCTATGGGCTGGTATAACACACACACGAATCATCACTACAGCCAGTAGAATGGAAAGGTGGGAATGTGTACTGAATGTGTACTGACGTTATAAGTGAGAGGTGGAGGTACTGGTGGATGTGTACTGACACTATAAGGGATCTCTACCTGCAGTGACAGTCTGAGCTTCTCAAGTTCTTCCTCCAGAGATTTCTTCTCCTGTTCCCAGGCCATTTTCATATCTGCCAGAGCAAGTATCATTACTGCTGGATATAACACAGATTGTATATACTACATAATTACTACTGAATATATAAAATATAATATATATAGTACTATACATATATTAGTATCACTTTTATTGGAGCCTAAAGGCTAACATTCTTTATTAGTTATGTTAGTATTATTGCATTTCCATAGTACTTACTCTTGATGGACCTGTTATGCTCCTCCTCCTCCTGCTGTTTCTGCAGGAGCTCTGTCTCCTCCTGCTGCTTGTGTTTCAGCATCTCCTGAAGAACCTGCAGCTCCTTCTGCTTCTGCAACCTCAACTCCTTCAGCTGCTCCAACAAACTGTTCTCCAACTCCTCATTCCTCATTCTCACACCGCAAACACTCCAATCGGGCCACAGGCCCCACTAGTGACACAGAACCACACACACACACACACACACACACACACACATACACACACAGAGAGATAAACATGTATAAATGTATAATAATTTGTGGATAAAATTATTATGAGATTATTTATAATCAAACGACTACACTACACAACCACTTCTTCCTTTTATTTACATATTATACAGATATTTACAGATATTTACATTTTATTTACCCGCGTGCGTCTCTCTTCTCCAAGGTAGCGGAGAGATATGAAAGGATAAAAGGGGAAAAGAATAAAATGCACGTCGGTTTTAAATTCGCAGGCTACCTGCGCTGAAGGCGTGGAAAACGAGCACGTGACGGAAAGGCTTCCGTACCCGATGGGTCCAAATCACATGCCCAGCAAAGTAGCCTTAAACCTGGACACACAATGGAGACCATTTGACCCTTTAAAATCATACTACAAGCAGATTTCCAGGCCCAAGAGGTCACACAGTCATGCCCAGCAAAGTACCTCTGGGCCTGGGCACACTTCACGCAGTTTGACCGTTTAAATAAAACTAGAAACAGACTTCCTGGCCCAAGAGGTCACACAGTCATGCCCAGCAAGGTTGCTTTAAACGTGGGCACACTTCAGACCGTTTCACTCTTTAAATCATTCAAAGCACCACATTTCAAGGCCCTAGAGGTCACAGAATCATGCCCATCAAAGTAGCTCTGGGCCTGGGCACACTTCACGCAGTTTGACCCTTTAAATAATACTACAACCAGACACATACAGGTGCGCACATATACACAGATACACATTCTGTTTAAATTTCTTCACATCTGAAGACTAGAGTAAGCTGAGGGTATAGTGTTAAACCAGGTACTACATAAAGAGTATATAGTATATATACAGAGGATATAGTGTTAAACCAGGTACTACATACAGAGTATATAGTATACATACAGAGTATATAGTTTGACCAAAAGATCGTGCTGATCTTTGATCTCCTGGTTCTTCATCTCCAGCGCCACTTTCAGACTCATAAAGTCCTCCTCTATGGGCTGGTATAACACACACACGAATCATCACTACAGCCAGTAGAATGGAAAGGTGGGAATGTGTACTGAATGTGTACTGACGTTATAAGTGAGAGGTGGAGGTACTGGTGGATGTGTACTGACACTATAAGGGATCTCTACCTGCAGTGACAGTCTGAGCTTCTCAAGTTCTTCCTCCAGAGATTTCTTCTCCTGTTCCCAGGCCATTTTCATATCTGCCAGAGCAAGTATCATTACTGCTGGATATAACACAGATTGTATATACTACATAATTACTACTGAATATATAAAATATAATATATATAGTACTATACATATATTAGTATCACTTTTATTGGAGCCTAAAGGCTAACATTCATTATTAGTTATGTTAGTATTATTGCATTTCCATAGTACTTACCCTTGAGGGACCTGTTATGCTCCTCCTCCTCCTGCTGTTTCTGCAGGAGCTCTGTCTCCTCCTGCTGCTTGTGTTTCAGCATCTCCTGAAGAACCTGCAGCTCCTTCTGCTTCTGCAACCTCAACTCCTTCAGCTGCTCCAACAAACTGTTCTCCAACTCCTCCTTCTCACACCGCAAACACTCCAATCGGGCCACAGGCCCCACTAGTGACACAGAACCACACACACACACACACAAACACACACACACACACACACACACACACAAAGAGAGAGATAAACATGTATAAATGTATAAGAATTTGTGGATAAAATTATTATGAGATTATTTATAATGAAACGACTACACTACACAACCACTTCTTCCTTTTATTTACATATTATACAGATATTTACAGATATTTACATTTTATTTACCCGCGTGCGTCTCTCTTCTCCAAGGTAGAGGAGAGATATGAAAGGATAAAAGGGGAAAAGAATAAAATGCACGTCGGTTTTAAATTCGCAGGCTACCTGCGCTGAAGGCGTGGAAAACGAGCACGTGACGGAAAGGCTTCCGTACCCGATGGGTCCAAATCACATGCCCAGCAAAGTAGCCTTAAACCTGGACACACAATGGAGACCATTTGACCCTTTAAATAATACTACAACCAGACACATACAGGTGCGCACATATACACAGATACACATTCTGTTTAAATTTCTTCACATCTGCAGACTAGAGTAAGCTGAGGGTATAGTGTTAAACCAGGAACTACATAAACAGTATATAGTATATATACAGAGGATATAGTGTTAAACCAGGTACTACATACAGAGTATATAGTATACATACAGAGTATATAGTTTGACCAAAAGATCGTGCTGATCTTTGATCTCCTGGTTCTTCATCTCCAGCGCCACTTTCAGACTCATAAAGTCCTCCTCTATGGGCTGGTATAACACACACACGAATCATATCTACAGCCAGTACAATGGAAAGGTGGGAATGTGTACTGAATGTGTACTGACGTTATAAGTGAAAGGTGGAGGTACTGGTGGATGTGTACTGACACTATAAGGGATCTCTACCTGCAGTGACAGTCTGAGCTTCTCAAGTTCTTCCTCCAGAGATTTCTTCTCCTGTTCACAGGCCATTTTCATATCTGCCAGAGCAAGTATCATTACTGCTGGATATAACACAGATTGTATATACTACATAATTACTACTGAATATATAAAATATAATATATATAGTACTATACATATATTAGTATCACTTTTATTGGAGCCTAAAGGCTAACATTCATTATTAGTTATGTTAGTATTATTGCATTTCCATAGTACTTACTCTTGATGGACCTGTTATGCTCCTCCTCATCCTGCTGTTTCTGCAGGAGCTCTGTCTCCTCCTGCTGCTTGTGTTTCAGCATCTCCTGAAGAACCTGCAGCTCCTTCTGCTTCTGCAACCTCAACTCCTTCAGCTGCTCCAACAAATTGTTCTCCAACTCCTCCTTCTCACACCGCAAACACTCCAATCGGGCCACAGGCCCCACTAGTGACACAGAACCACACACAGACACACAGAGAGAGAGATAAACATGTATAAATGTATAAGAATTTGTGGATAAAATTATTATGAGATTATTTATAATCAAACGACTACACTACACAACCACTTCTTCCTTTTATTTACATATTATACAGATATTTACAGATATTTACATTTTATTTACCCGCGTGCGTCTCTCTTCTCCAAGGTAGCGGAGAGATATGAAAGGATAAAAGGGGAAAAGAATAAAATGCACATCGGTTTTAAATTCGCAGGCTACCTGCGCTGAAGGCGTATAAAACGAGCACTTGAGGGAAAGGCTTCCGTACCCGATGGGTCCAAATCACATGCCCAGCAAACTAGCCTTAAACCTGGACACAAAATGGAGACCATTTGACCCTTTAAAATCATACTAAAACCAGACTTCCAGGCCCAAGAGGTCACACAGTCATGCCCAGCAAAGTAGCTCTGGGCCTGGGCACACTTCACGCAGTTTGACCGTTTAAATAAAACTAGAAACAGACTTCCTGGCCCAAGAGGTCACACAGTCATGCCTGGGTCTGGGCACACTTCACGCAGTTTGACCCTTTAAATAATACTACAACCAGACACATACAGGTGCGCACATATACACAGATACACATTCTGTTTAATTTCTTCACATCTGCAGACTAGAGTAAGCTGAGGGTATAGTGTTAAACCAGGTACTACATAAACAGTATATAATATATATACAGAGGATATAATGTTAAACCAGGTACTACATACAGAGTATATAGTTTGACCAAAAGATCGTGCTGATCTTTGATCTCCTGGTTCTTCATCTCCAGCACCACTTTCAGACTCATGTCCTCCTCTATGGGCTGGTATAACACACACACACACACACACACACACACACACACAAATTAGCAAGCCATATAGTGTAGAAATAGATAGATGTTATTCAGGGACCTCATTTATAAAACTTTGTGGATTCCAAAGTGAAAGTGTGTGTATTCTGCACAAATAACAGGAAATGGCATATACCCCCCAAAAACTTAGATTTCTAAAGCCTCGAGTATGAATTATTGGGAGATAGAGGCGACAATGCAGCGCTAAAGACAAAATAGGAATTTTAACCACAGGTATGAGTGCCAGCACCAGCAACCGCAGGTGTGAGTGGCATTATATTTACATTTACCCTCCACATCCTTTGTGTCTGTGTATTCGTCCTCGATGCGTCCAGCACACCAGCTCCAGAAACGCCTCATTTTTCCTCTGTCCTCTTCAGTGTCTTTCCACAGACTGATCTGTAAAGGTGTTCATGGGATTCCCCTCACGTGTGACATCGGGCCACAGGACATATGGGGTTCTAAAGTTCCAAGAGCGTAGATGAGTTGTTTTTCTTTGAATTTCCTAATTTCATTGCTGCCATAGCAACAACTGGCAATGCAAACAGACGTGTCATTAATGCAGTGACTCTACCTCAACCTGGATTGATCAACCATGTACGGCTCACCGGAGACTGTGATACGTATAACATCCCAAAGTGTACTTAATTCTGAGCAAACTCTAACTAGCCTCATTACTGCTGAACTATGAGGGGCCATTTAGGGAGAAATCAGGGAAACACTACTTGTACATACATATGAAACATTTTCACATAAATAGCCTACTACTTACATTTGTGTATAATAATTTAAACTCGCATATACACGCACTTGCCCACTCAATCTCTGGTGCGTAAACAAAGAGTTGCACTATGCTTATGTTGGTATGGGGGTGTCTGTGTGTGTATATAACAATTTTCAGTGCGCCCGGAAGTCATTTCATTGTCATTTCAAGGCAGATATTTAACATGTGTACAGTGCGTATAATAGACAGAGGAAGACTGTTGAACTATTAATATTAGGACGGTTATTGACATCTGTGTAATGAGTAGTGCTTCTCTTAATGACAACTGTAACTGTTTTCCCATATAGAATTGTGTGCCTTATATTGTTTGGAGGAACTTTTTCTTCTCATTTAGAAATATGTGGACTAAGTGCTCAGATTGTCTTATTACTTATTATGCTCAGTCTCACCATTTTTGGCAGATTTCACCACGTTATTACGAACGTGGATACGTTATCTTATAATTATAAGCAGTGTGAGATGTGAAGCTAAGCGAAGCACATGTGCAGAATTTCTAACAATAGCCTGTTTTGTATAGCCTGGCTAACTGACCAATCAGTGAAATAAAATGTGGTTGCAGAGCCTGTTGCAGCTGGGTCAATTTAATTTGATTTCATTGTGTTTAATTTTAAACTCAGCTGCGTGCCATGAGACACAAGTTAATCTGAGCATTTTTTGTTCTAACGCCGACTTAACCTAGCCATGTTTTACAGTTATCTTGAAATAATTGAGGTTCATCGCTAGAGGGTGCTGTTCATCTTTTTTTTTCTTTTTTTTCTATTATTGATCAGGAAAAAACGATAAAATAGAGAATTTGTGGATAAAATTATTATGAGATTATTTATAATCAAACGACTACACTACACAACCACTTCTTCCTTTTATTTACATATTATACAGATATTTACATTTTATTTACCCGCGTGCGTCTCTCTTCTCCAAGGTAGCGGAGAGATATGAAAGGATAAAAGGGGAAAAGAATAAAATGCACGTCGGTTTTAAATTCGCAGGCTACCTGCGCTGAAGGCGTGGAAAACGAGCACGTGACCGAAAGGCTTCCGTACCCGATGGGTCCAAATCACATGCCCATCAAAGTAGCCTTAAACCTGGACACACAATGGAGACCATTTGACCCTTTAAAATTATACTACAACCAGACTTCCAGGCCCAAGAGGTCACACAGTCATGCCCAGCAAAGTAGCTCTGGGCCTGGGCACACTTCAATCACTTTGTGCCTTTAAATCATACTACTACTACTACTACTACCACCAGACTTCCAGGGCCAAGAGGTCACACAGTCATGCACAGCAAAGTAGCTCTGGGCCTGGGCACACTTCATGCAGTTTGACCCTTTAAATAATACTACAACCAGACACATACAGGTGCGCACATATACACATTCTTTTTAATTTCTTCACATCTGCAGAATAGAGTAAGCTGAGGGTATAGTGTTAAACCATGTACTACATAAACAGTATATAGTATATATACAGAGGATATAATGTTAAACCAGGTACTACATACAGAGTATATAGTTTGACCAAAAGTTCGTGCTGATCTTTGATCTCCTGGTTCTTCATCTCCAGCGCCACTTTCAGACTCAATGTCCTCCTCTATGGGCTGGTATAACACACACACGAATCATCACTACAGCCAGTACAATGGAAAGGTGGGAATGTGTACCGAATGTGTACTGACGTTATAAGTGAAAGGTGGAGGTACTGGTGGATGTGTACTGACACTATAAGGGATCTCTACCTGCAGTGACAGTCTGAGCTTCTCAAGTTCTTCCTCCAGAGATTTCTTCTCCTGTTCACAGGCCATTTTCATATCTGCCAGAGCAAGTATCATTACTGCTGGACATAACACAGATTGTATATACTACATAATTACTACTGAATATATAAAATATAATATATATAGTACTATACATATATTAGTATCACTTTTATTGGAGCCTAAAGGCTAACATTCATTATTAGTTATGTTAGTATTATTGCATTTCCATAGTACTTACTCTTGATGGACCTGTTATGCTCCTCCTCCTCCTGCTGTTTCTGCAGGAGCTCTGTCTCCTTTTGCTGCTTGTGTTTCAGCATCTCCTGAAGAACCTGCAGCTCCTTCTGCTTCTGCAACCTCACATCCTTCAGCTGCTCCAACAAACTGTTCTCCAACTCCTCCTTCTCACACCGCAAACACTCCAATCGGGCCACAGGCACAACTAGTGACACAGAACCACACACACACACAGACACACACACACACACACACAGAGAGAGATAAACATGTATAAATGTATAATAATTTGTGGATAAAATTATTATGAGATTATTTATAATCAAACGACTACACTACACAACCACTTCTTCCTTTTATTTACATATTATACAGATATTTACAGATATTTACATTTTATTTACCCGCGTGCGTCTCTCTTCTCCAAGGTAGCGGAGAGATATGAAAGGATAAAAGGGGAAAAGAATAAAATGCACGTCGGTTTTAAATTCGCAGGCTACCTGCGCTGAAGGCGTGGAAAACGAGCACGTGACGGAAAGGCTTCCGTACCCGATGGGTCCAAATCACATGCCCAGCAAAGTAGCCTTAAACCTGGACACACAATGGAGACCATTTGACCCTTTAAATAATACTACAACCAGACACATACAGGTGCGCACATATACACAGATACACATTCTGTTTAAATTTCTTCACATCTGCAGACTAGAGTAAGCTGAGGGTATAGTGTTAAACCAGGAACTACATAAACAGTATATAATATATATACAGAGGATATAATGTTAAACCAGGTACTACATACAGAGTATATAGTTTGACCAAAAGATCGTGCTGATCTTTGATCTCCTGGTTCTTCATCTCCAGCGCCACTTTCAGACTCATAAAGTCCTCCTCTATGGGCTGGTATAACACACACACGAATCATATCTACAGCCAGTACAATGGAAAGGTGGGAATGTGTACTGAATGTGTACTGACGTTATAAGTGAAAGGTGGAGGTACTGGTGGATGTGTACTGACACTATAAGGGATCTCTACCTGCAGTGACAGTCTGAGCTTCTCAAGTTCTTCCTCCAGAGATTTCTTCTCCTGTTCACAGGCCATTTTCATATCTGCCAGAGCAAGTATCATTACTGCTGGATATAACACAGATTGTATATACTACATAATTACTACTGAATATATAAAATATAATATATATAGTACTATACATATATTAGTATCACTTTTATTGGAGCCTAAAGGCTAACATTCATTATTAGTTATGTTAGTATTATTGCATTTCCATAGTACTTACTCTTGATGGACCTGTTATGCTCCTCCTCATCCTGCTGTTTCTGCAGGAGCTCTGTCTCCTCCTGCTGCTTGTGTTTCAGCATCTCCTGAAGAACCTGCAGCTCCTTCTGCTTCTGCAACCTCAACTCCTTCAGCTGCTCCAACAAATTGTTCTCCAACTCCTCCTTCTCACACCGCAAACACTCCAATCGGGCCACAGGCCCCACTAGTGACACAGAACCACACACACACACACAGAGAGAGAGATAAACATGTATAAATGTATAAGAATTTGTGGATAAAATTATTATGAGATTATTTATAATCAAACGACTACACTACACAACCACTTCTTCCTTTTATTTACATATTATACAGATATTTAGAGATATTTACATTTTATTTACCCGCGTGCGTCTCTCTTCTCCAAGGTAGCGGAGAGATATGAAAGGATAAAAGGGGAAAAGAATAAAATGCACGTCGGTTTTAAATTCGCAGGCTACCTGCGCTGAAGGCGTGGAAAACGAGCACGTGACGGAAAGGCTTCCGTACCCGATGGGTCCAAATCACATGCCCAGCAAAGTAGCCTTAAACCTGGACACACAATGGAGAGCATTTGACCCTTTAAAATCATACTACAACCAGACTTCCAGGCCCAAGAGGTCACACAGCCATGCCCAGCAAAGTAGCTCTGGGCCTGGGCACACTTCACGCAGTTTGACCGTTTAAATAAAACTAGAAACAGACTTCCTGGCCCAAGAGGTCACACAGTCATGCCCAGCAAGGTTGTTTTAAACGTGGGCACACTTCAGACCGTTTCACTCTTTAAATCATTCAAAGCACCACATTTCAAGGCCCAAGAGGTCACAGAATCATGCCCATCAAAGTAGCTCTGGGCCTGGGCACACTTCACGCAGTTTGACCCTTTAAATAATACTACAACCAGACACATACAGGTGCGCACATATACACAGATACACATTCTGTTTAATTTCTTCACATCTGCAGACTAGAGTAAGCTGAGGGTATAGTGTTAAACCAGGTACTACATAAACAGTATATAGTATATATACAGAGGATATAGTGTTAAACCAGGTACTACATACAGAGTATATAGTATACATACAGAGTATATAGTTTGACCAAAAGATCGTGCTGATCTTTGATCTCCTGGTTCTTCATCTCCAGCGCCACTTTCAGACTCATAATGTCCTCCTCTATGGGCTGGTATAACCCACACACACGAATCATCACTACAGCCAGTACAATGGAAAGGTGGGAATGTGTACTGAATGTGTACTGACGTTATAAGTGAAAGGTGGAGGTACTGGTGGATGTGTACTGACACTATAAGGGATCTCTACCTGCAGTGACAGTCTGAGCTTCTCAAGTTCTTCCTCCAGAGATTTCTTCTCCTGTTCACAGGCCATTTTCATATCTGCCAGAGCAAGTATCATTACTGCTGGATATAACATAGATTGTATATACTACATAATTACTACTGAATATATAAAATATAATATATATAGTACTATACATATATTAGTATCACTTTTATTGGAGCCTAAAGGCTAGCATTCATTATTAGTTATGTTAGTATTATTGCATTTCCATAGTACTTACTCTTGATGGACCTGTTATGCTCCTCCTCCTCCTGCTGTTTCTGCAGGAGCTCTGTCTCCTCCTGCTGCTTGTGTTTCAGCATCTCCTGAAGAACCTGCAGCTCCTTCTGCTTCTGCAACCTCAACTCCTTCAGCTGCTCCAAGAAACTGTTATCCAACTCCTCCTTCTCACACCGCAAACACTCCAATCGGGCCACAGGCCCCACTAGTGACACAGAACCACACACACACACACACACACACACACACACACACACACACACACACACACACACAAAGACAAAGAGAGAGATAAACATGTATAAATGTATAAGAATTTGTGGATAAAATTATTATGAGATTATTTATAATGAAACAACTACACTACACAACCACTTCTTCCTTTTATTTACATATTATACAGATATTTAGAGATATTTACATTTTATTTACCCGCGTGCGTCTCTCTTCTCCAAGGTAGCGGAGAGATATGAAAGGATAAAAGGGGAAAAGAATAAAATGCACGTCGGTTTTAAATTCGCAGGCTACCTGCGCTGAAGGCGTGGAAAACGAGCACGTGACGGAAAGGCTTCCGTACCCGATGGGTCCAAATCACATGCCCAGCAAAGTAGCCTTAAACCTGGACACACAATGGAGACCATTTGACCCTTTAAAATCATACTACAACCAGACTTCCAGGCCCAAGAGGTCACACAGTCATGCCCAGCAAAGTAGCTCTGGGCCTGGGCACACTTCACGCAGTTTGACCGTTTAAATAAAACTAGAAACAGACTTCCTGGCCCAAGAGGTCACACAGTCATGCCCAGCAAGGTTGCTTTAAACGTGGGCACACTTCAGACCGTTTCACTCTTTAAATCATTCAAAGCACCACATTTCAAGGCCCAAGAGGTCACAGAATCATGCCCATCAAAGTAGCTCTGGGCCTGGGCACACTTTACGGAGTTTGATCCTTTAAATAATACTACAACCAGACACATACAGGTGCGCACATATACACAGATACACATTCTGTTTAATTTCTTCACATCTGCAGACTAGAGTAAGCTGAGGGTATAGTGTTAAACCAGGAGCTACATAAACAGTATATAGTATATATAAAGAGGATATAGTGTTAAACCAGGTACTACATACAGAGTATATAGTATACATACAGAGTATATAGTTTGACCAAAAGATCGTGCTGATCTTTGATCTCCTGGTTCTTCATCTCCAGCGCCACTTTCAGACTCATAATGTCCTCCTCTATGGGCTGGTATAACCCACACATACGAATCATCACTACAGCCAGTACAATGGAAAGGTGGGAATGTGTACTGAATGTGTACTGACGTTATAAGTGAAAGGTGGAGGTACTGGTGGATGTGTACTGACACTATAAGGGATCTCTACCTGCAGTGACAGTCTGAGCTTCTCAAGTTCTTCCTCCAGAGATTTCTTCTCCTGTTCACAGGCCATTTTCATATCTGCCAGAGCAAGTATCATTACTGCTGGATATAACATAGATTGTATATACTACATAATTACTACTGAATATATAAAATATAATATATATAGTACTATACATATATTAGTATCACTTTTATTGGAGCCTAAAGGCTAGCATTCATTATTACTTATGTTAGTATTATTGCATTTCCATAGTACTTACTCTTGATGGACCTGTTATGCTCCTCCTCCTCCTGCTGTTTCTGCAGGAGCTCTGTCTCCTCCTGCTGCTTGTGTTTCAGCATCTCCTGAAGAACCTGCAGCTCCTTCTGCTTCTGCAACCTCAACTCCTTCAGCTGCTCCAAGAAACTGTTATCCAACTCCTCCTTCTCACACCGCAAACACTCCAATCGGGCCACAGGCCCCACTAGTGACACAGAACCACACACACACACACAGACAAAGAGAGAGATAAACATGTATAAATGTATAAGAATTTGTGGATAAAATTATTATGAGATTATTTATAATCAAACGACTACACTACACAACCACATCTTCCTTTTATTTACATATTATACAGATATTTAGAGATATTTACATTTTATTTACCCGCGTGCGTCTCTCTTCTCCAAGGTAGCGGAGAGATATGAAAGGATAAAAGGGGAAAAGAATAAAATGCACGTCGGTTTTAAATTCGCAGGCTACCTGCGCTGAAGGCGTGGAAAACGAGCATGTGACGGAAAGGCTTCCGTACCCGATGGGTCCAAATCACATGCCCAGCAAAGTAGCCTTAAACCTGGACACACAATGGAGAGCATTTGACCCTTTAAAATCATACTACAACCAGACTTCCAGGCCCAAGAGGTCACACAGCCATGCCCAGCAAAGTAGCTCTGGGCCTGGGCACACTTCACGCAGTTTGACCGTTTAAATAAAACTAGAAACAGACTTCCTGGCCCAAGAGGTCACAGTCATACCCAGCAAAGTACGTTTAAACCTGGAAACAAATCAGATCCTTTCTGTCATTCAAAGGAATGGGCCTGCAACTCACAACCACATCCCCAGTGAAGCGCACCGTCACCCAGCCACACTACCCCACCTTGCCCGTCCTGGAACAACCACACCTCCAGGGCACCACATGCCAATCTCTCATGCCCAGCAAACTGCAACCTCACGCAGCCAGGCCACACACTGTCTCCCCTTGTACCGTCCAAGGACGAACTCCTCCACAAACCTGGTGTTCACGCGCACACACGCAATTACAACGAATTGGTGGAGAACTTTGAAACAAACGTGCTGACTTTGAATACTCACATCTAGGCTGGGCCAGGTCTAAATGGCCTGCAGCTCGGTGCGCATTAACTGCTTGACTGTCCCTAACGAACGCCACCTGCCACGCTTTCGGCCTATCCCTGGCGGCATTAAAAAATCGTAGCGTGATAACGATGGTTCCGATGCGCGTGCCGCTCGAAGGCGATTACAGGGGAGATGCAGCCCTTTCCAAAGAGGCATGAACAGACTTCCTACTCCCAAGGAGCCCAAAGATATTAAGCCGCAAATAAGTCCTACGAGCGTCTTTTCTACGCCGCGCACCACATTTAAAAAATCGTAGCGTAAGAACGGTGGGTCCGATCCGCGTGCCGCTTAAAGGCGATTACAGGGGAGATGCAACCCTTTCCAAAGAACCATGAAAAGACTTTCTACTCCCAAGGAGACAAGAGATATTAAGCCGCAATGACGTCCGACGCGCGCATTTTCTCCGCTGCGCAGCTCATTTAAAAAAATCATAGCGTGAAAACCGTGGGTTCGATCCGCGTGGCGCTCGAAGTCGATTACAGGGGAGATGCAGCCCTTTCCAAAGAGGCATGAACAGACTTCCTACTCCCAACGAGACAAGAGATATTAAGCCGCAATCACGTCCGACGCGCGGATTTATTGCTCCGCTCACCACATTTAAAAAATCGTAGCGTGAGAACGGTGGGTCCGATCCGCGTGCCGCTTAAAGGCGATTACAGGGGAGATGCAGCCCTTTCCAAAGAGCCATGAACAGACTTTCTACTCCCAAGGAGACAAGAGATATTAAGCCGCAATGACGTCCGACGCGCGCATTTTCTCCGCCGCGCACCACATTTAAAAAAATCATAGCGTGAAAACCGTGGGTTCGATCCGCGTGCCGCTCGAAGGCGATTACAGGGGAGATGCAGCCCTTTCCAAAGAGCCATGAACAGACTTCCTACTCCCAAGGAGCCCAAAGATATTAAGCCGCAAATACGTCCTACGCGCGTCTTTTCTACGCCGCGCACCACATTTAAAAAATCGTATCGTAAGAACGGTGGGTCCGATCCGCGTGCCGCTTAAAGGCGATTACAGGGGAGATGCAGCCCTTTCCAAAGAGCCATGAATAGACTTTCTACTCCCAAGGAGCCCAAAGATATTAAGCCGCAAATACGTCCTACGCGCGTCTTTTCTACGCCGCGCACCACATTTAAAAAATCGTATCGTAAGAACGGTGGGTCCGATCCGCGTGCTGCTTAAAGGCGATTACAGGAGAGATGCAGCCCTTTCCAAAGAGCCATGAACAGACTTTCTACTCCCAAGGAGACCAGAGATATTAACAGATAAAGAGTTAGGCTCCAGTCGGATGAGCGAGTAACGCTTGTACAATTGCAACGAATTGGAGGAGAAAGTTTAAACAAACGCGCTGACTTTGAACGCTCACATATAGGCCGGGCCAGGTCCAAATGGCCTGCAACTCGGCGCGAATCACCTCCATGACTGTCCCTAACGAACGCCACCTGCCACGCTTTCGGCCCGTCCCTGTCGGCATTAAAAAATCGTAGCGTGATAACGATGGTTCCGATCCGCGTGCCGCGCGAAGGCGATTACAGGGGAGATGCAGCCCTTTCCAAAGAGCCATGAACAGACTTTCTACTCCCAAGGAGACCAGAGATATTAACAGATAAAGCGTTACGCTCCAGTCGGATGAGCGAGAAACGCTTGTACAATTGCAACGAATTGGAGGAGAAAGTTTAAACAAACGCGCTGACTTTGAAGGCTCACATCTAGGCCGGGCCAGGTCCAAATGGCCTGCAACTCGGTCCGCATCACGTCCATGACTTTTCCTAACGAACGCCACCTGCCAAGCTTTCGGCCCGTCCCTGTCGGCATTAAAAAATCGTAGCGTGATAACGATGGTTCCGATCCGCGTGCCGCGCGAAGGCGATTACAGGGGAGATGCAGCCCTTTCCAAAGAGCCATGAACAGACTTTCTACTCCCAAGGAGACAAGAGATATTAAGCCGCAATGACGTCCGACGCGCGCATTTTCTCCGCCGAGCACCACATTTAAAAAAATCATAGCGTGAAAACCGTGGGTTCCATCCGCGTGCCGCTCGAAGACGATTACAGGGGAGATGCAGCCCTTTCCAAAGAGCCATGAACAGACTTTCTACTCCCAATGAGACAAGAGACATTAAGCCGCAATGACGTCCGACGCGCGCATTTTTTCCGCCGCGCACCACATTTAAAAAAATCATAGCGTGAAAACCGTGGGTTCGATCCGCGTGCCGCTCGAAGGCGATTACAGGGGAGATGCAGCCCTTTCCAAAGAGCCATGAACAGACTTTCTACACCCAAGGAGACAAGAGATATTACGCCGCAAATACGTCCGGCGCGCGTCTTTTCTCCGCCGCGCAACACATTTAAAAAAAATCGTAGCCTGAAAACCGTGGGTTCGATCCGCGTGCCGCTCGAAGGCGATTACAGGGGAGATGCATCCCTTTCAAAAGAGCCATGAACAGACTTTCTACTCCCAAGGAGACCAGAAATATTAACATATAAAGCGTTACGCTCCAATCGGATGAGCGAGAAACGCTTGTACAATTGCAACGAATTGGAGGAGAAAGTTTAAACAAACGCGCTGAATTTGAACGCTCACATCTAGGCCGGGCCAGGTCCAAATGGCCTGCAACTCGGTGCGCATCACCTCCATGACTGTCCCTAACGAACGCCACCTGCCACGCTTTCGGCCCGTCCCTAGAGGCATTAAAAAATCGTAGCGTGATAACGATGGTTCCGATCCGCGTGCCGCTCGAAGGCGATTACAGGGGAGATGCATCCCTTTCCAAAGAGCCATGAACAGACTTTCTACTCCCAAGGAGCCCAAAGATAATAAGCCGCAAATACGTCCTACGCGCGTCTTTTCTACGCCGCGCACCACATTTAAAAAATCGTAGCGTAAGAACGGTGGGTCCGATCCGCGTGCCGCTCAAAGTCGATTACAGGGGAGATGCAACCCTTTCCAAAGAGCCATGAAAAGACTTCCTACTCCCAACGAGACAAGAGATATTAAGCCGCAATCACGTCCGACGCGCGCATTTATTGCTCCGCTCACCACATTTAAAAAATCGTAGCGTGAGAACGGTGGGTCCGATCCGCGTGCCGCTTAAAGGCGATTACAGGGGAGATGCAGCCCTTTCCAAAGAGCCATGAACAGACTTTCTACTCCCAAGGAGACAAGAGATATTAAGCCGCAATGACGTCCGACGCGCGCATTTTCTCCGCCGAGCACCACATTTAAAAAAATCATAGCGTGAAAACCGTGGGTTCCATCCGAGTGCCGCTCGAAGACGATTACAGGGGAGATGCAGCCCTTTCCAAAGAGCCATGAACAGACTTTCTACTCCCAATGAGACAAGAGATATTAAGCCGCAATGACGTCCGACGCGCGCATTTTCTCCGCCGCGCACCACATTTAAAAAAATCATAGCGTGAAAACCGTGGGTTCGATCCGCGTGCCGCTCGAAGGCGATTACAGGGGAGATGCAGCCCTTTCCAAAGAGGCATGAACAGACTTCCTACTCCCAAGGAGCCCAAAGATATTAAGCCGCAAATACGTCCTACGCGCGTCTTTTCTACGCCGCGCACCACATTTAAAAAATCGTATCGTAAGAACGGTGGGTCCGATCCGCGTGCCGCTTAAAGGCGATTACAGGGGAGATGCAGCCCTTTCCAAAGAGCCATGAATAGACTTTCTACTCCCAAGGACCCCAAAGATATTAAGCCGCAAATACGTCCTACGCGCGTGTTTTCTACGCCGCGCACCACATTTAAAAAATCGTATCGTAAGAACGGTGGGTCCGATCCGCGTGCTGCTTAAAGGCGATTACAGGAGAGATGCAGCCCTTTCCAAAGAGCCATGAACAGATTTTCTACTCCCAAGGAGACCAGAGATATTAACAGATAAAGCGTTACGCTCCAGTCGGATGAGCGAGAAACGCTTGTACAATTGCAACGAATTGGAGGAGAAAGTTTAAACAAACGCGCTGACTTTGAAGGCTCACATCTAGGCCGGGCCAGGTCCAAATGGCCTGCAACTCGGTCCGCATCACGTCCATGACTTTTCCTAACGAACGCCACCTGCCAAGCTTTCGGCCCGTCCCTGTCGGCATTAAAAAATCGTAGCGTGATAACGATGGTTCCGATCCGCGTGCCGCGCGAAGGCGATTACAGGGGAGATGCAGCCCTTTCCAAAGAGCCATGAACAGACTTTCTACTCCCAAGGAGACAAGAGATATTAAGCCGCAATGACGTCCGACGCGCGCATTTTCTCCGCCGAGCACCACATTTAAAAAAATCATAGCGTGAAAACCGTGGGTTCCATCCGCGTGCCGCTCGAAGACGATTACAGGGGAGATGCAGCCCTTTCCAAAGAGCCATGAACAGACTTTCTACTCCCAATGAGACAAGAGACATTAAGCCGCAATGACGTCCGACGCGCGCATTTTTTCCGCCGCGCACCACATTTAAAAAAATCATAGCGTGAAAACCGTGGGTTCGATCCGCGTGCCGCTCGAAGGCGATTACAGGGGAGATGCAGCCCTTTCCAAAGAGCCATGAACAGACTTTCTACACCCAAGGAGACAAGAGATATTACGCCGCAAATACGTCCGGCGCGCGTCTTTTCTCCGCCGCGCAACACATTTAAAAAAAATCGTAGCCTGAAAACCGTGGGTTCGATCCGCGTGCCGCTCGAAGGCGATTACAGGGGAGATGCATCCCTTTCAAAAGAGCCATGAACAGACTTTCTACTCCCAAGGAGACCAGAAATATTAACATATAAAGCGTTACGCTCCAATCGGATGAGCGAGAAACGCTTGTACAATTGCAACGAATTGGAGGAGAAAGTTTAAACAAACGCGCTGAATTTGAACGCTCACATCTAGGCCGGGCCAGGTCCAAATGGCCTGCAACTCGGTGCGCATCACCTCCATGACTGTCCCTAACGAACGCCACCTGCCACGCTTTCGGCCCGTCCCTAGAGGCATTAAAAAATCGTAGCGTGATAACGATGGTTCCGATCCGCGTGCCGCTCGAAGGCGATTACAGGGGAGATGCATCCCTTTCCAAAGAGCCATGAACAGACTTTCTACTCCCAAGGAGCCCAAAGATAATAAGCCGCAAATACGTCCTACGCGCGTCTTTTCTACGCCGCGCACCACATTTAAAAAATCGTAGCGTAAGAACGGTGGGTCCGATCTGCGTGCCGCTTAAAGGCGATTACAGGGGAGATGCAACCCTTTCCAAAGAGCCATGAAAAGACTTTCTACTCCCAAGGAGACAAGAGATTTAAGCCGAAATGACGTCCGACGCGCGCATTTTCTCCGCCGCGCACCACATTTAAAAAAATCATAGCGTGAAAACCGTGGGTTCGATCCGCGTGCCGCTGGAAGGCGATTACAGGGGAGATGCATCCCTTTCAAAAGAGCCATGAACAGACTTTCTACTCCCAAGGAGACCAGAAATATTAACATATAAAGCGTTACGCTCCAATCGGATGAGCGAGAAACGCTTGTACAATTGCAACGAATTGGAGGAGAAAGTTTAAACAAACGCGCTGAATTTGAACGCTCACATCTAGGCCGGGCCAGGTCCAAATGGCCTGCTACTCGGTGCGCATCACCTCCATGACTGTCCCTAACGAACGCCACCTGCCACGCTTTCGGCCCGTCCCTAGAGGCATTAAAAAATCGTAGCGTGATAACGATGGTTCCGATCCGCGTGCCGCTCGAAGGCGATTACAGGGAAGATGCATCCCTTTCCAAAGAGCCATGAACAGACTTTCTACTCCCAAGGAGCCCAAAGATAATAAGCCGCAAATACGTCCTACGCGCGTCTTTTCTACGCCGCGCACCACATTTAAAAAATCGTAGCGTAAGAACGGTGGGTCCGATCCGCGTGCCGCTCAAAGTCGATTACAGGGGAGATGCAACCCTTTCCAAAGAGCCATGAAAAGACTTCCTACTCCCAACGAGACAAGAGATATTAAGCCGCAATCACGTCCGACGCGCGCATTTATTGCTCCGCTCACCACATTTAAAAAATCGTAGCGTGAGAACGGTGGGTCCGATCCGCGTGCCGCTTAAAGGCGATTACAGGGGAGATGCAGCCCTTTCCAAAGAGCCATGAACAGACTTTCTACTCCCAAGGAGACAAGAGATATTAAGCCGCAATGACGTCCGACGCGCGCATTTTCTCCGCCGAGCACCACATTTAAAAAAATCATAGCGTGAAAACCGTGGGTTCCATCCGAGTGCCGCTCGAAGACGATTACAGGGGAGATGCAGCCCTTTCCAAAGAGCCATGAACAGACTTTCTACTCCCAATGAGACAAGAGATATTAAGCCGCAATGACGTCCGACGCGCGCATTTTCTCCGCCGCGCACCACATTTAAAAAAATCATAGCGTGAAAACCGTGGGTTCGATCCGCGTGCCGCTCGAAGGCGATTACAGGGGAGATGCAGCCCTTTCCAAAGAGGCATGAACAGACTTCCTACTCCCAAGGAGCCCAAAGATATTAAGCCGCAAATACGTCCTACGCGCGTCTTTTCTACGCCGCGCACCACATTTAAAAAATCGTAGCGTAAGAACGGTGGGTTCGATCCGCGTGCCGCTTAAAGGCGATTACAAGGGAGATGCAGCCCTTTCCAAAGAGCCATGAACAGACTTTCCACTCCCAATGAGACAAGAGATATCAAGCCGCAAATACGTCCGGCGCGCGTCTATTCTCCGCCGCGCAACACATTTAAAAAAAATCCTAGCGTGAAAACCGTGGGTTCGATCCGCGTGCCACTCGAAGGCGATTACAGGGGAGATGCAGCCCTTTCCAAAGAGCCATGAACAGACTTTCTACTCCCAAGGAGACAAGAGATATTAAGCCGAAATTACGTCCGACGCGCGCATTTCCTCCGCCGCGCACCAAATTTAAAAAAATCATAGCGTGAAAACCGTGGGTTCGATCCGCGTGCCGCTCGAAGGCGATTACAGGGGAGATGCAGCCCTTTCCAAAGAGCCATGAACAGACTTTCTACACCCAATGAGACAAGAGATATTAAGCCGCAAATAAGTCCTACGCGCGTCTTTTCTACGCCGCGCACCACATTTAAAAAATCGTAGCGTAAGAACGGTGGGTCCGATCCGCGTGCCGCTTAAAGGCGATTACAGGGGAGATGCAACCCTTTCCAAAGAACCATGAAAAGACTTTCTACTCCCAAGGAGACAAGAGATATTAAGCCGCAATGACGTCCGACGCGCGCATTTTCTCCGCCGCGCAGCTCATTTAAAAAAATCATAGCGTGAAAACCGTGGGTTCGATCCGCGTGCCGCTCGAAGGCGATTACAGGGGAGATGCAGCCCTTTCCAACGAGGCATGAACAGACTTCCTACTCCCAAGGAGCCCAAAGATATTAAGCCGCAAATACGTCCTACGCGCGTCTTTTCTACGCCGCGCACCACATTTAAAAAATCGTAGCGTAAGAACGGTGGGTCCGATCCGCGTGCCGCTTAAAGGCGATTACAGGGGAGATGCAAACCTTTCCAAAGAGCCATGAAAAGACTTTCTACTCTCAAGGAGACAAGAGATATTAAGCCGCAATGACGTCCGACGCGCGCATTTTCTCCGACGCGCAACACATTTAAAAAAATCATAGCGTGAAAACCGTGGGTTCGATCCGCGTGCCGCTCGAAGGCGATTACAGGGGAGATGCAGCCCTTTCCAAAGAGCCCTGAACAGACTTTCTACTCCCAATGAGACAAGAGATATCAAGCCGCAAATACGTCCGGCGCGCGTCTATTCTCCGCCGCGCAACACATTTAAAAAAAATCGTAGCGTGAAAACCGTGGGTTCGATCCGCGTGCCGCTTAAAGGCGATTACAGGGGAGATGCAGCCCTTTCCAAAGAGCCATGAAAAGACTTTCTACTCCCAAGGAGGCAAGAGATATTAAGCCGAAATGACCTCCGACGCGCGCATTTCCTCCGCCGCGCACCACATTTAAAAAAATCATAGCGTGAAAACCGTGGGTTCGATCCGCGTGCCGCTCGAAGGCGATTACAGGGGAGATGCAGCCCTTTCCAAAGAGGCATGAACAGACTTCCTACTCCCAAGGAGCCCAAAGATATTAAGCCGCAAATACGTCCTACGCGCGTCTTTTCTACGCCGCGCACCACATTTAAAAAATCGTATCGTAAGAACGGTGGGTCCAATCCGCGTGCCGCTTAAAGGCGATTACAAGGGAGATGCAACCCTTTCCAAAGAGCCATGAACAGACTTTCTACTCCCAAGGACACAAGAGATATTAAGCCGAAATTACGTCCGACGCGCGCATTTCCTCCGCCGCGCACCACATTTAAAAAAATCATAGCGTGAAAACCGTGGGTTCGATCCGCGTGCCGCTCGAAGGCGATTATAGGGGAGATGCAGCCCTTTCCAAAGAGCCATGAACAGACTTTCTACTCCCAAGGAGACCAGAAATATTAACATATAAAGCGTTACGCTCCAGTCGGATGAACGAGAAACGCTTGTACAATTGCAACGAATTGGAGGAGAAAGTTTAAACAAACGCGCTGACTTTGAACGCTCACATCTAGGCCGGGCCAACTCCAAATGGCGTGCAACTCGGTGCGCATCACCTCCATGACTGTCCCTAACGAACGACACTTGCCACGCTTTCGGCCCGTCCCTGGCGGCATTAAAAAATCGTAGCGTGATAACGATGGTTCCGATGCGCGTGCCGCTCGAAGGCGATTACAGGGGAGATACAGCCCTTTCCAAAGAGCCATGAACAGACTTTCTACTCCCAAGGAGACAAGAGATATTACGCGCATTTTCTCCGATGCGCACCACGTTTAAAAAATCGTAGCGTGAGAACGGTGGGTCCGATCCGCGTGCCGCTTAAAGGCGATTACAGGGGAGATGCATCCCTTTCCAAAGCGCCATGAACAGACTTTCTACTCCCAAGGAGACCAGAGATATTAACAGATAAAGCGTTACGCTCCAGTCGGATGAGCGAGAAACGCTTGTACAATTGCAACGAATTGGAGGAGAAAGTTTAAACAAACGCGCTGACTTTGAAGGCTCACATCTAGGCCGGGCCAGGTCCAAATGGCCTGCAACTCGGTCCGCATCACGTCCATGACTTTTCCTAACGAACGCCACCTGCCAAGCTTTCGGCCCGTCCCTGTCGGCATTTAAAAATCGTAGCGTGATAACGATGGTTGCGATCCGCGTGTCGCGCGAAGGCGATTACAGGGGAGATGCAGCCCTTTCCAAAGAGGCATGAACAGACTTTCTACTCCCAAGGAGCCCAAAGATATTAAGCCGCAAATACGTCCTACGCGCGTCTTTTCTACGCCGCGCACCACATTTAAAAAATCGTAGCGTAAGAACGGTGGGTTCGATCCGCGTGCCGCTTAAAGGCGATTACAAGGGAGATGCAGCCCTTTCCAAAGAGCCATGAACAGACTTTCCACTCCCAATGAGACAAGAGATATCAAGCCGCAAATACGTCCGGCGCGCGTCTATTCTCCGCCGCGCAACACATTTAAAAAAAATCCTAGCGTGAAAACCGTGGGTTCGATCCGCGTGCCACTCGAAGGCGATTACAGGGGAGATGCAGCCCTTTCCAAAGAGCCATGAACAGACTTTCTACTCCCAAGGAGACAAGAGATATTAAGCCGAAATTACGTCCGACGCGCGCATTTCCTCCGCCGCGCACCAAATTTAAAAAAATCATAGCGTGAAAACCGTGGGTTCGATCCGCGTGCCGCTCGAAGGCGATTACAGGGGAGATGCAGCCCTTTCCAAAGAGCCATGAACAGACTTTCTACACCCAATGAGACAAGAGATATTAAGCCGCAAATACGTCCGGCGCGCGTCTTTTCTCCGCCGCGCAACACATTTAAAAAAAATCGTAGCGTGAAAAACGTGGGTTCGATCCGCGTGCCGCTCGAAGGCGATTACAGGGGAGATGCAGCCCTTTCCAAAGAGCCATGAACAGACTTCCTACTCCCAAGGAGCCCAAAAATATTAAGCCGCAAATACGTCGTACGCGCGTCTTTTCTACGCCTCGCACCACATTTAAAAAATCGTAGGGTAAGAACGGTGGGTCCGATCCGCGTGCCGCTTAAATGCGATTACAGGGGAGATGCAACCCTTTCCAAAGAACCATGAAAAGACTTTCTACTCCCAAGGAGACAAGAGATATTAAGCCGCAATGACGTCCGACGCGCGCATTTTCTCCGACGCGCAACACATTTAAAAAAATCATAGCGTGAAAACCGTGGGTTCGATCCGCGTGCCGCTCGAAGGCGATTACAGCGGAGATGCAGCCCTTTCCAAAGAGCCATGAAAAGACTTTCTACTCCCAAGGAGACAAGAGATATTAAGCCGAAATGACGTCCGACGCGCGCATTTCCTCCGCCGCGCACCACATTTAAAAAAAATCATAGCGTGAAAACCGTGGGTTCGATCCGCGTGCCGCTCGAAGGCGATTACAGCGGAGATGCAGCCCTTTCCAAAGAGCCCTGAAAAGACTTTCTACTCCCAAGGAGACAAGAGATATTAAGCCGAAATGACGTCCGACGCGCGCATTTCCTCCGCCGCGCACCACATTTAAAAAAATCATAGCGTGAAAACCGTGGGTTCGATCCGCGTGCCGCTCGAAGGCGATTACAGCGGAGATGCAGCCCTTTCCAAAGAGCCATGAACAGACTTTCTACTCCCAAGGAGACCAGAAATATTAACATATAAAGCGTTACGCTCCAGTCGGATGAACGAGAAACGCTTGTACAATTGCAACGAATTGGAGGAGAAAGTTTAAACAAACGCGCTGACTTTGAACGCTCACATCTAGGCCGGGCCAACTCCAAATGGCGTGCAACTCGGTGCGCATCACCTCCATGACTGTCCCTAACGAACGCCACCTGCCACGCTTTCGGCCTATCCCTGGCGGCATTAAAAAATCGTAGCGTGATAACGATGGTTCCGATGCGCGTGCCGCTCGAAGACGATTACAGGGGAGATACAGCCCTTTCCAAAGAGCCATGAACAGACTTTCTACTCCCAAGGAGACAAGAGATATTACGCGCATTTTCTGCGACGCGCACCACGTTTAAAAAATCGTAGCGTGAGAACGGTGGGTCCGATCCGCGTGCCGCTTAAATGCGATTACAGGGGAGATGCATCCCTTTCCAAAGAGCCATGAACAGACTTTCTACTCCAAAGGAGACCAGAAATATTAACATATAAAGCGTTACGCTCCAGTCGGATGAGCGAGAAACGCTTGTACAATTGCAACGAATTGGAGGAGAAAGTTTAAACAAACGCGCTGTCTTTGAACGCTCACATCTAGGCCGGGCCAGGTCCAAATGGCCTGCAACTCGGCGCGCATCACCTCCATGACTGTCCCTAACGAACGCCACCTGCCACGCTTTCGGCCCGTCCCTGTCGGCATTAAAAAATCGTAGCGTGATAACGATGGTTCCGATCCGCGTGCCGCGCGAAGGCGATTACAGGGGAGATGCAGCCCTTTCCAAAGAGCCATGAACAGACTTTCTACTCTCAAGGAGACAAGAGATATTAAGCCGAAATGACGTCCGACACGCGCATTTTCTCCGCCGCGCACCACATTTAAAAAAATCATAGCGTGAAAACCGTGGGTTCGATCCGCGTGCCGCTCGAAGGCGATTACAGGGGAGATGCAGCCCTTTCCAAAGAGGCATGAACAGACTTCCTACTCCCAAGGAGCCCAAAGATATTAAGCCGCAAATACGTCCTACGCGCGTCTTTTCTACGCCGCGCACCACATTTAAAAAATCGTAGCGTAAGAACGGTGGGTCCGATCCGCGTGCCTCTTAAAGGCGATTACAGGGGAGATGCAACCCTTTCCAAAGAGCCATGAAAAGACTTTCTACTCCCAAGGAGACAAGAGATATTAAGCCGCAATGACGTCCGACGCGCGCATTTTCTCCGCCGCGCAACACATTTAAAAAAATCATATCGTGAAAACCGTGGGTTCGATCCGCGTGCCGCTCGAAGGCGATTACAGCGGAGATGCAGCCCTTTCCAAAGAGCCATGAAAAGACTTTCTACTCCCAAGGAGACAAGAGAAAATAAGCCGAAATGACATCCGACACGCGCATTTTCTCCGCCGCGCACCACATTTAAAAAAATCATAGCGTGAAAACCGTGGGTTCGATCCGCGTGCCGCTCGAAGACGATTACAGGGGAGATGCAGCCCTTTCCAAAGAGCCATGAACAGACTTTCTACTCCCAAGGAGACCAGAAATATTAACATATAAAGCGTTACGCTCCAGTCGGATGAACGAGAAACGCTTGTACAATTGCAACGAATTGGAGGAGAAAGTTTAAACAAACGCGCTGACTTTGAACGCTCACATCTAGGCCGGGCCAACTCCAAATGGCGTGCAACTCGGTGCGCATCACCTCCATGACTGTCCCTAACGAACGCCACCTGCCACGCTTTCGGCCCGTCCCTGTCGGCATTAAAAAATCGTAGCGTGATAACGATGGTTCCGATCCGCGTGCCGCGGGAAGGCGATTACAGGGGAGATGCAGCCCTTTCCAAAGAGCCATGAACAGACTTTCTACTCCCAAGGAGCCCAAAGATATTAAGCCGCAAATAATTCCTACGCGCGTCTTTTCTACGCCTCGCACCACATTTAAAAAATCGTAGCGTAAGAACGGTGGGTCCGATCCGCGTGCCGCTTAAAGGCGATTACAGGGGAGACGCAACCCTTTCCAAAGAGCCATGAAAAGACTTTCTACTCTCAAGGAGACAAGAGATATTAAGCCGAAATGACGTCCGACACGCGCATTTTCTCCGCCGCGCACCACATTTAAAAAAATCATAGCGTGAAAACCGTGGGTTCGATCCGCGTGCCGCTCGAAGGCGATTACAGGGGTGATGCAGCCCTTTCCAAAGAGCCATGAACAGACTTTCTACACCCAATGAGACAAGAGATATTAAGCCGCAAATACGTCCGGCGCGCGTCTTTTCTCCGCCGCGCAACACATTTAAAAAAAATCGTAGCGTGAAAAACGTGGGTTCGATCCGCGTGCCGCTCGAAGGCGATTACAGGGGAGATGCATCCCTTTCAAAAGAGCCATGAACAGACTTTCTACTCCCAAGGAGACCAGAGATATTAACAGATAAAGCTTTACGCTCCAGTCGGATGAGCGAGAAACGCTTGTACAATTGCAACGAATTGGAGGAGAAAGTTTAAACAAACGCGCTGACTTTGAAGGCTCACATCTAGGCCAGGCCATGTCCAAATGGCCTGCAACTCGGTCCGCATCACGTCCATGACTTTTCCTAACGAACGCCACCTGCCAAGCTTTCGGCCCGTCCCTGTCGGCATTAAAAAATCGTAGCGTGATAACGATGGTTCCGATCCGCGTGCCGCGCGAAGGCGATTACAGGGGAGATGCCGCCCTTTCCAAAGAGCCATGAACAGACTTTCTACTCCCAAGGAGCCCAAAGATATTAAGCCGCAAATAAGTCCTACGCGCGTCTTTTCTACGCCTCGCACCACATTTAAAAAATCGTAGCGTAAGAACGGTGGGTCCGATCCGCGTGCCGCTTAAAGGCGATTACAGGGGAGATGCAACCCTTTCCAAAGAACCATGAAAAGACTTTCTACTCCCAAGGAGACAAGAGATATTAAGCCGCAATGACGTCCGACGCGCGCATTTCCTCCGCCGCGCACCACATTTAAAAAAATCATAGCGTGAAAACCGTGGGTTCGATCCGCGTGCCGCTCGAAGGCGATTACAGCGGAGATGCAGCCCTTTCCAAAGAGCCATGAAAAGACTTTCTACTCCCAAGGAGACAAGAGATATTAAGCCGAAATGACATCCGACGCGCGCATTTCCTCCGCCGCGCACCACATTTAAAAAAATCATAGCGTGAAAACCGTGGGTTCGATCCGCGTGCCGCTCGAAGGCGATTACAGGGGAGATGCAGCCCTTTCCAAAGAGCCATGAACAGACTTTCTACTCCCAATGAGACAAGAGATATTAAGCCGCAAATACGTCCGGCGCGCGTCTTTTCTCCGCCGCGCAACACATTTAAAAAAATCATAGCTTGAAAACCGTGGGTTCGATCCGCGTGCCGCTCGAAGGCGATTACAGGGGAGATGCAGCCCTTTCCAAAGAGGCATGAACAGACTTCCTACTCCCAAGGAGCCCAAAGATATTAAGCCGCAAATACGTCCTACGCGCGTCTTTTCTACGCCGCGCACCACATTTAAAAAATCGTATCGGAAGAACGGTGGGTCCAATCCGCGTGCCGCTTAAAGGCGATTACAAGGGAGATGCAAACCTTTCCAAAGAGCCATGAAAAGACTTTCTACTCCCAAGGAGACAATAGATATTAAGCCGAAATGACGTCCGACGCGCGCATTTTCTCCGCCGCGCACCACATTTAAAAAATCGTAGCGTGAGAACGGTGGGTCCGATCCGCGTGCCGCTTAAAGGCGATTACAGGGGAGATGCATCCCTTTCCAAAGAGCCATGAACAGACTTTCTACTCCCAAGGAGACCAGAGATATTAACAGATAAAGCGTTACGCTCCAGTCGGATGAGCGAGAAACGCTTGTACAATTGCAACGAATTGGAGGAGAAAGTTTAAACAAACGCGCTGACTTTGAACGCTCACATCTAGGTCTGGCCAAGTCCAAATGGCGTGCAACTCGGTGCGCATCACCTCCATGACTGTCCCTAACGAACGCCACCTGCAACGCTTTCGGCCCGTCCCTGGCGGCTTTAAAAAATCGTAGCGTGATAACCGTGGGTCCAATCCGCTTGAAGCTCGAAGGCGATTAGAGGGGAGATGCAGCCCTTTCCAAAGAGCCATGAACAGACTTCCTACTCCCAAGGAGACAAGAGATATTAAGCCACAAATACATCCGGACCGCGTCTTTTCTCCGCAGCTCACCACATTTAAAAAAATCGTAGCGTGAAAACCGTGGGTTCGATATAGTATACATACAGAGTATATAGTTTGACCAAAAGATCGTGCTGATCTTTGATCTCCTGGTTCTTCATCTCCAGCGCCACTTTCAGACTCATAATGTCCTCCTCTATGGGCTGGTATAACCCACGCACACGAATCATCACTACAGCCAGTACAATGGAAAGGTGGGAATGTGTACTGAATGTGTACTGACGTTATAAGTGAAAGGTGGAGGTACTGGTGGATGTGTACTGACACTATAAGGGATCTCTACCTGCAGTGACAGTCTGAGCTTCTCAAGTTCTTCCTCCAGAGATTTCTTCTACTGTTCACAGGCCATTTTCATATCTGCCAGAGCAAGTATCATTACTGCTGGATATAACATAGATTGTATATACTACATAATTACTACTGAATATATAAAATATAATATATATAGTACTATACATATATTAGTATCACTTTTATTGGAGCCTAAAGGCTAGCATTCATTATTAGTTATGTTAGTATTATTGCATTTCCATAGTACTTACTCTTGATGGACCTGTTATGCTCCTCCTCCTCCTGCTGTTTCTGCAGGAGCTCTGTCTCCTCCTGCTGCTTGTGTTTCAGCATCTCCTGAAGAACCTGCAGCTCCTTCTGCTTCTGCAACCTCAACTCCTTCAGCTGCTCCAACAAATTGTTCTCCAACTCCTCCTTCTCACACCGCAAACACTCCAATCGGACCACAGGCCCCACTAGTGACACAGAACCACACACACACACAGACACAGACACACACACACACACACACACACACACACACACACACACACACACACACACACATACAGAGAGAGATAAACATGTATAAATGTATAATAATTTGTGGATAAAATTATTATGACATTATTTATAATCAAACGACTACACTACACAACCACTTCTTCCTTTTATTTACATATTATACAGATATTTACAGATATTTACATTTTATTTACCCGCGTGCGTCTCTCTTCTCCAAGGTAGCGGAGAGATATGAAAGGATAAAAGGGGAAAAGAATAAAATGCACGTCGGTTTTAAATTCGCAGGCTACCTGCGCTGAAGGCGTGGAAAACGAGCACATGACGGAAAGGCTTCCGTACCCGATGGGTCCAAATCACATGCCCAGCAAAGTAGCCTTAAACCTGGACACACAATGGAGACCATTTGACCCTTTAAAATCATACTACAACCAGACTTCCAGGCACAAGAGGTCACACAGTCATGCCCAGCAAAGTAGCTCTGGGCATGGGCACACTTCACGCAGTTTGACCGTTTAAATAAAAGTAGAAACAGACTTCCTGGCCCAAGAGGTCACACAGTCATGCCCAGCAAGGATGCTTTAAACGTGGGCACACTTCAGACCGTTTCACTCTTTAAATCATTCAAAGCACCACATTTCAAGGCCCAAGAGGTCACAGAATCATGCCCATCAAAGTTGCTCTGGGCCTGGGCACACTTCATGCAGTTTGACCCTTTAAATAATACTACAACCAGACACATACAGGTGCGCACATATACACAGATACACATTCTGTTTAATTTCTTCACATCTGCAGACTAGAGTAAGCTGAGGGTATAGTGTTAAACCAGGTACTACATAAACAGTATATAGTATATATACAGAGGATATAATGTTAAACCAGGTACTACATACAGACTATATAGTTTGACCAAAAGATCGTGCTGATCTTTGATCTCCTGGTTCTTCATCTCCAGCGCCACTTTCAGACTCATAATGTCCTCCTCTATGGGCTGGTATAACACACACACGAATCATCACTACAGCCAGTACAATGGAAAGGTGGGAATGTGTACTGAATGTGTACTGACGTTATAAGTGAAAGGTGGAGCTACTGGTGGATGTGTACTGACACTATAAGGGATCTCTACCTGCAGTGACAGTCTGAGCTTCTCAAGTTCTTCCTCCAGAGATTTCTTCTCCTGTTCACAGGCCATTTTCATATCTGCCAGAGCAAGTATCATTACTGCTGGATATAACACAGATTGTATATACTACATAATTACTACTGAATATATAAAATATAATATATATAGTACTATACATATATTAGTATCACTTTTATTGGAGCCTAAAGGCTAACATTCATTATTAGTTATGTTAGTATTATTGCATTTCCATAGTACTTACCCTTGAGGGACCTGTTATGCTCCTCCTCCTCCTGCTGTTTCTGCAGGAGCTCTGTCTCCTCCTGCTGCTTGTGTTTCAGCATCTCCTGAAGAACCTGCAGCTCCTTCTGCTTCTGCAACCTCAACTCCTTCAGCTGCTCCAACAAACTGTTCTCCAACTCCTCCTTCTCACACCGCAAACACTCCAATCGGGCCACAGGCCCCACTAGTGACACAGAACCACACACACGCACACACAGACACACACACACACACACACACACACACACACACACACACAAAGAGAGAGATAAACATGTATAAATGTATAAGAATTTGTGGATAAAATTATTATGAGATTATTTATAATGAAACGACTACACTACACAACCACTTCTTCCTTTTATTTACATATTATACAGATATTTACAGATATTTACATTTTATTTACCCGCGTGCGTCTCTCTTCTCCAAGGTAGCGGAGAGATATGAAAGGATAAAAGGGGAAAAGAATAAAATGCACGTCGGTTTTAAATTCGCAGGCTACCTGCGCTGAAGGCGTGGAAAACGAGCACGTGACGGAAAGGCTTCCGTACCCGATGGGTCCAAATCACATGCCCAGCAAAGTAGCCTTAAACCTGGACACACAATGGAGACCATTTGACCCTTTAAATAATACTACAACCAGACACATACAGGTGCGCACATATACACAGATACACATTCTGTTTAAATTTCTTCACATCTGCAGACTAGAGTAAGCTGAGGGTATAGTGTTAAACCAGGAACTACATAAACAGTATATAGTATATATACAGAGGATATAGTGTTAAACCAGGTACTACATACAGAGTATATAGTATACATACAGAGTATATAGTTTGACCAAAAGATCGTGCTGATCTTTGATCTCCTGGTTCTTCATCTCCAGTGCCACTTTCAGACTCATAATGTCCTCCTCTATGGGCTGGTATAACCCACACACACGAATCATCACTACAGCCAGTACAATGGAAAGGTGGGAATGTGTACTGAATGTGTACTGACGTTATAAGTGAAAGGTGGAGGTACTGGTGGATGTGTACTGACACTATAAGGGATCTCTACCTGCAGTGACAGTCTGAGCTTCTCAAGTTCTTCCTCCAGAGATTTCTTCTCCTGTTCACAGGCCATTTTCATATCTGCCAGAGCAAGTATCATTACTGCTGGATATAACATAGATTGTATATACTACATAATTACTACTGAATATATAAAATATAATATATATAGTACTATACATATATTAGTATCACTTTTATTGGAGCCTAAAGGCTAGCATTCATTATTAGTTATGTTAGTATTATTGCATTTCCATAGTACTTACTCTTGATGGACCTGTTATGCTCCTCCTCCTCCTGCTGTTTCTGCAGGAGCTCTGTCTCCTCCTGCTGCTTGTGTTTCAGCATCTCCTGAAGAACCTGCAGCTCCTTCTGCTTCTGCAACCTCAACTCCTTCAGCTGCTCCAACAAACTGTTCTCCAACTCCTCATTCCTCATTCTCACACCGCAAACACTCCAATCGGGCCACAGGCCCCACTAGTGACACAGAACCACACACACACACACACACACACACACACAAAGAGAGAGATAAACATGTATAAATGTATAAGAATTTGTGGATAAAATTATTATGAGATTATTTATAATCAAACGACTACACTACACAACCACATCTTCCTTTTATTTACAAATTATACAGATATTTAGAGATATTTACATTTTATTTACCCGCGTGCGTCTCTCTTCTCCAAGGTAGCGGAGAGATATGAAAGGATAAAAGGGGAAAAGAATAAAATGCACGTCGGTTTTAAATTCGCAGGCTACCTGCGCTGAAGGCGTGGAAAACGAGCACGTGACGGAAAGGCTTCCGTACCCGAAGGGTCCAAATCACATGCCCAGCAAAGTAGCCTTAAACCTGGACACACAATGGAGACCATTTGACCCTTTAAATAATACTACAACCAGACACATACAGGTGCGCACATATACACAGATACACATTCTGTTTAAATTTCTTCACATCTGAAGACTAGAGTAAGCTGAGGGTATAGTGTTAAACCAGGTACTACATAAACAGTATACAGTATATATACAGAGGATATAGTGTTAAACCAGGTACTACATACAGAGTATATAGTATATATACAGAGTATATAGTTTGACCAAAAGATCGTGCTGATCTTTGATCTCCTGGTTCTTCATCTCCAGCGCCACTTTCAGACTCATAAAGTCCTCCTCTATGGGCTGGTATAACACACACACGAATCATCACTACAGCCAGTACAATGGAAAGGTGGGAATGTGTACTGAATGTGTACTGACGTTATAAGTGAAAGGTGGAGGTACTGGTGGATGTGTACTGACACTATAAGGGATCTCTACCTGCAGTGACAGTCTGAGCTTCTCAAGTTCTTCCTCCAGAGATTTCTTCTCCTGTTCACAGGCCATTTTCATATCTACCAGAGCAAGTATCATTACTGCTGGATATAACACAGATTGTATATACTACATAATTACTACTGAATATATAAAATATAATATATATAGTACTATACATTTATTAGTATCACTTTTATTGGAGCCTAAAGGCTAACATTCATTATTAGTTATGTTAGTATTATTGCATTTCCATAGTACTTACTCTTGATGGACCTGTTATGCTCCTCCTCCTCCTGCTGTTTCTGCAGGAGCTCTGTCTCCTCCTGCTGCTTGTGTTTCAGCATCTCCTGAAGAACCTGCAGCTCCTTCTGCTTCTGCAACCTCAACTCCTTCAGCTGCTCCAACAAACTGTTCTCCAACTCCTCCTTCTCACACCGCAATCACTCCAATCGGGCCACAGGCCCCACTAGTGACACAGAACCACACACACACACAGACACAGACACACACACACACACACACACACACACACACACACACACACACACACACACACACACATACAGAGAGAGATAAACATGTATAAATGTATAATAATTTGTGGATAAAATTATTATGAGATTATTTATAATCAAACGACTACACTACACAACCACTTCTTCCTTTTATTTACATATTATACAGATATTTACAGATATTTACATTTTATTTACCCGCGTGCGTCTCTCTTCTCCAAGGTAGCGGAGAGATATGAAAGGATAAAAGGGGAAAAGAATAAAATGCACGTCGGTTTTAAATTCGCAGGCTACCTGCGCTGAAGGCGTGGAAAACGAGCACATGACGGAAAGGCTTCCGTACCCGATGGGTCCAAATCACATGCCCAGCAAAGTAGCCTTAAACCTGGACACACAATGGAGACCATTTGACCCTTTAAAATCATACTACAACCAGACTTCCAGGCACAAGAGGTCACACAGTCATGCCCAGCAAAGTAGCTCTGGGCATGGGCACACTTCACGCAGTTTGACCGTTTAAATAAAAGTAGAAACAGACTTCCTGGCCCAAGAGGTCACACAGTCATGCCCAGCAAGGATGCTTTAAACGTGGGCACACTTCAGACCGTTTCACTCTTTAAATCATTCAAAGCACCACATTTCAAGGCCCAAGAGGTCACAGAATCATGCCCATCAAAGTTGCTCTGGGCCTGGGCACACTTCATGCAGTTTGACCCTTTAAATAATACTACAACCAGACACATACAGGTGCGCACATATACACAGATACACATTCTGTTTAATTTCTTCACATCTGCAGACTAGAGTAAGCTGAGGGTATAGTGTTAAACCAGGTACTACATAAACAGTATATAGTATATATACAGAGGATATAATGTTAAACCAGGTACTACATACAGACTATATAGTTTGACCAAAAGATCGTGCTGATCTTTGATCTCCTGGTTCTTCATCTCCAGCGCCACTTTCAGACTCATAATGTCCTCCTCTATGGGCTGGTATAACACACACACGAATCATCACTACAGCCAGTACAATGGAAAGGTGGGAATGTGTACTGAATGTGTACTGACGTTATAAGTGAAAGGTGGAGCTACTGGTGGATGTGTACTGACACTATAAGGGATCTCTACCTGCAGTGACAGTCTGAGCTTCTCAAGTTCTTCCTCCAGAGATTTCTTCTCCTGTTCACAGGCCATTTTCATATCTGCCAGAGCAAGTATCATTACTGCTGGATATAACACAGATTGTATATACTACATAATTACTACTGAATATATAAAATATAATATATATAGTACTATACATATATTAGTATCACTTTTATTGGAGCCTAAAGGCTAACATTCATTATTAGTTATGTTAGTATTATTGCATTTCCATAGTACTTACCCTTGAGGGACCTGTTATGCTCCTCCTCCTCCTGCTGTTTCTGCAGGAGCTCTGTCTCCTCCTGCTGCTTGTGTTTCAGCATCTCCTGAAGAACCTGCAGCTCCTTCTGCTTCTGCAACCTCAACTCCTTCAGCTGCTCCAACAAACTGTACTCCAACTCCTCCTTCTCACACCGCAAACACTCCAATCGGGCCACAGGCCCCACTAGTGACACAGAACCACACACACGCACACACAGACACACACACACACACACACACACACACACACACACACACACACAAAGAGAGAGATAAACATGTATAAATGTATAAGAATTTGTGGATAAAATTATTATGAGATTATTTATAATGAAACGACTACACTACACAACCACTTCTTCCTTTTATTTACATATTATACAGATATTTACAGATATTTACATTTTATTTACCCGCGTGCGTCTCTCTTCTCCAAGGTAGCGGAGAGATATGAAAGGATAAAAGGGGAAAAGAATAAAATGCACGTCGGTTTTAAATTCGCAGGCTACCTGCGCTGAAGGCGTGGAAAACGAGCACGTGACGGAAAGGCTTCCGTACCCGATGGGTCCAAATCACATGCCCAGCAAAGTAGCCTTAAACCTGGACACACAATGGAGACCATTTGACCCTTTAAATAATACTACAACCAGACACATACAGGTGCGCACATATACACAGATACACATTCTGTTTAAATTTCTTCACATCTGCAGACTAGAGTAAGCTGAGGGTATAGTGTTAAACCAGGAACTACATAAACAGTATATAGTATATATACAGAGGATATAGTGTTAAACCAGGTACTACATACAGAGTATATAGTATACATACAGAGTATATAGTTTGACCAAAAGATCGTGCTGATCTTTGATCTCCTGGTTCTTCATCTCCAGTGCCACTTTCAGACTCATAATGTCCTCCTCTATGGGCTGGTATAACCCACACACACGAATCATCACTACAGCCAGTACAATGGAAAGGTGGGAATGTGTACTGAATGTGTACTGACGTTATAAGTGAAAGGTGGAGGTACTGGTGGATGTGTACTGACACTATAAGGGATCTCTACCTGCAGTGACAGTCTGAGCTTCTCAAGTTCTTCCTCCAGAGATTTCTTCTCCTGTTCACAGGCCATTTTCATATCTGCCAGAGCAAGTATCATTACTGCTGGATATAACATAGATTGTATATACTACATAATTACTACTGAATATATAAAATATAATATATATAGTACTATACATATATTAGTATCACTTTTATTGGAGCCTAAAGGCTAGCATTCATTATTAGTTATGTTAGTATTATTGCATTTCCATAGTACTTACTCTTGATGGACCTGTTATGCTCCTCCTCCTCCTGCTGTTTCTGCAGGAGCTCTGTCTCCTCCTGCTGCTTGTGTTTCAGCATCTCCTGAAGAACCTGCAGCTCCTTCTGCTTCTGCAACCTCAACTCCTTCAGCTGCTCCAACAAACTGTTCTCCAACTCCTCCTTCTCACACCGCAAACACTCCAATCGGGCCACAGGCCCCACTAGTGACACAGAACCACACACACACACACACACACACACACACACACACACAAAGAGAGAGATAAACATGTATAAATGTATAAGAATTTGTGGATAAAATTATGATGAGATTATTCATAATCAAACGACTACACTACACAACCACTTCTTCCTTTTATTTACATATTATACAGATATTTACAGATATTTACATTTTATTTACCCGCGTGCGTCTCTCTTCTCCAAGGTAGCGGAGAGATATGAAAGGATAAAAGGGGAAAAGAATAAAATGCACGTCGGTTTTAAATTCGCAGGCTACCTGCGCTGAAGGCGTGGAAAACGAGCACGTGACGGAAAGGCTTCCGTACCCGATGGGTCCAAATCACATGCCCAGCAAAGTAGCCTTAAACCTGCACACACAATGGAGACCATTTGACCCTTTAAAATCATACTACAACCAGACTTCCAGGCCCAAGAGGTCACACAGTCATGCCCAGCAAAGTAGCTCTGGGCCTGGGCACACTTCACGCAGTTTGACCCTTTAAATAATACTACAACCAGACTTCCAGGCACAAGAGGTCACACAGTCATGCACAGCAAAGTAGCTCTGGGCCTGGGCACACTTCATTCACTTTCTACCTTTAAATCATACTACTACTACTACCACCAGACTTCCAGGCCCAAGAGGTCAAACACAGTCATGCACAGCAAAGTAGCTCTGGGCCTGGGCACACTTCAATCACTTTGTGCCTATAAATCATACTACTACTACCAGACTTCCAGGGCCAAGAGGTCACACAGTCATGCACAGCAAAGTAGCTCTGGGCCTGGGTACACTTCACGCAGTTTGACCATTTAAATAAAACTAGAAACAGACTTCCTGGCCCAAGAGGTCACACAGTCATGCCCATCAAAGTAGCTCTGGGCCTGGGCACACTTCACGCAGTTTGACCCTTTAAATAATACTACAACCAGACACATACAGGTGCGCACATATACACATTCTTTTTAATTTCTTCACATCTGCAGACTAGAGTAAGCTGAGGGTATAGTGTTAAACCAGGTACTACATAAACAGTATATAGTATATATACAGAGGATATAATGTTAAACCAGGTACTACATACAGAGTATATAGTTTGACCAAAAGTTCGTGCTGATCTTTGATCTCCTGGTTCTTCATCTCCAGCGCCACTTTCAGACTCAATGTCCTCCTCTATGGGCTGGTATAACACACACACGAATCATCACTACAGCCAGTACAATGGAAAGGTGGGAATGTGTACCGAATGTGTACTGACGTTATAAGTGAAAGGTGGAGGTACTGGTGGATGTGTACTGACACTATAAGGGATCTCTACCTGCAGTGACAGTCTGAGCTTCTCAAGTTCTTCCTCCAGAGATTTCTTCTCCTGTTCACAGGCCATTTTCATATCTGCCAGAGCAAGTATCATTACTGCTGGATATAACACAGATTGTATATACTACATAATTACTACTGAATATATAAAATATAATATATATAGTACTATACATATATTAGTATCACTTTTATTGGAGCCTAAAGGCTAACATTCATTATTAGTTATGTTAGTATTATTGCATTTCCATAGTACTTACTCTTGATGGACCTGTTATGCTCCTCCTCCTCCTGCTGTTTCTGCAGGAGCTCTGTCTCCTCCTGCTGCTTGTGTTTCAGCATCTCCTGAAGAACCTGCAGCTCCTTCTGCTTCTGCAACCTCAACTCCTTCAGCTGCTCCAACAAATTGTTCTCCAACTCCTCCTTCTCACACCGCAAACACTCCAATCGGGCCACAGGCCCCACTAGTGACACAGAACCACACACACACACACACAGAGAGAGAGATAAACATGTATAAATGTATAAGAATTTGTGGATAAAATTATTATGAGATTATTTATAATCAAACGACTACACTACACAACCATATCTTCCTTTTATTTACATATTATACAGATATTTAGAGATATTTACATTTTATTTACCCGCGTGCGTCTCTCTTCTCCAAGGTAGCGGAGAGATATGAAAGGATAAAAGGGGAAAAGAATAAAATGCACATCGGTTTTAAATTCGCAGGCTACCTGCGCTGAAGGCGTGGAAAACGAGCACGTGACGGAAAGGCTTCCGTACCCGATGGGTCCAAATCACATGCCCAGCAAAGTAGCCTTAAACCTGGACACACAATGGAGACCATTTGACCCTTTAAAATCATACTACAACCAGACTTCCAGGCCCAAGAGGTCACACAGTCATGCCCAGCAAAGTAGCTCTGGGCCTGGGCACACTTCACGCAGTTTGACCGTTTAAATAAAACTAGAAACAGACTTCCTGGCCCAAGAGGTCACACAGTCATGCCCAGCAAGGTTGCTTTAAACGTGGGCACACTTCAGACCGTTTCACTCTTTAAATCATTCAAAGCACCACATTTCAAGGCCCAAGAGGTCACAGAATCATGCCCATCAAAGTAGCTCTGGGCCTGGGCACACTTTACGGAGTTTGACCCTTTAAATAATACTACAACCAGACACATACAGGTGCGCACATATACACAGATACACATTCTGTTTAATTTCTTCACATCTGCAGACTAGAGTAAGCTGAGGGTATAGTGTTAAACCAGGTGCTACATAAACAGTATATAGTATATATACAGAGGATATAGTGTTAAACCAGGTACTACATACAGAGTATATAGTATACATACAGAGTATATAGTTTGACCAAAAGATCGTGCTGATCTTTGATCTCCTGGTTCTTCATCTCCAGCGCCACTTTCAGACTCATAATGTCCTCCTCTATGGGCTGGTATAACCCACACATACGAATCATCACTACAGCCAGTACAATGGAAAGGTGGGAATGTGTACTGAATGTGTACTGACGTTATAAGTGAAAGGTGGAGGTACTGGTGGATGTGTACTGACACTATAAGGGATCTCTACCTGCAGTGACAGTCTGAGCTTCTCAAGTTCTTCCTCCAGAGATTTCTTCTCCTGTTCACAGGCCATTTTCATATCTGCCAGAGCAAGTATCATTACTGCTGGATATAACATAGATTGTATATACTACATAATTACTACTGAATATATAAAATATAATATATATAGTACTATACATATATTAGTATCACTTTTATTGGAGCCTAAAGGCTAGCATTCATTATTAGTTATATTAGTATTATTGCATTTCCATAGTACTTACTCTTGATGGACCTGTTATGCTCCTCCTCCTCCTGCTGTTTCTGCAGGAGCTCTGTCTCCTCCTGCTGCTTGTGTTTCAGCATCTCCTGAAGAACCTGCAGCTCCTTCTGCTTCTGCAACCTCAACTCCTTCAGCTGCTCCAAGAAACTGTTATCCAACTCCTCCTTCTCACACCGCAAACACTCCAATCGGGCCACAGGCCCCACTAGTGACACAGAACCACGCACACACACACACACACACACACACACACACACACACACACACACACACACACACACACACAAAGACAAAGAGAGAGATAAACATGTATAAATGTATAAGAATTTGTGGATAAAATTATTATGAGATTATTTATAATGAAACAACTACACTACACAACCACTTCTTCCTTTTATTTACATATTATACAGATATTTAGAGATATTTACATTTTATTTACCCGCGTGCGTCTCTCTTCTCCAAGGTAGCGGAGAGATATGAAGGGATAAAAGGGGAAAAGAATAAAATGCACTTCGGTTTTAAATTCGCAGGCTACCTGCGCTGAAGGCGTGGAAAACGAGCACGTGACGGAAAGGCTTCCGTACCCGATGGGTCCAAATCACATGCCCAGCAAAGTAGCCTTAAACCTGGACACACAATGGAGACCATTTGACCCTTTAAAATCATACTACAACCAGACTTCCAGGCCCAAGAGGTCACACAGTCATGCCCAGCAAAGTAGGTCTGGGCCTGGGCACACTTCACGCAGTTTGACCGTTTAAATAAAACTAGAAACAGACTTCCTGGCCCAAGAGGTCACACAGTCATGCCCAGCAAGGTTGTTTTAAACGTGGGCACACTTCAGACCGTTTCACTCTTTAAATCATTCAAAGCACCACATTTCAAGGCCCAAGAGTTCACAGAATCATGCCCATCAAAGTAGCTCTGGGCCTGGGCACACTTCACGCAGTTTGACCCTTTAAATAATACTACAACCAGACACATACAGGTGCGCACATATACACAGATACACATTCTGTTTAATTTCTTCACATCTGCAGACTAGAGTAAGCTGAGGGTATAGTGTTAAACCAGGTACTACATAAACAGTATATAGTATATATACAGAGGATATAGTGTTAAACCAGGTACTACATACAGAGTATATAGTATACATACAGAGTATATAGTTTGACCAAAAGATCGTGCTGATCTTTGATCTCCTGGTTCTTCATCTCCAGCGCCACTTTCAGACTCATAATGTCCTCCTCTATGGGCTGGTATAACCCACACACACGAATCATCACTACAGCCAGTACAATGGAAAGGTGGGAATGTGTACTGAATGTGTACTGACGTTATAAGTGAAAGGTGGAGGTACTGGTGGATGTGTACTGACACTATAAGGGATCTCTACCTGCAGTGACAGTCTGAGCTTCTCAAGTTCTTCCTCCAGAGATTTCTTCTCCTGTTCACAGGCCATTTTCATATCTGCCAGAGCAAGTATCATTACTGCTGGATATAACATAGATTGTATATACTACATAATTACTACTGAATATATAAAATATAATATATATAGTACTATACATATATTAGTATCACTTTTATTGGAGCCTAAAGGCTAGCATTCATTATTAGTTATGTTAGTATTATTGCATTTCCATAGTACTTACTCTTGATGGACCTGTTATGCTCCTCCTCCTCCTGCTGTTTCTGCAGGAGCTCTGTCTCCTCCTGCTGCTTGTGTTTCAGCATCTCCTGAAGAACCTGCAGCTCCTTCTGCTTCTGCAACCTCAACTCCTTCAGCTGCTCCAAGAAACTGTTATCCAACTCCTCCTTCTCACACCGCAAACACTCCAATCGGGCCACAGGCCCCACTAGTGACACAGAACCACACACACACACACACACACACACACACACACACACACACACACACACACACACACAAAGACAAAGAGAGAGATAAACATGTATAAATGTATAAGAATTTGTGGATAAAATTATTATGAGATTATTTATAATGAAACAACTACACTACACAACCACTTCTTCCTTTTATTTACATATTATACAGATATTTAGAGATATTTACATTTTATTTACCCGCGTGCGTCTCTCTTCTCCAAGGTAGCGGAGAGATATGAAAGGATAAAAGGGGAAAAGAATAAAATGCACGTCGGTTTTAAATTCGCAGGCTACCTGCACTGAAGGCGTGGAAAACGAGCACGTGACGGAAAGGCTTCCGTACCCGATGGGTCCAAATCACATGCCCAGCAAAGTAGCCTTAAACCTGGACACACAATGGAGACCATTTGACCCTTTAAAATCATACTACAACCAGACTTCCAGGCCCAAGAGGTCACACAGTCATGCCCAGCAAAGTAGCTCTGGGCCTGGGCACACTTCACGCAGTTTGACCGTTTAAATAAAACTAGAAACAGACTTCCTGGCCCAAGAGGTCACACAGTCATGCCCAGCAAGGTTGCTTTAAACGTGGGCACACTTCAGACCGTTTCACTCTTTAAATCATTCAAAGCACCACATTTCAAGGCCCAAGAGGTCACAGAATCATGCCCATCAAAGTAGCTCTGGGCCTGGGCACACTTTACGGAGTTTGATCCTTTAAATAATACTACAACCAGACACATACAGGTGCGCACATATACACAGATACACATTCTGTTTAATTTCTTCACATCTGCAGACTAGAGTAAGCTGAGGGTATAGTGTTAAACCAGGAGCTACATAAACAGTATATAGTATATATAAAGAGGATATAGTGTTAAACCAGGTACTACATACAGAGTATATAGTATACATACAGAGTATATAGTTTGACCAAAAGATCGTGCTGATCTTTGATCTCCTGGTTCTTCATCTCCAGCGCCACTTTCAGACTCATAATGTCCTCCTCTATGGGCTGGTATAACCCACACATACGAATCATCACTACAGCCAGTACAATGGAAAGGTGGGAATGTGTACTGAATGTGTACTGACGTTATAAGTGAAAGGTGGAGGTACTGGTGGATGTGTACTGACACTATAAGGGATCTCTACCTGCAGTGACAGTCTGAGCTTCTCAAGTTCTTCCTCCAGAGATTTCTTCTCCTGTTCACAGGCCATTTTCATATCTGCCAGAGCAAGTATCATTACTGCTGGATATAACATAGATTGTATATACTACATAATTACTACTGAATATATAAAATATAATATATATAGTACTATACATATATTAGTATCACTTTTATTGGAGCCTAAAGGCTAGCATTCATTATTACTTATGTTAGTATTATTGCATTTCCATAGTACTTACTCTTGATGGACCTGTTATGCTCCTCCTCCTCCTGCTGTTTCTGCAGGAGCTCTGTCTCCTCCTGCTGCTTGTGTTTCAGCATCTCCTGAAGAACCTGCAGCTCCTTCTGCTTCTGCAACCTCAACTCCTTCAGCTGCTCCAAGAAACTGTTATCCAACTCCTCCTTCTCACACCGCAAACACTCCAATCGGGCCACAGGCCCCACTAGTGACACAGAACCACACACACACACACAGACAAAGAGAGAGATAAACATGTATAAATGTATAAGAATTTGTGGATAAAATTATTATGAGATTATTTATAATCAAACGACTACACTACACAACCACATCTTCCTTTTATTTACATATTATACAGATATTTAGAGATATTTACATTTTATTTACCCGCGTGCGTCTCTCTTCTCCAAGGTAGCGGAGAGATATGAAAGGATAAAAGGGGAAAAGAATAAAATGCACGTCGGTTTTAAATTCGCAGGCTACCTGCGCTGAAGGCGTGGAAAACGAGCATGTGACGGAAAGGCTTCCGTACCCGATGGGTCCAAATCACATGCCCAGCAAAGTAGCCTTAAACCTGGACACACAATGGAGAGCATTTGACCCTTTAAAATCATACTACAACCAGACTTCCAGGCCCAAGAGGTCACACAGCCATGCCCAGCAAAGTAGCTCTGGGCCTGGGCACACTTCACGCAGTTTGACCGTTTAAATAAAACTAGAAACAGACTTCCTGGCCCAAGAGGTCACAGTCATACCCAGCAAAGTACGTTTAAACCTGGAAACAAATCAGATCCTTTCTGTCATTCAAAGGAATGGGCCTGCAACTCACAACCACATCCCCAGTGAAGCGCACCGTCACCCAGCCACACTACCCCACCTTGCCCGTCCTGGAACAACCACACCTCCAGGGCACCACATGCCAATCTCTCATGCCCAGCAAACTGCAACCTCACGCAGCCAGGCCACACACTGTCTCCCCTTGTACCGTCCAAGGACGAACTCCTCCACAAACCTGGTGTTCACGCGCACACACGCAATTACAACGAATTGGTGGAGAACTTTGAAACAAACGTGCTGACTTTGAATACTCACATCTAGGCTGGGCCAGGTCTAAATGGCCTGCAGCTCGGTGCGCATTAACTGCTTGACTGTCCCTAACGAACGCCACCTGCCACGCTTTCGGCCTATCCCTGGCGGCATTAAAAAATCGTAGCGTGATAACGATGGTTCCGATGCGCGTGCCGCTCGAAGGCGATTACAGGGGAGATGCAGCCCTTTCCAAAGAGGCATGAACAGACTTCCTACTCCCAAGGAGCCCAAAGATATTAAGCCGCAAATAAGTCCTACGAGCGTCTTTTCTACGCCGCGCACCACATTTAAAAAATCGTAGCGTAAGAACGGTGGGTCCGATCCGCGTGCCGCTTAAAGGCGATTACAGGGGAGATGCAACCCTTTCCAAAGAACCATGAAAAGACTTTCTACTCCCAAGGAGACAAGAGATATTAAGCCGCAATGACGTCCGACGCGCGCATTTTCTCCGCTGCGCAGCTCATTTAAAAAAATCATAGCGTGAAAACCGTGGGTTCGATCCGCGTGGCGCTCGAAGTCGATTACAGGGGAGATGCAGCCCTTTCCAAAGAGGCATGAACAGACTTCCTACTCCCAACGAGACAAGAGATATTAAGCCGCAATCACGTCCGACGCGCGGATTTATTGCTCCGCTCACCACATTTAAAAAATCGTAGCGTGAGAACGGTGGGTCCGATCCGCGTGCCGCTTAAAGGCGATTACAGGGGAGATGCAGCCCTTTCCAAAGAGCCATGAACAGACTTTCTACTCCCAAGGAGACAAGAGATATTAAGCCGCAATGACGTCCGACGCGCGCATTTTCTCCGCCGCGCACCACATTTAAAAAAATCATAGCGTGAAAACCGTGGGTTCGATCCGCGTGCCGCTCGAAGGCGATTACAGGGGAGATGCAGCCCTTTCCAAAGAGCCATGAACAGACTTCCTACTCCCAAGGAGCCCAAAGATATTAAGCCGCAAATACGTCCTACGCGCGTCTTTTCTACGCCGCGCACCACATTTAAAAAATCGTATCGTAAGAACGGTGGGTCCGATCCGCGTGCCGCTTAAAGGCGATTACAGGGGAGATGCAGCCCTTTCCAAAGAGCCATGAATAGACTTTCTACTCCCAAGGAGCCCAAAGATATTAAGCCGCAAATACGTCCTACGCGCGTCTTTTCTACGCCGCGCACCACATTTAAAAAATCGTATCGTAAGAACGGTGGGTCCGATCCGCGTGCTGCTTAAAGGCGATTACAGGAGAGATGCAGCCCTTTCCAAAGAGCCATGAACAGACTTTCTACTCCCAAGGAGACCAGAGATATTAACAGATAAAGAGTTAGGCTCCAGTCGGATGAGCGAGTAACGCTTGTACAATTGCAACGAATTGGAGGAGAAAGTTTAAACAAACGCGCTGACTTTGAACGCTCACATATAGGCCGGGCCAGGTCCAAATGGCCTGCAACTCGGCGCGAATCACCTCCATGACTGTCCCTAACGAACGCCACCTGCCACGCTTTCGGCCCGTCCCTGTCGGCATTAAAAAATCGTAGCGTGATAACGATGGTTCCGATCCGCGTGCCGCGCGAAGGCGATTACAGGGGAGATGCAGCCCTTTCCAAAGAGCCATGAACAGATTTTCTACTCCCAAGGAGACCAGAGATATTAACAGATAAAGCGTTACGCTCCAGTCGGATGAGCGAGAAACGCTTGTACAATTGCAACGAATTGGAGGAGAAAGTTTAAACAAACGCGCTGACTTTGAAGGCTCACATCTAGGCCGGGCCAGGTCCAAATGGCCTGCAACTCGGTCCGCATCACGTCCATGACTTTTCCTAACGAACGCCACCTGCCAAGCTTTCGGCCCGTCCCTGTCGGCATTAAAAAATCGTAGCGTGATAACGATGGTTCCGATCCGCGTGCCGCGCGAAGGCGATTACAGGGGAGATGCAGCCCTTTCCAAAGAGCCATGAACAGACTTTCTACTCCCAAGGAGACAAGAGATATTAAGCCGCAATGACGTCCGACGCGCGCATTTTCTCCGCCGAGCACCACATTTAAAAAAATCATAGCGTGAAAACCGTGGGTTCCATCCGCGTGCCGCTCGAAGACGATTACAGGGGAGATGCAGCCCTTTCCAAAGAGCCATGAACAGACTTTCTACTCCCAATGAGACAAGAGACATTAAGCCGCAATGACGTCCGACGCGCGCATTTTTTCCGCCGCGCACCACATTTAAAAAAATCATAGCGTGAAAACCGTGGGTTCGATCCGCGTGCCGCTCGAAGGCGATTACAGGGGAGATGCAGCCCTTTCCAAAGAGCCATGAACAGACTTTCTACACCCAAGGAGACAAGAGATATTACGCCGCAAATACGTCCGGCGCGCGTCTTTTCTCCGCCGCGCAACACATTTAAAAAAAATCGTAGCCTGAAAACCGTGGGTTCGATCCGCGTGCCGCTCGAAGGCGATTACAGGGGAGATGCATCCCTTTCAAAAGAGCCATGAACAGACTTTCTACTCCCAAGGAGACCAGAAATATTAACATATAAAGCGTTACGCTCCAATCGGATGAGCGAGAAACGCTTGTACAATTGCAACGAATTGGAGGAGAAAGTTTAAACAAACGCGCTGAATTTGAACGCTCACATGTAGGCCGGGCCAGGTCCAAATGGCCTGCAACTCGGTGCGCATCACCTCCATGACTGTCCCTAACGAACGCCACCTGCCACGCTTTCGGCCCGTCCCTAGAGGCATTAAAAAATCGTAGCGTGATAACGATGGTTCCGATCCGCGTGCCGCTCGAAGGCGATTACAGGGGAGATGCATCCCTTTCCAAAGAGCCATGAACAGACTTTCTACTCCCAAGGAGCCCAAAGATAATAAGCCGCAAATACGTCCTACGCGCGTCTTTTCTACGCCGCGCACCACATTTAAAAAATCGTAGCGTAAGAACGGTGGGTCCGATCCGCGTGCCGCTCAAAGTCGATTACAGGGGAGATGCAACCCTTTCCAAAGAGCCATGAAAAGACTTCCTACTCCCAACGAGACAAGAGATATTAAGCCGCAATCACGTCCGACGCGCGCATTTATTGCTCCGCTCACCACATTTAAAAAATCGTAGCGTGAGAACGGTGGGTCCGATCCGCGTGCCGCTTAAAGGCGATTACAGGGGAGATGCAGCCCTTTCCAAAGAGCCATGAACAGACTTTCTACTCCCAAGGAGACAAGAGATATTAAGCCGCAATGACGTCCGACGCGCGCATTTTCTCCGCCGAGCACCACATTTAAAAAAATCATAGCGTGAAAACCGTGGGTTCCATCCGAGTGCCGCTCGAAGACGATTACAGGGGAGATGCAGCCCTTTCCAAAGAGCCATGAACAGACTTTCTACTCCCAATGAGACAAGAGATATTAAGCCGCAATGACGTCCGACGCGCGCATTTTCTCCGCCGCGCACCACATTTAAAAAAATCATAGCGTGAAAACCGTGGGTTCGATCCGCGTGCCGCTCGAAGGCGATTACAGGGGAGATGCAGCCCTTTCCAAAGAGGCATGAACAGACTTCCTACTCCCAAGGAGCCCAAAGATATTAAGCCGCAAATACGTCCTACGCGCGTCTTTTCTACGCCGCGCACCACATTTAAAAAATCGTATCGTAAGAACGGTGGGTCCGATCCGCGTGCCGCTTAAAGGCGATTACAGGGGAGATGCAGCCCTTTCCAAAGAGCCATGAATAGACTTTCTACTCCCAAGGACCCCAAAGATATTAAGCCGCAAATACGTCCTACGCGCGTGTTTTCTACGCCGCGCACCACATTTAAAAAATCGTATCGTAAGAACGGTGGGTCCGATCCGCGTGCTGCTTAAAGGCGATTACAGGAGAGATGCAGCCCTTTCCAAAGAGCCATGAACAGATTTTCTACTCCCAAGGAGACCAGAGATATTAACAGATAAAGCGTTACGCTCCAGTCGGATGAGCGAGAAACGCTTGTACAATTGCAACGAATTGGAGGAGAAAGTTTAAACAAACGCGCTGACTTTGAAGGCTCACATCTAGGCCGGGCCAGGTCCAAATGGCCTGCAACTCGGTCCGCATCACGTCCATGACTTTTCCTAACGAACGCCACCTGCCAAGCTTTCGGCCCGTCCCTGTCGGCATTAAAAAATCGTAGCGTGATAACGATGGTTCCGATCCGCGTGCCGCGCGAAGGCGATTACAGGGGAGATGCAGCCCTTTCCAAAGAGCCATGAACAGACTTTCTACTCCCAAGGAGACAAGAGATATTAAGCCGCAATGACGTCCGACGCGCGCATTTTCTCCGCCGAGCACCACATTTAAAAAAATCATAGCGTGAAAACCGTGGGTTCCATCCGCGTGCCGCTCGAAGACGATTACAGGGGAGATGCAGCCCTTTCCAAAGAGCCATGAACAGACTTTCTACTCCCAATGAGACAAGAGACATTAAGCCGCAATGACGTCCGACGCGCGCATTTTTTCCGCCGCGCACCACATTTAAAAAAATCATAGCGTGAAAACCGTGGGTTCGATCCGCGTGCCGCTCGAAGGCGATTACAGGGGAGATGCAGCCCTTTCCAAAGAGCCATGAACAGACTTTCTACACCCAAGGAGACAAGAGATATTACGCCGCAAATACGTCCGGCGCGCGTCTTTTCTCCGCCGCGCAACACATTTAAAAAAAATCGTAGCCTGAAAACCGTGGGTTCGATCCGCGTGCCGCTCGAAGGCGATTACAGGGGAGATGCATCCCTTTCAAAAGAGCCATGAACAGACTTTCTACTCCCAAGGAGACCAGAAATATTAACATATAAAGCGTTACGCTCCAATCGGATGAGCGAGAAACGCTTGTACAATTGCAACGAATTGGAGGAGAAAGTTTAAACAAACGCGCTGAATTTGAACGCTCACATCTAGGCCGGGCCAGGTCCAAATGGCCTGCAACTCGGTGCGCATCACCTCCATGACTGTCCCTAACGAACGCCACCTGCCACGCTTTCGGCCCGTCCCTAGAGGCATTAAAAAATCGTAGCGTGATAACGATGGTTCCGATCCGCGTGCCGCTCGAAGGCGATTACAGGGGAGATGCATCCCTTTCCAAAGAGCCATGAACAGACTTTCTACTCCCAAGGAGCCCAAAGATAATAAGCCGCAAATACGTCCTACGCGCGTCTTTTCTACGCCGCGCACCACATTTAAAAAATCGTAGCGTAAGAACGGTGGGTCCGATCTGCGTGCCGCTTAAAGGCGATTACAGGGGAGATGCAACCCTTTCCAAAGAGCCATGAAAAGACTTTCTACTCCCAAGGAGACAAGAGATTTAAGCCGAAATGACGTCCGACGCGCGCATTTTCTCCGCCGCGCACCACATTTAAAAAAATCATAGCGTGAAAACCGTGGGTTCGATCCGCGTGCCGCTGGAAGGCGATTACAGGGGAGATGCATCCCTTTCAAAAGAGCCATGAACAGACTTTCTACTCCCAAGGAGACCAGAAATATTAACATATAAAGCGTTACGCTCCAATCGGATGAGCGAGAAACGCTTGTACAATTGCAACGAATTGGAGGAGAAAGTTTAAACAAACGCGCTGAATTTGAACGCTCACATCTAGGCCGGGCCAGGTCCAAATGGCCTGCTACTCGGTGCGCATCACCTCCATGACTGTCCCTAACGAACGCCACCTGCCACGCTTTCGGCCCGTCCCTAGAGGCATTAAAAAATCGTAGCGTGATAACGATGGTTCCGATCCGCGTGCCGCTCGAAGGCGATTACAGGGAAGATGCATCCCTTTCCAAAGAGCCATGAACAGACTTTCTACTCCCAAGGAGCCCAAAGATAATAAGCCGCAAATACGTCCTACGCGCGTCTTTTCTACGCCGCGCACCACATTTAAAAAATCGTAGCGTAAGAACGGTGGGTCCGATCCGCGTGCCGCTCAAAGTCGATTACAGGGGAGATGCAACCCTTTCCAAAGAGCCATGAAAAGACTTCCTACTCCCAACGAGACAAGAGATATTAAGCCGCAATCACGTCCGACGCGCGCATTTATTGCTCCGCTCACCACATTTAAAAAATCGTAGCGTGAGAACGGTGGGTCCGATCCGCGTGCCGCTTAAAGGCGATTACAGGGGAGATGCAGCCCTTTCCAAAGAGCCATGAACAGACTTTCTACTCCCAAGGAGACAAGAGATATTAAGCCGCAATGACGTCCGACGCGCGCATTTTCTCCGCCGAGCACCACATTTAAAAAAATCATAGCGTGAAAACCGTGGGTTCCATCCGAGTGCCGCTCGAAGACGATTACAGGGGAGATGCAGCCCTTTCCAAAGAGCCATGAACAGACTTTCTACTCCCAATGAGACAAGAGATATTAAGCCGCAATGACGTCCGACGCGCGCATTTTCTCCGCCGCGCACCACATTTAAAAAAATCATAGCGTGAAAACCGTGGGTTCGATCCGCGTGCCGCTCGAAGGCGATTACAGGGGAGATGCAGCCCTTTCCAAAGAGGCATGAACAGACTTCCTACTCCCAAGGAGCCCAAAGATATTAAGCCGCAAATACGTCCTACGCGCGTCTTTTCTACGCCGCGCACCACATTTAAAAAATCGTAGCGTAAGAACGGTGGGTTCGATCCGCGTGCCGCTTAAAGGCGATTACAAGGGAGATGCAGCCCTTTCCAAAGAGCCATGAACAGACTTTCCACTCCCAATGAGACAAGAGATATCAAGCCGCAAATACGTCCGGCGCGCGTCTATTCTCCGCCGCGCAACACATTTAAAAAAAATCCTAGCGTGAAAACCGTGGGTTCGATCCGCGTGCCACTCGAAGGCGATTACAGGGGAGATGCAGCCCTTTCCAAAGAGCCATGAACAGACTTTCTACTCCCAAGGAGACAAGAGATATTAAGCCGAAATTACGTCCGACGCGCGCATTTCCTCCGCCGCGCACCAAATTTAAAAAAATCATAGCGTGAAAACCGTGGGTTCGATCCGCGTGCCGCTCGAAGGCGATTACAGGGGAGATGCAGCCCTTTCCAAAGAGCCATGAACAGACTTTCTACACCCAATGAGACAAGAGATATTAAGCCGCAAATAAGTCCTACGCGCGTCTTTTCTACGCCGCGCACCACATTTAAAAAATCGTAGCGTAAGAACGGTGGGTCCGATCCGCGTGCCGCTTAAAGGCGATTACAGGGGAGATGCAACCCTTTCCAAAGAACCATGAAAAGACTTTCTACTCCCAAGGAGACAAGAGATATTAAGCCGCAATGACGTCCGACGCGCGCATTTTCTCCGCCGCGCAGCTCATTTAAAAAAATCATAGCGTGAAAACCGTGGGTTCGATCCGCGTGCCGCTCGAAGGCGATTACAGGGGAGATGCAGCCCTTTCCAACGAGGCATGAACAGACTTCCTACTCCCAAGGAGCCCAAAGATATTAAGCCGCAAATACGTCCTACGCGCGTCTTTTCTACGCCGCGCACCACATTTAAAAAATCGTAGCGTAAGAACGGTGGGTCCGATCCGCGTGCCGCTTAAAGGCGATTACAGGGGAGATGCAAACCTTTCCAAAGAGCCATGAAAAGACTTTCTACTCTCAAGGAGACAAGAGATATTAAGCCGCAATGACGTCCGACGCGCGCATTTTCTCCGACGCGCAACACATTTAAAAAAATCATAGCGTGAAAACCGTGGGTTCGATCCGCGTGCCGCTCGAAGGCGATTACAGGGGAGATGCAGCCCTTTCCAAAGAGCCCTGAACAGACTTTCTACTCCCAATGAGACAAGAGATATCAAGCCGCAAATACGTCCGGCGCGCGTCTATTCTCCGCCGCGCAACACATTTAAAAAAAATCGTAGCGTGAAAACCGTGGGTTCGATCCGCGTGCCGCTTAAAGGCGATTACAGGGGAGATGCAGCCCTTTCCAAAGAGCCATGAAAAGACTTTCTACTCCCAAGGAGGCAAGAGATATTAAGCCGAAATGACCTCCGACGCGCGCATTTCCTCCGCCGCGCACCACATTTAAAAAAATCATAGCGTGAAAACCGTGGGTTCGATCCGCGTGCCGCTCGAAGGCGATTACAGGGGAGATGCAGCCCTTTCCAAAGAGGCATGAACAGACTTCCTACTCCCAAGGAGCCCAAAGATATTAAGCCGCAAATACGTCCTACGCGCGTCTTTTCTACGCCGCGCACCACATTTAAAAAATCGTATCGTAAGAACGGTGGGTCCAATCCGCGTGCCGCTTAAAGGCGATTACAAGGGAGATGCAACCCTTTCCAAAGAGCCATGAACAGACTTTCTACTCCCAAGGAGACAAGAGATATTAAGCCGCAATTATGTCCGACGCGCGCATTTTCTCCGACGCGCACCACGTTTAAAAAATCGTAGCGTGAGAACGGTGGGTCCGATCCGCGTGCCGCTTAAAGGCGATTACAGGGGAGATGCATCCCTTTCCAACGAGCCATGAACAGACTTTCTACTCCCAAGGAGACCAGAGATATTAACAGATAAAGCGTTACGCTCCAGTCGGATGAGCGAGAAACGCTTGTACAATTGCAACGAATTGGAGCAGAAAGTTTAAACAAACGCGCTGACTTTGAACGCTCACATCTAGGCCGGGCCAAGTCCAAATGGCCTGCAACTCGGTCCGCATCACGTCCATGACTGTCCCTAACGAACGCCACCTGCCAAGCTTTCGGCCCGTCCCTGTCGGCATTAAAAAATCGTAGCGTGATAACGATGGTTCCGATCCGCGTGCCGCGCGAAGGCGATTACAGGGGAGATGCAGCACTTTCCAAAGAGCCATGAAAAGACTTTCTACTCCCAAGGAGACAAGAGATATTAAGCCGAAATTACGTCCGACGCGCGCATTTCCTCCGCCGCGCACCACATTTAAAAAAATCATAGCGTGAAAATCGTGGGTTCGATCCGCGTGCCGCTCGAAGGCGATTACAGGGGAGATGCAGCCCTTTCCAAAGAGCCATGAAAAGACTTTCTACTCCCAAGGAGACAAGAGATATTAAGCCGCAATGACGTCCGGCGCGCGCATTTTCTCCGCCGCGCACCACATTTAAAAAATCGTATCGTGAGAACGGTGGGTCCGATCCGCGTGCCGCTTAAAGGCGATTACAGGGGAGACGCAGCCCTTTCCAAAGAGCCATGAACAGACTTTCTACTCCCAAGGAGACAAGAGATATTAAGCCGCAATGACGTCCGACGCGCGCATTTTCTCCGCCGCGCACCACATTTAAAAAAATCATAGCGTGAAAACCGTGGGTTCGATCCGCGTGCCGCTCGAAGGCGATTACAGCGGAGATGCAGCCCTTTCGAAAGAGCCATGAAAAGACTTTCTACTCCCAAGGAGACAAGAGATATTAAGCCGAAATTACGTCCGACGCGCGCATTTCCTCCGCCGCGCACCACATTTAAAAAAATCATAGCGTGAAAACCGTGGGTTCGATCCGCGTGCCGCTCGAAGGCGATTACAGGGGAGATGCAGCCCTTTCCAAAGAGCCATGAACAGACTTTCTACTCCCAAGGAGACCAGAAATATTAACATATAAAGCGTTATGCTCCAGTCGGATGAACGAGAAACGCTTGTACAATTGCAACGAATTGGAGGAGAAAGTTTAAACAAACGCGCTGACTTTGAACGCTCACATCTAGGCCGGGCCAACTCCAAATGGCGTGCAACTCGGTGCGCATCACCTCCATGACTGTCCCTAACGAACGACACTTGCCACGCTTTCGGCCCGTCCCTGGCGGCATTAAAAAATCGTAGCGTGATAACGATGGTTCCGATGCGCGTGCCGCTCGAAGGCGATTACAGGGGAGATACAGCCCTTTCCAAAGAGCCATGAACAGACTTTCTACTCCCAAGGAGACAAGAGATATTACGCGCATTTTCTCCGATGCGCACCACGTTTAAAAAATCGTAGCGTGAGAACGGTGGGTCCGATCCGCGTGCCGCTTAAAGGCGATTACAGGGGAGATGCATCCCTTTCCAAAGCGCCATGAACAGACTTTCTACTCCCAAGGAGACCAGAGATATTAACAGATAAAGCGTTACGCTCCAGTCGGATGAGCGAGAAACGCTTGTACAATTGCAACGAATTGGAGGAGAAAGTTTAAACAAACGCGCTGACTTTGAAGGCTCACATCTAGGCCGGGCCAGGTCCAAATGGCCTGCAACTCGGTCCGCATCACGTCCATGACTTTTCCTAACGAGCGCCACCTGCCAAGCTTTCGGCCCGTCCCTGTCGGCATTTAAAAATCGTAGCGTGATAACGATGGTTGCGATCCGCGTGTCGCGCGAAGGCGATTACAGGGGAGATGCAGCCCTTTCCAAAGAGCCATGAACAGACTTTCTACTCCCAAGGAGCCCAAAGATATTAAGCCGCAAATAAGTCCTACGCGCGTCTTTTCTACGCCGCGCACCACATTTAAAAAATCGTAGCGTAAGAACGGTGGGTCCGATCCGCGTGCCGCTTAAAGGCGATTACAGGGGAGATGCAACCCTTTCCAAAGAACCATGAAAAGACTTTCTACTCCCAAGGAGACAAGAGATATTAAGCCGCAATGACGTCCGACGCGCGCATTTTCTCCGCCGCGCAGCTCATTTAAAAAAATCATAGCGTGAAAACCGTGGGTTCGATCCGCGTGCCGCTCGAAGGCGATTACAGGGGAGATGCAGCCCTTTCCAAAGAGGCATGAACAGACTTCCTACTCCCAAAGAGCCCAAAGATATTAAACCGCAAATACGTCCTACGCGCGTCTTTTCTACGCCGCGCACCACATTTAAAAAATCGTATCGTAAGAACGGTGGGTCCAATCCGCGTGCCGCTTAAAGGCGATTACAAGGGAGATGCAAACCTTTCCAAAGAGCCATGAACAGACTTTCTACTCCCAAGGAGACAAGAGATATTAAGCCACAATGACGTCCGACGCGCGCATTTTCTCCGACACGCACCACGTTTAAAAAATCGTAGCGTGAGAACGGTGGGTCCGATCCGCGTGCCGCTTAAAGGCGATTACAGGGGAGATGCAACCCTTTCCAAAGAGCCATGAACAGACTTTCTAGTCCCAAGGAGCCCAAAGATATTAAGTCGCAAATACGTCCTACGCGCGTCTTTTCTACGCCGCGCACCACATTTTAAAAATCGTAGCGTAAGAACGGTGGGTGCGATCCGCGTGCCGCTTAAAGGCGATTACAGGGGAGATGCAGCCCTTTCCAAAGAGCCATGAAAAGACTTTCTACTCCCAAGGAGACAAGAGATATTAAGCCGAAATGACGTCCGACGCGCGCATTTTCTCCGCCGCGCACCACAATTTAAAAAATCATAGCGTGAAAACCGTGGGTTCGATCCGCGTGCCGCTCGAAGGCGATTACAGGGGAGATGCGGCCCTTTCCAAAGAGCCATGAACAGACTTTCTACTCCCAAGGAGACCAGAAATATTAACATATAAAGCGTTATGTTCCAGTCGGATGAGCGAGAAACGCTTGTACAATTGCAACGAATTGGAGGAGAAAATTTAAACAAACGCGCTGACTTTGAACGCTCACATCTAGGCCGGGCCAGGTCCAAATGGCCTGCAACTCGGTGCGCATCACCTCCATGACTGTCCCTAACGAACGCCACCTGCCACGCTTTCGGCCCGTCCCTAGCGGCATTAAAAAATCGTAGCGTGATAACGATGGTTCCGATCCGCGTGCCGCTCGAAGGCGATTACAGGGGAGATGCAGCCCTTTCCAAAGAGCCATGAATAGACTTTCTATTCCCAAGGAGACAAGAGATATTAAGCCGCAATGACGTCCGACGCGCGCATTTTCTCCGCTGCGCAGCACATTTAAAAAAATCATAGCGTGAAAACCGTGGGTTCGATCCGCGTGCCGCTCGAAGGCGATTACAGGGGAGATGCAGCCCTTTCCAAAGAGCCATGAACAGACTTCCTACTCCCAAGGAGCCCAAAGATATTAAGCCGCAAATACGTCCTACGCGCGTCTTTTCTACGCCGCGCACCACATTTAAAAAATCGTATCGTAAGAACGGTGGGTCCGATCCGCGTGCCGCTTAAAGGCGATTACAGGGGAGATGCAGCCCTTTCCAAAGAGCCAGGAATAGACTTTCTACTCCCAAGGAGACCAGAGATACTAACAGATAAAGCGTTACGCTCCAGTCGGATGAGCGAGAAACGCTTGTACAATTGCAACGAATTGGAGGAGAAAGTTTAAACAAACGCGCTGACTTTGAACGCTCACATCTAGGCCGGGCCAGGTCCAAATGGCCTGCAACTCGGCGCGCATCACCTCCATGACTGTCCCTAACGAACGCCACCTGCCACGCTTTCGGCCCGTCCCTGTCGGCATTAAAAAATCGTAGCGTGATAACGATGGTTCCGATCCGCGTGCCGCTTAAAGGCGATTACAGGGGAGATGCAGCCCTTTCCAAAGAGCCATGAATAGACTTTCTACTCCCAAGGAGACCAGAGATATTAACAGATAAAGCGTTACGCTCCAGTCGGATGAGCGAGAAACGCTTGTACAATTGCAACGAATTGGAGGAGAAAGTTTAAACAAACGCGCTGACTTTGAACGCTCACATCTAGGTCTGGCCAAGTCCAAATGGCCTGCAACTCGGTGCGCATCACCTCCATGACTGTCCCTAACGAACGCCACCTGCCACGCTTTCGGCCCGTCCCTGGCGGCTTTAAAAAATCGTAGCGTGATAACCGTGGGTCCAATCCGCTTGAAGCTCGAAGGCGATTAGAGGGGAGATGCAGCCCTTTCCAAAGAGCCATGAACAGACTTCCTACTCCCAAGGAGACAAGAGATATTAAGCCACAAATACGTCCGGAGCACGTCTTTTCTCCGCAGCTCACCACATTTAAAAAAATCGTAGCGTGAAAACCGTGGGTTCGATATAGTATACATACAGAGTATATAGTTTGACCAAAAGATCGTGCTGATGTTTGATCTCCTGGTTCTTCATCTCCAGCGCCACTTTCAGACTCATAATGTCCTCCTCTATGGGCTGGTATAACCCACACACACGAATCATCACTACAGCCAGTACAATGGAAAGGTGGGAATGTGTACTGAATGTGTACTGACGTTATAAGTGAAAGGTGGAGGTACTGGTGGATGTGTACTGACACTAGAAGGGATCTCTACCTGCAGTGACAGTCTGAGCTTCTCAAGTTCTTCCTCCAGAGATTTCTTCTCCTGTTCACAGGCCATTTTCATATCTGCCAGAGCAAGTATCATTACTGCTGGACATAACACAGATTGTATATACTACATAATTACTACTGAATATATAAAATATAATATATATAGTACTATACATATATTAGTATCACTTTTATTGGAGCCTATAGGCTAACATTCATTATTAGTTATGTTAGTATTATTGCATTTCCATAGTACTTACTCTTGATGGACCTGTTATGCTCCTCCTCCTCCTGCTGTTTCTGCAGGAGCTCTGTCTCCTCCTGCTGCTTGTGTTTCAGCATCTCCTGAAGAACCTGCAGCTCCTTCTGCTTCTGCAACCTCACATCCTTCAGCTGCTCCAACAAACTGTTCTCCAACTCCTCCTTCTCACACCGCAAACACTCCAATCGGGCCACAGGCACCACTAGTGACACAGAACCACACACACACACAGACACACACACACACACACACACACACACACACACACACAGAGAGAGAGATAAACATGTATAAATGTATAAGAATTTGTGGATAAAATTATTATGAGATTATTTATAATGAAACGACTACACTACACAACCACTTCTTCCTTTTATTTACATATTATACAGATATTTACAGATATTTACATTTTATTTACCCGCGTGCGTCTCTCTTCTCCAAGGTAGCGGAGAGATATGAAAGGATAAAAGGGGAAAAGAATAAAATGCACGTCGGTTTTAAATTCGCAGGCTACCTGCGCTGAAGGCGTGGAAAACGAGCACGTGACGGAAAGGCTTCCGTACCCGATGGGTCCAAATCACATGCCCAGCAAAGTAGCCTTAAACCTGCACACACAATGGAGACCATTTGACCCTTTAAAATCATACTACAACCAGACTTCCAGGCCCAAGAGGTCACACAGTCATGCCCAGCAAAGTAGCTCTGGGCCTGGGCACACTTCACGCAGTTTGACCCTTTAAATAATACTACAACCAGACTTCCAGGCACAAGAGGTCACACAATCATGCACAGCAAAGTAGCTCTGGGCCTGGGCACACTTCATTCACTTTGTACCTTTAAATCATACTACTACTACTACTACCAGACTTCCAGGCCCAAGAGGTCACACAGTCATGCACAGCAAAGTAGCTCTGGGCCTGGGCACACTTCAATCACTTTGTGCCTTTAAATCATACTACTACTACCAGAATTCCAGGGCCAAGAGGTCACACAGTCATGCACAGCAAAGTAGCTCTGGACCTGGGCACACTTCACGCAGTTTGACCATTTAAATAAAACTAGAAACAGACTTCCTGGCCCAAGAGGTCACACAGTCATGCCCATCAAAGTAGCTCTGGGCCTGGGCACACTTCACGCAGTTTGACCCTTTAAATAATACTACAACCAGACACATACAGGTGCGCACATATACACATTCTTTTTAATTTCTTCACATCTGCAGACTAGAGTAAGCTGAGGGTATAGTGTTAAACCAGGTACAACATAAACAGTATATAGTATATATACAGAGGATATAATGTTAAACCAGGTACTACATACAGAGTATATAGTTTGACCAAAAGTTCGTGCTGATCTTTGATCTCCTGGTTCTTTATCTCCAGCGCTACTTTCAGACTCATAATGTCCTCCTCTATGGGCTGGTATAAAACACACACGAATCATCACTACAGCCAGTACAATGGAAAGGTGGGAATGTGTACTGAATGTGTACTGACGTTATAAGCGAAAGGTGGAGGTACTGGTGGATGTGTACTGACACTAGAAGGGATCTCTACCTGCAGTGACAGTCTGAGCTTCTCAAGTTCTTCCTCCAGAGATTTCTTCTCCTGTTCACAGGCCATTTTCATATCTGCCAGAGCAAGTATCATTACTGCTGGACATAACACAGATTGTATATACTACATAATTACTACTGAATATATAAAATATAATATATATAGTACTATACATATATTAGTATCACTTTTATTGGAGCCTAAAGGCTAATATTCATTATTAGTTATGTTAGTATTATTGCATTTCCATAGTACTTACTCTTGATGGACCTGTTATGCTCCTCCTCCTCCTGCTGTTTCTGCAGGAGCTCTGTCTCCTTCTGCTGCTTGTGTTTCAGCATCTCCTGAAGAACCTGCAGCTCCTTCTGCTTCTGCAACCTCACATCCTTCAGCTGCTCCAACAAACTGTTCTCCAACTCCTCCTTCTCACACCGCAAACACTCCAATCGGGCCACAGGCACCACTAGTGACACAGAACCACACACACACACAGACACACACACACACACACACACACACACACACACACACACAGAGAGAGAGATAAACATGTATAAATGTATAAGAATTTGTGGATAAAATTATTATGAGATTATTTATAATCAAACGACTACACTACACAACCACTTCTTCCTTTTATTTACATATTATACAGATATTTACAGATATTTACATTTTATTTACCCGCGTGCGTCTCTCTTCTCCAAGGTAGCGGAGAGATATGAAAGGATAAAAGGGGAAAAGAATAAAATGCACGTCGGTTTTAAATTCGCAGGCTACCTGCGCTGAAGGCGTGGAAAACGAGCACGTGACGGAAAGGCTTCCGTACCCGATGGGTCCAAATCACATGCCCAGCAAAGTAGCCTTAAACCTGCACACACAATGGAGACCATTTGACCCTTTAAAATCATACTACAACCAGACTTCCAGGCCCAAGAGGTCACACAGTCATGCCCAGCAAAGTAGCTCTGGGCCTGGGCACACTTCACGCAGTTTGACCCTTTAAATAATACTACAACCAGACTTCCAGGCACAAGAGGTCACACAATCATGCACAGCAAAGTAGCTCTGGGCCTGGGCACACTTCATTCACTTTGTACCTTTAAATCATACTACTACTACTAGCAGACTTCCAGGCCCAAGAGGTCAAACACAGTCATGCACAGCAAAGTAGCTCTGGGCCTGGGCACACTTCAATCACTTTGTGCCTTTAAATCATACTACTACTACCAGACTTCCAGGGCCAAGAGGTCACACAGTCATGCACAGCAAAGTAGCTCTGGGCCTGGGCACACTTCACGCAGTTTGACCATTTAAATAAAACTAGAAACAGACTTCCTGGCCCAAGAGGTCACACAGTCATGCCCATCAAAGTAGCTCTGGGCCTGGGCACACTTCACGCAGTTTGACCCTTTAAATAATACTACAACCAGACACATACAGGTGCGCACATATACACATTCTTTTTAATTTCTTCACATCTGCAGACTAGAGTAAGCTGAGGGTATAGTGTTAAACCAGGTACTACATAAACAGTATATAGTATATATACAGAGGATATAATGTTAAACCAGGTACAACATACAGAGTATATAGTTTGACCAAAAGTTCGTACTGATCTTTGATCTCCTGGTTCTTCATCTCCAGCGCTACTTTCAGACTCATAATGTCCTCCTCTATGGGCTGGTATAAAACACACACGAATCATCACTACAGCCAGTACAATGGAAAGGTGGGAATGTGTACTGAATGTGTACTGACGTTATAAGTGAAAGGTGGAGGTACTGGTGGATGTGTACTGACACTATAAGGTATCTCTACCTGCAGTGACAGTCTGAGCTTCTCAAGTTCTTCCTCCAGAGATTTCTTCTCCTGTTCACAGGCCATTTTCATATCTGCCAGAGCAAGTATCATTACTGCTGGACATAACACAGATTGTATATAGTACATAATTACTACTGAATATATAAAATATAATATATATAGTACTATACATATATTAGTATCACTTTTATTGGAGCCTAAAGGCTAACATTCATTATTAGTTATGTTAGTATTATTGCATTTCCATAGTACTTACTCTTGATGGACCTGTTATGCTCCTCCTCCTCCTGCTGTTTCTGCAGGAGCTCTGTCTCCTTCTGCTGCTTGTGTTTCAGCATCTCCTGAAGAACCTGCAGCTCCTTCTGCTTCTGCAACCTCACATCCTTCAGCTGCTCCAACAAACTGTTCTCCAACTCCTCCTTCTCACACCGCAAACACTCCAATCGGGCCACAGGCACCACTAGTGACACAGAACCACACACACACACAGACACACACACACACACACACACACACACACAGAGAGAGAGAGATAAACATGTATAAATGTATAAGAATTTGTGGATAAAATTATTATGAGATTATTTATAATCAAACGACTACACTACACAACCACTTCTTCCTTTTATTTACATATTATACAGATATTTACAGATATTTACATTTTATTTACCCGCGTGCGTCTCTCTTCTCCAAGGTAGCGGAGAGATATGAAAGGATAAAAGGGGAAAAGAATAAAATGCACGTCGGTTTTAAATTCGCAGGCTACCTGCGCTGAAGGCGTGGAAAACGAGCACGTGACGGAAAGGCTTCCGTACCCGATGGGTCCAAATCACATGCCCAGCAAAGTAGCCTTAAACCTGCACACACAATGGAGACCATTTGACCCTTTAAAATCATACTACAACCAGACTTCCAGGCCCAAGAGGTCACACAGTCATGCCCAGCAAAGTAGCTCTGGGCCTGGGCACACTTCACGCAGTTTGACCCTTTAAATAATACTACAACCAGACTTCCAGGCCCAAGAGGTCACACAGTCATGCACAGCAAAGTAGCTCTGGGCCTGGGCACACTTCATTCACTTTGTACCTTTAAATCATACTACTACTACTAGCAGACTTCCAGGCCCAAGAGGTCAAACACAGTCATGCACAGCAAAGTAGCTCTGGGCCTGGGCACACTTCAATCACTTTGTGCCTTTAAATCATACTACTACTACCAGACTTCCAGGGCCAAGAGGTCACACAGTCATGCACAGCAAAGTAGCTCTGGGCCTGGGCACACTTCACGCAGTTTGACCATTTAAATAAAACTAGAAACAGACTTCCTGGCCCAAGAGGTCACACAGTCATGCCCATCAAAGTAGCTCTGGGCCTGGGCACACTTCACGCAGTTTGACCCTTTAAATAATACTACAACCAGACACATACAGGTGCGCACATATACACATTCTTTTTAATTTCTTCACATCTGCAGACTAGAGTAAGCTGAGGGTATAGTGTTAAACCAGGTACTACATAAACAGTATATAGTATATATACAGAGGATATAATGTTAAACCAGGTACTACATACAGAGTATATAGTTTGACCAAAAGTTCGTGCTGATCTTTGATCTCCTGGTTCTTCATCTCCAGCGCTACTTTCAGACTCATAATGTCCTCCTCTATGGGCTGGTATAAAACACACACGAATCATTACTACAGCCAGTACAATGGAAAGGTGGGAATGTGTACTGAATGTGTACTGACGTTATAAGTGAAAGGTGGAGGTACTGGTGGATGTGTACTGACACTATAAGGGATCTCTACCTGCAGTGACAGTCTGAGCTTCTCAAGTTCTTCCTCCAGAGATTTCTTCTCCTGTTCACAGGCCATTTTCATATCTGCCAGAGCAAGTATCATTACTGCTGGACATAACACAGATTGTATATACTACATAATTACTACTGAATATATAAAATATAATATATATAGTACTATACATATATTAGTATCACTTTTATTGGAGCCTAAAGGCTAACATTCATTATTAGTTATGTTAGTATTATTGCATTTCCATAGTACTTACTCTTGATGGACCTGTTATGCTCCTCCTCCTCCTGCTGTTTCTGCAGGAGCTCTGTCTCCTCCTGCTGCTTGTGTTTCAGCATCTCCTAAAGAACCTGCAGCTCCTTCTGCTTCTGCAACCTCAACTCCTTCAGCTGCTCCAACAAACTGTTCTCCAACTCCTCCTTCTCACACCGCAAACACTCCAATCGGGCCACAGGCCCCACTAGTGACACACACACACACACACACACACACACACACACACACACACAAAGAGAGAGATAAACATGTATAAATGTATAAGAATTTGTGGATAAAATTATTATGAGATTATTTATAATCAAACGACTACACTACACAACCACTTCTTCCTTTTGTTTACATATTATACAGATATTTACATTTTATTTACCCGCGTGCGTCTCTCTTCTCCAAGGTAGCGGAGAGATATGAAGGGATAAAAGGGGAAAAGAATAAAATGCACGTCGGTTTTAAATTCGCAGGCTACCTGCGCTGAAGGCGTGGAAAACGAGCACGTGACGGAAAGGCTTTCGTACCCGATGGGTCCAAATCACATGCCCAGCAAAGTAGCCTTAAACCTGGACACACAATGGAGACCATTTGACCCTTTAAAATCATACTACAACCAGACTTCCAGGCCCAAGAGGTCACACAGTCATGCCCAGCAAAGTAGCTCTGGGCCTGGGCACACTTCACGCAGATTGACCGTTTAAATAAAACTAGAAACAGACTTCCTGGCCCAAGAGGTCACACAGTCATGCCCAGCAAGGTTGCTTTAAACGTGGGCACACTTCAGACCGTTTCACTCTTTAAATCATTCAAAGCACCACATTTCAAGGCCCAAGAGGTCACAGAATCATGCCCATCAAAGTAGCTCTGGGCCTGGGCACACTTCACACAGTTTGACCCTTTAAATAATACTACAACCAGACACATACAGTTGCGCACATATACACAGATACACATTCTGTTTAAATTTCTTCACATCTGCAGACTAGAGTAAGCTGAGGGTATAGTGTTAAACTAGGAACTACATAAACAGTATATAGTATATATACAGAGGATATAATGTTAAACCAGGTACTACATACAGACTATATAGTTTGACCAAAAGATCGTGCTGATCTTTGATCTCCTGGTTCTTCATCTCCAGCGCCACTTTCAGACTCATAATGTCCTCCTCTATGCGCTGGTATAACACACACACACGAATCATCACTACAGCCAGTACAATGGAAAGGTGGGAATGTGTACTGAATGTGTACTGACGTTATAAGTGAAAGGTGGAGGTACTGGTGGATGTGTACTGACACTATAAGGGATCTCTACCTGCAGTGACAGTCTGAGCTTCTCAAGTTCTTCCTTCAGAGATTTCTTCTCGTGTTCACAGGCCATTTTCATATCTGCCAGAGCAAGTATCATTACTCCTGGATATAACACAGATTGCATATACTACATAATTACTACTGAATATATAAAATATAATATATATAGTACTATACATATATTAGTATCACTTTTATTGGAGCCTAAAGGCTAACATTCATTATTAGTTATGTTAGTATTATTGCATTTCCATAGTACTTACTCTTGATGGACCTGTTATGCTCCTCCTCCTCCTGCTGTTTCTGCAGGAGCTCTGTCTCCTCCTGCTGCTTGTGTTTCAGCATCTCCTGAAGAACCTGCAGCTCCTTCTGCTTCTGCAACCTCAACTCCTTCGGCTGCTCCAACAAACTGTTCTCCAACTCCTCCTTCTCACACCGCAAACACTCCAATCGGACCACAGGCCCCACTAGTGACACAGAACCACACACACACACACAGACACACACACACACACACACACACACACACAGAGAGATAAACATGTATAAATGTATAAGAATTTGTGGATAAAATTATTATGAGATTATTTATAATCAAACGACTACACTACACTACCACTTCTTCCTTTTATTTACATATTATACAGATATTTACATTTTATTTACCCGCGTGCGTCTCTCTTCTCCAAGGTAGCGGAGAGATATGAAAGGATAAAAGGGGAAAAGAATAAAATGCACGTCGGTTTTAAATTCGCAGGCTACCTGCGCTGAAGGCGTGGAAAATGAGCACGTGACGGAAAGGCTTCCGTACCCGATGGGTCCAAATCACATGCCAAGCAAAGTAGCCTTAAACCTGGACACACAATGGAGACCATTTGACCCTTTAAAATCATACTACAACCAGACTTCCAGGCCCAAGAGGTCACACAGTCATGCCCAGCAAAGTAGCTCTGGGCATGGGCACACTTCACGCAGTTTGACCGTTTAAATAAAAGTAGAAACAGACTTCCTGGCCCAAGAGGTCACACAGTCATGCCCAGCAAGGATGCTTTAAACGTGGGCACACTTCAGACCGTTTCACTCTTTAAATCATTCAAAGCACCACATTTCAAGGCCCAAGAGGTCACAGAATCATGCCCATCAAAGTAGCTCTGGGCCTGGGCACACTTCATGCAGTTTGACCCTTTAAATAATACTACAACCAGACACATACAGGTGCGCACATATACACAGATACACATTCTGTTTAATTTCTTCACATCTGCAGACTAGAGTAAGCTGAGGGTATAGTGTTAAACCAGGTACTACATAAACAGTATATAGTATATATACAGAGGATATAATGTTAAACCAGGTACTACATACAGACTATATAGTTTGACCAAAAGATCGTGCTGATCTTTGATCTCCTGGTTCTTCATCTCCAGCGCCACTTTCAGACTCATAATGTCCTCCTCTATGGGCTGGTATAACCCACACACACGAATCATCACTACAGCCAGTACAATGGAAAGGTGGGAATGTGTACTGAATGTGTACTGACGTTATAAGTGAAAGGTGGAGGTACTGGTGGATGTGTACTGACACTATAAGGGATCTCTACCTGCAGTGACAGTCTGAGCTTCTCAAGTTCTTCCTCCAGAGATTTCTTCTCCTGTTCACAGGCCATTTTCATATCTGCCAGAGCAAGTATCATTACTGCTGGATATAACATAGATTGTATATACTACATAATTACTACTGAATATATAAAATATAATATATATAGTACTATACATATATTAGTATCACTTTTATTGGAGCCTAAAGGCTAGCATTCATTATTAGTTATGTTAGTATTATTGCATTTCCATAGTACTTACTCTTGATGGACCTGTTATGCTCCTCCTCCTCCTGCTGTTTCTGCAGGAGCTCTGTCTCCTCCTGCTGCTTGTGTTTCAGCATCTCCTGAAGAACCTGCAGCTCCTTCTGCTTCTGCAACCTCAACTCCTTCAGCTGCTCCAACAAACTGTTCTCCAACTCCTCATTCCTCCTTCTCACACCGCAAACACTCCAATCGGGCCACAGGCCCCACTAGTGACACAGAACCACACACACACACACACACACACACACACACACACAGAGAGAGATAAACATGTATAAATGTATAAGAATTTGAGGATAAAATTATTATGAGATTATTTATAATCAAACGACTACACTATACAACCACTTCTTCCTTTTATTTAGATATTATACAGATATGTACAGATATTTACATTTTATTTACCCGCGTGCGTCTCTCTTCTCCAAGGTAGCGGAGAGATATGAAAGGATAAAAGGGGAAAAGAATGAAATGCACGTCGGTTTTAAATTCGCAGGCTACCTGCGCTGAAAGCGTGGAAAACGAGCACGTGACGGAAAGGCTTCCGTACCCGATGGGTCCAAATCACATGCCCAGCAAAGTAGCCTTAAACCTGGACACACAATGGAGACCATTTGACCCTTTAAAATCATACTACAACCAGACTTCCAGGCCCAAGAGGTCACACAGTCATGCCCAGCAAAGTAGCTCTGGGCCTGGGCACACATGACGCAGTTTGACCGTTTAAATAAAACTAAACCAGACACATACAGGTGCGCACATATACACAGATACACATTCTGTTTAATTTCTTCACATCTGCAGACTAGAGTAAGCTGAGGGTATAGTGTTAAACCAGGTACTACATAAACAGTATATAGTATATATACAGAGGATATAGTGTTAAACCAGGTACTACATACAGAGTATATAGTATACATACAGAGTACATAGTTTGACCAAAAGATCGTGCTGATCTTTGATCTCCTGGTTCTTCATCTCCAGCACTACTTTCAGACTCATAATGTCCTCCTCTATGGGCTGGTATAACACACACACGAATCATCACTACAGCCAGTACAATGGAAAGGTGGGAATGTGTACTGAATGTGTACTGACGTTATAAGTGAAAGGTGGAGGTACTGGTGGATGTGTACTGACACTATAAGGGATCTCTACCTGCAGTGACAGTCTGAGCTTCTCAAGTTCTTACTCCAGAGATTTCTTCTCCTGTTCACAGGCCATTTTCATATCTGCCAGAGCAAGTATCATTACTGCTGGATATAACACAGATTGTATATACTACATAATTACTACTGAATATATAAAATATAATATATATAGTACTATACATATATTAGTATCACTTTTATTGGAGCCTAAAGGCTAACATTCATTATTAGTTATGTTAGTATTATTGCATTTCCATAGTACTTACTCTTGATGGACCTGTTATGCTCCTCCTCCTCCTGCTGTTTCTGCAGGAGCTCTGTCTCCTCTTGCTGCTTGTGTTTCAGCATCTCCTGAAGAACCTGCAGCTCTTTCTGCTTCTGCAACCTCAACTCCTTCAGCTGCTCCAACAAATTGTTCTCCAACTCCTCCTTCTCACACCGCAAACACTCCAATCGGGCCACAGGCCCCACTAGTGACACAGAACCACACACACACACACACAGAGAGAGATAAACATGTATAAATGTATAAGAATTTGAGGATAAAATTATTATGAGATTATTTATAATCAAACGACTACACTATACAACCACTTCTTCCTTTTATTTAGATATTATACAGATATGTACAGATATTTACATTTTATTTACCCGCGTGCGTCTCTCTTCTCCAAGGTAGCGGAGAGATATGAAAGGATAAAAGGGGAAAAGAATGAAATGCACGTCGGTTTTAAATTCGCAGGCTACCTGCGCTGAAAGCGTGGAAAACGAGCACGTGACGGAAAGGCTTCCGTACCCGATGGGTCCAAATCACATGCCCAGCAAAGTAGCCTTAAACCTGGACACACAATGGAGACCATTTGACCCTTTAAAATCATACTACAACCAGACTTCCAGGCCCAAGAGGTCACACAGTCATGCCCAGCAAAGTAGCTCTGGGCCTGGGCACACATGACGCAGTTTGACCGTTTAAATAAAACTAAACCAGACACATACAGGTGCGCACATATACACAGATACACATTCTGTTTAATTTCTTCACATCTGCAGACTAGAGTAAGCTGAGGGTATAGTGTTAAACCAGGTACTACATAAACAGTATATAGTATATATACAGAGGATATAGTGTTAAACCAGGTACTACATACAGAGTATATAGTATACATACAGAGTATATAGTTTGACCAAAAGATCGTGCTGATCTTTGATCTCCTGGTTCTTCATCTCCAGCACTACTTTCAGACTCATAATGTCCTCCTCTATGGGCTGGTATAACACACACACGAATCATCACTACAGCCAGTACAATGGAAAGGTGGGAATGTGTACTGAATGTGTACTGACGTTATAAGTGAAAGGTGGAGGTACTGGTGGATGTGTACTGACACTATAAGGGATCTCTACCTGCAGTGACAGTCTGAGCTTCTCAAGTTCTTACTCCAGAGATTTCTTCTCCTGTTCACAGGCCATTTTCATATCTGCCAGAGCAAGTATCATTACTGCTGGATATAACACAGATTGTATATACTACATAATTACTACTGAATATATAAAATATAATATATATAGTACTATACATATATTAGTATCACTTTTATTGGAGCCTAAAGGCTAACATTCATTATTAGTTATGTTAGTATTATTGCATTTCCATAGTACTTACTCTTGATGGACCTGTTATGCTCCTCCTCCTCCTGCTGTTTCTGCAGGAGCTCTGTCTCCTCTTGCTGCTTGTGTTTCAGCATCTCCTGAAGAACCTGCAGCTCTTTCTGCTTCTGCAACCTCAACTCCTTCAGCTGCTCCAACAAATTGTTCTCCAACTCCTCCTTCTCACACCGCAAACACTCCAATCGGGCCACAGGCCCCACTAGTGACACAGAACCCCACACACACACACACACAGAGAGATAAACATGTATAAATGTATAAGAATTTGTGGATAAAATTATTATGAGATTATTTATAATCAAACGACTACACTACACAACCACTTCTTCCTTTTATTTACATATTATACAGATATTTACAGATATTTACCCGTGTGAGTCTCTCTTCTCCAAGGTAGCGGAGAGATATGAAAGGATAAAAGGGGAAAAGAATAAAATGCACGTCGGTTTTAAATTCGCAGGCTACCTGCGCTGAAGGCGTGGAAAACGAGCACGTGACGGAAAGGCTTCCGTACCCGATGGGTCCAAATCACATGCCCAGCAAAGTAGCCTTAAACCTGGACACACAATGGAGACCATTTGACCCTTTAAATAATACTACAACCAGACACATACAGGTGCGCACATATACACAGATACACATTCTGTTTAAATTTCTTCACATCTGAAGACTAGAGTAAGCTGAGGGTATAGTGTTAAACCAGGTACTTCATAAACAGTATATAGTATATATACAGAGGATATAGTGTTAAACCAGGTACTACATACAGAGTATATAGTATACATACAGAGTATATAGTTTGACCAAAAGATCGTGCTGATCTTTGATCTCCTGGTTCTTCATCTCCAGCGCCACTTTCAGACTCATAAAGTCCTCCTCTATGGGCTGGTATAACACACACACGAATCATCACTACAGCCAGTACAATGGAAAGGTGGGAATGTGTACTGAATGTGTACTGACGTTATAAGTGAAAGGTGGAGGTACTGGTGGATGTGTACTGACACTATAAGGGATCTCTACCTGCAGTGACAGTCTGAGCTTCTCAAGTCCTTCCTCCAGAGATTTCTTCTCCTGTTCACAGGCCATTTTCATATCTGCCAGAGCAAGTATCATTACTGCTGGATATAACACAGATTGTATATACTACATAATTACTACTGAATATATAAAATATAATATATATAGTACTATACATATATTAGTATCACTTTTATTGGAGCCTAAAGGCTAACATTCATTATTAGTTATGTTAGTATTATTGCATTTCCATAGTACTTACTCTTGATGGACCTGTTATGCTCCTCCTCCTCCTGCTGTTTCTGCAGGAGCTCTGTCTCCTCCTGCTGCTTGTGTTTCAGCATCTCCTGAAGAACCTGCAGCTCCTTCTGCTTCTGCAACCTCAACTCCTTCAGCTGCTCCAACAAACTGTTCTCCAACTCCTCATTCCTCCTTCTCACACCGCAAACACTCCAATCGGGCCACAGGCCCCACTAGTGACACAGAACCACACACACACACACACACACACACACACACACACAGAGAGAGATAAACATGTATAAATGTATAAGAATTTGAGGATAAAATTATTATGAGATTATTTATAATCAAACGACTACACTATACAACCACTTCTTCCTTTTATTTAGATATTATACAGATATGTACAGATATTTACATTTTATTTACCCGCGTGCGTCTCTCTTCTCCAAGGTAGCGGAGAGATATGAAAGGATAAAAGGGGAAAAGAATGAAATGCACGTCGGTTTTAAATTCGCAGGCTACCTGCGCTGAAAGCGTGGAAAACGAGCACGTGACGGAAAGGCTTCCGTACCCGATGGGTCCAAATCACATGCCCAGCAAAGTAGCCTTAAACCTGGACACACAATGGAGACCATTTGACCCTTTAAAATCATACTACAACCAGACTTCCAGGCCCAAGAGGTCACACAGTCATGCCCAGCAAAGTAGCTCTGGGCCTGGGCACACATGACGCAGTTTGACCGTTTAAATAAAACTAAACCAGACACATACAGGTGCGCACATATACACAGATACACATTCTGTTTAATTTCTTCACATCTGCAGACTAGAGTAAGCTGAGGGTATAGTGTTAAACCAGGTACTACATAAACAGTATATAGTATATATACAGAGGATATAGTGTTAAACCAGGTACTACATACAGAGTATATAGTATACATACAGAGTATATAGTTTGACCAAAAGATCGTGCTGATCTTTGATCTCCTGGTTCTTCATCTCCAGCACTACTTTCAGACTCATAATGTCCTCCTCTATGGGCTGGTATAACACACACACGAATCATCACTACAGCCAGTACAATGGAAAGGTGGGAATGTGTACTGAATGTGTACTGACGTTATAAGTGAAAGGTGGAGGTACTGGTGGATGTGTACTGACACTATAAGGGATCTCTACCTGCAGTGACAGTCTGAGCTTCTCAAGTTCTTACTCCAGAGATTTCTTCTCCTGTTCACAGGCCATTTTCATATCTGCCAGAGCAAGTATCATTACTGCTGGATATAACACAGATTGTATATACTACATAATTACTACTGAATATATAAAATATAATATATATAGTACTATACATATATTAGTATCACTTTTATTGGAGCCTAAAGGCTAACATTCATTATTAGTTATGTTAGTATTATTGCATTTCCATAGTACTTACTCTTGATGGACCTGTTATGCTCCTCCTCCTCCTGCTGTTTCTGCAGGAGCTCTGTCTCCTCTTGCTGCTTGTGTTTCAGCATCTCCTGAAGAACCTGCAGCTCTTTCTGCTTCTGCAACCTCAACTCCTTCAGCTGCTCCAACAAATTGTTCTCCAACTCCTCCTTCTCACACCGCAAACACTCCAATCGGGCCACAGGCCCCACTAGTGACACAGAACCCCACACACACACACACACAGAGAGATAAACATGTATAAATGTATAAGAATTTGTGGATAAAATTATTATGAGATTATTTATAATCAAACGACTACACTACACAACCACTTCTTCCTTTTATTTACATATTATACAGATATTTACAGATATTTACCCGTGTGAGTCTCTCTTCTCCAAGGTAGCGGAGAGATATGAAAGGATAAAAGGGGAAAAGAATAAAATGCACGTCGGTTTTAAATTCGCAGGCTACCTGCGCTGAAGGCGTGGAAAACGAGCACGTGACGGAAAGGCTTCCGTACCCGATGGGTCCAAATCACATGCCCAGCAAAGTAGCCTTAAACCTGGACACACAATGGAGACCATTTGACCCTTTAAATAATACTACAACCAGACACATACAGGTGCGCACATATACACAGATACACATTCTGTTTAAATTTCTTCACATCTGAAGACTAGAGTAAGCTGAGGGTATAGTGTTAAACCAGGTACTTCATAAACAGTATATAGTATATATACAGAGGATATAGTGTTAAACCAGGTACTACATACAGAGTATATAGTATACATACAGAGTATATAGTTTGACCAAAAGATCGTGCTGATCTTTGATCTCCTGGTTCTTCATCTCCAGCGCCACTTTCAGACTCATAAAGTCCTCCTCTATGGGCTGGTATAACACACACACGAATCATCACTACAGCCAGTACAATGGAAAGGTGGGAATGTGTACTGAATGTGTACTGACGTTATAAGTGAAAGGTGGAGGTACTGGTGGATGTGTACTGACACTATAAGGGATCTCTACCTGCAGTGACAGTCTGAGCTTCTCAAGTCCTTCCTCCAGAGATTTCTTCTCCTGTTCACAGGCCATTTTCATATCTGCCAGAGCAAGTATCATTACTGCTGGATATAACACAGATTGTATATACTACATAATTACTACTGAATATATAAAATATAATATATATAGTACTATACATATATTAGTATCACTTTTATTGGAGCCTAAAGGCTAACATTCATTATTAGTTATGTTAGTATTATTGCATTTCCATAGTACTTACTCTTGATGGACCTGTTATGCTCCTCCTCCTCCTGCTGTTTCTGCAGGAGCTCTGTCTCCTCCTGCTGCTTGTGTTTCAGCATCTCCTCAAGAACCTGCAGCTCCTTCTGCTTCTGCAACCTCAACTCCTTCAGCTGCTCCAACAAACTGTTCTCCAACTCCTCCTTCTCACACCGCAAACACTCCAATCGGGCCACAGGCCCCACTAGTGACACAGAACCACACACACACACACACACACACACACACAAAGAGAGAGATAAACATGTATAAATGTATAAGAATTTGTGGATAAAATTATTATGAGATTATTTATAATCAAACGACTACACTACACAACCACATCTTCCTTTTATTTACAAATTATACAGATATTTAGAGATATTTACATTTTATTTACCCGCGTGCGTCTCTCTTCTCCAAGGTAGCGGAGAGATATGAAAGGATAAAAGGGGAAAAGAATAAAATGCACGTCGGTTTTAAATTCGCAGGCTACCTGCGCTGAAGGCGTGGAAAACGAGCACGTGACGGAAAGGCTTCCGTACCCGATGGGTCCAAATCACATGCCCAGCAAAGTAGCCTTAAACCTGGACACACAATGGAGACCATTTGACCCTTTAAATAATACTACAACCAGACACATACAGGTGCGCACATATACACAGATACACATTCTGTTTAAATTTCTTCACATCTGCAGACTAGAGTAAGCTGAGGGTATAGTGTTAAACCAGGAACTACATAAACAGTATATAGTATATATACAGAGGATATAGTGTTAAACCAGGTACTACATACAGAGTATATAGTATACATACAGAGTATATAGTTTGACCAAAAGATCGTGCTGATCTTTGATCTCCTGGTTCTTCATCTCCAGCGCCACTTTCAGACTCATAATGTCCTCCTCTATGGGCTGGTATAACCCACACACACGAATCATCACTACAGCCAGTACAATGGAAAGGTGGGAATGTGTACTGAATGTGTACTGACGTTATAAGTGAAAGGTGGAGGTACTGGTGGATGTGTACTGACACTATAAGGGATCTCTACCTGCAGTGACAGTCTGAGCTTCTCAAGTTCTTCCTCCAGAGATTTCTTCTCCTGTTCACAGGCCATTTTCATATCTGCCAGAGCAAGTATCATTACTGCTGGATATAACATAGATTGTATATACTACATAATTACTACTGAATATATAAAATATAATATATATAGTACTATACATATATTAGTATCACTTTTATTGGAGCCTAATGGCTAGCATTCATTATTATGTTAGTATTATTGCATTTCCATAGTACTTACTCTTGATGGACCTGTTATGCTCCTCCTCCTCCTGCTGTTTCTGCAGGAGCTCTGTCTCCTCCTGCTGCTTGTGTTTCAGCATCTCCTGAAGAACCTGCAGCTCCTTCTGCTTCTGCAACCTCAACTCCTTCAGCTGCTCCAACAAACTGTTCTCCAACTCCTCCTTCTCACACCGCAAACACTCCAATCAGGCCACAGGCCCCACTAGTGACACAGAACCACACACACACACACAAACACACACACACACACACACACACACACACACACACACAAAGAGAGAGATAAACATGTATAAATGTATAAGAATTTGAGGATAAAATTATTATGAGATTATTCATAATCAAACGACTACACTACACAACCACTTCTTCCTTTTATTTACATATTATACAGATATTTACAGATATTTACATTTTATTTACCCGCATGCGTCTCTCTTCTCCAAGGTAGCGGAGAGATATGAAAGGATAAAAGGGGAAAAGAATAAAATGCACGTCAGTTTTAAATTCGCAGGCTACCTGCACTGAAGGCGTGGAAAACGAGCACGTGACGGAAAGGCTTCCGTACCCGATGGGTCCAAATCACATGCCCAGCAAAGTAGCCTTAAACCTGGACACACAATGGAGACCATTTGACCCTTTAAAATCATACTACAACCAGACACATACAGGTGCGCACATATACACAGATACACATTCTGTTTAAATTTCTTCACATCTGCAGACTAGAGTAAGCTGAGGGTATAGTGTTAAACCAGGAGCTACATAAACAGTATATAGTATATATAAAGAGGATATAGTGTTAAACCAGGTACTACATACAGAGTATATAGTATACATACAGAGTATATAGTTTGACCAAAAGATCGTGCTGATCTTTGATCTCCTGGTTCTTCATCTCCAGCGCCACTTTCAGACTCATAATGTCCTCCTCTATGGGCTGGTATAACCCACACATACGAATCATCACTACAGCCAGTACAATGGAAAGGTGGGAATGTGTACTGAATGTGTACTGACGTTATAAGTGAAAGGTGGAGGTACTGGTGGATGTGTACTGACACTATAAGGGATCTCTACCTGCAGTGACAGTCTGAGCTTCTCAAGTTCTTCCTCTAGAGATTTCTTCTCCTGTTCACAGGCCATTTTCATATCTGCCAGAGTAAGTATCATTACTGCTGGATATAACATAGATTGTATATACTACATAATTACTACTGAATATATAAAATATAATATATATAGTACTATACATATATTAGTATCACTTTTATTGGAGCCTGAAGGCTAGCATTCATTATTAGTTATGTTAGTATTATTGCATTTCCATAGTACTTACTCTTGATGGACCTGTTATGCTCCTCCTCCTCCTTCTGTTTCTGCAGGAGCTCTGTCTCCTCCTACTGCTTGTGTTTCAGCATCTCCTGAAGAACATGCAGCTCCTTCTGCTTCTGCAACCTCAACTCCTTCAGCTGCTCCAAGAAACTGTTATCCAACTCCTCCTTCTCACACTGCAAACACTCCAATCGGGCCACAGGCCCCACTAGTGACACAGAACCACACACAAACACACACACACACACACACACACACACACACACACACACACACACAGACAAAGAGAGAGATAAACATGTATAAATGTATAATAATTTGTGGATAAAATTATTATGAGATTATTTATAATGAAACGACTACACTACACAACCACTTCTTCCTTTTATTTACATATTATACAGATATTTAGAGATATTTACATTTTATTTACCCGCGTGCGTCTCTCTTCTCCAAGGTAGCGGAGAGATATGAAGGGATAAAAGGGGAAAAGAATAAAATGCACGTCGGTTTTAAATTCGCAGGCTACCTGCGCTGAAGGCGTGGAAAACGAGCACGTGACGGAAAGGCTTCCGTACCCGATGGGTCCAAATCACATGCCCAGCAAAGTAGCCTTAAACCTGGACACACAATGGAGACCATTTGACCCTTTAAATAATACTACAACCAGACACATACAGGTGCGCACATATACACAGATACACATTCTGTTTAAATTTCTTCACATCTGCAGACTAGAGTAAGCTGAGGGTATAGTGTTAAACCAGGAACTACATAAACAGTATATAGTATATATACAGAGGATATAGTGTTAAACCAGGTACTACATACAGAGTATATAGTATACATACAGAGTATATAGTTTGACCAAAAGATCGTGCTGATCTTTGATCTCCTGGTTCTTCATCTCCAGCGCCACTTTCAGACTCATAAAGTCCTCCTCTATGGGCTGGTATAACACACACACGAATCATCACTACAGCCAGTACAATGGAAAGGTGGGAATGTGTACTGAATGTGTACTGACGTTATAAGTGAAAGGTGGAGGTACTGGTGGATGTGTACTGACACTATAAGGGATCTCTACCTGCAGTGACAGTCTGAGCTTCTCAAGTTCTTCCTCCAGAGATTTCTTCTCCTGTTCACAGGCCATTTTCATATCTGCCAGAGCAAGTATCATTACTGCTGGATATAACACAGATTGTATATACTACATAATTACTACTGAATATATAAAATATAATATATATAGTACTATACATATATTAGTATCACTTTTATTGGAGCCTAAAGGCTAACATTCATTATTAGTTATGTTAGTATTATTGCATTTCCATAGTACTTACCCTTGAGGGACCTGTTATGCTCCTCCTCCTCCTGCTGTTTCTGCAGGAGCTCTGTCTCCTCCTGCTGCTTGTGTTTCAGCATCTCCTGAAGAACCTGCAGCTCCTTCTGCTTCTGCAACCTCAACTCCTTCAGCTGCTCCAACAAACTGTTCTCCAACTCCTCCTTCTCACACCGCAAACACTCCAATCGGGCCACAGGCCCCACTAGTGACACAGAACCACACACACACACACACACACACACACACAAAGAGAGAGATAAACATGTATAAATGTATAAGAATTTGTGGATAAAATTATTATGAGATTATTTATAATCAAACGACTACACTACACAACCACATCTTCCTTTTATTTACATATTATACAGATATTTAGAGAAATTTACATTTTATTTACCCGCGTGCGTCTCTCTTCTCCAAGGTAGCGGAGAGATATGAAAGGATAAAAGGGGAAAGAATAAAATGCACGTCGGTTTTAAATTCGCAGGCTACCTGCGCTGAAGGCGTGGAAAACGAGCACGTGACGGAAAGGCTTCCGTACCCGATGGGTCCAAATCACATGCCCAGCAAAGTAGCCTTAAACCTGGACACACAATGGAGAGCATTTGACCCTTTAAAATCATACTACAACCAGACTTCCAGGCCCAAGAGGTCACACAGCCATGCCCAGCAAAGTAGCTCTGGGCCTGGTCACACTTCACGCAGTTTGACCGTTTAAATAAAACTAGAAACAGACTTCCTGGCCCAAGAGGTCACAGTCATACCCAGCAAAGTACGTTTAAACCTGGAAACAAATCAGATCCTTTCTGTCATTCAAAGGAATGGGCCTGCAACTCACAACCACATCCCCAGTGAAGCGCACCGTCACCCAGCCACACTACCCCACCTTGCCCGTCCTGGAACAACCACACCTCCAGGGCACCACATGCCAATCTCTCATGCCCAGCAAACTGCAACCTCACGCAGCCAGGCCACACACTGTCTCCCCTTGTACCGTCCAAGGACGAACTCCTCCACAAACCTGGTGTTCACGCGCACACACGCAATTACAACGAATTGGTGGAGAACTTTGAAACAAACGTGCTGACTTTGAATACTCACATCTAGGCTGGGCCAGGTCCAAATGGCCTGCAGCTCGGTGCGCATTAACTGCTTGACTGTCCGTCACGAACGCCACCTGCCAAGCGTTCGTTCCGTCCCTGGCGGATTTTAAAAAATCGTAGCGTGAGAACGATGGGTCCGATCCGCGTGCCGCTTAAAGGCGATTACAGGGGAGATGCAAACCTTTCCAAAGAGCCATGAAAAGACTTTCTACTCCCAAGGAGACAAGAGATATTAGACCGCAATGACGTCTGACGCGCGCATTTTCTCCGCCGCGCACCACATTTAAAAAATCGTATCGTGAGAACGGTGGGTTCGATCCGCGTGCCGCTCGAAGGCGATTACAGGGGAGATGCAGCCCTTTCCAAAGAGCCATGAACAGACTTTCTACTCCCAATGAGACCAGAGATATTAACAGATAAAGCGTTACGCTCCAGTCGGATGAGCGAGAAACGCTTGTACAATTGCAACGAATTGGAGGAGAAAGTTTAAACAAACGCGCTGACTTTGAAGGCTCACATCTAGGCCGGGCCAGGTCCAAATGGCCTGCAACTCGGTCCGCATCACGTCCATGACTTTTCCTAACGAACGCCACCTGTCAAGCTTTCGGCCCGTCCCTGTCCGCATTAAAAAATCGTAGCGTGATAACGATGGTTCCGATCCGCGTGCCGCGCGAAGGCGATTACAGGGGAGATGCAGCCCTTTCCAAAGAGCCATGAACAGACTTTCTACTCCCAATGAGACAAGAGATATCAAGCCGCAAATACGTCCGGCGCGCGTCTATTCTCCGCCGCGCAACACATTTAAAAAAAATCGTAGCGTGAAAACCGTGGGTTCGATCCGCGTGCCGCTTAAAGGCGATTACAGGGGAGATGCAGCCCTTTCCAAAGAGACATGAAAAGACTTTCTACTCCCAAGGAGACAAGAGATATTAAGCCGCAATGACGTCCGACGCGCGCATTTTCTCCGACGCGCACCACGTTTAAAAAATCGTAGCGTGAGAACGGTGGGTCCGATCCGCGTGCCGCTTAAAGGCGATTACAGGGGAGATGCATCCCTTTCCAAAGAGCCATGAACAGACTTTCTACTCCCAAGGAGACCAGAGATATTAACAGATAAAGCGTTACGCTCCAGTCGGATGAGCGAGAAACGCTTGTAAAATTGCAACGAATTGGAGGAGAAAGTTTAAACAAACGCGCTGACTTTGAACGCTCACATCTAAGCCGGGCCAGGTCCAAATGGCCTGCAACTCGGCGCGCATCACCTCCATGACTGTCCCTAACGAACGCCACCTGCCACGCTTTCGGCCCGTCCCTGTCGGCATTAAAAAATCGTAGCGTGATAACGATGGTTCCGATCCGCGTGCCGCGCGAAGGCGATTACAGGGGAGATGCAGCCCTTTCCAAAGAGCCATGAACAGACTTTCTACTCCCAATGAGACAAGAGATATCAAGCCGCAAATACATCCGGCGCGCATCTATTCTCCGCCGCGCAACACATTTAAAAAAAATCGTAGCGTGAAAACCGTGGGTTCGATCCGCGTGCCGCTTAAAGGCGATTACAGGGGAGATGCAGCCCTTTCCAAAGAGCCATGAACAGACTTTCTACTCCCAAAGAGACAAGAGATATTACGCGCATTTTCTCCGACGCGCACCACGTTTAAAAAATCGTAGCGTGAGAACGGTGGGTCCGATCCGCGTGCCGCTTAAAGGCGATTACAGGGGAGATGCAAACCTTTCCAAAGAGCCATGAAAAGACTTTCTACTCCCAAGGAGAGAAGAGATATTAAGCCGAAATGACGTCCGACGCGCGCATTTCCTCCGCCGCGCACCACATTTAAAAAAATCATAGCGTGAAAACCGTGGGTTCGATCCGCGTGCCGCTCGAAGGCGATTACAGGGGAGATGCAGCCCTTTCCAAAGAGGCATGAACAGACTTCCTACTCCCAAGGAGCCCAAAGATATTAAGCCGCAAATACGTCCTACGCGCGTCTTTTCTACGCCGCGCACCACATTTAAAAAATCGTATCGTAAGAACGGTGGGTCCGATCCGCGTGCCGCTTAAAGGCGATTACAGGGCAGACGCAGCCCTTTCCAAAGAGCCATGAATAGACTTTCTACTCCCAAGGAGCCCAAAGATATTAAGCCGCAAATACGTCCTACGCGCGTCTTTTCTACGCCGCGCACCACATTTAAAAAATCGTAGCGTAAGAACGGTGGGTCCGATCCGCGTGCCTCTTAAAGGCGATTACAGGGGAGATGCAACCCTTTCCAAAGAGCCATGAAAAGACTTTCTACTCCCAAGGAGACAAGAGATATTAAGCCGCAATGACATCCGACACGCGCATTTTCTCCGCCGCGCACCACATTTAAAAAAATCATATCGTGAAAACCGTGGGTTCGATCCGCGTGCCGCTCGAAGGCGATTACAGCGGAGATGCAGCCCTTTCCAAAGAGCCATGAAAAGACTTTCTACTCCCAAGGAGACCAGAAATATTAACATATAAAGCGTTACGCTCCAGTCGGATGAACGAGAAACGCTTGTACAATTGCAACGAATTGGAGGAGAAAGTTTAAACAAACGCGCTGACTTTGAACGCTCACATCTAGGCCGGGCCAACTCCAAATGGCGTGCAACTCGGTGCGCATCACCTCCATGACTGTCCCTAACGAACGCCACCTGCCACGCTTTCGGCCTATCCCTGGCGGCATTAAAAAATCGTAGCGTGATAACGATGGTTCCGATGCGCGTGCCGCTCGAAGGCGATTACAGGGGAGATACAGCCCTTTCCAAAGAGCCATGAACAGACTTTCTACTCCCAAGGAGACAAGAGATATTACGCGCATTTTCTCCGACGCGCACCACGTTTAAAAAATCGTAGCGTGAGAACGGTGGGTCCGATCCGCGTGCCGCTTAAAGGCGATTACAGGGGAGACGCAACCCTTTCCAAAGAGCCATGAAAAGACTTTCTACTCTCAAGGAGACAAGAGATATTAAGCCGAAATGATGTCCGACACGCGCATTTTCTCCGCCGCGCACCACATTTAAAAAAATCATAGCGTGAAAACCGTGGGTTCGATCCGCGTGCCGCTCGAAGGCGATTACAGGGGAGATGCAGCCCTTTCCAAAGAGCCATGAACAGACTTTCTACACCCAATGAGACAAGAGATATTAAGCCGCAAATACGTTCGGCGCGCGTCTTTTCTCCGCCGCGCAACACATATAAAAAAAATCGTAGCGTGAAAAACGTGGGTTCGATCCGCGTGCCGCTCGAAGGCTATTACAGGGGAGATGCATCCCTTTCAAAAGAGCCATGAACAGACTTTCTACTCCCAAGGAGACCAGAGATATTAACAGATAAAGCGTTACGCTCCAGTCGGATGAGCGAGAAACGCTTGTACAATTGCAACGAATTGGAGGAGAAAGTTTAAACAAACGCGCTGACTTTGAAGGCTCACATCTAGGCCGGGCCAGGTCCAAATGGCCTGCAACTCGGTCCGCATCACGTCCATGACTTTTCCTAACGAACGCCACCTGCCAAGCTTTCGGCCCGTCCCTGTCGGCATTAAAAAATCGTAGCGTGATAACGATGGTTCCGATCCGCGTGCCGCGCGAAGGCGATTACAGGGGAGATGCAGCCCTTTCCAAAGAGCCATGAACAGACTTTCTACTCCCAAGGAGCCCAAAGATATTAAGCCGCAAATAATTCCTACGCGCGTCTTTTCTACGCCTCGCACCACATTTAAAAAATCGTAGCGTAAGAACGGTGGGTCCGATCCGCGTGCCGCTTAAAGGCGATTACAGGGGAGATGCAACCCTTTCCAAAGAACCATGAAAAGACTTTCTACTCCCAAGGAGACAAGAGATATTAAGCCGCAATGACGTCCGACGCGCGCATTTTCTCCGCCGCGCAACACATTTAAAAAAATCATAGCGTGAAAACCGTGGGTTCGATCCGCGTGCCGCTCGAAGGCGATTACAGGGGAGATGCAGCCCTTTCCAAAGAGCCATGAACAGACTTTCTACTCCCAATGAGACAAGAGATATCAAGCCGCAAATACGTCCGGCGCGCGTCTATTCTCCGCCGCGCAACACATTTAAAAAAAATCGTAGCGTGAAAACCGTGGGTTCGATCCGCGTGCCGCTTAAAGGCGATTACAGGGGAGATGCAGCCCTTTCCAAAGAGCCATGAAAAGACTTTCTACTCCCAAGGAGACAAGAGATATTAAGCCGAAATGACGTCCGACGCGCGCATTTCCTCCGCCGCGCACCACATTTAAAAAAATCATAGCGTGAAAACCGTGGGTTCGATCCGCGTGCCGCTCGAAGGCGATTACAGCGGAGATGCAGCCCTTTCCAAAGAGCCATGAAAAGACTTTCTACTCCCAATGAGACAAGAGATATCAAGCCGCAAATACGTCCGGCGCGCGTCTATTCTCCGCCGCGCAACACATTTAAAAAAAATCGTAGCGTGAAAACCGTGGGTTCGATCCGCATGCCGCTCGAAGGCGATTACAGGGGAGATGCATCCCTTTCCAAAGAGCCATGAACAGACTTTCTACTCCCAAGGAGCCCAAAGATATTAAGCCGCAAATACGTCCTACGCGCGTCTTTTCTACGCCGCGCACCACATTTAAAAAATCGTAGCGTAAGAACGGTGGGTCCGATCCGCGTGCCGCTTAAAGGCGATTACAGGGGAGATGCAACCCTTTCCAAAGAGCCATGAAAAGACTTTCTACTCCCAAGGAGACAAGAGATTTAAGCCGAAATGACGTCCGACGCGCGCATTTTCTCCGCCGCGCACCACATTTAAAAAAATCATAGCGTGAAAACCGTGGGTTCGATCCGCGTGCCGCTCGAAGTCGATTACAGGGGAGATGCAGCCCTTTCCAAAGAGCCATGAACAGACTTTCTACTCCCAAGGAGACAAGAGATATTAAGCCGCAATTATGTCCGACGCGCCCATTTTCTCCGCCGCGCACCACATTTAAAAAATCTTAGCGTGAGAACGGTGGGTCCGATCCGCGTGCCGCTTAAAGTCGATTACAGGGGAGATGCAGCCCTTTCAAAAGAGCCATGAACAGACTTCCTACTCTCAACGAGACAAGAGATATTAAGCCGCAATCACGTCCGACGCGCGGATTTATTGCTCCGCTCACCACATTTAAAAAATCGTAGCGTGAGAACGGTGGGTCCGATCCGCGTGCCGCTTAAAGGCGATTACAGGGGAGATGCAGCCCTTTCCAAAGAGCCATGAACAGACTTTCTACTCCCAAGGAGACAAGAGATATTAAGCCGCAATGACGTCCGACGCGCGCATTTTCTCCGCCGAGCACCACATTTAAAAAAATCATAGCGTGAAAACCGTGGGTTCCATCCGCGTGCCGCTCGAAGACGATTACAGGGGAGATGCAGCCCTTTCCAAAGAGCCATGAACAGACTTTCTACTCCCAATGAGACAAGAGATATTAAGCCGCAATGACGTCCGACGCGCGCATTTTCTCCGCCGCGCACCACATTTAAAAAAATCATAGCGTGAAAACCGTGGGTTCGATCCGCGTGCCGCTCGAAGGCGATTACAGGGGAGATGCAGCCCTTTCCAAAGAGCCATGAACAGACTTCCTACTCCCAAGGAGCCCAAAGATATTAAGCCGCAAATACGTCCTACGCGCGTCTTTTCTACGCCGCGCACCACATTTAAAAAATCGTATCGTAAGAACGGTGGGTCCGATCCGCATGCCGCTTAAAGGCGATTACAGGGGAGATGCAGCCCTTTCCAAAGAGCCATGAATAGAGTTTCTACTCCCAAGGAGCCCAAAGATATTAAGCCGCAAATACGTCCTACGCGCGTCTTTTCTACGCCGCGCACCACATTTAAAAAATCGTATCGTAAGAACGGTGGGTCCGATCCGCGTGCTGCTTAACGGCGATTACAGGGGAGATGCAGCCCTTTCCAAAGAGCCATGAACAGACTTTCTACTCCCAAGGAGACCAGAGATATTAACAGATAAAGCGTTACGCTCCAGTCGGATGAGCGAGAAACGCTTGTACAATTGCAACGAATTGGAGGAGAAAGTTTAAACAAACGCGCTGACTTTGAAGGCTCACATCTAGGCCGGGCCAGGTCCAAATGGCCTGCAACTCGGTCCGCATCACGTCCATGACTTTTCCTAACGAACGCCACCTGCCAAGCTTTCGGCCCGTCCCTGTCGGCATTAAAAAATCGTAGCGTGATAACGATGGTTCCGATCCGCGTGCCGCGCGAAGGCGATTACAGGGGAGATGCAGCCCTTTCCAAAGAGCCATGAACAGACTTTCTACTCGCAAGGAGACAAGAGATATTAAGCCGCAATGACGTCCGACGCGCGCATTTTCTCCGCCGAGCACCACATTTAAAAAAATCATAGCGTGAAAACCGTGGGTTCGATCCGCGTGCCGCTCGAAGGCGATTACAGGGGAGATGCAGCCCTTTCCAAAGAGCCATGAACAGACTTTCTACACCCAAGGAGACAAGAGATATTACGCCGCAAATACGTCCGGCGCGCGTCTTTTCTCCGCCGCGCAACACATTTAAAAAAAATCGTAGCCTGAAAACCGTGGGTTCGATCCGCGTGCCGCTCGAAGGCGATTACAGGGGAGATGCATCCCTTTCAAAAGAGCCATGAACAGACTTTCTACTCCCAAGGAGACCAGAAATATTAACATATAAAGCGTTACGCTCCAATCGGATGAGCGAGAAACGCTTGTACAATTGCAACGAATTGGAGGAGAAAGTTTAAACAAACGCGCTGAATTTGAACGCTCACATCTAGGCCGGGCCAGGTCCAAATGGCCTGCAACTCGGTGCGCATCACCTCCATGACTGTCCCTAACGAACGCCACCTGCCACGCTTTCGGCCGTCCCTAGAGGCATTAAAAAATCGTAGCGTGATAACGATGGTTCCGATCCGCGTGCCGCTCGAAGGCGATTACAGGGGAGATGCAGCCCTTTCCAAAGAGGCATGAACAGACTTCCTACTCCCAAGGAGCCCAAAGATATTAAGCCGCAAATAAGTCCTACGCGCGTCTTTTCTACGCCGCGCACCACATTTAAAAAATCGTAGCGTAAGAACGGTGGGTCCGATCCGCGTGCCGCTTAAAGGCGATTACAGGGGAGATGCAACCCTTTCCAATGAACCATGAAAAGACTTTCTACTCCCAAGGAGACAAGAGATATTAAGCCGCAATGACGTCCGACGCGCGCATTTTCTCCGCTGCGCAGCTCATTTAAAAAAATCATAGCGTGAAAACCGTGGGTTCGATCCGCGTGGCGCTCGAAGTCGATTACAGGGGAGATGCAGCCCTTTCCAAAGAGGCATGAACAGACTTCCTACTCCCAACGAGACAAGAGATATTAAGCCGCAATCACGTCCGACGCGCGCATTTTCTCCGCCGCGCACCACATTTAAAAAAATCATAGCGTGAAAACCGTGGGTTCGATCCGCGTGCCGCTCGAAGGCGATTACAGGGGAGATGCAGCCCTTTCCAAAGAGCCATGAACAGACTTCCTACTCCCAAGGAGCCCAAAGATATTAAGCCGCAAATACGTCCTACGCGCGTCTTTTCTACGCCGCGCACCACATTTAAAAAATCGTATCGTAAGAACGGTGGGTCCGATCCGCGTGCCGCTTAAAGGCGATTACAGGGGAGATGCAGCCCTTTCCAAAGAGCCATGAATAGACTTTCTACTCCCAAGGAGCCCAAAGATATTAAGCCGCAAATACGTCCTACGCGCGTCTTTTCTACGCCGCGCACCACATTTAAAAAATCGTATCGTAAGAACGGTGGGTCCGATCCGCGTGCTGCTTAAAGGCGATTACAGGAGAGATGCAGCCCTTTCCAAAGAGCCATGAACAGACTTTCTACTCCCAAGGAGACCAGAGATATTAACAGATAAAGAGTTAGGCTCCAGTCGGATGAGCGAGAAACGCTTGTACAATTGCAACGAATTGGAGGAGAAAGTTTAAACAAACGCGCTGACTTTGAACGCTCACATATAGGCCGGGCCAGGTCCAAATGGCCTGCAACTCGGCGCGAATCACCTCCATGACTGTCCCTAACGAACGCCACCTGCCACGCTTTCGGCCCGTCCCTGTCGGCATTAAAAAATCGTAGCGTGATAACGATGGTTCCGATCCGCGTGCCGCGCGAAGGAGATTACAGGGGAGATGCAGCCCTTTCCAAAGAGCCATGAACAGATTTTCTACTCCCAAGGAGACCAGAGATATTAACAGATAAAGCGTTACGCTCCAGTCGGATGAGCGAGAAACGCTTGTACAATTGCAACGAATTGGAGGAGAAAGTTTAAACAAACGCGCTGACTTTGAAGGCTCACATCTAGGCCGGGCCAGGTCCAAATGGCCTGCAACTCGGTCCGCATCACGTCCATGACTTTTCCTAACGAACGCCACCTGCCAAGCTTTCGGCCCGTCCCTGTCGGCATTAAAAAATCGTAGCGTGATAACGATGGTTCCGATCCGCGTGCCGCGCGAAGGCGATTACAGGGGAGATGCAGCCCTTTCCAAAGAGCCATGAACAGACTTTCTACTCCCAAGGAGACAAGAGATATTAAGCCGCAATGACGTCCGACGCGCGCATTTTCTCCGCCGAGCACCACATTTAAAAAAATCATAGCGTGAAAACCGTGGGTTCGATCCGCGTGCCGCTCGAAGGCGATTACAGGGGAGATGCAGCCCTTTCCAAAGAGCCATGAACAGACTTTCTACTCCCAATGAGACAAGAGACATTAAGCCGCAATGACGTCCGACGCGCGCATTTTCTCCGCCGCGCACCACATTTAAAAAAAATCATAGCGTGAAAACCGTGGGTTCGATCCGCGTGCCGCTCGAAGGCGATTACAGGGGAGATGCAGCCCTTTCCAAAGAGCCATGAACAGACTTTCTACACCCAAGGAGACAAGAGATATTACGCCGCAAATACGTCCGGCGCGCGTCTTTTCTCCGCCGCGCAACACATTTAAAAAAAATCGTAGCCTGAAAACCGTGGGTTCGATCCGCGTGCCGCTCGATGGCGATTACAGGGGAGATGCATCCCTTTCAAAAGAGCCATGAACAGACTTTCTACTCCCAAGGAGACCAGAAATATTAACATATAAAGCGTTACGCTCCAATCGGATGAGCGAGAAACGCTTGTACAATTGCAACGAATTGGAGGAGAAAGTTTAAACAAACGCGCTGAATTTGAACGCTCACATCTAGGCCGGGCCAGGTCCAAATGGCCTGCAACTCGGTGCGCATCACCTCCATGACTGTCCCTAACGAACGCCACCTGCCACGCTTTCGGCCCGTCCCTAGAGGCATTAAAAAATCGTAGCGTGATAACGATGGTTCCGATCCGCGTGCCGCTCGAAGGCGATTACAGGGGAGATGCATCCCTTTCCAAAGAGCCATGAACAGACTTTCTACTCCCAAGGAGCCCAAAGATAATAAGCCGCAAATACGTCCTACGCGCGTCTTTTCTACGCCGCGCACCACATTTAAAAAATCGTAGCGTAAGAACGGTGGGTCCGATCTGCGTGCCGCTTAAAGGCGATTACAGGGGAGATGCAACCCTTTCCAAAGAGCCATGAAAAGACTTTCTACTCCCAAGGAGACAAGAGATTTAAGCCGAAATGACGTCCGACGCGCGCATTTTCTCCGCCTCGCACCACATTTAAAAAAATCATAGCGTGAAAACCGTGGGTTCGATCCGCGTGCCGCTGGAAGGCGATTACAGGGGAGATGCATCCCTTTCAAAAGAGCCATGAACAGACTTTCTACTCCCAAGGAGACCAGAAATATTAACATATAAAGCGTTACGCTCCAATCGGATGAGCGAGAAACGCTTGTACAATTGCAACGAATTGGAGGAGAAAGTTTAAACAAACGCGCTGAATTTGAACGCTCACATCTAGGCCGGGCCAGGTCCAAATGGCCTGCTACTCGGTGCGCATCACCTCCATGACTGTCCCTAACGAACGCCACCTGCCACGCTTTCGGCCCGTCCCTAGAGGCATTAAAAAATCGTAGCGTGATAACGATGGTTCCGATCCGCGTGCCGCTCGAAGGCGATTACAGGGAAGATGCATCCCTTTCCAAAGAGCCATGAACAGACTTTCTACTCCCAAGGAGCCCAAAGATAATAAGCCGCAAATACGTCCTACGCGCGTCTTTTCTACGCCGGGCACCACATTTAAAAAATCGTAGCGTAAGAACGGTGGGTCCGATCCGCGTGCCGCTCAAAGTCGATTACAGGGGAGATGCAACCCTTTCCAAAGAGCCATGAAAAGACTTCCTACTCCCAACGAGACAAGAGATATTAAGCCGCAATCACGTCCGACGCGCGCATTTATTGCTCCGCTCACCACATTTAAAAAATCGTAGCGTGAGAACGGTGGGTCCGATCCGCGTGCCGCTTAAAGGCGATTACAGGGGAGATGCAGCCCTTTCCAAAGAGCCATGAACAGACTTTCTACTCCCAAGGAGACAAGAGATATTAAGCCGCAATGACGTCCGACGCGCGCATTTTCTCCGCCGAGCACCACATTTAAAAAAATCATAGCGTGAAAACCGTGGGTTCCATCCGAGTGCCGCTCGAAGACGATTACAGGGGAGATGCAGCCCTTTCCAAAGAGCCATGAACAGACTTTCTACTCCCAATGAGGCAAGAGATATTAAGCCGCAATGACGTCCGACGCGCGCATTTTCTCCGCCGCGCACCACATTTAAAAAAATCATAGCGTGAAAACCGTGGGTTCGATCCGCGTGCCGCTCGAAGGCGATTACAGGGGAGATGCAGCCCTTTCCAAAGAGGCATGAACAGACTTCCTACTCCCAAGGAGCCCAAAGATATTAAGCCGCAAATACGTCCTACGCGCGTCTTTTCTACGCCGCGCACCACATTTAAAAAATCGTATCGTAAGAACGGTGGGTCCGATCCGCGTGCCGCTTAAAGGCGATTACAGGGGAGATGCAGCCCTTTCCAAAGAGCCATGAATAGACTTTCTACTCCCAAGGACCCCAAAGATATTAAGCCGCAAATACGTCCTACGCGCGTGTTTTCTACGCCGCGCACCACATTTAAAAATTCGTATCGTAAGAACGGTGGGTCCGATCCGCGTGCTGCTTAAAGGCGATTACAGGGGAGATGCAGCCCTTTCCAAAGAGCCATGAACAGACTTTCTACTCCCAAGGAGACCAGAGATATTAACAGATAAAGCGTTAGGCTCCAGTCGGATGAGCGAGAAACGCTTGTACAATTGCAACGAATTGGAGGAGAAAGTTTAAACAAACGCGCTGACTTTGAACGCTCACATATAGGCCGGGCCAGGTCCAAATGGCCTGCAACTCGGCGCGAATCACCTCCATGACTGTCCCTAACGAACGCCACCTGCCAAGCTTTCGGCCCGTCCCTGTCGGCATTAAAAAATCGTAGCGTGATAACGATGGTTCCGATCCGCGTGCCGCGCGAAGGCGATTACAGGGGAGATGCAGCCCTTTCCAAAGAGCCATGAACAGACTTTCTACTCCCAAGGAGACCAGAAATATTAACATATAAAGCGTTACGCTCCAGTCGGATGAACGAGAAACGCTTGTACAATTGCAACGAATTGGAGGAGAAAGTTTAAACAAACGCGCTGACTTTGAACGCTCACATCTAGGCCGGGCCAACTCCAAATGGCGTGCAACTCGGTGCGCATCACCTCCATGACTGTCCCTAACGAACGACACTTGCCACGCTTTCGGCCCGTCCCTGGCGGCATTAAAAAATCGTAGCGTGATAACGATGGTTCCGATGCGCGTGCCGCTCGAAGGCGATTACAGGGGAGATACAGCCCTTTCCAAAGAGCCATGAACAGACTTTCTACTCCCAAGGAGACAAGAGATATTACGCGCATTTTCTCCGATGCGCACCACGTTTAAAAAATCGTAGCGTGAGAACGGTGGGTCCGATCCGCGTGCCGCTTAAAGGCGATTACAGGGGAGATGCATCCCTTTCCAAAGCGCCATGAACAGACTTTCTACTCCCAAGGAGACCAGAGATATTAACAGATAAAGCGTTACGCTCCAGTCGGATGAGCGAGAAACGCTTGTACAATTGCAACGAATTGGAGGAGAAAGTTTAAACAAACGCGCTGACTTTGAAGGCTCACATCTAGGCCGGGCCAGGTCCAAATGGCCTGCAACTCGGTCCGCATCACGTCCATGACTTTTCCTAACGAACGCCACCTGCCAAGCTTTCGGCCCGTCCCTGTCGGCATTTAAAAATCGTAGCGTGATAACGATGGTTGCGATCCGCGTGTCGCGCGAAGGCGATTACAGGGGAGATGCAGCCCTTTCCAAAGAGCCATGAACAGACTTTCTACTCCCAAGGAGCCCAAAGATATTAAGCCGCAAATACGTCCTACGCGCGTCTTTTCTACGCCGCGCACCACATTTAAAAAATCGTAGCGTAAGAACGGTGGGTTCGATCCGCGTGCCGCTTAAAGGCGATTACAAGGGAGATGCAGCCCTTTCCAAAGAGCCATGAACAGACTTTCCACTCCCAATGAGACAAGAGATATCAAGCCGCAAATACGTCCGGCGCGCGTCTATTCTCCGCCGCGCAACACATTTAAAAAAAATCCTAGCGTGAAAACCGTGGGTTCGATCCGCGTGCCACTCGAAGGCGATTACAGGGGAGATGCAGCCCTTTCCAAAGAGCCATGAACAGACTTTCTACTCCCAAGGAGACAAGAGATATTAAGCCGAAATTACGTCCGACGCGCGCATTTCCTCCGCCGCGCACCAAATTTAAAAAAATCATAGCGTGAAAACCGTGGGTTCGATCCGCGTGCCGCTCGAAGGCGATTACAGGGGAGATGCAGCCCTTTCCAAAGAGCCATGAACAGACTTTCTACACCCAATGAGACAAGAGATATTAAGCCGCAAATAAGTCCTACGCGCGTCTTTTCTACGCCGCGCACCACATTTAAAAAATCGTAGCGTAAGAACGGTGGGTCCGATCCGCGTGCCGCTTAAAGGCGATTACAGGGGAGATGCAACCCTTTCCAAAGAACCATGAAAAGACTTTCTACTCCCAAGGAGACAAGAGATATTAAGCCGCAATGACGTCCGACGCGCGCATTTTCTCCGCCGCGCAGCTCATTTAAAAAAATCATAGCGTGAAAACCGTGGGTTCGATCCGCGTGCCGCTCGAAGGCGATTACAGGGGAGATGCAGCCCTTTCCAACGAGGCATGAACAGACTTCCTACTCCCAAGGAGCCCAAAGATATTAAGCCGCAAATACGTCCTACGCGCGTCTTTTCTACGCCGCGCACCACATTTAAAAAATCGTAGCGTAAGAACGGTGGGTCCGATCCGCGTGCCGCTTAAAGGCGATTACAGGGGAGATGCAAACCTTTCCAAAGAGCCATGAAAAGACTTTCTACTCTCAAGGAGACAAGAGATATTAAGCCGCAATGACGTCCGACGCGCGCATTTTCTCCGACGCGCAACACATTTAAAAAAATCATAGCGTGAAAACCGTGGGTTCGATCCGCGTGCCGCTCGAAGGCGATTACAGGGGAGATGCAGCCCTTTCCAAAGAGCCCTGAACAGACTTTCTACTCCCAATGAGACAAGAGATATCAAGCCGCAAATACGTCCGGCGCGCGTCTATTCTCCGCCGCGCAACACATTTAAAAAAAATCGTAGCGTGAAAACCGTGGGTTCGATCCGCGTGCCGCTTAAAGGCGATTACAGGGGAGATGCAGCCCTTTCCAAAGAGCCATGAAAAGACTTTCTACTCCCAAGGAGGCAAGAGATATTAAGCCGAAATGACCTCCGACGCGCGCATTTCCTCCGCCGCGCACCACATTTAAAAAAATCATAGCGTGAAAACCGTGGGTTCGATCCGCGTGCCGCTCGAAGGCGATTACAGGGGAGATGCAGCCCTTTCCAAAGAGGCATGAACAGACTTCCTACTCCCAAGGAGCCCAAAGATATTAAGCCGCAAATACGTCCTACGCGCGTCTTTTCTACGCCGCGCACCACATTTAAAAAATCGTATCGTAAGAACGGTGGGTCCAATCCGCGTGCCGCTTAAAGGCGATTACAAGGGAGATGCAACCCTTTCCAAAGAGCCATGAACAGACTTTCTACTCCCAAGGAGACAAGAGATATTAAGCCGCAATTATGTCCGACGCGCGCATTTTCTCCGACGCGCACCACGTTTAAAAAATCGTAGCGTGAGAACGGTGGGTCCGATCCGCGTGCCGCTTAAAGGCGATTACAGGGGAGATGCATCCCTTTCCAACGAGCCATGAACAGACTTTCTACTCCCAAGGAGACCAGAGATATTAACAGATAAAGCGTTACGCTCCAGTCGGATGAGCGAGAAACGCTTGTACAATTGCAACGAATTGGAGCAGAAAGTTTAAACAAACGCGCTGACTTTGAACGCTCACATCTAGGCCGGGCCAAGTCCAAATGGCCTGCAACTCGGTCCGCATCACGTCCATGACTGTCCCTAACGAACGCCACCTGCCAAGCTTTCGGCCCGTCCCTGTCGGCATTAAAAAATCGTAGCGTGATAACGATGGTTCCGATCCGCGTGCCGCGCGAAGGCGATTACAGGGGAGATGCAGCACTTTCCAAAGAGCCATGAAAAGACTTTCTACTCCCAAGGAGACAAGAGATATTAAGCCGAAATTACGTCCGACGCGCGCATTTCCTCCGCCGCGCACCACATTTAAAAAAATCATAGCGTGAAAATCGTGGGTTCGATCCGCGTGCCGCTCGAAGGCGATTACAGGGGAGATGCAGCCCTTTCCAAAGAGCCATGAAAAGACTTTCTACTCCCAAGGAGACAAGAGATATTAAGCCGCAATGACGTCCGGCGCGCGCATTTTCTCCGCCGCGCACCACATTTAAAAAATCGTATCGTGAGAACGGTGGGTCCGATCCGCGTGCCGCTTAAAGGCGATTACAGGGGAGACGCAGCCCTTTCCAAAGAGCCATGAACAGACTTTCTACTCCCAAGGAGACAAGAGATATTAAGCCGCAATGACGTCCGACGCGCGCATTTTCTCCGCCGCGCACCACATTTAAAAAAATCATAGCGTGAAAACCGTGGGTTCGATCCGCGTGCCGCTCGAAGGCGATTACAGCGGAGATGCAGCCCTTTCGAAAGAGCCATGAAAAGACTTTCTACTCCCAAGGAGACAAGAGATATTAAGCCGAAATTACGTCCGACGCGCGCATTTCCTCCGCCGCGCACCACATTTAAAAAAATCATAGCGTGAAAACCGTGGGTTCGATCCGCGTGCCGCTCGAAGGCGATTACAGGGGAGATGCAGCCCTTTCCAAAGAGCCATGAACAGACTTTCTACTCCCAAGGAGACCAGAAATATTAACATATAAAGCGTTATGCTCCAGTCGGATGAACGAGAAACGCTTGTACAATTGCAACGAATTGGAGGAGAAAGTTTAAACAAACGCGCTGACTTTGAACGCTCACATCTAGGCCGGGCCAACTCCAAATGGCGTGCAACTCGGTGCGCATCACCTCCATGACTGTCCCTAACGAACGACACTTGCCACGCTTTCGGCCTATCCCTGGCGGCATTAAAAAATCGTAGCGTGATAACGATGGTTCCGATGCGCGTGCCGCTCGAAGGCGATTACAGGGGAGATACAGCCCTTTCCAAAGAGCCATGAACAGACTTTCTACTCCCAAGGAGACCAGAAATATTAACATATAAAGCGTTATGCTCCAGTCGGATGAACGAGAAACGCTTGTACAATTGCAACGAATTGGAGGAGAAAGTTTAAACAAACGCGCTGACTTTGAACGCTCACATCTAGGCCGGGCCAACTCCAAATGGCGTGCAACTCGGTGCGCATCACCTCCATGACTGTCCCTAACGAACGACACTTGCCACGCTTTCGGCCTATCCCTGGCGGCATTAAAAAATCGTAGCGTGATAACGATGGTTCCGATGCGCGTGCCGCTCGAAGGCGATTACAGGGGAGATACAGCCCTTTCCAAAGAGCCATGAACAGACTTTCTACTCCCAAGGAGACAAGAGATATTACGCGCATTTTCTCCGATGCGCACCACGTTTAAAAAATCGTAGCGTGAGAACGGTGGGTCCGATCCGCGTGCCGCTTAAAGGCGATTACAGGGGAGATGCATCCCTTTCCAAAGCGCCATGAACAGACTTTCTACTCCCAAGGAGACCAGAGATATTAACAGATAAAGCGTTACGCTCCAGTCGGATGAGCGAGAAACGCTTGTACAATTGCAACGAATTGGAGGAGAAAGTTTAAACAAACGCGCTGACTTTGAAGGCTCACATCTAGGCCGGGCCAGGTCCAAATGGCCTGCAACTCGGTCCGCATCACGTCCATGACTTTTCCTAACGAGCGCCACCTGCCAAGCTTTCGGCCCGTCCCTGTCGGCATTTAAAAATCGTAGCGTGATAACGATGGTTGCGATCCGCGTGTCGCGCGAAGGCGATTACAGGGGAGATGCAGCCCTTTCCAAAGAGCCATGAACAGACTTTCTACTCCCAAGGAGCCCAAAGATATTAAGCCGCAAATAAGTCCTACGCGCGTCTTTTCTACGCCGCGCACCACATTTAAAAAATCGTAGCGTAAGAACGGTGGGTCCGATCCGCGTGCCGCTTAAAGGCGATTACAGGGGAGATGCAACCCTTTCCAAAGAACCATGAAAAGACTTTCTACTCCCAAGGAGACAAGAGATATTAAGCCGCAATGACGTCCGACGCGCGCATTTTCTCCGCCGCGCAGCTCATTTAAAAAAATCATAGCGTGAAAACCGTGGGTTCGATCCGCGTGCCGCTCGAAGGCGATTACAGGGGAGATGCAGCCCTTTCCAAAGAGGCATGAACAGACTTCCTACTCCCAAAGAGCCCAAAGATATTAAACCGCAAATACGTCCTACGCGCGTCTTTTCTACGCCGCGCACCACATTTAAAAAATCGTATCGTAAGAACGGTGGGTCCAATCCGCGTGCCGCTTAAAGGCGATTACAAGGGAGATGCAAACCTTTCCAAAGAGCCATGAACAGACTTTCTACTCCCAAGGAGACAAGAGATATTAAGCCACAATGACGTCCGACGCGCGCATTTTCTCCGACACGCACCACGTTTAAAAAATCGTAGCGTGAGAACGGTGGGTCCGATCCGCGTGCCGCTTAAAGGCGATTACAGGGGAGATGCAACCCTTTCCAAAGAGCCATGAACAGACTTTCTAGTCCCAAGGAGCCCAAAGATATTAAGTCGCAAATACGTCCTACGCGCGTCTTTTCTACGCCGCGCACCACATTTTAAAAATCGTATCGTAAGAACGGTGGGTCCGATCCGCGTGCCGCTTAAAGGCGATTACAGGGGAGATGCAGCCCTTTCCAAAGAGCCAGGAATAGACTTTCTACTCCCAAGGAGACCAGAGATACTAACAGATAAAGCGTTACGCTCCAGTCGGATGAGCGAGAAACGCTTGTACAATTGCAACGAATTGGAGGAGAAAGTTTAAACAAACGCGCTGACTTTGAACGCTCACATCTAGGCCGGGCCAGGTCCAAATGGCCTGCAACTCGGCGCGCATCACCTCCATGACTGTCCCTAACGAACGCCACCTGCCACGCTTTCGGCCCGTCCCTGTCGGCATTAAAAAATCGTAGCGTGATAACGATGGTTCCGATCCGCGTGCCGCTTAAAGGCGATTACAGGGGAGATGCAGCCCTTTCCAAAGAGCCATGAATAGACTTTCTACTCCCAAGGAGACCAGAGATATTAACAGATAAAGCGTTACGCTCCAGTCGGATGAGCGAGAAACGCTTGTACAATTGCAACGAATTGGAGGAGAAAGTTTAAACAAACGCGCTGACTTTGAACGCTCACATCTAGGTCTGGCCAAGTCCAAATGGCCTGCAACTCGGTGCGCATCACCTCCATGACTGTCCCTAACGAACGTCACCTGCCACGCTTTCGGCCCGTCCCTGGCGGCTTTAAAAAATCGTAGCGTGATAACCGTGGGTCCAATCCGCTTGAAGCTCGAAGGCGATTAGAGGGGAGATGCAGCCCTTTCCAAAGAGCCATGAACAGACTTCCTACTCCCAAGGAGACAAGAGATATTAAGCCACAAATACGTCCGGAGCACGTCTTTTCTCCGCAGCTCACCACATTTAAAAAAATCGTAGCGTGAAAACCGTGGGTTCGATATAGTATACATACAGAGTATATAGTTTGACCAAAAGATCGTGCTGATGTTTGATCTCCTGGTTCTTCATCTCCAGCGCCACTTTCAGACTCATAATGTCCTCCTCTATGGGCTGGTATAACCCACACACACGAATCATCACTACAGCCAGTACAATGGAAAGGTGGGAATGTGTACTGAATGTGTACTGACGTTATAAGTGAAAGGTGGAGGTACTGGTGGATGTGTACTGACACTAGAAGGGATCTCTACCTGCAGTGACAGTCTGAGCTTCTCAAGTTCTTCCTCCAGAGATTTCTTCTCCTGTTCACAGGCCATTTTCATATCTGCCAGAGCAAGTATCATTACTCCTGGACATAACACAGATTGTATATACTACATAATTACTACTGAATATATAAAATATAATATATATAGTACTATACATATATTAGTATCACTTTTATTGGAGCCTAAAGGCTAACATTCATTATTAGTTATGTTAGTATTATTGCATTTCCATAGTACTTACTCTTGATGGACCTGTTATGCTCCTCCTCCTCCTGCTGTTTCTGCAGGAGCTCTGTCTCCTCCTGCTGCTTGTGTTTCAGCATCTCCTGAAGAACCTGCAGCTCCTTCTGCTTCTGCAACCTCACATCCTTCAGCTGCTCCAACAAACTGTTCTCCAACTCCTCCTTCTCACACCGCAAACACTCCAATCGGGCCACAGGCACCACTAGTGACACAGAACCACACACACACACAGACACACACACACACACACACACACACACACACACACACACACACAGAGAGAGAGATAAACATGTATAAATGTATAAGAATTTGTGGATAAAATTATTATGAGATTATTTATAATGAAACGACTACACTACACAACCACTTCTTCCTTTTATTTACATATTATACAGATATTTACAGATATTTACATTTTATTTACCCGCGTGCGTCTCTCTTCTCCAAGGTAGCGGAGAGATATGAAAGGATAAAAGGGGAAAAGAATAAAATGCACGTCGGTTTTAAATTCGCAGGCTACCTGCGCTGAAGGCGTGGAAAACGAGCACGTGACGGAAAGGCTTCCGTACCCGATGGGTCCAAATCACATGCCCAGCAAAGTAGCCTTAAACCTGCACACACAATGGAGACCATTTGACCCTTTAAAATCATACTACAACCAGACTTCCAGGCCCAAGAGGTCACACAGTCATGCCCAGCAAAGTAGCTCTGGGCCTGGGCACACTTCACGCAGTTTGACCCTTTAAATAATACTACAACCAGACTTCCAGGCACAAGAGGTCACACAATCATGCACAGCAAAGTAGCTCTGGGCCTGGGCACACTTCATTCACTTTGTACCTTTAAATCATACTACTACTACTACTACCAGACTTCCAGGCCCAAGAGGTCACACAGTCATGCACAGCAAAGTAGCTCTGGGCCTGGGCACACTTCAATCACTTTGTGCCTTTAAATCATACTACTACTACCAGAATTCCAGGGCCAAGAGGTCACACAGTCATGCACAGCAAAGTAGCTCTGGACCTGGGCACACTTCACGCAGTTTGACCATTTAAATAAAACTAGAAACAGACTTCCTGGCCCAAGAGGTCACACAGTCATGCCCATCAAAGTAGCTCTGGGCCTGGGCACACTTCACGCAGTTTGACCCTTTAAATAATACTACAACCAGACACATACAGGTGCGCACATATACACATTCTTTTTAATTTCTTCACATCTGCAGACTAGAGTAAGCTGAGGGTATAGTGTTAAACCAGGTACAACATAAACAGTATATAGTATATATACAGAGGATATAATGTTAAACCAGGTACTACATACAGAGTATATAGTTTGACCAAAAGTTCGTGCTGATCTTTGATCTCCTGGTTCTTTATCTCCAGCGCTACTTTCAGACTCATAATGTCCTCCTCTATGGGCTGGTATAAAACACACACGAATCATCACTACAGCCAGTACAATGGAAAGGTGGGAATGTGTACTGAATGTGTACTGACGTTATAAGCGAAAGGTGGAGGTACTGGTGGATGTGTACTGACACTAGAAGGGATCTCTACCTGCAGTGACAGTCTGAGCTTCTCAAGTTCTTCCTCCAGAGATTTCTTCTCCTGTTCACAGGCCATTTTCATATCTGCCAGAGCAAGTATCATTACTGCTGGACATAACACAGATTGTATATACTACATAATTACTACTGAATATATAAAATATAATATATATAGTACTATACATATATTAGTATCACTTTTATTGGAGCCTAAAGGCTAATATTCATTATTAGTTATGTTAGTATTATTGCATTTCCATAGTACTTACTCTTGATGGACCTGTTATGCTCCTCCTCCTCCTGCTGTTTCTGCAGGAGCTCTGTCTCCTTCTGCTGCTTGTGTTTCAGCATCTCCTGAAGAACCTGCAGCTCCTTCTGCTTCTGCAACCTCACATCCTTCAGCTGCTCCAACAAACTGTTCTCCAACTCCTCCTTCTCACACCGCAAACACTCCAATCGGGCCACAGGCACCACTAGTGACACAGAACCACACACACACACAGACACACACACACACACACACACACACACACACACACACACAGAGAGAGAGATAAACATGTATAAATGTATAAGAATTTGTGGATAAAATTATTATGAGATTATTTATAATCAAACGACTACACTACACAACCACTTCTTCCTTTTATTTACATATTATACAGATATTTACAGATATTTACATTTTATTTACCCGCGTGCGTCTCTCTTCTCCAAGGTAGCGGAGAGATATGAAAGGATAAAAGGGGAAAAGAATAAAATGCACGTCGGTTTTAAATTCGCAGGCTACCTGCGCTGAAGGCGTGGAAAACGAGCACGTGACGGAAAGGCTTCCGTACCCGATGGGTCCAAATCACATGCCCAGCAAAGTAGCCTTAAACCTGCACACACAATGGAGACCATTTGACCCTTTAAAATCATACTACAACCAGACTTCCAGGCCCAAGAGGTCACACAGTCATGCCCAGCAAAGTAGCTCTGGGCCTGGGCACACTTCACGCAGTTTGACCCTTTAAATAATACTACAACCAGACTTCCAGGCACAAGAGGTCACACAATCATGCACAGCAAAGTAGCTCTGGGCCTGGGCACACTTCATTCACTTTGTACCTTTAAATCATACTACTACTACTAGCAGACTTCCAGGCCCAAGAGGTCAAACACAGTCATGCACAGCAAAGTAGCTCTGGGCCTGGGCACACTTCAATCACTTTGTGCCTTTAAATCATACTACTACTACCAGACTTCCAGGGCCAAGAGGTCACACAGTCATGCACAGCAAAGTAGCTCTGGGCCTGGGCACACTTCACGCAGTTTGACCATTTAAATAAAACTAGAAACAGACTTCCTGGCCCAAGAGGTCACACAGTCATGCCCATCAAAGTAGCTCTGGGCCTGGGCACACTTCACGCAGTTTGACCCTTTAAATAATACTACAACCAGACACATACAGGTGCGCACATATACACATTCTTTTTAATTTCTTCACATCTGCAGACTAGAGTAAGCTGAGGGTATAGTGTTAAACCAGGTACTACATAAACAGTATATAGTATATATACAGAGGATATAATGTTAAACCAGGTACAACATACAGAGTATATAGTTTGACCAAAAGTTCGTACTGATCTTTGATCTCCTGGTTCTTCATCTCCAGCGCTACTTTCAGACTCATAATGTCCTCCTCTATGGGCTGGTATAAAACACACACGAATCATCACTACAGCCAGTACAATGGAAAGGTGGGAATGTGTACTGAATGTGTACTGACGTTATAAGTGAAAGGTGGAGGTACTGGTGGATGTGTACTGACACTATAAGGTATCTCTACCTGCAGTGACAGTCTGAGCTTCTCAAGTTCTTCCTCCAGAGATTTCTTCTCCTGTTCACAGGCCATTTTCATATCTGCCAGAGCAAGTATCATTACTGCTGGACATAACACAGATTGTATATAGTACATAATTACTACTGAATATATAAAATATAATATATATAGTACTATACATATATTAGTATCACTTTTATTGGAGCCTAAAGGCTAACATTCATTATTAGTTATGTTAGTATTATTGCATTTCCATAGTACTTACTCTTGATGGACCTGTTATGCTCCTCCTCCTCCTGCTGTTTCTGCAGGAGCTCTGTCTCCTTCTGCTGCTTGTGTTTCAGCATCTCCTGAAGAACCTGCAGCTCCTTCTGCTTCTGCAACCTCACATCCTTCAGCTGCTCCAACAAACTGTTCTCCAACTCCTCCTTCTCACACCGCAAACACTCCAATCGGGCCACAGGCACCACTAGTGACACAGAACCACACACACACACAGACACACACACACACACACACACACACACACAGAGAGAGAGAGAGATAAACATGTATAAATGTATAAGAATTTGTGGATAAAATTATTATGAGATTATTTATAATCAAACGACTACACTACACAACCACTTCTTCCTTTTATTTACATATTATACAGATATTTACAGATATTTACATTTTATTTACCCGCGTGCGTCTCTCTTCTCCAAGGTAGCGGAGAGATATGAAAGGATAAAAGGGGAAAAGAATAAAATGCACGTCGGTTTTAAATTCGCAGGCTACCTGCGCTGAAGGCGTGGAAAACGAGCACGTGACGGAAAGGCTTCCGTACCCGATGGGTCCAAATCACATGCCCAGCAAAGTAGCCTTAAACCTGCACACACAATGGAGACCATTTGACCCTTTAAAATCATACTACAACCAGACTTCCAGGCCCAAGAGGTCACACAGTCATGCCCAGCAAAGTAGCTCTGGGCCTGGGCACACTTCACGCAGTTTGACCCTTTAAATAATACTACAACCAGACTTCCAGGCCCAAGAGGTCACACAGTCATGCACAGCAAAGTAGCTCTGGGCCTGGGCACACTTCATTCACTTTGTACCTTTAAATCATACTACTACTACTAGCAGACTTCCAGGCCCAAGAGGTCAAACACAGTCATGCACAGCAAAGTAGCTCTGGGCCTGGGCACACTTCAATCACTTTGTGCCTTTAAATCATACTACTACTACCAGACTTCCAGGGCCAAGAGGTCACACAGTCATGCACAGCAAAGTAGCTCTGGGCCTGGGCACACTTCACGCAGTTTGACCATTTAAATAAAACTAGAAACAGACTTCCTGGCCCAAGAGGTCACACAGTCATGCCCATCAAAGTAGCTCTGGGCCTGGGCACACTTCACGCAGTTTGACCCTTTAAATAATACTACAACCAGACACATACAGGTGCGCACATATACACATTCTTTTTAATTTCTTCACATCTGCAGACTAGAGTAAGCTGAGGGTATAGTGTTAAACCAGGTACTACATAAACAGTATATAGTATATATACAGAGGATATAATGTTAAACCAGGTACTACATACAGAGTATATAGTTTGACCAAAAGTTCGTGCTGATCTTTGATCTCCTGGTTCTTCATCTCCAGCGCTACTTTCAGACTCATAATGTCCTCCTCTATGGGCTGGTATAAAACACACACGAATCATTACTACAGCCAGTACAATGGAAAGGTGGGAATGTGTACTGAATGTGTACTGACGTTATAAGTGAAAGGTGGAGGTACTGGTGGATGTGTACTGACACTATAAGGGATCTCTACCTGCAGTGACAGTCTGAGCTTCTCAAGTTCTTCCTCCAGAGATTTCTTCTCCTGTTCACAGGCCATTTTCATATCTGCCAGAGCAAGTATCATTACTGCTGGACATAACACAGATTGTATATACTACATAATTACTACTGAATATATAAAATATAATATATATAGTACTATACATATATTAGTATCACTTTTATTGGAGCCTAAAGGCTAACATTCATTATTAGTTATGTTAGTATTATTGCATTTCCATAGTACTTACTCTTGATGGACCTGTTATGCTCCTCCTCCTCCTGCTGTTTCTGCAGGAGCTCTGTCTCCTCCTGCTGCTTGTGTTTCAGCATCTCCTAAAGAACCTGCAGCTCCTTCTGCTTCTGCAACCTCAACTCCTTCAGCTGCTCCAACAAACTGTTCTCCAACTCCTCCTTCTCACACCGCAAACACTCCAATCGGGCCACAGGCCCCACTAGTGACACACACACACACACACACACACACACACACACACACACAAAGAGAGAGATAAACATGTATAAATGTATAAGAATTTGTGGATAAAATTATTATGAGATTATTTATAATCAAACGACTACACTACACAACCACTTCTTCCTTTTGTTTACATATTATACAGATATTTACAGATATTTACATTTTATTTACCCGCGTGCGTCTCTCTTCTCCAAGGTAGCGGAGAGATATGAAGGGATAAAAGGGGAAAAGAATAAAATGCACGTCGGTTTTAAATTCGCAGGCTACCTGCGCTGAAGGCGTGGAAAACGAGCACGTGACGGAAAGGCTTTCGTACCCGATGGGTCCAAATCACATGCCCAGCAAAGTAGCCTTAAACCTGGACACACAATGGAGACCATTTGACCCTTTAAAATCATACTACAACCAGACTTCCAGGCCCAAGAGGTCACACAGTCATGCCCAGCAAAGTAGCTCTGGGCCTGGGCACACTTCACGCAGATTGACCGTTTAAATAAAACTAGAAACAGACTTCCTGGCCCAAGAGGTCACACAGTCATGCCCAGCAAGGTTGCTTTAAACGTGGGCACACTTCAGACCGTTTCACTCTTTAAATCATTCAAAGCACCACATTTCAAGGCCCAAGAGGTCACAGAATCATGCCCATCAAAGTAGCTCTGGGCCTGGGCACACTTCACGCAGTTTGACCCTTTAAATAATACTACAACCAGACACATACAGTTGCGCACATATACACAGATACACATTCTGTTTAAATTTCTTCACATCTGCAGACTAGAGTAAGCTGAGGGTATAGTGTTAAACTAGGAACTACATAAACAGTATATAGTATATATACAGAGGATATAATGTTAAACCAGGTACTACATACAGACTATATAGTTTGACCAAAAGATCGTGCTGATCTTTGATCTCCTGGTTCTTCATCTCCAGCGCCACTTTCAGACTCATAATGTCCTCCTCTATGCGCTGGTATAACACACACACACGAATCATCACTACAGCCAGTACAATGGAAAGGTGGGAATGTGTACTGAATGTGTACTGACGTTATAAGTGAAAGGTGGAGGTACTGGTGGATGTGTACTGACACTATAAGGGATCTCTACCTGCAGTGACAGTCTGAGCTTCTCAAGTTCTTCCTTCAGAGATTTCTTCTCGTGTTCACAGGCCATTTTCATATCTGCCAGAGCAAGTATCATTACTCCTGGATATAACACAGATTGCATATACTACATAATTACTACTGAATATATAAAATATAATATATATAGTACTATACATATATTAGTATCACTTTTATTGGAGCCTAAAGGCTAGCATTCATTATTAGTTATGTTAGTATTATTGCATTTCCATAGTACTTACTCTTGATGGACCTGTTATGCTCCTCCTCCTCCTGCTGTTTCTGCAGGAGCTCTGTCTCCTTCTGCTGCTTGTGTTTCAGCATCTCCTGAAGAACCTGCAGCTCCTTCTGCTTCTGCAACCTCACATCCTTCAGCTGCTCCAACAAACTGTTCTCCAACTCCTCCTTCTCACACCGCAAACACTCCAATCGGGCCACAGGCACCACTAGTGACACAGAACCACACACACACACAGACACACACACACACACACACACACACACACAGAGAGAGAGAGAGATAAACATGTATAAATGTATAAGAATTTGTGGATAAAATTATTATGAGATTATTTATAATCAAACGACTACACTACACAACCACTTCTTCCTTTTATTTACATATTATACAGATATTTACAGATATTTACATTTTATTTACCCGCGTGCGTCTCTCTTCTCCAAGGTAGCGGAGAGATATGAAAGGATAAAAGGGGAAAAGAATAAAATGCACGTCGGTTTTAAATTCGCAGGCTACCTGCGCTGAAGGCGTGGAAAACGAGCACGTGACGGAAAGGCTTCCGTACCCGATGGGTCCAAATCACATGCCCAGCAAAGTAGCCTTAAACCTGCACACACAATGGAGACCATTTGACCCTTTAAAATCATACTACAACCAGACTTCCAGGCCCAAGAGGTCACACAGTCATGCCCAGCAAAGTAGCTCTGGGCCTGGGCACACTTCACGCAGTTTGACCCTTTAAATAATACTACAACCAGACTTCCAGGCCCAAGAGGTCACACAGTCATGCACAGCAAAGTAGCTCTGGGCCTGGGCACACTTCATTCACTTTGTACCTTTAAATCATACTACTACTACTAGCAGACTTCCAGGCCCAAGAGGTCAAACACAGTCATGCACAGCAAAGTAGCTCTGGGCCTGGGCACACTTCAATCACTTTGTGCCTTTAAATCATACTACTACTACCAGACTTCCAGGGCCAAGAGGTCACACAGTCATGCACAGCAAAGTAGCTCTGGGCCTGGGCACACTTCACGCAGTTTGACCATTTAAATAAAACTAGAAACAGACTTCCTGGCCCAAGAGGTCACACAGTCATGCCCATCAAAGTAGCTCTGGGCCTGGGCACACTTCACGCAGTTTGACCCTTTAAATAATACTACAACCAGACACATACAGGTGCGCACATATACACATTCTTTTTAATTTCTTCACATCTGCAGACTAGAGTAAGCTGAGGGTATAGTGTTAAACCAGGTACTACATAAACAGTATATAGTATATATACAGAGGATATAATGTTAAACCAGGTACTACATACAGAGTATATAGTTTGACCAAAAGTTCGTGCTGATCTTTGATCTCCTGGTTCTTCATCTCCAGCGCTACTTTCAGACTCATAATGTCCTCCTCTATGGGCTGGTATAAAACACACACGAATCATTACTACAGCCAGTACAATGGAAAGGTGGGAATGTGTACTGAATGTGTACTGACGTTATAAGTGAAAGGTGGAGGTACTGGTGGATGTGTACTGACACTATAAGGGATCTCTACCTGCAGTGACAGTCTGAGCTTCTCAAGTTCTTCCTCCAGAGATTTCTTCTCCTGTTCACAGGCCATTTTCATATCTGCCAGAGCAAGTATCATTACTGCTGGACATAACACAGATTGTATATACTACATAATTACTACTGAATATATAAAATATAATATATATAGTACTATACATATATTAGTATCACTTTTATTGGAGCCTAAAGGCTAACATTCATTATTAGTTATGTTAGTATTATTGCATTTCCATAGTACTTACTCTTGATGGACCTGTTATGCTCCTCCTCCTCCTGCTGTTTCTGCAGGAGCTCTGTCTCCTCCTGCTGCTTGTGTTTCAGCATCTCCTAAAGAACCTGCAGCTCCTTCTGCTTCTGCAACCTCAACTCCTTCAGCTGCTCCAACAAACTGTTCTCCAACTCCTCCTTCTCACACCGCAAACACTCCAATCGGGCCACAGGCCCCACTAGTGACACACACACACACACACACACACACACACACACACACACAAAGAGAGAGATAAACATGTATAAATGTATAAGAATTTGTGGATAAAATTATTATGAGATTATTTATAATCAAACGACTACACTACACAACCACTTCTTCCTTTTGTTTACATATTATACAGATATTTACAGATATTTACATTTTATTTACCCGCGTGCGTCTCTCTTCTCCAAGGTAGCGGAGAGATATGAAGGGATAAAAGGGGAAAAGAATAAAATGCACGTCGGTTTTAAATTCGCAGGCTACCTGCGCTGAAGGCGTGGAAAACGAGCACGTGACGGAAAGGCTTTCGTACCCGATGGGTCCAAATCACATGCCCAGCAAAGTAGCCTTAAACCTGGACACACAATGGAGACCATTTGACCCTTTAAAATCATACTACAACCAGACTTCCAGGCCCAAGAGGTCACACAGTCATGCCCAGCAAAGTAGCTCTGGGCCTGGGCACACTTCACGCAGATTGACCGTTTAAATAAAACTAGAAACAGACTTCCTGGCCCAAGAGGTCACACAGTCATGCCCAGCAAGGTTGCTTTAAACGTGGGCACACTTCAGACCGTTTCACTCTTTAAATCATTCAAAGCACCACATTTCAAGGCCCAAGAGGTCACAGAATCATGCCCATCAAAGTAGCTCTGGGCCTGGGCACACTTCACGCAGTTTGACCCTTTAAATAATACTACAACCAGACACATACAGTTGCGCACATATACACAGATACACATTCTGTTTAAATTTCTTCACATCTGCAGACTAGAGTAAGCTGAGGGTATAGTGTTAAACTAGGAACTACATAAACAGTATATAGTATATATACAGAGGATATAATGTTAAACCAGGTACTACATACAGACTATATAGTTTGACCAAAAGATCGTGCTGATCTTTGATCTCCTGGTTCTTCATCTCCAGCGCCACTTTCAGACTCATAATGTCCTCCTCTATGCGCTGGTATAACACACACACACGAATCATCACTACAGCCAGTACAATGGAAAGGTGGGAATGTGTACTGAATGTGTACTGACGTTATAAGTGAAAGGTGGAGGTACTGGTGGATGTGTACTGACACTATAAGGGATCTCTACCTGCAGTGACAGTCTGAGCTTCTCAAGTTCTTCCTTCAGAGATTTCTTCTCGTGTTCACAGGCCATTTTCATATCTGCCAGAGCAAGTATCATTACTCCTGGATATAACACAGATTGCATATACTACATAATTACTACTGAATATATAAAATATAATATATATAGTACTATACATATATTAGTATCACTTTTATTGGAGCCTAAAGGCTAACATTCATTATTAGTTATGTTAGTATTATTGCATTTCCATAGTACTTACTCTTGATGGACCTGTTATGCTCCTCCTCCTCCTGCTGTTTCTGCAGGAGCTCTGTCTCCTCCTGCTGCTTGTGTTTCAGCATCTCCTGAAGAACCTGCAGCTCCTTCTGCTTCTGCAACCTCAACTCCTTCGGCTGCTCCAACAAACTGTTCTCCAACTCCTCCTTCTCACACCGCAAACACTCCAATCGGACCACAGGCCCCACTAGTGACACAGAACCACACACACACACACACAGACACACACACACACACACACACACACACAGAGAGATAAACATGTATAAATGTATAAGAATTTGTGGATAAAATTATTATGAGATTATTTATAATCAAACGACTACACTACACTACCACTTCTTCCTTTTATTTACATATTATACAGATATTTACATTTTATTTACCCGCGTGCGTCTCTCTTCTCCAAGGTAGCGGAGAGATATGAAAGGATAAAAGGGGAAAAGAATAAAATGCACGTCGGTTTTAAATTCGCAGGCTAGCTGCGCTGAAGGCGTGGAAAATGAGCACGTGACGGAAAGGCTTCCGTACCCGATGGGTCCAAATCACATGCCAAGCAAAGTAGCCTTAAACCTGGACACACAATGGAGACCATTTGACCCTTTAAAATCATACTACAACCAGACTTCCAGGCCCAAGAGGTCACACAGTCATGCCCAGCAAAGTAGCTCTGGGCATGGGCACACTTCACGCAGTTTGACCGTTTAAATAAAAGTAGAAACAGACTTCCTGGCCCAAGAGGTCACACAGTCATGCCCAGCAAGGATGCTTTAAACGTGGGCACACTTCAGACCGTTTCACTCTTTAAATCATTCAAAGCACCACATTTCAAGGCCCAAGAGGTCACAGAATCATGCCCATCAAAGTAGCTCTGGGCCTGGGCACACTTCATGCAGTTTGACCCTTTAAATAATACTACAACCAGACACATACAGGTGCGCACATATACACAGATACACATTCTGTTTAATTTCTTCACATCTGCAGACTAGAGTAAGCTGAGGGTATAGTGTTAAACCAGGTACTACATAAACAGTATATAGTATATATACAGAGGATATAATGTTAAACCAGGTACTACATACAGACTATATAGTTTGACCAAAAGATCGTGCTGATCTTTGATCTCCTGGTTCTTCATCTCCAGCGCCACTTTCAGACTCATAATGTCCTCCTCTATGGGCTGGTATAACCCACACACACGAATCATCACTACAGCCAGTACAATGGAAAGGTGGGAATGTGTACTGAATGTGTACTGACGTTATAAGTGAAAGGTGGAGGTACTGGTGGATGTGTACTGACACTATAAGGGATCTCTACCTGCAGTGACAGTCTGAGCTTCTCAAGTTCTTCCTCCAGAGATTTCTTCTCCTGTTCACAGGCCATTTTCATATCTGCCAGAGCAAGTATCATTACTGCTGGATATAACATAGATTGTATATACTACATAATTACTACTGAATATATAAAATATAATATATATAGTACTATACATATATTAGTATCACTTTTATTGGAGCCTAAAGGCTAGCATTCATTATTAGTTATGTTAGTATTATTGCATTTCCATAGTACTTACTCTTGATGGACCTGTTATGCTCCTCCTCCTCCTGCTGTTTCTGCAGGAGCTCTGTCTCCTCCTGCTGCTTGTGTTTCAGCATCTCCTGAAGAACCTGCAGCTCCTTCTGCTTCTGCAACCTCAACTCCTTCAGCTGCTCCAACAAACTGTTCTCCAACTCCTCATTCCTCCTTCTCACACCGCAAACACTCCAATCGGGCCACAGGCCCCACTAGTGACACAGAACCACACACACACACACACACACACACACACACACACAGAGAGAGATAAACATGTATAAATGTATAAGAATTTGAGGATAAAATTATTATGAGATTATTTATAATCAAACGACTACACTATACAACCACTTCTTCCTTTTATTTAGATATTATACAGATATGTACAGATATTTACATTTTATTTACCCGCGTGCGTCTCTCTTCTCCAAGGTAGCGGAGAGATATGAAAGGATAAAAGGGGAAAAGAATGAAATGCACGTCGGTTTTAAATTCGCAGGCTACCTGCGCTGAAAGCGTGGAAAACGAGCACGTGACGGAAAGGCTTCCGTACCCGATGGGTCCAAATCACATGCCCAGCAAAGTAGCCTTAAACCTGGACACACAATGGAGACCATTTGACCCTTTAAAATCATACTACAACCAGACTTCCAGGCCCAAGAGGTCACACAGTCATGCCCAGCAAAGTAGCTCTGGGCCTGGGCACACATGACGCAGTTTGACCGTTTAAATAAAACTAAACCAGACACATACAGGTGCGCACATATACACAGATACACATTCTGTTTAATTTCTTCACATCTGCAGACTAGAGTAAGCTGAGGGTATAGTGTTAAACCAGGTACTACATAAACAGTATATAGTATATATACAGAGGATATAGTGTTAAACCAGGTACTACATACAGAGTATATAGTATACATACAGAGTATATAGTTTGACCAAAAGATCGTGCTGATCTTTGATCTCCTGGTTCTTCATCTCCAGCACTACTTTCAGACTCATAATGTCCTCCTCTATGGGCTGGTATAACACACACACGAATCATCACTACAGCCAGTACAATGGAAAGGTGGGAATGTGTACTGAATGTGTACTGACGTTATAAGTGAAAGGTGGAGGTACTGGTGGATGTGTACTGACACTATAAGGGATCTCTACCTGCAGTGACAGTCTGAGCTTCTCAAGTTCTTACTCCAGAGATTTCTTCTCCTGTTCACAGGCCATTTTCATATCTGCCAGAGCAAGTATCATTACTGCTGGATATAACACAGATTGTATATACTACATAATTACTACTGAATATATAAAATATAATATATATAGTACTATACATATATTAGTATCACTTTTATTGGAGCCTAAAGGCTAACATTCATTATTAGTTATGTTAGTATTATTGCATTTCCATAGTACTTACTCTTGATGGACCTGTTATGCTCCTCCTCCTCCTGCTGTTTCTGCAGGAGCTCTGTCTCCTCTTGCTGCTTGTGTTTCAGCATCTCCTGAAGAACCTGCAGCTCTTTCTGCTTCTGCAACCTCAACTCCTTCAGCTGCTCCAACAAATTGTTCTCCAACTCCTCCTTCTCACACCGCAAACACTCCAATCGGGCCACAGGCCCCACTAGTGACACAGAACCCCACACACACACACACACAGAGAGATAAACATGTATAAATGTATAAGAATTTGTGGATAAAATTATTATGAGATTATTTATAATCAAACGACTACACTACACAACCACTTCTTCCTTTTATTTACATATTATACAGATATTTACAGATATTTACCCGTGTGAGTCTCTCTTCTCCAAGGTAGCGGAGAGATATGAAAGGATAAAAGGGGAAAAGAATAAAATGCACGTCGGTTTTAAATTCGCAGGCTACCTGCGCTGAAGGCGTGGAAAACGAGCACGTGACGGAAAGGCTTCCGTACCCGATGGGTCCAAATCACATGCCCAGCAAAGTAGCCTTAAACCTGGACACACAATGGAGACCATTTGACCCTTTAAATAATACTACAACCAGACACATACAGGTGCGCACATATACACAGATACACATTCTGTTTAAATTTCTTCACATCTGAAGACTAGAGTAAGCTGAGGGTATAGTGTTAAACCAGGTACTTCATAAACAGTATATAGTATATATACAGAGGATATAGTGTTAAACCAGGTACTACATACAGAGTATATAGTATACATACAGAGTATATAGTTTGACCAAAAGATCGTGCTGATCTTTGATCTCCTGGTTCTTCATCTCCAGCGCCACTTTCAGACTCATAAAGTCCTCCTCTATGGGCTGGTATAACACACACACGAATCATCACTACAGCCAGTACAATGGAAAGGTGGGAATGTGTACTGAATGTGTACTGACGTTATAAGTGAAAGGTGGAGGTACTGGTGGATGTGTACTGACACTATAAGGGATCTCTACCTGCAGTGACAGTCTGAGCTTCTCAAGTCCTTCCTCCAGAGATTTCTTCTCCTGTTCACAGGCCATTTTCATATCTGCCAGAGCAAGTATCATTACTGCTGGATATAACACAGATTGTATATACTACATAATTACTACTGAATATATAAAATATAATATATATAGTACTATACATATATTAGTATCACTTTTATTGGAGCCTAAAGGCTAACATTCATTATTAGTTATGTTAGTATTATTGCATTTCCATAGTACTTACTCTTGATGGACCTGTTATGCTCCTCCTCCTCCTGCTGTTTCTGCAGGAGCTCTGTCTCCTCCTGCTGCTTGTGTTTCAGCATCTCCTCAAGAACCTGCAGCTCCTTCTGCTTCTGCAACCTCAACTCCTTCAGCTGCTCCAACAAACTGTTCTCCAACTCCTCCTTCTCACACCGCAAACACTCCAATCGGGCCACAGGCCCCACTAGTGACACAGAACCACACACACACACACACACACACACACACAAAGAGAGAGATAAACATGTATAAATGTATAAGAATTTGTGGATAAAATTATTATGAGATTATTTATAATCAAACGACTACACTACACAACCACATCTTCCTTTTATTTACAAATTATACAGATATTTAGAGATATTTACATTTTATTTACCCGCGTGCGTCTCTCTTCTCCAAGGTAGCGGAGAGATATGAAAGGATAAAAGGGGAAAAGAATAAAATGCACGTCGGTTTTAAATTCGCAGGCTACCTGCGCTGAAGGCGTGGAAAACGAGCACGTGACGGAAAGGCTTCCGTACCCGATGGGTCCAAATCACATGCCCAGCAAAGTAGCCTTAAACCTGGACACACAATGGAGACCATTTGACCCTTTAAATAATACTACAACCAGACACATACAGGTGCGCACATATACACAGATACACATTCTGTTTAAATTTCTTCACATCTGCAGACTAGAGTAAGCTGAGGGTATAGTGTTAAACCAGGAACTACATAAACAGTATATAGTATATATACAGAGGATATAGTGTTAAACCAGGTACTACATACAGAGTATATAGTATACATACAGAGTATATAGTTTGACCAAAAGATCGTGCTGATCTTTGATCTCCTGGTTCTTCATCTCCAGCGCCACTTTCAGACTCATAATGTCCTCCTCTATGGGCTGGTATAACCCACACACACGAATCATCACTACAGCCAGTACAATGGAAAGGTGGGAATGTGTACTGAATGTGTACTGACGTTATAAGTGAAAGGTGGAGGTACTGGTGGATGTGTACTGACACTATAAGGGATCTCTACCTGCAGTGACAGTCTGAGCTTCTCAAGTTCTTCCTCCAGAGATTTCTTCTCCTGTTCACAGGCCATTTTCATATCTGCCAGAGCAAGTATCATTACTGCTGGATATAACATAGATTGTATATACTACATAATTACTACTGAATATATAAAATATAATATATATAGTACTATACATATATTAGTATCACTTTTATTGGAGCCTAATGGCTAGCATTCATTATTATGTTAGTATTATTGCATTTCCATAGTACTTACTCTTGATGGACCTGTTATGCTCCTCCTCCTCCTGCTGTTTCTGCAGGAGCTCTGTCTCCTCCTGCTGCTTGTGTTTCAGCATCTCCTGAAGAACCTGCAGCTCCTTCTGCTTCTGCAACCTCAACTCCTTCAGCTGCTCCAACAAACTGTTCTCCAACTCCTCCTTCTCACACCGCAAACACTCCAATCAGGCCACAGGCCCCACTAGTGACACAGAACCACACACACACACACAAACACACACACACACACACACACACACACACACACACACAAAGAGAGAGATAAACATGTATAAATGTATAAGAATTTGAGGATAAAATTATTATGAGATTATTCATAATCAAACGACTACACTACACAACCACTTCTTCCTTTTATTTACATATTATACAGATATTTACAGATATTTACATTTTATTTACCCGCATGCGTCTCTCTTCTCCAAGGTAGCGGAGAGATATGAAAGGATAAAAGGGGAAAAGAATAAAATGCACGTCAGTTTTAAATTCGCAGGCTACCTGCACTGAAGGCGTGGAAAACGAGCACGTGACGGAAAGGCTTCCGTACCCGATGGGTCCAAATCACATGCCCAGCAAAGTAGCCTTAAACCTGGACACACAATGGAGACCATTTGACCCTTTAAAATCATACTACAACCAGACACATACAGGTGCGCACATATACACAGATACACATTCTGTTTAAATTTCTTCACATCTGCAGACTAGAGTAAGCTGAGGGTATAGTGTTAAACCAGGAGCTACATAAACAGTATATAGTATATATAAAGAGGATATAGTGTTAAACCAGGTACTACATACAGAGTATATAGTATACATACAGAGTATATAGTTTGACCAAAAGATCGTGCTGATCTTTGATCTCCTGGTTCTTCATCTCCAGCGCCACTTTCAGACTCATAATGTCCTCCTCTATGGGCTGGTATAACCCACACATACGAATCATCACTACAGCCAGTACAATGGAAAGGTGGGAATGTGTACTGAATGTGTACTGACGTTATAAGTGAAAGGTGGAGGTACTGGTGGATGTGTACTGACACTATAAGGGATCTCTACCTGCAGTGACAGTCTGAGCTTCTCAAGTTCTTCCTCTAGAGATTTCTTCTCCTGTTCACAGGCCATTTTCATATCTGCCAGAGTAAGTATCATTACTGCTGGATATAACATAGATTGTATATACTACATAATTACTACTGAATATATAAAATATAATATATATAGTACTATACATATATTAGTATCACTTTTATTGGAGCCTGAAGGCTAGCATTCATTATTAGTTATGTTAGTATTATTGCATTTCCATAGTACTTACTCTTGATGGACCTGTTATGCTCCTCCTCCTCCTTCTGTTTCTGCAGGAGCTCTGTCTCCTCCTACTGCTTGTGTTTCAGCATCTCCTGAAGAACATGCAGCTCCTTCTGCTTCTGCAACCTCAACTCCTTCAGCTGCTCCAAGAAACTGTTATCCAACTCCTCCTTCTCACACTGCAAACACTCCAATCGGGCCACAGGCCCCACTAGTGACACAGAACCACACACAAACACACACACACACACACACACACACACACACACACACACACACACAGACAAAGAGAGAGATAAACATGTATAAATGTATAATAATTTGTGGATAAAATTATTATGAGATTATTTATAATGAAACGACTACACTACACAACCACTTCTTCCTTTTATTTACATATTATACAGATATTTAGAGATATTTACATTTTATTTACCCGCGTGCGTCTCTCTTCTCCAAGGTAGCGGAGAGATATGAAGGGATAAAAGGGGAAAAGAATAAAATGCACGTCGGTTTTAAATTCGCAGGCTACCTGCGCTGAAGGCGTGGAAAACGAGCACGTGACGGAAAGGCTTCCCTACCCGATGGGTCCAAATCACATGCCCAGCAAAGTAGCCTTAAACCTGGACACACAATGGAGACCATTTGACCCTTTAAATAATACTACAACCAGACACATACAGGTGCGCACATATACACAGATACACATTCTGTTTAAATTTCTTCACATCTGCAGACTAGAGTAAGCTGAGGGTATAGTGTTAAACCAGGAACTACATAAACAGTATATAGTATATATACAGAGGATATAGTGTTAAACCAGGTACTACATACAGAGTATATAGTATACATACAGAGTATATAGTTTGACCAAAAGATCGTGCTGATCTTTGATCTCCTGGTTCTTCATCTCCAGCGCCACTTTCAGACTCATAAAGTCCTCCTCTATGGGCTGGTATAACACACACACGAATCATCACTACAGCCAGTACAATGGAAAGGTGGGAATGTGTACTGAATGTGTACTGACGTTATAAGTGAAAGGTGGAGGTACTGGTGGATGTGTACTGACACTATAAGGGATCTCTACCTGCAGTGACAGTCTGAGCTTCTCAAGTTCTTCCTCCAGAGATTTCTTCTCCTGTTCACAGGCCATTTTCATATCTGCCAGAGCAAGTATCATTACTGCTGGATATAACACAGATTGTATATACTACATAATTACTACTGAATATATAAAATATAATATATATAGTACTATACATATATTAGTATCACTTTTATTGGAGCCTAAAGGCTAACATTCATTATTAGTTATGTTAGTATTATTGCATTTCCATAGTACTTACCCTTGAGGGACCTGTTATGCTCCTCCTCCTCCTGCTGTTTCTGCAGGAGCTCTGTCTCCTCCTGCTGCTTGTGTTTCAGCATCTCCTGAAGAACCTGCAGCTCCTTCTGCTTCTGCAACCTCAACTCCTTCAGCTGCTCCAACAAACTGTTCTCCAACTCCTCCTTCTCACACCGCAAACACTCCAATCGGGCCACAGGCCCCACTAGTGACACAGAACCACACACACACACACACACACACACACACAAAGAGAGAGATAAACATGTATAAATGTATAAGAATTTGTGGATAAAATTATTATGAGATTATTTATAATCAAACGACTACACTACACAACCACATCTTCCTTTTATTTACATATTATACAGATATTTAGAGATATTTACATTTTATTTACCCGCGTGCGTCTCTCTTCTCCAAGGTAGCGGAGAGATATGAAAGGATAAAAGGGGAAAGAATAAAATGCACGTCGGTTTTAAATTCGCAGGCTACCTGCGCTGAAGGCGTGGAAAACGAGCACGTGACGGAAAGGCTTCCGTACCCGATGGGTCCAAATCACATGCCCAGCAAAGTAGCCTTAAACCTGGACACACAATGGAGAGCATTTGACCCTTTAAAATCATACTACAACCAGACTTCCAGGCCCAAGAGGTCACACAGCCATGCCCAGCAAAGTAGCTCTGGGCCTGGGCACACTTCACGCAGTTTGACCGTTTAAATAAAACTAGAAACAGACTTCCTGGCCCAAGAGGTCACAGTCATACCCAGCAAAGTACGTTTAAACCTGGAAACAAATCAGATCCTTTCTGTCATTCAAAGGAATGGGCCTGCAACTCACAACCACATCCCCAGTGAAGCGCACCGTCACCCAGCCACACTACCCCACCTTGCCCGTCCTGGAACAACCACACCTCCAGGGCACCACATGCCAATCTCTCATGCCCAGCAAACTGCAACCTCACGCAGCCAGGCCACACACTGTCTCCCCTTGTACCGTCCAAGGACGAACTCCTCCACAAACCTGGTGTTCACGCGCACACACGCAATTACAACGAATTGGTGGAGAACTTTGAAACAAACGTGCTGACTTTGAATACTCACATCTAGGCTGGGCCAGGTCCAAATGGCCTGCAGCTCGGTGCGCATTAACTGCTTGACTGTCCGTCACGAACGCCACCTGCCAAGCGTTCGTTCCGTCCCTGGCGGATTTTAAAAAATCGTAGCGTGAGAACGATGGGTCCGATCCGCGTGCCGCTTAAAGGCGATTACAGGGGAGATGCAAACCTTTCCAAAGAGCCATGAAAAGACTTTCTACTCCCAAGGAGACAAGAGATATTAGACCGCAATGACGTCTGACGCGCGCATTTTCTCCGCCGCGCACCACATTTAAAAAATCGTATCGTGAGAACGGTGGGTTCGATCCGCGTGCCGCTCGAAGGCGATTACAGGGGAGATGCAGCCCTTTCCAAAGAGCCATGAACAGACTTTCTACTCCCAATGAGACCAGAGATATTAACAGATAAAGCGTTACGCTCCAGTCGGATGAGCGAGAAACGCTTGTACAATTGCAACGAATTGGAGGAGAAAGTTTAAACAAACGCGCTGACTTTGAAGGCTCACATCTAGGCCGGGCCAGGTCCAAATGGCCTGCAACTCGGTCCGCATCACGTCCATGACTTTTCCTAACGAACGCCACCTGTCAAGCTTTCGGCCCGTCCCTGTCCGCATTAAAAAATCGTAGCGTGATAACGATGGTTCCGATCCGCGTGCCGCGCGAAGGCGATTACAGGGGAGATGCAGCCCTTTCCAAAGAGCCATGAACAGACTTTCTACTCCCAATGAGACAAGAGATATCAAGCCGCAAATACGTCCGGCGCGCGTCTATTCTCCGCCGCGCAACACATTTAAAAAAAATCGTAGCGTGAAAACCGTGGGTTCGATCCGCGTGCCGCTTAAAGGCGATTACAGGGGAGATGCAGCCCTTTCCAAAGAGACATGAAAAGACTTTCTACTCCCAAGGAGACAAGAGATATTAAGCCGCAATGACGTCCGACGCGCGCATTTTCTCCGACGCGCACCACGTTTAAAAAATCGTAGCGTGAGAACGGTGGGTCCGATCCGCGTGCCGCTTAAAGGCGATTACAGGGGAGATGCATCCCTTTCCAAAGAGCCATGAACAGACTTTCTACTCCCAAGGAGACCAGAGATATTAACAGATAAAGCGTTACGCTCCAGTCGGATGAGCGAGAAACGCTTGTAAAATTGCAACGAATTGGAGGAGAAAGTTTAAACAAACGCGCTGACTTTGAACGCTCACATCTAAGCCGGGCCAGGTCCAAATGGCCTGCAACTCGGCGCGCATCACCTCCATGACTGTCCCTAACGAACGCCACCTGCCACGCTTTCGGCCCGTCCCTGTCGGCATTAAAAAATCGTAGCGTGATAACGATGGTTCCGATCCGCGTGCCGCGCGAAGGCGATTACAGGGGAGATGCAGCCCTTTCCAAAGAGCCATGAACAGACTTTCTACTCCCAATGAGACAAGAGATATCAAGCCGCAAATACATCCGGCGCGCATCTATTCTCCGCCGCGCAACACATTTAAAAAAAATCGTAGCGTGAAAACCGTGGGTTCGATCCGCGTGCCGCTTAAAGGCGATTACAGGGGAGATGCAGCCCTTTCCAAAGAGCCATGAACAGACTTTCTACTCCCAAAGAGACAAGAGATATTACGCGCATTTTCTCCGACGCGCACCACGTTTAAAAAATCGTGGCGTGAGAACGGTGGGTCCGATCCGCGTGCCGCTTAAAGGCGATTACAGGGGAGATGCAAACCTTTCCAAAGAGCCATGAAAAGACTTTCTACTCCCAAGGAGACAAGAGATATTAAGCCGCAATGACGTCCGACGCGCGCATTTTCTCCGACGCGCAACACATTTAAAAAAATCATAGCGTGAAAACCGTGGGTTCGATCCGCGTGCCGCTCGGAGGCGATTACAGGGGAGATGCAGCCCTTTCCAAAGAGCCATGAAAAGACTTTCTACTCCCAAGGAGACAAGAGATATTAAGCCGAAATGACGTCCGACGCGCGCATTTCCTCCGCCGCGCACCACATTTAAAAAAATCATAGCGTGAAAACGGTGGGTTCGATCCGCGTGCCGCTCGAAGGCGATTACAGGGGAGATGCAGCCCTTTCCAAAGAGGCATGAACAGACTTCCTACTCCCAAGGAGCCCAAAGATATTAAGCCGCAAATACGTCCTACGCGCGTCTTTTCTACGCCGCGCACCACATTTAAAAAATCGTATCGTAAGAACGGTGGGTCCGATCCGCGTGCCGCTTAAAGGCGATTACAGGGCAGACGCAGCCCTTTCCAAAGAGCCATGAATAGACTTTCTACTCCCAAGGAGCCCAAAGATATTAAGCCGCAAATACGTCCTACGCGCGTCTTTTCTACGCCGCGCACCACATTTAAAAAATCGTAGCGTAAGAACGGTGGGTCCGATCCGCGTGCCTCTTAAAGGCGATTACAGGGGAGATGCAAACCTTTCCAAAGAGCCATGAAAAGACTTTCTACTCCCAAGGAGACAAGAGATATTAAGCCGCAATGACATCCGACACGCGCATTTTCTCCGCCGCGCACCACATTTAAAAAAATCATATCGTGAAAACCGTGGGTTCGATCCGCGTGCCGCTCGAAGGCGATTACAGCGGAGATGCAGCCCTTTCCAAAGAGCCATGAAAAGACTTTCTACTCCCAAGGAGACCAGAAATATTAACATATAAAGCGTTACGCTCCAGTCGGATGAACGAGAAACGCTTGTACAATTGCAACGAATTGGAGGAGAAAGTTTAAACAAACGCGCTGACTTTGAACGCTCACATCTAGGCCGGGCCAACTCCAAATGGCGTGCAACTCGGTGCGCATCACCTCCATGACTGTCCCTAACGAACGCCACCTGCCACGCTTTCGGCCTATCCCTGGCGGCATTAAAAAATCGTAGCGTGATAACGATGGTTCCGATGCGCGTGCCGCTCGAAGGCGATTACAGGGGAGATACAGCCCTTTCCAAAGAGCCATGAACAGACTTTCTACTCCCAAGGAGACAAGAGATATTACGCGCATTTTCTCCGACGCGCACCACGTTTAAAAAATCGTAGCGTGAGAACGGTGGGTCCGATCCGCGTGCCGCTTAAAGGCGATTACAGGGGAGACGCAACCCTTTCCAAAGAGCCATGAAAAGACTTTCTACTCTCAAGGAGACAAGAGATATTAAGCCGAAATGACGTCCGACACGCGCATTTTCTCCGCCGCGCACCACATTTAAAAAAATCATAGCGTGAAAACCGTGGGTTCGATCCGCGTGCCGCTCGAAGGCGATTACAGGGGAGATGCAGCCCTTTCCAAAGAGCCATGAACAGACTTTCTACACCCAATGAGACAAGAGATATTAAGCCGCAAATACGTTCGGCGCGCGTCTTTTCTCCGCCGCGCAACACATATAAAAAAAATCGTAGCGTGAAAAACGTGGGTTCGATCCGCGTGCCGCTCGAAGGCTATTACAGGGGAGATGCATCCCTTTCAAAAGAGCCATGAACAGACTTTCTACTCCCAAGGAGACCAGAGATATTAACAGATAAAGCGTTACGCTCCAGTCGGATGAGCGAGAAACGCTTGTACAATTGCAACGAATTGGAGGAGAAAGTTTAAACAAACGCGCTGACTTTGAAGGCTCACATCTAGGCCGGGCCAGGTCCAAATGGCCTGCAACTCGGTCCGCATCACGTCCATGACTTTTCCTAACGAACGCCACCTGCCAAGCTTTCGGCCCGTCCCTGTCGGCATTAAAAAATCGTAGCGTGATAACGATGGTTCCGATCCGCGTGCCGCGCGAAGGCGATTACAGGGGAGATGCAGCCCTTTCCAAAGAGCCATGAACAGACTTTCTACTCCCAAGGAGCCCAAAGATATTAAGCCGCAAATAATTCCTACGCGCGTCTTTTCTACGCCTCGCACCACATTTAAAAAATCGTAGCGTAAGAACGGTGGGTCCGATCCGCGTGCCGCTTAAAGGCGATTACAGGGGAGATGCAACCCTTTCCAAAGAACCATGAAAAGACTTTCTACTCCCAAGGAGACAAGAGATATTAAGCCGCAATGACGTCCGACGCGCGCATTTTCTCCGACGCGCAACACATTTAAAAAAATCATAGCGTGAAAACCGTGGGTTCGATCCGCGTGCCGCTCGAAGGCGATTACAAGGGAGATGCAGCCCTTTCCAAAGAGCCATGAACAGACTTTCTACTCCCAATGAGACAAGAGATATCAAGCCGCAAATACGTCCGGCGCGCGTCTATTCTCCGCCGCGCAACACATTTAAAAAAAATCGTAGCGTGAAAACCGTGGGTTCGATCCGCGTGCCGCTTAAAGGCGATTACAGGGGAGATGCAGCCCTTTCCAAAGAGCCATGAAAAGACTTTCTACTCCCAAGGAGACAAGAGATATTAAGCCGAAATGACGTCCGACGCGCGCATTTCCTCCGCCGCGCACCACATTTAAAAAAATCATAGCGTGAAAACCGTGGGTTCGATCCGCGTGCCGCTCGAAGGCGATTACAGCGGAGATGCAGCCCTTTCCAAAGAGCCATGAAAAGACTTTCTACTCCCAAGGAGACAAGAGATATTAAGCCGAAATGACGTCCGACGCGCGCATTTCCTCCGCCGCGCACCACATTTAAAAAAAATCATAGCGTGAAAACCGTGGGTTCGATCCGCGTTCCGCTCGAAGGCGATTACAGGGGAGATGCAGCCCTTTCCAAAGAGCCATGAAAAGACTTTCTACTCCCAAGGAGACAAGAGATATTAAGCCGAAATGACGTCCGACGCGCGCATTTCCTCCGCCGCGCACCACATTTAAAAAAATCATAGCGTGAAAACCGTGGGTTCGATCCGCGTGCCGCTCGAAGGCGATTACATCGGAGATGCAGCCCTTTCCAAAGAGCCATGAAAAGACTTTCTACTCCCAAGGAGACAAGAGATATTAAGCCGAAATGACGTCCGACGCGCGCATTTCCTCCGCCGCGCACCACATTTAAAAAAATCATAGCGTGAAAATCGTGGGTTCCATCCGCGTGCCGCTCGAAGGCGATTACAGGGGAGATGCATCCCTTTCAAAAGAGCCATGAACAGACTTTCTACTCCCAAGGAGACCAGAAATATTAACATATAAAGCGTTACGCTCCAGTCGGATGAGCGAGAAACGCTTGTACAATTTCAACGAATTGGAGGAGAAAGTTTAAACAAACGCGCTGAATTTGAACGCTCACATCTAGGCCGGGCCAGGTCCAAATGGCCTGCAACTCGGCGCGCATCACCTCCATGACTGTCCCTAACGAACGCCACCTGCCACGCTTTCGGCCCGTCCCTAGAGGCATTAAAAAATCGTAGCGTGATAACGATGGTTCCGATCCGCATGCCGCTCGAAGGCGATTACAGGGGAGATGCATCCCTTTCCAAAGAGCCATGAACAGACTTTCTACTCCCAAGGAGCCCAAAGATATTAAGCCGCAAATACGTCCTACGCGCGTCTTTTCTACGCCGCGCACCACATTTAAAAAATCGTAGCGTAAGAACGGTGGGTCCGATCCGCGTGCCGCTTAAAGGCGATTACAGGGGAGATGCAACCCTTTCCAAAGAGCCATGAAAAGACTTTCTACTCCCAAGGAGACAAGAGATTTAAGCCGAAATGACGTCCGACGCGCGCATTTTCTCCGCCGCGCACCACATTTAAAAAAATCATAGCGTGAAAACCGTGGGTTCGATCCGCGTGCCGCTCGAAGTCGATTACAGGGGAGATGCAGCCCTTTCCAAAGAGCCATGAACAGACTTTCTACTCCCAAGGAGACAAGAGATATTAAGCCGCAATTATGTCCGACGCGCCCATTTTCTCCGCCGCGCACCACATTTAAAAAATCTTAGCGTGAGAACGGTGGGTCCGATCCGCGTGCCGCTTAAAGGCGATTACAGGGGAGATGCAGCCCTTTCAAAAGAGCCATGAACAGACTTCCTACTCCCAACGAGACAAGAGATATTAAGCCGCAATCACGTCCGACGCGCGGATTTATTGCTCCGCTCACCACATTTAAAAAATCGTAGCGTGAGAACGGTGGGTCCGATCCGCGTGCCGCTTAAAGGCGATTACAGGGGAGATGCAGCCCTTTCCAAAGAGCCATGAACAGACTTTCTACTCCCAAGGAGACAAGAGATATTAAGCCGCAATGACGTCCGACGCGCGCATTTTCTCCGCCGAGCACCACATTTAAAAAAATCATAGCGTGAAAACCGTGGGTTCCATCCGCGTGCCGCTCGAAGACGATTACAGGGGAGATGCAGCCCTTTCCAAAGAGCCATGAACAGACTTTCTACTCCCAATGAGACAAGAGATATTAAGCCGCAATGACGTCCGACGCGCGCATTTTCTCCGCCGCGCACCACATTTAAAAAAATCATAGCGTGAAAACCGTGGGTTCGATCCGCGTGCCGCTCGAAGGCGATTACAGGGGAGATGCAGCCCTTTCCAAAGAGCCATGAACAGACTTCCTACTCCCAAGGAGCCCAAAGATATTAAGCCGCAAATACGTCCTACGCGCGTCTTTTCTACGCCGCGCACCACATTTAAAAAATCGTATCGTAAGAACGGTGGGTCCGATCCGCATGCCGCTTAAAGGCGATTACAGGGGAGATGCAGCCCTTTCCAAAGAGCCATGAATAGAGTTTCTACTCCCAAGGAGCCCAAAGATATTAAGCCGCAAATACGTCCTACGCGCGTCTTTTCTACGCCGCGCACCACATTTAAAAAATCGTATCGTAAGAACGGTGGGTCCGATCCGCGTGCTGCTTAACGGCGATTACAGGGGAGATGCAGCCCTTTCCAAAGAGCCATGAACAGACTTTCTACTCCCAAGGAGACCAGAGATATTAACAGATAAAGCGTTACGCTCCAGTCGGATGAGCGAGAAACGCTTGTACAATTGCAACGAATTGGAGGAGAAAGTTTAAACAAACGCGCTGACTTTGAAGGCTCACATCTAGGCCGGGCCAGGTCCAAATGGCCTGCAACTCGGTCCGCATCACGTCCATGACTTTTCCTAACGAACGCCACCTGCCAAGCTTTCGGCCCGTCCCTGTCGGCATTAAAAAATCGTAGCGTGATAACGATGGTTCCGATCCGCGTGCCGCGCGAAGGCGATTACAGGGGAGATGCAGCCCTTTCCAAAGAGCCATGAACAGACTTTCTACTCCCAAGGAGACAAGAGATATTAAGCCGCAATGACGTCCGACGCGCGCATTTTCTCCGCCGAGCACCACATTTAAAAAAATCATAGCGTGAAAACCGTGGGTTCGATCCGCGTGCCGCTCGAAGGCGATTACAGGGGAGATGCAGCCCTTTCCAAAGAGCCATGAACAGACTTTCTACTCCCAATGAGACAAGAGACATTAAGCCGCAATGACGTCCGACGCGCGCATTTTCTCCGCCGCGCACCACATTTAAAAAAAATCATAGCGTGAAAACCGTGGGTTCGATCCGCGTGCCGCTCGAAGGCGATTACAGGGGAGATGCAGCCCTTTCCAAAGAGCCATGAACAGACTTTCTACACCCAAGGAGACAAGAGATATTACGCCGCAAATACGTCCGGCGCGCGTCTTTTCTCCGCCGCGCAACACATTTAAAAAAAATCGTAGCCTGAAAACCGTGGGTTCGATCCGCGTGCCGCTCGATGGCGATTACAGGGGAGATGCATCCCTTTCAAAAGAGCCATGAACAGACTTTCTACTCCCAAGGAGACCAGAAATATTAACATATAAAGCGTTACGCTCCAATCGGATGAGCGAGAAACGCTTGTACAATTGCAACGAATTGGAGGAGAAAGTTTAAACAAACGCGCTGAATTTGAACGCTCACATCTAGGCCGGGCCAGGTCCAAATGGCCTGCAACTCGGTGCGCATCACCTCCATGACTGTCCCTAACGAACGCCACCTGCCACGCTTTCGGCCCGTCCCTAGAGGCATTAAAAAATCGTAGCGTGATAACGATGGTTCCGATCCGCGTGCCGCTCGAAGGCGATTACAGGGGAGATGCATCCCTTTCCAAAGAGCCATGAACAGACTTTATACTCCCAAGGAGCCCAAAGATAATAAGCCGCAAATACGTCCTACGCGCGTCTTTTCTACGCCGCGCACCACATTTAAAAAATCGTAGCGTAAGAACGGTGGGTCCGATCTGCGTGCCGCTTAAAGGCGATTACAGGGGAGATGCAACCCTTTCCAAAGAGCCATGAAAAGACTTTCTACTCCCAAGGAGACAAGAGATTTAAGCCGAAATGACGTCCGACGCGCGCATTTTCTCCGCCTCGCACCACATTTAAAAAAATCATAGCGTGAAAACCGTGGGTTCGATCCGCGTGCCGCTGGAAGGCGATTACAGGGGAGATGCATCCCTTTCAAAAGAGCCATGAACAGACTTTCTACTCCCAAGGAGACCAGAAATATTAACATATAAAGCGTTACGCTCCAATCGGATGAGCGAGAAACGCTTGTACAATTGCAACGAATTGGAGGAGAAAGTTTAAACAAATGCGCTGAATTTGAACGCTCACATCTAGGCCGGGCCAGGTCCAAATGGCCTGCTACTCGGTGCGCATCACCTCCATGACTGTCCCTAACGAACGCCACCTGCCACGCTTTCGGCCCGTCCCTAGAGGCATTAAAAAATCGTAGCGTGATAACGATGGTTCCGATCCGCGTGCCGCTCGAAGGCGATTACAGGGAAGATGCATCCCTTTCCAAAGAGCCATGAACAGACTTTCTACTCCCAAGGAGCCCAAAGATAATAAGCCGCAAATACGTCCTACGCGCGTCTTTTCTACGCCGGGCACCACATTTAAAAAATCGTAGCGTAAGAACGGTGGGTTCGATCCGCGTGCCGCTCAAAGTCGATTACAGGGGAGATGCAACCCTTTCCAAAGAGCCATGAAAAGACTTCCTACTCCCAACGAGACAAGAGATATTAAGCCGCAATCACGTCCGACGCGCGCATTTATTGCTCCGCTCACCACATTTAAAAAATCGTAGCGTGAGAACGGTGGGTCCGATCCGCGTGCCGCTTAAAGGCGATTACAGGGGAGATGCAGCCCTTTCCAAAGAGCCATGAACAGACTTTCTACTCCCAAGGAGACAAGAGATATTAAGCCGCAATGACGTCCGACGCGCGCATTTTCTCCGCCGAGCACCACATTTAAAAAAATCATAGCGTGAAAACCGTGGGTTCCATCCGAGTGCCGCTCGAAGACGATTACAGGGGAGATGCAGCCCTTTCCAAAGAGCCATGAACAGACTTTCTACTCCCAATGAGGCAAGAGATATTAAGCCGCAATGACGTCCGACGCGCGCATTTTCTCCGCCGCGCACCACATTTAAAAAAATCATAGCGTGAAAACCGTGGGTTCGATCCGCGTGCCGCTCGAAGGCGATTACAGGGGAGATGCAGCCCTTTCCAAAGAGGCATGAACAGACTTCCTACTCCCAAGGAGCCCAAAGATATTAAGCCGCAAATACGTCCTACGCGCGTCTTTTCTACGCCGCGCACCACATTTAAAAAATCGTATCGTAAGAACGGTGGGTCCGATCCGCGTGCCGCTTAAAGGCGATTACAGGGGAGATGCAGCCCTTTCCAAAGAGCCATGAATAGACTTTCTACTCCCAAGGACCCCAAAGATATTAAGCCGCAAATACGTCCTACGCGCGTGTTTTCTACGCCGCGCACCACATTTAAAAATTCGTATCGTAAGAACGGTGGGTCCGATCCGCGTGCTGCTTAAAGGCGATTACAGGGGAGATGCAGCCCTTTCCAAAGAGCCATGAACAGACTTTCTACTCCCAAGGAGACCAGAGATATTAACAGATAAAGCGTTAGGCTCCAGTCGGATGAGCGAGAAACGCTTGTACAATTGCAACGAATTGGAGGAGAAAGTTTAAACAAACGCGCTGACTTTGAACGCTCACATATAGGCCGGGCCAGGTCCAAATGGCCTGCAACTCGGCGCGAATCACCTCCATGACTGTCCCTAACGAACGCCACCTGCCAAGCTTTCGGCCCGTCCCTGTCGGCATTAAAAAATCGTAGCGTGATAACGATGGTTCCGATCCGCGTGCCGCGCGAAGGCGATTACAGGGGAGATGCAGCCCTTTCCAAAGAGCCATGAACAGACTTTCTACTCCCAAGGAGACCAGAGATATTAACAGATAAAGCGTTACGCTCCAGTCGGATGAGCGAGAAACGCTTGTACAATTGCAACGAATTGGAGGAGAAAGTTTAAACAAACGCGCTGACTTTGAAGGCTCACATCTACGCCGGGCCAGGTCCAAATGGCCTGCAACTCGGTCCGCATCACGTCCATTACTTTTCCTAACGAACGCCACCTGCCAAGCTTTCGGCCCGTCCCTGTCGGCATTTAAAAATCGTAGCGTGATAACGATGGTTGCGATCCGCGTGTCGCGCGAAGGCGATTACAGGGGAGATGCAGCCCTTTCCAAAGAGCCATGAACAGACTTTCCACTCCCAATGAGACAAGAGATATCAAGCCGCAAATACGTCCGGCGCGCGTCTATTCTCCGCCGCGCAACACATTTAAAAAAAATCCTAGCGTGAAAACCGTGGGTTCGATCCGCGTGCCACTCGAAGGCGATTACAGGGGAGATGCAGCCCTTTCCAAAGAGCCATGAACAGACTTTCTACTCCCAAGGAGACAAGAGATATTAAGCCGAAATTACGTCCGACGCGCGCATTTCCTCCGCCGCGCACCAAATTTAAAAAAATCATAGCGTGAAAACCGTGGGTTCGATCCGCGTGCCGCTCAAAGGCGATTACAGGGGAGATGCAGCCCTTTCCAAAGAGCCATGAACAGACTTTCTACACCAAATGAGACAAGAGATATTAAGCCGCAAATAAGTCCTACGCGCGTCTTTTCTACGCCGCGCACCACATTTAAAAAATCGTAGCGTAAGAACGGTGGGTCCGATCCGCGTGCCGCTTAAAGGCGATTACAGGGGAGATGCAACCCTTTCCAAAGAACCATGAAAAGACTTTCTACTCCCAAGGAGACAAGAGATATTAAGCCGCAATGACGTCCGACGCGCGCATTTTCTCCGCCGCGCAGCTCATTTAAAAAAATCATAGCGTGAAAACCGTGGGTTCGATCCGCGTGCCGCTCGAAGGCGATTACAGGGGAGATGCAGCCCTTTCCAAAGAGCCATGAACAGACTTTCTACACCCAAGGAGACAAGAGATATTACGCCGCAAATACGTCCGGCGCGCGTCTTTTCTCCGCCGCGCAACACATTTAAAAAAAATCGTAGCCTGAAAACCGTGGGTTCGATCCGCGTGCCGCTCGATGGCGATTACAGGGGAGATGCATCCCTTTCAAAAGAGCCATGAACAGACTTTCTACTCCCAAGGAGACCAGAAATATTAACATATAAAGCGTTACGCTCCAATCGGATGAGCGAGAAACGCTTGTACAATTGCAACGAATTGGAGGAGAAAGTTTAAACAAACGCGCTGAATTTGAACGCTCACATCTAGGCCGGGCCAGGTCCAAATGGCCTGCAACTCGGTGCGCATCACCTCCATGACTGTCCCTAACGAACGCCACCTGCCACGCTTTCGGCCCGTCCCTAGAGGCATTAAAAAATCGTAGCGTGATAACGATGGTTCCGATCCGCGTGCCGCTCGAAGGCGATTACAGGGGAGATGCATCCCTTTCCAAAGAGCCATGAACAGACTTTATACTCCCAAGGAGCCCAAAGATAATAAGCCGCAAATACGTCCTACGCGCGTCTTTTCTACGCCGCGCACCACATTTAAAAAATCGTAGCGTAAGAACGGTGGGTCCGATCTGCGTGCCGCTTAAAGGCGATTACAGGGGAGATGCAACCCTTTCCAAAGAGCCATGAAAAGACTTTCTACTCCCAAGGAGACAAGAGATTTAAGCCGAAATGACGTCCGACGCGCGCATTTTCTCCGCCTCGCACCACATTTAAAAAAATCATAGCGTGAAAACCGTGGGTTCGATCCGCGTGCCGCTGGAAGGCGATTACAGGGGAGATGCATCCCTTTCAAAAGAGCCATGAACAGACTTTCTACTCCCAAGGAGACCAGAAATATTAACATATAAAGCGTTACGCTCCAATCGGATGAGCGAGAAACGCTTGTACAATTGCAACGAATTGGAGGAGAAAGTTTAAACAAATGCGCTGAATTTGAACGCTCACATCTAGGCCGGGCCAGGTCCAAATGGCCTGCTACTCGGTGCGCATCACCTCCATGACTGTCCCTAACGAACGCCACCTGCCACGCTTTCGGCCCGTCCCTAGAGGCATTAAAAAATCGTAGCGTGATAACGATGGTTCCGATCCGCGTGCCGCTCGAAGGCGATTACAGGGAAGATGCATCCCTTTCCAAAGAGCCATGAACAGACTTTCTACTCCCAAGGAGCCCAAAGATAATAAGCCGCAAATACGTCCTACGCGCGTCTTTTCTACGCCGGGCACCACATTTAAAAAATCGTAGCGTAAGAACGGTGGGTCCGATCCGCGTGCCGCTCAAAGTCGATTACAGGGGAGATGCAACCCTTTCCAAAGAGCCATGAAAAGACTTCCTACTCCCAACGAGACAAGAGATATTAAGCCGCAATCACGTCCGACGCGCGCATTTATTGCTCCGCTCACCACATTTAAAAAATCGTAGCGTGAGAACGGTGGGTCCGATCCGCGTGCCGCTTAAAGGCGATTACAGGGGAGATGCAGCCCTTTCCAAAGAGCCATGAACAGACTTTCTACTCCCAAGGAGACAAGAGATATTAAGCCGCAATGACGTCCGACGCGCGCATTTTCTCCGCCGAGCACCACATTTAAAAAAATCATAGCGTGAAAACCGTGGGTTCCATCCGAGTGCCGCTCGAAGACGATTACAGGGGAGATGCAGCCCTTTCCAAAGAGCCATGAACAGACTTTCTACTCCCAATGAGGCAAGAGATATTAAGCCGTAATGACGTCCGACGCGCGCATTTTCTCCGCCGCGCACCACATTTAAAAAAATCATAGCGTGAAAACCGTGGGTTCGATCCGCGTGCCGCTCGAAGGCGATTACAGGGGAGATGCAGCCCTTTCCAAAGAGGCATGAACAGACTTCCTACTCCCAAGGAGCCCAAAGATATTAAGCCGCAAATACGTCCTACGCGCGTCTTTTCTACGCCGCGCACCACATTTAAAAAATCGTATCGTAAGAACGGTGGGTCCGATCCGCGTGCCGCTTAAAGGCGATTACAGGGGAGATGCAGCCCTTTCCAAAGAGCCATGAATAGACTTTCTACTCCCAAGGACCCCAAAGATATTAAGCCGCAAATACGTCCTACGCGCGTGTTTTCTACGCCGCGCACCACATTTAAAAATTCGTATCGTAAGAACGGTGGGTCCGATCCGCGTGCTGCTTAAAGGCGATTACAGGGGAGATGCAGCCCTTTCCAAAGAGCCATGAACAGACTTTCTACTCCCAAGGAGACCAGAGATATTAACAGATAAAGCGTTAGGCTCCAGTCGGATGAGCGAGAAACGCTTGTACAATTGCAACGAATTGGAGGAGAAAGTTTAAACAAACGCGCTGACTTTGAACGCTCACATATAGGCCGGGCCAGGTCCAAATGGCCTGCAACTCGGCGCGAATCACCTCCATGACTGTCCCTAACGAACGCCACCTGCCAAGCTTTCGGCCCGTCCCTGTCGGCATTAAAAAATCGTAGCGTGATAACGATGGTTCCGATCCGCGTGCCGCGCGAAGGCGATTACAGGGGAGATGCAGCCCTTTCCAAAGAGCCATGAACAGACTTTCTACTCCCAAGGAGACCAGAGATATTAACAGATAAAGCGTTACGCTCCAGTCGGATGAGCGAGAAACGCTTGTACAATTGCAACGAATTGGAGGAGAAAGTTTAAACAAACGCGCTGACTTTGAAGGCTCACATCTACGCCGGGCCAGGTCCAAATGGCCTGCAACTCGGTCCGCATCACGTCCATTACTTTTCCTAACGAACGCCACCTGCCAAGCTTTCGGCCCGTCCCTGTCGGCATTTAAAAATCGTAGCGTGATAACGATGGTTGCGATCCGCGTGTCGCGCGAAGGCGATTACAGGGGAGATGCAGCCCTTTCCAAAGAGCCATGAACAGACTTTCCACTCCCAATGAGACAAGAGATATCAAGCCGCAAATACGTCCGGCGCGCGTCTATTCTCCGCCGCGCAACACATTTAAAAAAAATCCTAGCGTGAAAACCGTGGGTTCGATCCGCGTGCCACTCGAAGGCGATTACAGGGGAGATGCAGCCCTTTCCAAAGAGCCATGAACAGACTTTCTACTCCCAAGGAGACAAGAGATATTAAGCCGAAATTACGTCCGACGCGCGCATTTCCTCCGCCGCGCACCAAATTTAAAAAAATCATAGCGTGAAAACCGTGGGTTCGATCCGCGTGCCGCTCGAAGGCGATTACAGGGGAGATGCAACCCTTTCCAAAGAACCATGAAAAGACTTTCTACTCCCAAGGAGACAAGAGATATTAAGCCGCAATGACGTCCGACGCGCGCATTTTCTCCGCCGCGCAGCTCATTTAAAAAAATCATAGCGTGAAAACCGTGGGTTCGATCCGCGTGCCGCTCGAAGGCGATTACAGGGGAGATGCAGCCCTTTCCAACGAGGCATGAACAGACTTCCTACTCCCAAGGAGCCCAAAGATATTAAGCCGCAAATACGTCCTACGCGCGTCTTTTCTACGCCGCGCACCACATTTAAAAAATCGTAGCGTAAGAACGGTGGGTCCGATCCGCGTGCCGCTTAAAGGCGATTACAGGGGAGATGCAAACCTTTCCAAAGAGCCATGAAAAGACTTTCTACTCTCAAGGAGACAAGAGATATTAAGCCGCAATGACGTCCGACGCGCGCATTTTCTCCGACGCGCAACACATTTAAAAAAATCATAGCGTGAAAACCGTGGGTTCGATCCGCGTGCCGCTCGAAGGCGATTACAGGGGAGATGCAGCCCTTTCCAAAGAGCCATGAACAGACTTTCTACACCAAATGAGACAAGAGATATTAAGCCGCAAATAAGTCCTACGCGCGTCTTTTCTACGCCGCGCACCACATTTAAAAAATCGTAGCGTAAGAACGGTGGGTCCGATCCGCGTGCCGCTTAAAGGCGATTACAGGGGAGATGCAACCCTTTCCAAAGAACCATGAAAAGACTTTCTACTCCCAAGGAGACAAGAGATATTAAGCCGCAATGACGTCCGACGCGCGCATTTTCTCCGCCGCGCAGCTCATTTAAAAAAATCATAGCGTGAAAACCGTGGGTTCGATCCGCGTGCCGCTCGAAGGCGATTACAGGGGAGATGCAGCCCTTTCCAACGAGGCATGAACAGACTTCCTACTCCCAAGGAGCCCAAAGATATTAAGCCGCAAATACGTCCTACGCGCGTCTTTTCTACGCCGCGCACCACATTTAAAAAATCGTAGCGTAAGAACGGTGGGTCCGATCCGCGTGCCGCTTAAAGGCGATTACAGGGGAGATGCAAACCTTTCCAAAGAGCCATGAAAAGACTTTCTACTCTCAAGGAGACAAGAGATATTAAGCCGCAATGACGTCCGACGCGCGCATTTTCTCCGACGCGCAACACATTTAAAAAAATCATAGCGTGAAAACCGTGGGTTCGATCCGCGTGCCGCTCGAAGGCGATTACAGGGGAGATGCAGCCCTTTCCAAAGAGCCCTGAACAGACTTTCTACTCCCAATGAGACAAGAGATATCAAGCCGCAAATACGTCCGGCGCGCGTCTATTCTCCGCCGCGCAACACATTTAAAAAAAATCGTAGCGTGAAAACCGTGGGTTCGATCCGCGTGCCGCTTAAAGGCGATTACAGGGGAGATGCAGCCCTTTCCAAAGAGCCATGAAAAGACTTTCTACTCCCAAGGAGGCAAGAGATATTAAGCCGAAATGACCTCCGACGCGCGCATTTCCTCCGCCGCGCACCACATTTAAAAAAATCATAGCGTGAAAACCGTGGGTTCGATCCGCGTGCCGCTCGAAGGCGATTACAGGGGAGATGCAGCCCTTTCCAAAGAGGCATGAACAGACTTCCTACTCCCAAGGAGCCCAAAGATATTAAGCCGCAAATACGTCCTACGCGCGTCTTTTCTACGCCGCGCACCACATTTAAAAAATCGTATCGTAAGAACGGTGGGTCCAATCCGCGTGCCGCTTAAAGGCGATTACAAGGGAGATGCAACCCTTTCCAAAGAGCCATGAACAGACTTTCTACTCCCAAGGAGACAAGAGATATTAAGCCGCAATTATGTCCGACGCGCGCATTTTCTCCGACGCGCACCACGTTTAAAAAATCGTAGCGTGAGAACGGTGGGTCCGATCCGCGTGCCGCTTAAAGGCGATTACAGGGGAGATGCATCCCTTTCCAACGAGCCATGAACAGACTTTCTACTCCCAAGGAGACCAGAGATATTAACAGATAAAAGCGTTACGCTCCAGTCGGATGAGCGAGAAACGCTTGTACAATTGCAACGAATTGGAGCAGAAAGTTTAAACAAACGCGCTGACTTTGAACGCTCACATCTAGGCCGGGCCAAGTCCAAATAGCCTGCAACTCGGTCCGCATCACGTCCATGACTGTCCCTAACGAACGCCACCTGCCAAGCTTTCGGCCCGTCCCTGTCGGCATTAAAAAATCGTAGCGTGATAACGATGGTTCCGATCCGCGTGCCGCGCGAAGGCGATTACAGGGGAGATGCAGCACTTTCCAAAGAGCCATGAAAAGACTTTCTACTCCCAAGGAGACAAGAGATATTAAGCCGCAATGACGTCCGACGCGCGCATTTTCTCCGCCGCGCACCACATTTAAAAAAATCACAGCGTGAAAACCGTGGGTTCGATCCGCGTGCCGCTCGAAGGCGATTACAGCGGAGATGCAGCCCTTTCGAAAGAGCCATGAAAAGACTTTCTACTCCCAAGGAGACAAGAGATATTAAGCCGAAATTACGTCCGACGCGCGCATTTCCTCCGCCGCGCACCACATTTAAAAAAATCATAGCGTGAAAACCGTGGGTTCGATCCGCGTGCCGCTCGAAGGCGATTACAGGGGAGATGCAGCCCTTTCCAAAGAGCCATGAACAGACTTTCTACACCCAATGAGACAAGAGATATTAAGCCGCAAATACGTCCGGCGCGCGTCTTTTCTCCGCCGGGCAACACATTTAAAAAAAATCGTAGCTTGAAAAATGTGGGTTCAATCCGCGTGCCGCTCGAAGGCGATTACAGGGGAGTTGCATCCCTTTCAAAAGAGCCATGAACAGACTTTCTACTCCCAAGGAGACCAGAAATATTAACATATAAAGCGTTACGCTCCAGTCGGATGAACGAGAAACGCTTGTACAATTGCAACGAATTGGAGGAGAAAGTTTAAACAAACGCGCTGACTTTGAACGCTCACATCTAGGCCGGGCCAACTCCAAATGGCGTGCAACTCGGTGCGCATCACCTCCATGACTGTCCCTAACGAACGACACTTGCCACGCTTTCGGCCCGTCCCTGGCGGCATTAAAAAATCGTAGCGTGATAACGATGGTTCCGATGCGCGTGCCGCTCGAAGGCGATTACAGGGGAGATACAGCCCTTTCCAAAGAGCCATGAACAGACTTTCTACTCCCAAGGAGACAAGAGATATTACGCGCATTTTCTCCGATGCGCACCACGTTTAAAAAATCGTAGCGTGAGAACGGTGGGTCCGATCCGCGTGCCGCTTAAAGGCGATTACAGGGGAGATGCATCCCTTTCCAAAGCGCCATGAACAGACTTTCTACTCCCAAGGAGACCAGAGATATTAAGCCGCAAATACGTCCGGCGCGCGTCTTTTCTCCGCCGCGCAACACATTTAAAAAAAATCGTAGCGTGAAAAACGTGGGTTCGATCCGCGTGCCGCTCGAAGGCGATTACAGGGGAGATGCATCCCTTTCCAAAGAGCCATGAACAGACTTTCTACTCCCAAGGACACAAGAGATATTAAGCCGCAATTATGTCCGACGCCCGCATTTTCTCCAACGCGCACCACGTTTAAAAAAATCGTAGCGTGAGAACGGTGGGTCCGATCCGCGTGCCGCTTAAAGGCGATTACAGGGGAGATGCATCCCTTTCCAAAGAGCCATGAACAGACTTTCTACTCCCAAGGAGACCAGAGATATTAACAGATAAAGCGTTACGCTCCAGTCGGATGAGCGAGAAACGCTTGTACAATTGCAACGAATTGGAGCAGAAAGTTTAAACAAACGCGCTGACTTTGAACGCTCACATCTAGGCCGGGCCAGGTCCAAATGGCCTGCAACTCGGTCCGCATCACGTCCATGACTGTCCCTAACGAACGCCACCTGCCAAGCTTTCGGCCCGTCCCTGTCGGCATTAAAAAATCGTAGCGTGATAACGATGGTTCCGATCCGCGTGCCGCGCGAAGGCGATTACAGGGGAGATGCAGCATTTTCCAAAGAGCCATGAACAGACTTTCTACTCCCAAGGAGCCCAAAGATATTAAGCCGCAAATAAGTCCTACGCAAGTCTTTTCTACGCCGCGCACCACATTTAAAAAATCGTAGCGTAAGAACGGTGGGTCCGATCCGCGTGCCGCTTAAAGGCGATTACAGGGGAGATGCAACCCTTTCCAAAGAGCCATGAAAAGACTTTCTACTCCCAAGGAGACAAGAGATTTAAGCCGAAATGACGTCCGACGCGCGCATTTTCTCCGCCGCGCACCACATTTAAAAAAATCATAGCGTGAAAACCGTGGGTTCGATCCGCGTGCCGCTCGAAGGCGATTACAGGGGAGATGCAGCCCTTTCCAAAGAGGCATGAACAGACTTCCTACTCCCAAGGAGCCCAAAGATATTAAGCCGCAAATACGTCCTACGCGCGTCTTTTCTACGCCGCGCACCACATTTAAAAAATCGTATCGGAAGAACGGTGGGTCCACTCCGCGTGCCGCTTAAAGGCGATTACAGGGGAGATGCAGCCCTTTCCAAAGAGCCATAAAAAGACTTTCTACTCCCAAGGAGACAATAGATATTAAGCCGAAATGACGTCCGACGCGCGCATTTTCTCCGCCGCGCACCACATTTAAAAAAATCATAGCGTGAAAACCGTGGGTTCGATCCGCGTGCCGCTCGAAGGCGATTACAGCGGAGATGCAGCCCTTTCCAAAGAGCCATGAACAGACTTCCTACTCCCAAGCAGCCCAAAGATATTAAGCCGCAAATACGTCCTACGCGCGTCTTTTCTACGCCGCGCACCACATTTAAAAAAAATCATAGCGTGAAAACCGTGGGTTCGATCCGCGTGCCGCTCGAAGGCGATTACAGGGGAGATGCATCCCTTTCAAAGGAGCCATGAACAGACTTTCTACTCCCAAGGAGACCAGAAATATTAACATATAAAGCGTTACGCTCCAGTCGGATGAGCGAGAAACGCTTGTACAATTGCAACGAATTGGAGGAGAAAGTTTAAACAAACGCGCTGAATTTGAACGCTCACATCTAGGCCGGGCCAGGTCCAAATGGCCTGCAACTCGGTGCGCATCACCTCCATGACTGTCCCTAACGAACGCCACCTGCCACGCTTTCGGCCCGTCCCTAGAGGCATTAAAAAATCGTAGCGTGATAACGATGGTTCCGATCCGCGTGCCGCTCGAAGGCGATTACAGTGGAGATGCAGCCCTTTCCTAAGAGCCATGAAAAGACTTTCTACTCCCAAGGAGACAAGAGATATTAAGCCGAAATTACGTCCGACGCGCGCATTTCCTCCGCCGCGCACCACATTTAAAAAAATCATAGCGTGAAAACCGTGGGTTCGATCCGCGTGCCGCTCGAAGGCGATTACAGGGGAGATGCAGCCCTTTCCAAAGAGCCATGAACAGACTTTCTACACCCAATGAGACAAGAGATATTAAGCCGCAAATACGTCCGGCGCGCGTCTTTTCTCCGCCGGGCAACACATTTAAAAAAAATCGTAGCTTGAAAAATGTGGGTTCAATCCGCGTGCCGCTCGAAGGCGATTACAGGGGAGTTGCATCCCTTTCAAAAGAGCCATGAACAGACTTTCTACTCCCAAGGAGACCAGAAATATTAACATATAAAGCGTTACGCTCCAGTCGGATGAACGAGAAACGCTTGTACAATTGCAACGAATTGGAGGAGAAAGTTTAAACAAACGCGCTGACTTTGAACGCTCACATCTAGGCCGGGCCAACTCCAAATGGCGTGCAACTCGGTGCGCATCACCTCCATGACTGTCCCTAACGAACGACACTTGCCACGCTTTCGGCCCGTCCCTGGCGGCATTAAAAAATCGTAGCGTGATAACGATGGTTCCGATGCGCGTGCCGCTCGAAGGCGATTACAGGGGAGATACAGCCCTTTCCAAAGAGCCATGAACAGACTTTCTACTCCCAAGGAGACAAGAGATATTACGCGCATTTTCTCCGATGCGCACCACGTTTAAAAAATCGTAGCGTGAGAACGGTGGGTCCGATCCGCGTGCCGCTTAAAGGCGATTACAGGGGAGATGCATCCCTTTCCAAAGCGCCATGAACAGACTTTCTACTCCCAAGGAGACCAGAGATATTAAGCCGCAAATAAGTCCTACGCGCGTCTTTTCTACGCCGCGCACCACATTTAAAAAATCGTAGCGTAAGAACGGTGGGTCCGATCCGCGTGCCGCTTAAAGGCGATTACAGGGGAGATGCAACCCTTTCCAAAGAACCATGAAAAGACTTTCTACTCCCAAGGAGACAAGAGATATTAAGCCGCAATGACGTCCGACGCGCGCATTTTCTCCGCCGCGCAGCTCATTTAAAAAAATCATAGCGTGAAAACCGTGGGTTCGATCCGCGTGCCGCTCGAAGGCGATTACAGGGGAGATGCAGCCCTTTCCAAAGAGGCATGAACAGACTTCCTACTCCCAAGGAGCCCAAAGATATTAAGCCGCAAATACGTCCTACGCGCGTCTTTTCTACGCCGCGCACCACATTTAAAAAATCGTAGCGTAAGAACGGTGGGTCCGATCCGCGTGCCGCTTAAAGGCGATTACAGGGGAGATGCAAACCTTTCCAAAGAGCCATGAAAAGACTTTCTACTCCCAAGGAGACAAGAGATATTAAGCCGCAATGACGTCCGACGCGCGCATTTTCTCCGCCGAGCACCACATTTAAAAAAATCATAGCGTGAAAACCGTGGGTTCGATCCGCGTGCCGCTCGAAGGCGATTACAGGGGAGATGCAGCCCTTTCCAAAGAGCCATGAACAGACTTTCTACACCCAAAGAGACAAGAGATATTAAGCCGCAAATACGTCCGGCGCGCGTCTTTTCTCCGCCGCGCAACACATTTAAAAAAAATCGTAGCGTGAAAAACGTGGGTTCGATCCGCGTGCCGCTCGAAGGCGATTACAGGGGAGATGCATCCCTTTCCAAAGAGCCATGAACAGACTTTCTACTCCCAAGGACACAAGAGATATTAAGCCGCAATTATGTCCGACGCCCGCATTTTCTCCGACGCGCACCACGTTTAAAAAATCGTAGCGTGAGAACGGTGGGTCCGATCCGCGTGCCGCTTAAAGGCGATTACAGGGGAGATGCATCCCTTTCCAAAGAGCCATGAACAGACTTTCTACTCCCAAGGAGACCAGAGATATTAACAGATAAAGCGTTACGCTCCAGTCGGATGAGCGAGAAACGCTTGTACAATTGCAACGAATTGGAGCAGAAAGTTTAAACAAACGCGCTGACTTTGAACGCTCACATCTAGGCCGGGCCAGGTCCAAATGGCCTGCAACTCGGTCCGCATCACGTCCATGACTGTCCCTAACGAACGCCACCTGCCAAGCTTTCGGCCCGTCCCTGTCGGCATTAAAAAATCGTAGCGTGATAACGATGGTTCCGATCCGCGTGCCGCGCGAAGGCGATTACAGGGGAGATGCAGCATTTTCCAAAGAGCCATGAACAGACTTTCTACTCCCAAGGAGCCCAAAGATATTAAGCCGCAAATAAGTCCTACGCAAGTCTTTTCTACGCCGCGCACCACATTTAAAAAATCGTAGCGTAAGAACGGTGGGTCCGATCCGCGTGCCGCTTAAAGGCGATTACAGGGGAGATGCAACCCTTTCCAAAGAACCATGAAAAGACTTTCTACTCCCAAGGAGACAAGAGATATTAAGCCGCAATGACGTCCGACGCGCGCATTTTCTCCGCTGCGCAGCTCATTTAAAAAAATCATAGCGTGAAAACCGTGGGTTCGATCCGCGTGCCGCTTGAAGGCGATTACAGGGGAGATGCAGCCCTTTCCAAAGAGGCATGAACAGACTTCCTACTCCCAAGGAGCCCAAAGATATTAAGCCGCAAATACGTCCTACGCGCGTCTTTTCTACGCCGCGCACCACATTTAAAAAATCGTAGCGTAAGAACGGTGGGTCCGATCCGCGTGCCGCTTAAAGCCGATTACAGGGGAGATGCAAACCTTTCCAAAGAGCCATGAAAAGACTTTCTACTCTCAAGGAGACAAGAGATATTAAGCCGCAATGACGTCCGACGCGCGCATTTTCTCCGACGCGCAACACATTTAAAAAAATCGTAGCGTGAAAACCGTGGGTTCGATCCGCGTGCCGCTCGAAGGCGATTACAGGGGAGATGCAGCCCTTTCCAAAGAGCCATGAACAGACTTTCTACTCCCAATGAGACAAGAGATATCAAGCCGCAAATACGTCCGGCGCGCGTTTATTCTCCGCCGCGCAACACATTTAAAAAAAATCGTAGCGTGAAAACCGTGGGTTCGATCCGCGTGCCGCTTAAAGGCGATTACAGGGGAGATGCAGCCCTTTCCAAAGAGCCATGAACAGACTTTCTACTCCCAAGGAGACAAGAGATATTACGCGCATTTTCTCCGACGCGCACCACGTTTAAAAAATCGTAGCGTGAGAACGGTGGGTCCGATCCGCGTGCCGCTTAAAGGCGATTACAGGGGAGATGCATCCCTTTCCAAAGAGCCATGAACAGACTTTCTACTCCCAAGGAGACCAGAGATATTAACAGATAAAGCGTTACGCTCCAGTCGGATGAGCGAGAAACGCTTGTACAATTGCAACGAATTGGAGGAGAAAGTTTAAACAAACGCGCTGACTTTGAAGGCTCACATCTAGGCCGGGCCAGGTCCAAATGGCCTGCAACTCGGTCCGCATCACGTCCATGACTTTTCCTAACGAACGCCACCTGCCAAGCTTTCGGCCCGTCCCTGTCGGCATTAAAAAATCGTAGCGTGATAACGATGGTTCCGATCCGCGTGCCGCGCGAAGGCGATTACAGGGGAGATGCAGCCCTTTCCAAAGAGCCATGAACAGACTTTCTACTCCCAAGGAGCCCAAAGATATTAAGCCGCAAATAAGTCCTACGCGCGTCTTTTCTACGCCGCGCACCACATTTAAAAAATCGTAGCGTAAGAACGGTGGGTCCGATCCGCGTGCCGCTTAAAGGCGATTACAGGGGAGATGCAGCCCTTTCCAAAGAGCCATGAACAGACTTTCTACTCCCAATGAGACAAGAGATATCAAGCCGCAAATACGTCCGGCGCGCGTCTATTCTCCGCCGCGCAACACATTTAAAAAAAATCGTAGCGTGAAAACCGTGGGTTCGATCCGCGTGCCGCTTAAAGGCGATTACAGGGGAGATGCAGCCCTTTCCAAAGAGCCATGAAAAGACTTTCTACTCCCAAGGAGACAAGAGATATTAAGCCGAAATGACCTCCGACGCGCGCATTTCCTCCGCCGCGCAACACATTTAAAAAAATCATAGCGTGAAAACCGTGGGTTCGATCCGCGTGCCGCTCGAAGGCGATTACAGGGGAGATGCAGCCCTTTCCAAAGAGGCATGAACAGACTTCCTACTCCCAAGGAGCCCAAAGATATTAAGCCGCAAATACGTCCTACGCGCGTCTTTTCTACGCCGCGCGCCACATTTAAAAAATCGTATCGTAAGAACGGTGGGTCCAATCCGCGTGCCGCTTAAAGGCAATTACAAGGGAGATGCAACCCTTTCCAAAGAGCCATGAACAGACTTTCTACTCCCAAGGACACAAGAGATATTAAGCCGCAATTATGTCCGACGCGCGCATTTTCTCCGACGCGCACCACGTTTAAAAAATCGTAGCGTGAGAACGGTGGGTCCGATCCGCGTGCCGCTTAAAGGGGATTACAGGGGAGATGCAACCCTTTCCAAAGAGCCATGGACAGACTTTCTACTCCCAAGGAGACCAGAGATATTAACAGATAAAGCGTTACGCTCCAGTCGGATGAGCGAGAAACGCTTGTACAATTGCAACGAATTGGAGCAGAAAGTTTAAACAAACGCGCTGACTTTGAACGCTCACATCTAGGCCGGGCCAGGTCCAAATGGCCTGCAACTCGGTCCGCATCACGTCCATGACTGTCCCTAACGAACGCCACCTGCCAAGCTTTCGGCCCGTCCCTGTCGGCATTAAAAAATCGTAGCGTGATAACGATGGTTCCGATCCGCGTGCCGCGCGAAGGCGATTACAGGGGAGATGCAGCCCTTTCCAAAGAGCCATGAACAGACTTTCTACTCCCAAGGAGCCCAAAGATATTAAGCCGCAAATAAGTCCTACGCGCGTCTTTTCTACGCCGCGCACCACATTTAAAAAATCGTAGCGTAAGAACGGTGGGTCCGATCCGCGTGCCGCTTAAAGGCGATTACAGGGGAGATGCAAACCTTTCCAAAGAGCCATGAAAAGACTTTCTACTCTCAAGGAGACAAGAGATATTAAGCCGAAATTACGTCCGACGCGCGCATTTTCTCCGACGCGCAACACATTTAAAAAAATCATAGCGTGAAAACCGTGGGTTCGATCCGCGTGCCGCTCGAAGGCGATTACAGGGGAGATGCAGCCCTTTCCAAAGAGCCATGAAAAGACTTTCTACTCCCAAGGAGACAAGAGATATTAAGCCGAAATGACGTCCGACGCGCGCATTTCCTCCGCCGCGCACCACATTTAAAAAAATCATAGCGTGAAAACCGTGGGTTCGATCCGCGTGCCGCTCGAAGGCGATTACAGGGGAGATGCAGCCCTTTCCAAAGAGGCATGAACAGACTTCCTACTCCCAAGGAGCCGAAAGATATTAAGCCGCAAATACGTCCTACGCGCGTCTTTTCTACGCCGCGCGCCACATTTAAAAAATCGTATCGTAAGAACGGTGGGTCCAATCCGCGTGCCGCTTAAAGGCGATTACAAGGGAGATGCAACCCTTTCCAAAGAGCCATGAACAGACTTTCTACTCCCAAGGAGACCAGAGATATTAACAGATAAAGCGTTACGCTCCAGTCGGATGAGCGAGAAACGCTTGTACAATTGCAACGAATTGGAGGAGAAAGTTTAAACAAACGCGCTGACTTTGAACGCTCACATCTAGGCCGGGCCAGGTCCAAATGGCCTGCAACTCGGCGCGCATCACCTCCATGACTGTCCCTAACGAACGCCACCTGCCACGCTTTCGGCCCGTCCCTGTCGGCATTAAAAAATCGTAGCGTGATAACGATGGTTCCGATCCGCGTGCCGCTTAAAGGCGATTACAAGGGAGATGCAACCCTTTCCAAAGAGCCATGAACAGACTTTCTACTCCCAAGGACACAAGAGATATTAAGCCGCAATTATGTCCGACGCGTACATTTTCTCCGACGCGCACCACGTTTAAAAAATCGTAGCGTGAGAACGGTGGGTCCGATCCGCGTGCCGCTTAAAGGCGATTACAGGGGAGATGCATCCCTTTCCAAAGAGCCATGAACAGACTTTCTACTCCCAAGGAGACAAGAGATATTAAGCCGAAATGACGTCCGACGCGCGCATTTCCTCCGCCGCGCACCACATTTAAAAAAATCATAGCGTGAAAACCGTGGGTTCGATCCGCGTGCCGCTCGAAGGCGATTACAGGGGAGATGCAGCCCTTTCCAAAGAGGCATGAACAGACTTCCTACTCCCAAGGAGCCCAAAGATATTAAGCCGCAAATACGTCCTACGCGCGTCTTTTCTACGCCGCGCACCACATTTAAAAAATCGTATCGCAAGAACGGTGGGTCCAATCCGCGTGCCGCTTAAAGGCGATTACAAGGGAGATGCAACCCTTTCCAAAGAGCCATGAACAGACTTTCTACTCCCAAGGAGACAAGAGATATTAAGCCGCAATGACGTCCGACGCGCGCATTTCCTCCGCCGCGCACCACATTTAAAAAAATCATAGCGTGAAAACCGTGGGTTCGATCCGCGTGCCGCTCGAAGGCGATTACAGGGGAGATGCAGCCCTTTCCAAAGAGCCATGAACAGACTTTCTACACCCAATGAGACAAGAGATATTAAGCCGCAAATACGTCCGGTGCGCGTCTTTTCTCCGCCGCGCAACACATTTAAAAAAAATCGTAGCGTGAAAAACGTGGGTTCGATCCGCGTGCCGCTCGAAGGCGATTACAGGGGAGATGCATCCCTTTCAAAAGAGCCATGAACAGACTTTCTACTCCCAAGGAGACCAGAAATATTAACATATAAAGCGTTACGCTCCAGTCGGATGAATGAGAAACGCTTGTACAATTGCAACGAATTGGAGGAGAAAGTTTAAACAAACGCGCTGACTTTGAACGCTCACATCTAGGCCGGGCCAACTCCAAATGGCGTGCAACTCGGTGCGCATCACCTCCATGACTGTCCCTAACGAACGCCACTTGCCACGCTTTCGGCCCGTCCCTGGCGGCATTAAAAAGTCGTAGCGTGATAACGATGGTTCCGATGCGCGTGCCGCTCGAAGGCGATTACAGGGGAGATACAGCCCTTTCCAAAGAGCCATTAACAGACTTTCTACTCCCAAGGAGACAAGAGATATTACGCGCATTTTCTCCGACGCGCACCACGTTTAAAAAATCGTAGCGTGAGAACGGTGGGTCCGATCCGCGTGCCGCTTAAAGGCGATTACAGGGGAGATGCATCCCTTTCCAAAGAGCCATGAACAGACTTTCTACTCCCAAGGAGACCAGAGATATTAACAGATAAAGCGTTACGCTCCAGTCGGATGAGCGAGAAACGCTTGTACAATTGCAACGAATTGGAGGAGAAAGTTTAAACAAACGCGCTGACTTTGAAGGCTCACATCTAGGCCGGGCCAGGTCCAAATGGCCTGCAACTCGGTCCGCATCACGTCCATGACTTTTCCTAACGAACGCCACCTGCCAAGCTTTCGGCCCGTCCCTGTCGGCATTAAAAAATCGTAGCGTGATAACGATGGTTCCGATCCGCGTGCCGCGCGAAGGCGATTACAGGGGAGATGCAGCCCTTTCCAAAGAGCCATGAACAGACTTTCTACTCCCAAGGAGCCCAAAGATATTAAGCCGCAAATAAGTCCTACGCGCGTCTTTTCTACGCCGCGCACCACATTTAAAAAATCGTAGCGTAAGAACGGTGGGTCCGATCCGCGTGCCGCTTAAAGGCGATTACAGGGGAGATGCAGCCCTTTCCAAAGAGCCATGAACAGACTTTCTACTCCCAATGAGACAAGAGATATCAAGCCGCAAATACGTCCGGCGCGCGTCTATTCTCCGCCGCGCAACACATTTAAAAAAAATCGTAGCGTGAAAACCGTGGGTTCGATCCGCGTGCCGCTTAAAGGCGATTACAGGGGAGATGCAGCCCTTTCCAAAGAGCCATGAAAAGACTTTCTACTCCCAAGGAGACAAGAGATATTAAGCCGAAATGACCTCCGACGCGCGCATTTCCTCCGCCGCGCAACACATTTAAAAAAATCATAGCGTGAAAACCGTGGGTTCGATCCGCGTGCCGCTCGAAGGCGATTACAGGGGAGATGCAGCCCTTTCCAAAGAGGCATGAACAGACTTCCTACTCCCAAGGAGCCCAAAGATATTAAGCCGCAAATACGTCCTACGCGCGTCTTTTCTACGCCGCGCGCCACATTTAAAAAATCGTATCGTAAGAACGGTGGGTCCAATCCGCGTGCCGCTTAAAGGCGATTACAAGGGAGATGCAACCCTTTCCAAAGAGCCATGAACAGACTTTCTACTCCCAAGGACACAAGAGATATTAAGCCGCAATTATGTCCGACGCGCGCATTTTCTCCGACGCGCACCACGTTTAAAAAATCGTAGCGTGAGAACGGTGGGTCCGATCCGCGTGCCGCTTAAAGGGGATTACAGGGGAGATGCAACCCTTTCCAAAGAGCCATGGACAGACTTTCTACTCCCAAGGAGACCAGAGATATTAACAGATAAAGCGTTACGCTCCAGTCGGATGAGCGAGAAACGCTTGTACAATTGCAACGAATTGGAGCAGAAAGTTTAAACAAACGCGCTGACATTGAACGCTCACATCTAGGCCGGGCCAGGTCCAAATGGCCTGCAACTCGGTCCGCATCACGTCCATGACTGTCCCTAACGAACGCCACCTGCCAAGCTTTCGGCCCGTCCCTGTCGGCATTAAAAAATCGTAGCGTGATAACGATGGTTCCGATCCGCGTGCCGCGCGAAGGCGATTACAGGGGAGATGCAGCCCTTTCCAAAGAGCCATGAACAGACTTTCTACTCCCAAGGAGCCCAAAGATATTAAGCCGCAAATAAGTCCTACGCGCGTCTTTTCTACGCCGCGCACCACATTTAAAAAATCGTAGCGTAAGAACGGTGGGTCCGATCCGCGTGCCGCTTAAAGGCGATTACAGGGGAGATGCAAACCTTTCCAAAGAGCCATGAAAAGACTTTCTACTCTCAAGGAGACAAGAGATATTAAGCCGAAATTACGTCCGACGCGCGCATTTTCTCCGACGCGCAACACATTTAAAAAAATCATAGCGTGAAAACCGTGGGTTCGATCCGCGTGCCGCTCGAAGGCGATTACAGGGGAGATGCAGCCCTTTCCAAAGAGCCATGAAAAGACTTTCTACTCCCAAGGAGACAAGAGATATTAAGCCGAAATGACGTCCGACGCGCGCATTTCCTCCGCCGCGCACCACATTTAAAAAAATCATAGCGTGAAAACCGTGGGTTCGATCCGCGTGCCGCTCGAAGGCGATTACAGGGGAGATGCAGCCCTTTCCAAAGAGGCATGAACAGACTTCCTACTCCCAAGGAGCCGAAAGATATTAAGCCGCAAATACGTCCTACGCGCGTCTTTTCTACGCCGCGCGCCACATTTAAAAAATCGTATCGTAAGAACGGTGGGTCCAATCCGCGTGCCGCTTAAAGGCGATTACAAGGGAGATGCAACCCTTTCCAAAGAGCCATGAACAGACTTTCTACTCCCAAGGAGACCAGAGATATTAACAGATAAAGCGTTACGCTCCAGTCGGATGAGCGAGAAACGCTTGTACAATTGCAACGAATTGGAGGAGAAAGTTTAAACAAACGCGCTGACTTTGAACGCTCACATCTAGGCCGGGCCAGGTCCAAATGGCCTGCAACTCGGCGCGCATCACCTCCATGACTGTCCCTAACGAACGCCACCTGCCACGCTTTCGGCCCGTCCCTGTCGGCATTAAAAAATCGTAGCGTGATAACGATGGTTCCGATCCGCGTGCCGCTTAAAGGCGATTACAAGGGAGATGCAACCCTTTCCAAAGAGCCATGAACAGACTTTCTACTCCCAAGGACACAAGAGATATTAAGCCGCAATTATGTCCGACGCGTACATTTTCTCCGACGCGCACCACGTTTAAAAAATCGTAGCGTGAGAACGGTGGGTCCGATCCGCGTGCCGCTTAAAGGCGATTACAGGGGAGATGCATCCCTTTCCAAAGAGCCATGAAAAGACTTTCTACTCCCAAGGAGACAAGAGATATTAAGCCGAAATGACGTCCGACGCGCGCATTTCCTCCGCCGCGCACCACATTTAAAAAAATCATAGCGTGAAAACCGTGGGTTCGATCCGCGTGCCGCTCGAAGGCGATTACAGGGGAGATGCAGCCCTTTCCAAAGAGGCATGAACAGACTTCCTACTCCCAAGGAGCCCAAAGATATTAAGCCGCAAATACGTCCTACGCGTGTCTTTTCTACGCCGCGCACCACATTTAAAAAATCGTAGCGTAAGAACGGTGGGTCCGATCCGCGTGCCGCTTAAAGACGATTACAGGGGAGATGCAAACCTTTCCAAAGAGCCATGAAAAGACTTTCTACTCTCAAGGAGACAAGAGATATTAAGCCGCAATGACGTCCGACGCGGGCATTTTCTCCGACGCGCAACACATTTAAAAAAATCGTAGCGTGAAAACCGTGGGTTCGATCCGCGTGCCGCTCGAAGGCGATTACAGGGGAGATGCAGCCCTTTCCAAAGAGCCATGAACAGACTTTCTACTCCCAATGAGACAAGAGATATCAAGCCGCAAATACGTCCGGCGCGCGCCACATTTAAAAAAATCATAGCGTGAAAACCGTGGGTTCGATCCGCGTGCCGCTCGAAGGCGATTACAGGGGAGATGCAGCCCTTTCCAAAGAGCCATGAACAGACTTTCTACACCCAATGAGACAAGAGATATTAAGCCGCAAATACGTCCGGTGCGCGTCTTTTCTCCGCCGCGCACCACATTTAAAAAAAATCGTAGCGTGAAAAACGTGGGTTCGATCCGCGTGCCGCTCGAAGTCGATTACAGGGGAGATGCATCCCTTTCAAAAGAGCCATGAACAGACTTTCTACTCCCAAGGAGACCAGAAATATTAACATATAAAGCGTTACGCTCCAGTCGGATGAATGAGAAACGCTTGTACAATTGCAACGAATTGGAGGAGAAAGTTTAAACAAACGCGCTGACTTTGAACGCTCACATCTAGGCCGGGCCAACTCCAAATGGCGTGCAACTCGGTGCGCATCACCTCCATGACTGTCCCTAACGAACGCCACTTGCCACGCTTTCGGCCCGTCCCTGGCGGCATTAAAAAGTCGTAGCGTGATAACGATGGTTCCGATGCGCGTGCCGCTCGAAGGCGATTACAGGGGAGATACAGCCCTTTCCAAAGAGCCATTAACAGACTTTCTACTCCCAAGGAGACAAGAGATATTACGCGCATTTTCTCCGACGCGCACCACGTTTAAAAAATCGTAGCGTGAGAACGGTGGGTCCGATCCGCGTGCCGCTTAAAGGCGATTACAGGGGAGATGCATCCCTTTCCAAAGAGCCATGAACAGACTTTCTACTCCCAAGTAGACCAGAGATATTTACAGATAAAGCGTTACGCTCCAGTCGGATGAGCGAGAAACGCTTGTACAATTGCAACGAATTGGAGGAGAAAGTTTAAACAAACGCGCTGACTTTGAAGGCTCACATCTAGGCCGGGCCAGGTCCAAATGGCCTGCAACTCGGTCCGCATCACGTCCATGACTTTTCCTAACGAACGCCACCTCCCAAGCTTTCGGCCCGTCCCTGTCGGCATTAAAAAATCGTAGCGAGATAACGATGGTTCCGATCCGCGTGCCGCGCGAAGGACATTACAGGGGAGATGCAGCCCTTTCCAAAGAGCCATGAACAGACTTTCTACTCCCAAGGAGACAAGAGATATTAAGCCACAATGACGTCCGACGCGCGCATTTTGTCCGACACGCACCACGTTTAAAAAATCGTAGCGTGAGAACGGTGGGTCCGATCCGCGTGCCGCTTAAAAGCGATTACAGGGGAGATGCATCCCTTTCCAAAGAGCCATGAACAGACTTTCTACTCCCAAGGAGCCCAAAGATATTAAGCCGCAAATACGTCCTACGCGCGTCTTTTCTACGCCGCGCACCACATTTAAAAAATCGTAGCGTAAGAACGATGGGTCCGATCCTCGTGCCGCTTAAAGTCGATTACAGGGGAGATGCAACCCTTTCCAAAGAGCCATGAAAAGACTTTCTACTCCCAAGGAGACAAGAGATTTAAGCCGAAATGACGTCCGACGCGCGCATTTTCTCCGCCGCGCACCACATTTAAAAAAATCATAGCGTGAAAACCGTGGGTTCGATCCGCGTGCCGCTCGAAGGCGATTACAGGGGAGATGCAGCCCTTTCCAAAGAGCCCTGAACAGACTTCCTACTCCCAAGGAGACAAGAGATATTAAGCCGCAATGATGTCCGACGCGCGCATTTTCTCCGCCGCGCACCACATTTAAAAAATCTTAGCGTGAGAACGGTGGGTCCGATCCGCGTGCCGCTTAAAGGCGATTACAAGGGAAATGCAGCCCTTTCCAAAGAGCCATGAAAAGACTTTCTACTCCCAAGGAGACCAGAAATATTAACATATAAAGCGTTACGCTCCAGTCGGATGAGCGAGAAAGGCTTGTACAATTGCAACGAATTGGAGGAGAAAGTTTAAACAAACGCGCTGAATTTGAACGCTCACATCTAGGCCGGTCCAGGTCCAAATGGCCTGCAACTCGGTGCGCATCACCTCCATGACTGTCCCTAACGAACGCCACCTGCCACGCTTTCGGCCCGTCCCTAGAGGCATTAAAAAATCGTAGCGTGATAACGATGGTTCCGATCCGCGTGCCGCTCGAAGGCGATTACAGGGGATATGCAGCCCTTTCCAAAGAGGCATGAACAGACTTCCTACTCCCAAGGAGCCGAAAGATATTAAGCCGCAAATACGTCCTACGCGTGTCTTTTCTACGCCGCGCACCACATTTAAAAAATCGTATCGTAAGAACGGTGGGTCCAATCCGCGTGCCGCTTAAAGGCGATTACAAGGGAGATGCAACCCTTTCCAAAGAGCCATGAACAGACTTTCTACTCCCAAGGAGACCAGAGATATTAACAGATAAAGCGTTACGCTCCAGTCGGATGAGCGAGAAACGCTTGTACAATTGCAACGAATTGGAGGAGAAAGTTTAAACAAACGCGCTGACTTTGAACGCTCACATCTAGGCCGGGCCAACTCCAAATGGCGTGCAACTCGGTGCGCATCACCTCCATGACTGTCCCTAACGAACGCCACCTGCCACGCTTTCGGCCCGTCCCTGGCGGCATTAAAAAATCGTAGCGTGATAACGATGGTTCCGATGCGCGTGCCGCTCGAAGGCGATTACAGGGGAGATACAGCCCTTTCCAAAGAGCCATGAACAGACTTTCTACTCCCAAGGAGACAAGAGATATTACGCGCATTTTCTCCGACGCGCACCACGTTTAAAAAATCGTAGCGTGAGAACGGTGGGTCCGATCCGCGTGCCGCTTAAAGGCGATTACAGGGGAGATGCATCCCTTTCCAAAGAGCCATGAACAGACTTTCTACTCCCAAGGAGACCAGAGATATTAACAGATAAAGCGTTACGCTCCAGTCGGATGAGCGAGAAACGCTTGTACAATTGCAACGAATTGGAGGAGAAAGTTTAAACAAACGCGCTGACTTTGAAGGCTCACATCTAGGCCGGGCCAGGTCCAAATGGCCTGCAACTCGGTCCGCATCACGTCCATGACTTTTCCTAACGAAAGCCACCTGCCAAGCTTTCGGCCCGTCCCTGTCGGCATTAAAAAATCGTAGCGTGATAACGATGGTTCAGATCCGCGTGCCGCGCGAAGGCGATTACAGGGGAGATGCAGCCCTTTCCAAGGAGCCATGAACAGACTTTCTACTCCCAAGGAGCCCAAAGATATTAAGCCGCAAATAAGTCCTACGCGCGTCTTTTCTACGCCGCGCACCACATTTAAAAAATCGTAGCGTAAGAACGGTGGGTCCGATCCGCGTGCCGCTTAAAGGCGATTACAGGGGAGATGCAAACCTTTCCAAAGAGCCATGAAAAGACTTTCTACTCTCAAGGAGACAAGAGATATTAAGCCGCAATGACGTCCGACGCGCGCATTTTCTCCGACGCGCAACACATTTAAAAAAATCATAGCGTGAAAACCGTGGGTTCGATCCGCGTGCCGCTCGAAGGCGATTACAGGGGAGATGCAGCCCTTTCCAAAGAGCCATGAACAGACTTTCTACTCCCAAGGAGACCAGAGATATTAACAGATAAAGCGTTACGCTCCAGTCGGATGAGCGAGAAACGCTTGTACAATTGCAACGAATTGGAGGAGAAAGTTTAAACAAACGCGCTGACTTTGAACGCTCACATCTAGGCCGGGCCAACTCCAAATGGCGTGCAACTCGGTGCGCATCACCTCCATGACTGTCCCTAACGAACGCCACCTGCCACGCTTTCGGCCCGTCCCTGGCGGCATTAAAAAATCGTAGCGTGATAACGATGGTTCCGATGCGCGTGCCGCTCGAAGGCGATTACAGGGGAGATACAGCCCTTTCCAAAGAGCCATGAACAGACTTTCTACTCCCAAGGAGACAAGAGATATTACGCGCATTTTCTCCGACGCGCACCACGTTTAAAAAATCGTAGCGTGAGAACGGTGGGTCCGATCCGCGTGCCGCTTAAAGGCGATTACAGGGGAGATGCATCCCTTTCCAAAGAGCCATGAACAGACTTTCTACTCCCAAGGAGACCAGAGATATTAACAGATAAAGCGTTACGCTCCAGTCGGATGAGCGAGAAACGCTTGTACAATTGCAACGAATTGGAGGAGAAAGTTTAAACAAACGCGCTGACTTTGAAGGCTCACATCTAGGCCGGGCCAGGTCCAAATGGCCTGCAACTCGGTCCGCATCACGTCCATGACTTTTCCTAACGAACGCCACCTGCCAAGCTTTCGGCCCGTCCCTGTCGGCATTAAAAAATCGTAGCGTGATAACGATGGTTCCGATCCGCGTGCCGCTTAAAGGCGATTACAGGGGAGATGCAAACCTTTCCAAAGAGCCATGAAAAGACTTTCTACTCTCAAGGAGACAAGAGATATTAAGCCGCAATGACGTCCGACGCGCGCATTTTCTCCGACGCGCAACACATTTAAAAAAATCATAGCGTGAAAACCGTGGGTTCGATCCGCGTGCCGCTCGAAGGCGATTACAGGGGAGATGGAGCCCTTTCCAAAGAGGCATGAACAGACTTCCTACTCCCAAGGAGCCCAAAGATATTAAGCCGCAAATACGTCCTACGCGCGTCTTTTCTACGCCGCGCACCACATTTAAAAAATCGTAGCGTAAGAACGGTGGGTCCGATCCGCGTGCCGCTTAAAGGCGATTACAGGGGAGATGCAACCCTTTCCAATGAACCATGAAAAGACTTTCTACTCCCAAGGAGACAAGAGATATTAAGCCGCAATGACGTCCGACGCGCGCATTTTCTCCGCTGCGCAGCTCATTTAAAAAAATCATAGCGTGAAAACCGTGGGTTCGATCCGCGTGCCGCTCGAAGGCGATTACAGGGGAGATGCAGCCCTTTCCAAAGAGGCATGAAAAGACTTCCTACTCCCAAGGAGCCCAAAGATATTAAGCCGCAAATACGTCCTACGCGCGTCTTTTCTACGCCGCGCACCACATTTAAAAAATCGTAGCGTAAGAACGGTGGTTTCGATCCGCGTGCCGCTTAAAGGCGATTACAGGGGAGATGCAGCCCTTTCCAAAGAGCCATGAAAAGACTTTCTACTCCCAAGGAGACAAGAGATATTAAGCCGAAATTACGTCCGACGCGCGCATTTCCTCCGTCGCGCACCACATTTAAAAAAATCATAGCGTGAAAACCGTGGGTTCGATCCGCGTGCCGCTCGAAGGCGATTACAGGGGAGATGCAGCCCTTTCCAAAGAGCCATGAACAGACTTCCTACTCCCAACGAGACAAGAGATATTAAGCCGCAAATACGTCCGGACCGCGTCTTTTCTCCGCAGCTCACCACATTTAAAAAAATCGTAGCGTGAAAACCGTGGGTTCGATATAGTATACATACAGAGTATATAGTTTGACCAAAAGATCGTGCTGATCTTTGATCTCCTGGTTCTTCATCTCCAGCGCCACTTTCAGACTCATAATGTCCTCCTCTATGGGCTGGTATAACACAGACACGAATCATCACTACAGCCAGTACAATGGAAAGGTGGGAATGTGTACTGAATGTGTACTGACGTTATAAGTGAGAGGTGGTGGTACTGGTGGATGTGTACTGACACTATAAGGGATCTCTACCTGCAGTGACAGTTTGAGCTTCTCAAGTTCTTCCTCCAGAGATTTCTTCTCCTGTTCACAGGCCATTTTCATATCTGCCAGAGCAAGTATCATTACTGCTGGATATAACACAGATTGTATATACTACATAATTACTGCTGAATACATAAAATATAATATATATAGTACTATACATATATTAGTGTCACTTTTATTGGAGCCTAAAGGCTAACATTCATTATTAGTCATGTTAGTATTATTGCATTTCCTTAGTACTTACTCTTGATGGACCTGTTATGCTCCTCCTCCTCCTGCTGTTTCTGCAGGAGCTCTGTCTCCTCCTGCTGCTTGTGTTTCAGCATCTCCTGAAGAACCTGCAGCTCCTTCTGCTTCTGCAACCTCAACTCCTTCAGCTGCTCAAACAAACTGTTCTCCAACTCCTCCTTCTCACACCGCAAACACTCCAATCGGGCCACAGGCCCCACTAGTGACACAGAACCACACACACACACACACACACACAGACACACACACACACACACACACACACACACACACAGAGAGATAAACATGTATAAATGTATAAGAATTTGTGGATAAAATTATTATGAGATTATTTATAATCAAACGACTACACTACACAACCACATCTTCCTTTTATTTACATATTATACAGATATTTAGAGATATTTACATTTTATTTACCCGCGTGCGTCTCTCTTCTCCAAGGTAGCGGAGAGATATGAAAGGATAAAAGGGGAAAAGAATAAAATGCACGTCGGTTTTAAATTCGCAGGCTACCTGCGCTGAAGGCGTGGAAAACGAGCACGTGACGGAAAGGCTTCCGTACCCGATGGGTCCAAATCACATGCCCAGCAAAGTAGCCTTAAACCTGGACACACAATGGAGACCATTTGACCCTTTAAAATCATACTACAACCAGACTTCCAGGCCCAAGAGGTCACACAGTCATGCCCAGCAAAGTAGCTCTGGGCCTGGGCACACTTCACGCAGTTTGACCGTTTAAATAAAACTAGAAACAGACTTCCTGGCCCAAGAGGTCACACAGTCATGCCCAGCAAGGTTGCTTTAAACGTGGGCACACTTCAGACCGTTTCACTCTTTAACTCATTCAAAGCACCACATTTCAAGGCCCAAGAGGTCACAGAATCATGCCCATCAAAGTAGCTCTGGGCCTGGGCACACTTTACGGAGTTTGACCCTTTAAATAATACTACAACCAGACACATACAGGTGCGCACATATACACAGATACACATTCTGTTTAATTTCTTCACATCTGCAGACTAGAGTAAGCTGAGGGTATAGTGTTAAACCAGGAGCTACATAAACAGTATATAGTATATATAAAGAGGATATAGTGTTAAACCAGGTACTACATACAGAGTATATAGTATACATACAGAGTATATAGTTTGACCAAAAGATCGTGCTGATCTTTGATCTCCTGGTTCTTCATCTCCAGCGCCACTTTCAGACTCATAATGTCCTCCTCTATGGGCTGGTATAACCCACACATACGAATCATCACTACAGCCAGTACAATGGAAAGGTGGGAATGTGTACTGAATGTGTACTGACGTTATAAGTGAAAGGTGGAGGTACTGGTGGATGTGTACTGACACTATAAGGGATCTCTACCTGCAGTGACAGTCTGAGCTTCTCAAGTTCTTCCTCCAGAGATTTCTTCTCCTGTTCACAGGCCATTTTCATATCTGCCAGAGCAAGTATCATTACTGCTGGATATAACACAGATTGTATATACTACATAATTACTACTGAATATATAAAATATAATATATATAGTACTATACATATATTAGTATCACTTTTATTGGAGCCTAAAGGCTAACATTCATTATTAGTTATGTTAGTATTATTGCATTTCCATAGTACTTACTCTTGATGGACCTGTTATGCTCCTCCTCCTCCTGCTGTTTCTGCAGGAGCTCTGTCTCCTCATGCTGCTTGTGTTTCAGCATCTCCTGAAGAACCTGCAGCTCCTTCTGCTTCTGCAACCTCAACTCCTTCAGCTGCTCCAACAAACTGTTCTCCAACTCCTCCTTCTCACACCGCAAACACTCCAATCGGGCCACAGGCCCCACTAGTGACACAGAACCACACACACACACACACACACAAAGAGAGAGATAAACATGTATAAATGTATAAGAATTTGTGGATAAAATTATTATGAGATTATTTATAATCAAACGACTACACTACACAACCACATCTTCCTTTTATTTACATATTATACAGATATTTAGAGATATTTACATTTTATTTACCCGCGTGCGTCTCTCTTCTCCAAGGTAGCGGAGAGATATGAAAGGATAAAAGGGGAAAAGAATAAAATGCACGTCGGTTTTAAATTCGCAGGCTACCTGCGCTGAAGGCGTGGAAAACGAGCACGTGACGGAAAGGCTTCCGTACCCGATGGGTCCAAATCACATGCCCAGCAAAGTAGCCTTAAACCTGGACACACAATGGAGAGCATTTGACCCTTTAAAATCATACTACAACCAGACTTCCAGGCCCAAGAGGTCACACAGCCATGCCCAGCAAAGTAGCTCTGGGCCTGGGCACACTTCACGCAGTTTGACCCTTTAAATAATACTACAACCAGACACATACAGGTGCGCACATATACACAGATACACATTCTGTTTAAATTTCTTCACATCTGCAGACTAGAGTAAGCTGAGGTTATAGTGTTAAACCAGGTACTACATAAACAGTATATAGTATATATACAGAGGATATAGTGTTAAACCAGGTACTACATACAGAGTATATAGTATACATACAGAGTATATAGTTTGACCAAAAGATCGTGCTGATCTTTGATCTCCTGGTTCTTCATCTCCAGCGCCACTTTCAGACTCATAATGTCCTCCTCTATGGGCTGGTATAACCCACACACACGAATCATCACTACAGCCAGTACAATGGAAAGGTGGGAATGTGTACTGAATGTGTACTGACGTTATAAGTGAAAGGTGGAGGTACTGGTGGATGTGTACTGACACTATAAGGGATCTCTACCTGCAGTGACAGTCTGAGCTTCTCAAGTTCTTCCTCCAGAGATTTCTTCTCCTGTTCACAGGCCATTTTCATATCTGCCAGAGCAAGTATCATTACTGCTGGATATAACACAGATTGTATATACTACATAATTACTACTGAATATATAAAATATAATATATATAGTACTATACATATATTAGTATCACTTTTATTGGAGCCTAAAGGCTAACATTCATTATTAGTTATGTTAGTATTATTGCATTTCCATAGTACTTACTCTTGATGGACCTGTTATGCTCCTCCTCCTCCTGCTGTTTCTGCAGGAGCTCTGTCTCCTCATGCTGCTTGTGTTTCAGCATCTCCTGAAGAACCTGCAGCTCCTTCTGCTTCTGCAACCTCAACTCCTTCAGCTGCTCCAACAAACTGTTCTCCAACTCCTCCTTCTCACACCGCAAACACTCCAATCGGGCCACAGGCCCCACTAGTGACACAGAACCACACACACACACACACACACACACACAAAGAGAGAGATAAACATGTATAAATGTATAAGAATTTGTGGATAAAATTATTATGAGATTATTTATAATCAAACGACTACACTACACAACCACATCTTCCTTTTATTTACATATTATACAGATATTTAGAGATATTTACATTTTATTTACCCGCGTGCGTCTCTCTTCTCCAAGGTAGCGGAGAGATATGAAAGGATAAAAGGGGAAAAGAATAAAATGCACGTCGGTTTTAAATTCGCAGGCTACCTGCGCTGAAGGCGTGGAAAACGAGCACGTGACGGAAAGGCTTCCGTACCCGATGGGTCCAAATCACATGCCCAGCAAAGTAGCCTTAAACCTGGACACACAATGGAGAGCATTTGACCCTTTAAAATCATACTACAACCAGACTTCCAGGCCCAAGAGGTCACACAGCCATGCCCAGCAAAGTAGCTCTGGGCCTGGGCACACTTCACGCAGTTTGACCCTTTAAATAATACTACAACCAGACACATACAGGTGCGCACATATACACAGATACACATTCTGTTTAAATTTCTTCACATCTGCAGACTAGAGTAAGCTGAGGTTATAGTGTTAAACCAGGTACTACATAAACAGTATATAGTATATATACAGAGGATATAGTGTTAAACCAGGTACTACATACAGAGTATATAGTATACATACAGAGTATATAGTTTGACCAAAAGATCGTGCTGATCTTTGATCTCCTGGTTCTTCATCTCCAGCGCCACTTTCAGACTCATAATGTCCTCCTCTATGGGCTGGTATAACCCACACACACGAATCATCACTACAGCCAGTACAATGGAAAGGTGGGAATGTGTACTGAATGTGTACTGACGTTATAAGTGAAAGGTGGAGGTACTGGTGGATGTGTACTGACACTATAAGGGATCTCTACCTGCAGTGACAGTCTGAGCTTCTCAAGTTCTTCCTCCAGAGATTTCTTCTCCTGTTCACAGGCCATTTTCATATCTGCCAGAGCAAGTATCATTACTGCTGGATATAACACAGATTGTATATACTACATAATTACTACTGAATATATAAAATATAATATATATAGTACTATACATTTATTAGTATCACTTTTATTGGAGCCTAAAGGCTAACATTCATTATTAGTTATGTTAGTATTATTGCATTTCCATAGTACTTACTCTTGATGGACCTGTTATGCTCCTCCTCCTCCTGCTGTTTCTGCAGGAGCTCTGTCTCCTCCTGCTGCTTGTGTTTCAGCATCTCCTGAAGAACCTGCAGCTCCTTCTGCTTCTGCAACCTCAACTCCTTCAGCTGCTCCAAGAAACTGTTATCCAACTCCTCCTTCTCACACTGCAAACACTCCAATCGGGCCACAGGCCCCACTAGTGACACAGAACCACACACACACACACACACACACACACAGAGAGAGAGATAAACATGTATAAATGTATAAGAATATGAGGATAAAATTATTATGAGATTATTTATAATCAAACGACTACACTATACAACCACTTCTTCCTTTTATTTAGATATTATACAGATATGTACAGATATTTACATTTTATTTACCCGCGTGCGTCTCTCTTCTCCAAGGTAGCGGAGAGATATGAAAGGATAAAAGGGGAAAAGAATAAAATGCACGTCGGTTTTAAATTCGCAGGCTACCTGCGCTGAAGGCGTGGAAAACGAGCACGTGACGGAAAGGCTTCCGTACCCGATGGGTCCAAATCACATGCCCATCAAAGTAGCCTTAAACCTGGACACACAATGGAGACCATTTGACCCTTTAAAATTATACTACAACCAGACTTCCAGGCCCAAGAGGTCACACAGTCATGCCCAGCAAAGTAGCTCTGGGCCTGGGCACACTTCACGCAGTTTGACCGTTTAAATAAAACTAGAAACAGACTTCCTGGCCCAAGAGGTCACACAGTCATGCCCAGCAAAGTAGCTCTGGGCCTGGGCACACTTCAATCACTTTGTGCCTTTAAATCATACTACTACTACCACCAGACTTCCAGGGCCAAGAGGTCACACAGTCATGCACAGCAAAGTAGCTCTGGGCCTGGGCACACTTCATGCAGTTTGACCCTTTAAATAATGCTACAACCAGACACATACAGGTGCGCACATATACACATTCTTTTTAATTTCTTCACATCTGGAGAATAGAGTAAGCTGAGGGTATAGTGTTAAACCATGTACTACATAAACAGTATATAGTATATATACAGAGGATATAATGTTAAACCAGGTACTACATACAGAGTATATAGTTTGACCAAAAGTTCGTGCTGATCTTTGATCTCCTGGTTCTTCATCTCCAGCGCCACTTTCAGACTCAATGTCCTCCTCTATGGGCTGGTATAACACACACATGAATCATCACTACAGCCAGTACAATGGAAAGGTGGGAATGTGTACCGAATGTGTACTGACGTTATAAGTGAAAGGTGGAGGTACTGGTGGATGTGTACTGACACTATAAGGGATCTCTACCTGCAGTGACAGTCTGAGCTTCTCAAGTTCTTCCTCCAGAGATTTCTTCTCCTGTTCACAGGCCATTTTCATATCTGCCAGAGCAAGTATCATTACTGCTGGACATAACACAGATTGTATATACTACATAATTACTACTGAATATATAAAATATAATATATATAGTACTATACATATATTAGTATCACTTTTATTGGAGCCTAAAGGCTAACATTCATTATTAGTTATGTTAGTATTATTGCATTTCCATAGTACTTACTCTTGATGGACCTGTTATGCTCCTCCTCCTCCTGCTGTTTCTGCAGGAGCTCTGTCTCCTTTTGCTGCTTGTGTTTCAGCATCTCCTGAAGAACCTGCAGCTCCTTCTGCTTCTGCAACCTCACATCCTTCAGCTGCTCCAACAAACTGTTCTCCAACTCCTCCTTCTCACACCGCAAACACTCCAATCGGGCCACAGGCACAACTAGTGACACAGAACCACACACACACACAGACACACACACACACACACACAGAGAGAGATAAACATGTATAAATGTATTAGAATTTGTGGATAAAATTATTATGAGATTATTTATAATCAAACGACTACACTACACAACCACTTCTTCCTTTTATTTACATATTATACAGATATTTACAGATATTTACATTTTATTTACCCGCGTGCGTCTCTCTTCTCCAAGGTAGCGGAGAGATATGAAAGGATAAAAGGGGAAAAGAATAAAATGCACGTCGGTTTTAAATTCGCAGGCTACCTGCGCTGAAGGCGTGGAAAACGAGCACGTGACGGAAAGGCTTCCGTACCCGATGGGTCCAAATCACATGCCCAGCAAAGTAGCCTTAAACCTGGACACACAATGGAGACCATTTGACCCTTTAAAATAATACTACAAGCAGACTTCCAGGCCCAAGAGGTCACACAGTCATGCCCAGCAAAGTACCTCTGGGCCTGGGCACACTTCACGCAGTTTGACCGTTTAAATAAAACTAGAAACACACTTCCTGGCCCAAGATGTCACACAGTCATGCCCAGCAAGGTTGCTTTAAACGTGGGCACACTTCAGACCGTTTCACTCTTTAAATCATTCAAAGCACCACATTTCAAGGCCCAAGAGGTCACAGAATCATGCCCATCAAAGTAGCTCTGGGCCTGGGCACACTTCACGCAGTTTGACCCTTTAAATAATACTAAACCAGACACATACAGGTGCGCACATATACACAGATACACATTCTGTTTAAATTTCTTCACATCTGAAGATTAGAGTAAGCTGAGGGTATAGTGTTAAACCAGGTACTACATAAACAGTATATAGTATATATACAGAGGATATAGTGTTAAACCAGGTACTACATACAGAGTATATAGTATACATACAGAGTATATAGTTTGACCAAAAGATCGTGCTGATCTTTGATCTCCTGGTTCTTCATCTCCAGCGCCACTTTCAGACTCATAATGTCCTCCTCTATGGGCTGGTATAACCCACACATACGAATCATCACTACAGCCAGTACAATGGAAAGGTGGGAATGTGTACTGAATGTGTACTGACGTTATAAGTGAAAGGTGGAGGTACTGGTGGATGTGTACTGACACTATAAGGGATCTCTACCTGCAGTGACAGTCTGAGCTTCTCAAGTTCTTCCTCCAGAGATTTCTTCTCCTGTTCACAGGCCATTTTCATATCTGCCAGAGCAAGTATCATTACTGCTGGATATAACATAGATTGTATATACTACATAATTACTACTGAATATATAAAATATAATATATATAGTACTATACATATATTAGTATCACTTTTATTGGAGCCTAAAGGCTAACATTCATTATTAGTTATGTTAGTATTATTGCATTTCCATAGTACTTACTCTTGATGGACCTGTTATGCTCCTCCTCCTCCTGCTGTTTCTGCAGGAGCTCTGTCTCCTCCTGCTGCTTGTGTTTCAGCATCTCCTGAAGAACCTGCAGCTCCTTCTGCTTCTGCAACCTCAACTCCTTCAGCTGCTCAAACAAACTGTTCTCCAACTCCTCCTTCTCACACCGCAAACACTCCAATCGGGCCACAGGCCCCACTAGTGACACAGAACCACACACACACACACACACACACACACACACACACACACACACACAGAGAGAGATAAACATGTATAAATGTATAAGAATTTGTGGATAAAATTATTATGAGATTATTTATAATGAAACGACTACACTACACAACCACTTCTTCCTTTTATTTACATATTATACAGATATTTAGAGATATTTACATTTTATTTACCCGCGTGCGTCTCTCTTCTCCAAGGTAGCGGAGAGATATGAAGGGATAAAAGGGGAAAAGAATAAAATGCACGTCGGTTTTAAATTCGCAGGCTACCTGCGCTGAAGGCGTGGAAAACCAGCACGTGACGGAAAGGCTTCCGTACCCGATGGGTCCAAATCACATGCCCAGCAAAGTAGCCTTAAACCTGGACACACAATGGAGACCATTTGACCCTTTAAAATCATACTACAACCAGACTTCCAGGCCCAAGAGGTCACACAGTCATGCCCAGCAAAGTAGCTCTGGGCCTGGGCACACTTCACGCAGTTTGACCGTTTAAATAAAACTAGAAACAGACTTCCTGGCCCAAGAGGTCACACAGTCATGCCCAGCAAGGTTGCTTTAAACGTGGGCACACTTCAGACCGTTTCACTCTTTAAATCATTCAAAGCACCACATTTCAAGGCCCAAGAGGTCACAGAATCATGCCCATCAAAGTAGCTCTGGGCCTGGGCACACTTCACGCAGTTTGACCCTTTAAATAATACTACAACCAGACACATACAGGTGCGCACATATACACAGATGCACATTCTGTTTAATTTCTTCACATCTGCAGACTAGAGTAAGCTGAGGGTATAGTGTTAAACCAGGTGCTACATAAACAATATATAGTATATATACAGAGGATATAGTGTTAAACCAGGTACTACATACAGAGTATATAGTATACATACAGAGTATATAGTTTGACCAAAAGATCGTGCTGATCTTTGATCTCCTGGTTCTTCATCTCCAGCGCCACTTTCAGACTCATAATGTCCTCCTCTATGGGCTGGTATAACCCACACACACGAATCATCACTACAGCCAGTACAATGGAAAGGTGGGAATGTGTACTGAATGTGTACTGACGTTATAAGTGAAAGGTGGAGGTACTGGTGGATGTGTACTGACACTATAAGGGATCTCTACCTGCAGTGACAGTCTGAGCTTCTCAAGTTCTTCCTCCAGAGATTTCTTCTCCTGTTCACAGGCCATTTTCATATCTGCCAGAGCAAGTATCATTACTGCTGGATATAACATAGATTGTATATACTACATAATTACTACTGAATATATAAAATATAATATATATAGTACTATACATATATTAGTATCACTTTTATTGGAGCCTAAAGGCTAGCATTCATTATTAGTTATGTTAGTATTATTGCATTTCCATAGTACTTACTCTTGATGGACCTGTTATGCTCCTCCTCCTCCTGCTGTTTCTGCAGGAGCTCTGTCTCCTCATTCTGCTTGTGTTTCAGCATCTCCTGAAGAACCTGCAGCTCCTTCTGCTTCTGCAACCTCAACTCCTTCAGCTGCTCCAACAAACTGTTCTCCAACTCCTCCTTCTCACACCGCAAACACTCCAATCGGGCTACAGGCCCCACTAGTGACACAGAACCACACACACACACACACACACACACACACACACAGAGAGAGAGATAAACATGTATAAATGTATAAGAATTTGAGGATAAAATTATTATGAGATTATTTATAATCAAACGACTACACTATACAACCACTTCTTCCTTTTATTTAGATATTATACAGATATGTACAGATATTTACATTTTATTTACCCGCGTGCGTCTCTCTTCTCCAAGGTAGCGGAGAGATATGAAAGGATAAAAGGGGAAAAGAATAAAATGCACGTCGGTTTTAAATTCGCAGGCTACCTGCGCTGAAGGCGTGGAAAACGAGCACGTGACGGAAAGGCTTCCGTACCCGATGGGTCCAAATCACATGCCCAGCAAAGTAGCCTTAAACCTGGACACACAATGGAGACCATTTGACCCTTTAAAATCATACTACAACCAGACTTCCAGGCCCAAGAGGTCACACAGTCATGCCCAGCAAAGTAGCTTTGGGCCTGGGCACACTTCACGCAGTTTGACCGTTTAAATAAAACTAGAAACAGACTTCCTGGCCCAAGAGGTCACACAGTCATGCCCAGCAAGGTTGCTTTAAACGTGGGCACACTTCAGACCGTTTCACTCTTTAAATCATTCAATGCACCACATTTCAAGGCCAAAGAGGTCACAGAATCATGCCCATCAAAGTAGCTCTGGGCCTGGGCACACTTTACGGAGTTTGACCCTTTAAATAATACTACAACCAGACACATACAGGTGCGCACATATAAACAGATACACATTCTGTTTAATTTCTTCACATCTGCAGACTAGAGTAAGCTGAGGGTATAGTGTTAAACCAGGCGCTACATAAACAGTATATAGTATATATACAGAGGATATAGTGTTAAACCAGGTACTACATACAGAGTATATAGTATACATACAGAGTATATAGTTTGACCAAAAGATCGTGCTGATCTTTGATCTCCTGGTTCTTCATCTCCAGCGCCACTTTCAGACTCATAAAGTCCTCCTCTATGGGCTGGTATAACACACACATGAATCATCACTACAGCGAGTACAATGGAAAGGTGGGAATGTGTACTGAATGTGTACTGACGTTATAAGTGAAAGGTGGAGCTACTGGTGGATGTGTACTGACACTATAAGGGATCTCTACCTGCAGTGACAGTCTCAGCTTCTCAAGTTCTTCCTCCAGAGATTTCTTCTCCTGTTCACAGGCCATTTTCATATCTGCCAGAGCAAGTATCATTACTGCTGGATATAACACAGATTGTATATACTACATAATTACTACTGAATATATAAAATATAATATATATAGTACTATACATATATTAGTATCACTTTTATTGGAGCCTAAAGGCTAACATTCATTATTAGTTATGTTAGTATTATTGCATTTCCATAGTACTTACCCTTGAGGGACCTGTTATGCTCCTCCTCCTCCTGCTGTTTCTGCAGGAGCTCTGTCTCCTCCTGCTGCTTGTGTTTCAGCATCTCCTGAAGAACCTGCAGCTCCTTCTGCTTCTGCAACCTCAACTCCTTCAGCTGCTCCAACAAACTGTTCTCCAACTCCTCCTTCTCACACCGCAAACACTCCAATCGGGCCACAGGCCCCACTAGTGACACAGAACCACACACACACACACAGAGAGAGAGATAAACATGTATAAATGTATAAGAATTTGTGGATAAAATTATTATGAGATTATTTATAATCAAACGACTACACTACATAACCACTTCTTCCTTTTATTTACATATTATACAGATATTTACAGATATTTACATTTTATTTACCCGCGTGCGTCTCTCTTCTCCAAGGTAGCGGAGAGATATGAAAGGATAAAAGGGGAAAAGAATAAAATGCACGTCGGTTTTAAATTCGCAGGCTACCTGCGCTGAAGGCGTATAAAACGAGCACTTGAAGGAAAGGCTTCCGTACCCGATGGGTCCAAATCACATGCCCAGCAAACTAGCCTTAAACCTGGACACACAATGGAGACCATTTGACCCTTTAAAATCATACTAAAACCAGACTTCCAGGCCCAAGAGGTCACACAGTCATGCCCAGCAAAGTAGCTCTGGGCCTGGGCACACTTCACGCAGTTTGACCGTTTAAATAAAACTAGAAACAGACTTCCTGGCCCAAGAGGTCACAGAGTCATGCCTGGGTCTGGGCACACTTCACGCAGTTTGACCCTTTAAATAATACTACAACCAGACACATACAGGTGCGCACATATACACATATACACATTCTGTTTAATTTCTTCACATCTGCAGACTAGAGTAAGCTGAGGGTATAGTGTTAAACCAGGTACTACATAAACAGTATATAATATATATACAGAGGACATAATGTTAAACCAGGTACTACATACAGAGTATATAGTTTTACCAAAAGATCGTGCTGATCTTTGATCTCCTGGTTCTTCATCTCCAGCACCACTTTCATACTCATGTCCTCCTCTATGGGCTGGTATAACACACACACACACACACACACACACACAAATTAGCAAGCCATATAGTGTAGAAATAGATAGATGTTATTCAGGGACCTCATTTATAAAACTTTGTGGATTCCAAAGTGAAAGTGTGTGTATTCTGCACAAATAACAGGAAATGGCATATACCCCCCAAAAACTTAGATTTCTAAAGCCTCGAGTATGAATTATTGGGAGATAGAGGCGACAATGCAGCGCTAAAGACAAAATAGGAATTTTAACCACAGGTATGAGTGCCAGCACCAGCAACCGCAGGTGTGAGTGGCATTATATTTACATTTACCCTCCACATCCTTTGTGTCTGTGTATTCGTCCTCGATGCGTCCAGCACACCAGCTCCAGAAACGCCTCATTTTTCCTCTGTCCTCTTCAGTGTCTTTCCACAGACTGATCTGTAAAGGTGTTCATGGGATTCCCCTCACGTGTGACATCGGGCCACAGGACATATGGGGTTCTAAAGTTCCAAGAGCGTAGATGAGTTGTTTTTCTTTGAATTTCCTAATTTCATTGCTGCCATAGCAACAACTGGCAATGCAAACAGACGTGTCATTAATGCAGTGACTCTACCTCAACCTGGATTGATCAACCATGTACGGCTCACCGGAGACTGTGATACGTATAACATCCCAAAGTGTACTTAATTCTGAGCAAAATCTAACTAGCCTCATTACTGCTGAACTATGAGGGGCCATTTAGGGAGAAATCAGGGAAACACTACTTGTACATACATATGAAACATTTTCACATAAATAGCCTACTACTTACATTTGTGTATAATAATTTAAACTCGCATATTTTTAACATGTGTACAGTGCGTATAATAGACAGAGGAAGACTGTTGGACTATTAATATTAGGACGGTTATTGACATCTGTGTAATGAGTAGTGCTTCTCTTAATGACAAATGTAACTGTTTTCCCATATAGAATTGTGTGCCTTATATTGTTTGGAGGAACTTTTTCTTCTCATTTAGAAATATGTGGACTAAGTACTCAGATTGTCTTATTACGTATTATGCTCAGTCTCACCATTTTTGGCAGATTTCACCACGTTATTACGAACGTGGATACGTTATCTTATAATTATAAGCAGTGTGAGATGTGAAGCTAAGCGAAGCACATGTGCAGAATTTCTAACAATAGCCTGTTTTGTATAGCCTGGCTAACTGACCAATCAGTGAAATTAAATGTGGTTGCTGAGCCTGTTGCAGCTGGGTCAATTTAATTTGATTTCATTGTGTTTAATTTTAAACTCAGCTGCGTGCCATGAGACACAAGTTAATCTGAGCATTTTTTGTTCTAACGCCGACTTAACCTAGCCATGTTTTACAGTTATCTTGAAATAATTGAGGTTCATCGCTAGAGGGTGCTGTTCATCTTTTTTTTTTCTTTTTTTCTATTATTGATCAGGAAAAAACGATAAAACAGAGAATTTGTGGATAAAATTATTATGAGATTATTTATAATCAAATGACTACACTACACAACCACTTCTTCCTTTTATTTACATATTATACAGATATTTACATTTTATTTACTCGTGTGCGTCTCTCTTCTCCAATGTAGCGGAGAGATATGAAAGGATAAAAGGGGAAAAGAATAAAATGCACGTCGGTTTTAAATTCGCAGGCTACCTGCGCTGAAGGCGTGGAAAACGAGCACGTGACGGAAAAGCTTCCGTACCCGATGGGTCCAAATCACATGCCCAGCAAAGTAGCCTTAAACCTGGACACACAATGGAGACCATTTGACCCTTTAAAATCATACTACAACCAGACTTCCAGGCACAAGAGGTCACACAGTCATGCCCAGCAAAGTAGGTCTGGGCCTGGGCACACTTCACGCAGTTTGACCGTTTAAATAAAACTAGAAACAGACTTCCTGGCCCAAGAGGTCACACAGTCATGCCCAGCAAAGTAGCTCTGGGCCTGGGCACACTTCAATCACTTTGTGCCTTTAAATCATACTACTACTACCACCAGACTTCCAGGGCCTAGAGGTCACACAGTCATGCACAGCAAAGTAGCTCTGGGCCTGGGCACACTTCATGCAGTTTGACCCTTTAAATAATACTACAACCAGACACATACAGGTGCGCACATATACACAGATACACATTCTGTTTAATTTCTTCACATCTGCAGACTAGAGTAAGCTGAGGGTATAGTGTTAAACCAGGTACTACATAAACAGTATATAGTATATATACAGAGGATATAGTGTTAAACCAGGTACTACATACAGAGTATATAGTATACATACAGAGTATATAGTTTGACCAAAAGATCGTGCTGATCTTTGATCTCCTGGTTCTTCATCTCCAGCGCCACTTTCAGACTCATAATGTCCTCCTCTATGGGCTGGTATAACACACACACGAATCATCACTACAGCCAGTACAATGGAAAGGTGGGAATGTGTACTGAATGTGTACTGACGTTATAAGTGAAAGGTGGAGGTACTGGTGGATGTGTACTGACACTATAAGGGATCTCTACCTGCAGTGACAGTCTGTGCTTCTCAAGTTCTTCCTCCAGAGATTTCTTCTCCTGTTCACAGGCCATTTTCATATCTGCCAGAGCAAGTATCATTACTGCTGGATATAACACAGATAGTATATACTACATAATTCACTTCTTCCTTTTATTTACATATTATACAGATATTTACAGATATTTACATTTTATTTACCCGCGTGCGTCTCTCTTCTCCAAGGTAGCGGAGAGATATGAAAGGATAAAAGGGGAAAAGAATAAAATGCACGTCGGTTTAAAATTCGCAGGCTACCTGCGCTGAAGGCGTGGAAAATGAGCACGTGACGGAAAGGCTTCCGTACCCGATGGGTCCAAATCACATGCCAAGCAAAGTAGCCTTAAACCTGGACACACAATGGAGACCATTTGACCCTTTAAAATCATACTACAAGCAGACTTCCAGGCCCAAGAGGTCACACAGTCATGCCCAGCAAAGTAGCTCTGGGCATGGGCACACTTCACGCAGTTTGACCGTTTAAATAAAAGTAGAAACAGACTTCCTGGCCCAAGAGGTCACACAGTCATGCCCAGCAAGGATGCTTTAAACGTGGGCACACTTCAGACCGTTTCACTCTTTAAATCATTCAAAGCACCACATTTCAAGGCCCAAGAGGTCACAGAATCATGCCCATCAAAGTAGCTCTGGGCCTGGGCACACTTCATGCAGTTTGACCCTTTAAATAATACTACAACCAGACACATACAGGTGCGCACATATACACAGATACACATTCTGTTTAATTTCTTCACATCTGCAGACTAGAGTAAGCTGAGGGTATAGTGTTAAACCATGTACTACATAAACAGTATATAGTATATATACAGAGGATATAATGTTAAACCAGGTACTACATACAGACTATATAGTTTGACCAAAAGATCGTGCTGATCTTTGATCTCCTGGTTCTTCATCTCCAGCGCCACTTTCAGACTCATAATGTCCTCCTCTATGGGCTGGTATAACACACACACGAATCATCACTACAGCCAGTACAATGGAAAGGTGGGAATGTGTACTGAATGTGTACTGACGTTATAAGTGAGAGGTGGAGGTACTGGTGGATGTGTACTGACACTATAAGGGATCTCTACCTGCAGTGACAGTCTGAGCTTCTCAAGTTCTTCCTCCAGAGATTTCTTCTCCTGTTCACAGGCCATTTTCATATCTGCCAGAGCAAGTATCATTACTGCTGGATATAACACAGATTGTATATACTACATAATTACTACTGAATATATAAAATATAATATATATAGTACTATACATATATTAGTATCACTTTTATTGGAGCCTAAAGGCTAACATTCATTATTAGTTATGTTAGTATTATTGCATTTCCATAGTACTTACTCTTGATGGACCTGTTATGCTCCTCCTCCTCCTGCTGTTTCTGCAGGAGCTCTGTCTCCTCCTGCTGCTTGTGTTTCAGCATCTCCTGAAGAACCTGCAGCTCCTTCTGCTTCTGCAACCTCAACTCCTTCAGCTGCTCCAACAAACTGTTCTCCAACTCCTCATTCCTCATTCTCACACCGCAAACACTCCAATCGGGCCACAGGCCCCACTAGTGACACAGAACCACACACACACACACACACACACACACACACACACAAAGAGAGAGATAAACATGTATAAATGTATAAGAATTTGTGGATAAAATTATTATGAGATTATTTATAATCAAACGACTACACTACACAACCACATCTTCCTTTTATTTACATATTATACAGATATTTAGAGATATTTACATTTTATTTACCCGCGTGCGTCTCTCTTCTCCAAGGTAGCGGAGAGATATGAAAGGATAAAAGGGGAAAAGAATAAAATGCACGTCGGTTTTAAATTCGCAGGCTACCTGCGCTGAAGGCGTGGAAAACGAGCACGTGACGGAAAGGCTTCCGTACCCGATGGGTCCAAATCACATGCCCAGCAAAGTAGCCTTAAACCTGGACACACAATGGAGACCATTTGACCCTTTAAATAATACTACAACCAGACACATACAGGTGCGCACATATACACAGATACACATTCTGTTTAAATTTCTTCACATCTGCAGACTAGAGTAAGCTGAGGGTATAGTGTTAAACCAGGAACTACATAAACAGTATATAGTATATATACAGAGGATATAGTGTTAAACCAGGTACTACATACAGAGTATATAGTATACATACAGAGTATATAGTTTGACCAAAAGATCGTGCTGATCTTTGATCTCCTGGTTCTTCATCTCCAGCGCCACTTTCAGACTCATAATGTCCTCCTCTATGGGCTGGTATAACCCACACACACGAATCATCACTACAGCCAGTACAATGGAAAGGTGGGAATGTGTACTGAATGTGTACTGACGTTATAAGTGAAAGGTGGAGGTACTGGTGGATGTGTACTGACACTATAAGGGATCTCTACCTGCAGTGACAGTCTGAGCTTCTCGAGTTCTTCCTCCAGAGATTTCTTCTCCTGTTCACAGGCCATTTTCATATCTGCCAGAGCAAGTATCATTACTGCTGGATATAACATAGATTGTATATACTACATAATTACTACTGAATATATAAAATATAATATATATAGTACTATACATATATTAGTATCACTTTTATTGGAGCCTAATGGCTAGCATTCATTATTATGTTAGTATTATTGCATTTCCATAGTACTTACTCTTGATGGACCTGTTATGCTCCTCCTCCTCCTGCTGTTTCTGCAGGAGCTCTGTCTCCTCCTGCTGCTTGTGTTTCAGCATCTCCTGAAGAACCTGCAGCTCCTTCTGCTTCTGCAACCTCAACTCCTTCAGCTGCTCCAACAAACTGTTCTCCAACTCCTCCTTCTCACACCGCAAACACTCCAATCGGGCCACAGGCCCCACTAGTGACACAGAACCACACACACACACACAAACACACACACACACACACACACACACACACACACACACACAAAGAGAGAGATAAACATGTATAAATGTATAAGAATTTGTGGATAAAATTATTATGAGATTATTCATAATCAAACGACTACACTACACAACCACTTCTTCCTTTTATTTACATATTATACAGATATTTACAGATATTTACATTTTATTTACCCGCATGCGTCTCTCTTCTCCAAGGTAGCGGAGAGATATGAAAGGATAAAAGGGGAAAAGAATAAAATGCACGTCGGTTTTAAATTCCCAGGCTACCTGCGCTGAAGGCGTGGAAAACGAGCACGTGACGGAAAGGCTTCCGTACCCGATGGGTCCAAATCACATGCCCAGCAAAGTAGCCTTAAACCTGGACACACAATGGAGACCATTTGACCCTTTAAAATCATACTACAACCAGACTTCCAGGCCCAAGAGGTCACACAGTCATGCCCAGCAAGGATGCTTTAAACGTGGGCACACTTCAGACCGTTTCACTCTTTAAATCATTCAAAGCACCACATTTCAAGACCCAAGAGGTCACAGAATCATGCCCATCAAAGTAGCTCTGCGCCTGGGCACACTTCACGCAGTTTGACCCTTTAAATAATACTACAACCAGAAACATACAGGTGCGCACATATACACAGATACACATTCTGTTTAATTTCTTCACATCTGCAGACTAGAGTAAGCTGAGGGTATAGTGTTAAACCAGGTACTACATAAACAGTATATAGTATATATACAGAGGATATAGTGTTAAACCAGGTACTACATACAGAGTATATAGTATACATACAGAGTATATAGTTTGACCAAAAGATCGTGCTGATCTTTGATCTCCTGGTTCTTCATCTCCAGCGCCACTTTCAGACTCAATGTCCTCCTCTATGGGCTGGTATAACACAGACACGAATCATCACTACAGCCAGTACAATGGAAAGGTGGGAATGTGTACTGAATGTGTACTGACGTTATAAGTGAGAGGTGGTGGTACTGGTGGATGTGTACTGACACTATAAGGGATCTCTACCTGCAGTGACAGTTTGAGCTTCTCAAGTTCTTCCTCCAGAGATTTCTTCTCCTGTTCACAGGCCATTTTCATATCTGCCAGAGCAAGTATCATTACTGCTGGATATAACACAGATTGTATATACTACATAATTACTACTGAATATATAAAATATAATATATATAGTACTATACATATATTAGTGTCACTTTTATTGGAGCCTAAAGGCTAACATTCATTATTAGTTATGTTAGTATTATTGCATTTCCATAGTACTTACTCTTGATGGACCTGTTATGCTCCTCCTCCTCCTGCTGTTTCTGCAGGAGCTCTGTCTCCTCCTGCTGCTTGTGTTTCAGCATCTCCTGAAGAACCTGCAGCTCCTTCTGCTTCTGCAACCTCAACTCCTTCAGCTGCTCCAACAAACTGTTCTCCAACTCCTCCTTCTCACACCGCAAACACTCCAATCGCGCCACAGGCCCCACTAGTGACACAGAACCACACACACACACACACACACACACACACACACACACACACACACAGAGAGAGAGATAAACATGTATAAATGTATAAGAATATGAGGATAAAATTATTATGAGATTATTTATAATCAAACGACTACACTATACAACCACTTCTTCCTTTTATTTAGATATTATACAGATATGTACAGATATTTACATTTTATTTACCCGCGTGCGTCTCTCTTCTCCAAGGTAGCGGAGAGATATGAAAGGATAAAAGGGGAAAAGAATAAAATGCACGTCGGTTTTAAATTCGCAGGCTACCTGCGCTGAAGGCGTGGAAAACGAGCACGTGACGGAAAGGCTTCCGTACCCGATGGGTCCAAATCACATGCCCAGCAAAGTAGCCTTAAACCTGGACACACAATGGAGACCATTTGACCCTTTAAAATCATACTACAACCAGACTTCCAGGCCCAAGAGGTCACACAGTCATGCCCAGCAAAGTAGCTCTGGGCCTGGGCACACATGACGCAGTTTGACCGTTTAAATAAAACTAAACCAGACACATACAGGTGGGCACATATACACAGATACACATTCTGTTTAATTTCTTCACATCTGCAGACTAGAGTAAGCTGAGGGTATAGTGTTAAACCAGGTACTACATAAACAGTATATAGTATATATACAGAGGATATAGTGTTAAACCAGGTACTACATACAAAGTATATAGTATACATACAGAGTATATAGTTTGACCAAAAGATCGTGCTGATCTTTGATCTCCTGGTTCTTCATCTCCAGCGCTACTTTCAGACTCATAATGTCCTCCTCTATGGGCTGGTATAAAACACACACGAATCATCACTACAGCCAGTACAATGGAAAGGTGGGAATGTGTACTGAATGTGTACTGACGTTATAAGTGAAAGGTGGAGCTACTGGTGGATGTGTACTGACACTATAAGGGATCTCTACCTGCAGTGACAGTCTGAGCTTCTCAAGTTCTTCCTCCAGAGATTTCTTCTCCTGTTCACAGGCCATTTTCATATCTGCCAGAGCAAGTATCATTACTGCTGGATATAACACAGATTGTATATACTACATAATTACTACTGAATATATAAAATATAATATATATAGTACTATACATATATTAGTGTCACTTTTATTGGAGCCTAAAGGCTAACATTCATTATTAGTTATGTTAGTATTATTGCATTTCCATAGTACTTACTCTTGATGGACCTGTTATGCTCCTCCTCCTCCTGCTGTTTCTGCAGGAGCTCTGTCTCCTCCTGCTGCTTGTGTTTCAGCATCTCCTGAAGAACCTGCAGCTCCTTCTGCAACCTCAACTCCTTCAGCTGCTCCAACAAACTGTTCTCCAACTCCTCCTTCTCACACCGCAAACACTCCAATCGGGCCACAGGCCCCACTAGTGACACAGAACCACACACACACACACACACACACACACACACACACACACACACACACACACACACACACACAGAAAGAGAGAGATAAACATGTATAAATGTGTAAGAATTTGAGGATAAAATTATTATGAGATTATTTATAATCAAACGACTACACTATACAACCACTTCTTCCTTTTATTTAGATATTATACAGATATGTACAGATATTTACATTTTATTTACCCGCGTGCGTCTCTCTTCTCCAAGGTAGCGGAGAGATATGAAAGGATAAAAGGGGAAAAGAATAAAATGCACGTCGGTTTTAAATTCGCAGGCTACCTGCGCTGAAGGCGTGGAAAACGAGCACGTGACGGAAAGGCTTCCGTACCCGATGGGTCCAAATCACATGCCCAGCAAAGTAGCCTTAAACCTGGACACACAATGGAGACCATTTGACCCTTTAAAATCATACTACAACCAGACTTCCAGGCCCAAGAGGTCACACAGTCATGCCCAGCAAAGTAGCTCTGGGCCTGGGCACACTTCACGCAGTTTGACCCTTTAACCAAAACTAGAAACAGACCTGCAAGCCCAGGAGCTCACAGAATCATACCCAGTAAAGTAGCTAGCTAGCTTTCAGCTCAGTAACCGTAGCTAGCTAGCTAGCTATCAGCTCAGTAAACCATACAATCAAATGTCCACCAAGCATTTAAACCGCAAGCATTTAAACCACTAGATACCGCTAGTTACCGGCTGCACGGTTAACAGTGCAAAGCCATTACCAAGCTACCTAGCTAGCTAGCTAGCTACCGGAAGCACTTTTAACAGTGCAAAGTCAGTAGCTAGCTAGTAGTAGCTACTGTAGCTAGCTAGCTACCGGAAGCACTTTTCACAGTGCAAAGTCAGTAGCTAGCTAGTCGTAGCTACTGTAGCTAGCTAGCTAGCTACTGATTTTGCACTGTTAACCTTGCAGCCGGTAGCTCGCTAGCTAGCTAGCAGCTCACTAACCGTACAAATTCGCCTGCTGCTGAAAACTGTCAAGTTGTATTTATAGCTTTCGTTTTAGTTCTCTCAGCTTACTTATTTGGTTTTTTTGTGTGTGTGTTTTTTTCAGGGAAGTTTAATAATTTCTTAGAAATCTTGGAACATTTTGCCAGTTGGCATCTAGGAAAGCCTTTCTGCCCACAGACAATAAACACAAGCCAGAATTCCTCAAACAGGAATAAATCTACTAATTTAGTAACATTTCAGGCACATGAGTGGAGGAACTAGCAAATTCTAAATGATGAAATCGAAGCTGATAAAAATCCATGAAAATATAAACTGGTCATGAAAAAATGCTTGTGAATTGAAAATGTAAGTGATAGGATTAAAACAGTCTTGATTTGATATATTTTTAAAAATCAAATATCAAGTTTGATCATTCATGACCAAGGGAGTTTCTATGAGGGTGTAAACAACAAATGCATGTGAACTAAATACTACAGTGGTATATAATTAAATAATTGGAATAACTTTGTGTCACGTCATTTAACGTTTAACTCAAGCCGTTTGTGTTACCGGACTCTTTTATCACTTAACATTAGTAACTGTTTTAGTTGCCTTGTTTATCCAATAACATTCATTAATTAATCAATCCATGGTTTAACCCAAGCAATTTTCGTTACTTCCGCCTCTCGAGGCAAAAATGTAAATCAGAACGTTGCGCCCGCAAACTTCAAATAAACGATAAATAAGGCAAGTAATAAAAATGGATAAAGTTGAAAGATAAGTTGATTAAACTTGAGTCAAATAAAACTACTTATCAGTCAAAACGTCAATTCATATGCATTTTATTGACTCAAAATTTAATTTACGTGCATTTTAATCAGCCATATTTTTGGTGTATAGACCTGAGTTTTGTCGTTGAAGAGAATAAAAGAATCCGTCGTGTAAACTTACGCCATCTGCAGGCTGAGATGGTGTTGGGTTGACCCGGATGTGACGTTTGCCAAGCTGATGACATATCACGATATTAATTGTGAGATTTCCTTACCATCTTTGCTCTTCGCAGAAGGGCACAGTGCGGTTTACAGGGCACAGTTTGACCCTTTAAATAATACTACAACCAGACTTCCAGGCACAAGAGGTCACACAGTCATGCCCAGCAAGGTTGCTTTAAACGTGGGCACACTTCAGACCGTTTCACTCTTTAAATCGTTCAAAGCACCAGATTTCAAGGCCCAAGAGGTCACAGAATCATGCCCAGCAAAGTAGCTCTGGGCCTGGGCACACTTCATGCAGTTTGACCCTTTAAATAATACTACAACCAGACTTCCAGGCACAAGAGGTCACACAGTCATGTCCAGCAAAGTAGCTCTGGGCCTGGGCACACTTCATGCAGTTTGACCCTTTAAATAATACTACAACCAGACTTCCAGGCACAAGAGGTCACACAGTCATGCACAGCAAAGTAGTGCTGGGCCAGGGCACACTTCATGTACTTTGTGCCTTTAAATAATACTACAACCAGACTTCCAAGCCGAAGAGGTCACAGAGTCATGCCCAGCAAAGTCGCTATGGGCCTGGGCAGACCATGCAATTTGACCCTTTAACCAAAACTAGAAACAGAACTCAAAGCCCAGGAGGTCACAGAATCATGCCCATCAAAGTAGCTCTGGGCCTGTGTACACTTCAGGCCATTTCACCTTTTATATAATAGAAACACCAGACCTCCAGGCCCAAGAGGTCACACAGTCATGCCCAGAAAAGTAACTCTGGGCCTATACACACTTCATGCAGTTTGACCGTTTAAATAAAACTAGAAACAGACTTCCTGGCCCAAGAGGTCACACAGTCATGCCCAGCAAAGTAGCCTTAAACCTGGACACACAATGGAGACCATTTGACCCTTTAAAATCATACTACAACCAGACTTCCAGGCCCAAGAGGTCACACAGTCATGCCCAGCAAAGTAGCTCTGGGCCTGGGCACACTTCACGCAGTTTGACCGTTTAAATAAAACTAGAAACAGACTTCCTGGCCCTAGAGGTCACACAGTCATGCCCATCAAAGTAGCTCTGGGCCTGGGCACACTTCACGCAGTTTGACCCTTTAAATAATACTACAACCAGACACATACAGGTGCGCACATATACACAGATACACATTCTGTTTAATTTCTTCACATCTGCAGACTAGAGTAAGCTGAGGGTATAATGTTAAACCAGGTACTATGTAAACAGTATATAGTTTTACCAAAAGATCGTGCTGATCTTTGATCTCCTGGTTCTTTATCTCCAGCCACTTTCAGACTCATGTCCTCCTCTATGGGCTGGTATAACACACACACACACACACACACACACACACACACACACACACACACACACACACACACACACACACACACAGACAAACAGAAAGACACACAGACATTTGAAATTAGCAAGCCATATAGTGTAGAAATAGATTGATGTTATTCAGGGACCTCATTTATAAAACTTTGTGGATTCCAAAGTGAAAGTGTGTGTATTCTGCACAAATAACAGGAAATGGCATATACCCCCCAAAAACTTAGATTTCTAAAGCCTCGAGTATGAATTATTGGGAGATAGAGGCGACAATGCAGCGCTAAAGACAAAAAAGGAATTTTAACCACAGGTATGAGTGGCAGCACCAGCAACCGCAGGTGTGAGTGGCATTATATTTACATTTACCCTCCACATCCTTTGTGTCTGTGTATTCGTCCTCGATGCGTCCAGCACACCATCTCCAGAAACGCCTCATTTTTCCTCTGTCTTCTTCAGTGTCTTTCCACAGACTGATCTGTAAAGGTGTTCATGGGATTCCCCTCACGTGTGACATCGGGCCACAGGACATATGGGGTTCTAAAGTTCCAAGAGCGTAGATGAGTTGTTTTTCTTTGAATTTCCTAATTTCATTGCTGCCATAGCAACAACTGGCAATGCAAACAGACGTGTCATTAATGCAGTGACTCTACCTCAACCTGGATTGATCAACCATGTACGGCTCACCGGAGACTGTGATACGTATAACATCCCAAAGTGTACTTAATTCTGAGCAAAATCTAACTAGCCTCATTACTGCTGAACTATGAGGGGCCATTTAGGGAGAAATCAGGGAAACACTACTTGTACATACATATGAAACATTTTCACATAAATAGCCTACTACTTACATTTGTGTATAATAATTTAAACTCGCATATTTTTAACATGTGTACAGTGCGTATAATAGACAGAGGAAGACTGTTGGACTATTAATATTAGGACGGTTATTGACATCTGTGTAATGAGTAGTGCTTCTCTTAATGACAAATGTAACTGTTTTCCCATATAGAATTGTGTGCCTTATATTGTTTGGAGGAACTTTTTCTTCTCATTTAGAAATATGTGGACTAAGTACTCAGATTGTCTTATTACGTATTATGCTCAGTCTCACCATTTTTGGCAGATTTCACCACGTTATTACGAACGTGGATACGTTATCTTATAATTATAAGCAGTGTGAGATGTGAAGCTAAGCGAAGCACATGTGCAGAATTTCTAACAATAGCCTGTTTTGTATAGCCTGGCTAACTGACCAATCAGTGAAATTAAATGTGGTTGCTGAGCCTGTTGCAGCTGGGTCAATTTAATTTGATTTCATTGTGTTTAATTTTAAACTCAGCTGCGTGCCATGAGACACAAGTTAATCTGAGCATTTTTTGTTCTAACGCCGACTTAACCTAGCCATGTTTTACAGTTATCTTGAAATAATTGAGGTTCATCGCTAGAGGGTGCTGTTCATCTTTTTTTTCCTTTTTTTCTATTATTGATCAGGAAAAAAACGATAAAACAGAGAATTTGTGGATAAAATTATTATGAGATTATTTATAATCAAATGACTACACTACACAACCACTTCTTCCTTTTATTTACATATTATACAGATATTTACATTTTATTTACTCGTGTGCGTCTCTCTTCTCCAATGTAGCGGAGAGATATGAAAGGATAAAAGGGGAAACGAATAAAATGCACGTCGGTTTTAAATTCGCAGGCTACCTGCGCTGAAGGCGTGGAAAACGAGCACGTGACGGAAAAGCTTCCGTACCCGATGGGTCCAAATCACATGCCCAGCAAAGTAGCCTTAAACCTGGACACACAATGGAGACCATTTGACCCTTTAAAATCATACTACAACCAGACTTCCAGGCACAAGAGGTCACACAGTCATGCCCAGCAAAGTAGGTCTGGGCCTGGGCACACTTCACGCAGTTTGACCGTTTAAATAAAACTAGAAACAGACTTCCTGGCCCAAGAGGTCACACAGTCATGCCCAGCAAGGTTACTTTAAACGTGAGCACACTTCAGACCGTTTCACTCTTTAAATCGTTCAAAGCACCACATTTCAAGGCCCAAGAGGTCACAGAATCATGCCCATCAAAGTAGCTCTGGGCCTGGGCACACTTCACGCAGTTTGACCGTTTAAATAAAACTAGAAACAGACTTCCTGGCCCAAGAGGTCACAGTCATACCCAGCAAAGTACGTTTAAACCTGGAAACAAATCAGATCCTTTCTGTCATTCAAAGGAATGGGCCTGCAACTCACAACCACATCCCCAGTGAAGCGCACCGTCACCCAGCCACACTACCCCACCTTGCCCGTCCTGGAACAACCACACCTCCAGGGCACCACATGCCAATCTCTCATGCCCAGCAAACTGCAACCTCACGCAGCCAGGCCACACACTGTCTCCCCTTGTACAGTCCAAGGACGAACTCCTCCACAAACCTGGTGTTCACGCGCACACACGCAATTACAACGAATTGGTGGAGAACTTTGAAACAAACGTGCTGACTTTGAATACTCACATCTAGGCTGGGCCAGGTCCAAATGGCCTGCAGCTCGGTGCGCATTAACTGCTTGACTGTCCGTCACGAACGCCACCTGCCAAGCGTTCGTTCCGTCCTTGGCGGATTTTAAAAAATCGTAGCGTGAGAACGATGGGTCCGATCCGCGTGCCGCTTAAAGGCGATTACAGGGGAGATGCAACCCTTTCCAAAGAACCATGAAAAGACTTTCTACTCCCAAGGAAACGAGATATTAAGCCGCAATGACATCCGACGCGCGCATTTTCTCCGCCGCGCAACACATTTAAAAAAAATCGTAGCGTGAAAACCGTGGGTTCGATCCGCGTGCCGCTCGAAGGCGATTACAGGGGAGATGCAGCCCTTTCCAAAGAGCCATGAAAAGACTTTCTACTCCCAAGGAGACAAGAGATATTAAGCCGAAATGACGTCCGACGCGCGCATTTCCTCCGCCGCGCACCACATTTAAAAAAATCATAGCGTGAAAACCGTGGGTGCGATCCGCGTGCCGCTCGAAGGCGATTACAGGGGAGATGCAGCCCTTTCCAAAGAGGCATGAACAGACTTCCTACTCCCAAGGAGCCCAAAGATATTAAGCCACAAATACGTCCTACGCGCGTCTTTTCTACGCCGCGCACCACATTTAAAAAATCGTATCGGAAGAACGGTGGGTCCAATCCGCGTGCCGCTTAAAGGCGATTACAGGGGAGATGCAGCCCTTTCCAAAGAGCCATGAACAGACTTCCTACTCCCAAGGAGCCCAAAGATATTAAGCCGCAAATACGTCCTACGCGCGTCTTTTCTACGCCGCGCACCACATTTAAAAAATCGTATCGTAAGAACGGTGGGTCCGATCCGCGTGCCGCTTAAATGCGATTACAGGGGAGATGCAGCCCTTTCCAAAGAGCCATGAATAGACTTTCTACTCCCAAGGAGACCAGAGATATTAACAGATAAAGCGTTACGCTCCAGTCGGATGAGCGAGAAACGCTTGTACAATTGCAACGAATTGGAGGAGAAAGTTTAAACAAACGCGCTGACTTTGAACGCTCACATCTAGGCCGGGCCAGGTCCAAATGGCCTGCAACTCGGCGCGCATCACCTCCATGACTGTCCCTAACGAACGCCACCTGCCACGCTTTCGGCCCGTCCCTGTCGGCATTAAAAAATCGTAGCGTGATAACGGTGGGTCCGATCCGCATGCCGCTTAAAGGCGATTACAGGGGAGATGCAACCCTTTCCAAAGAGCCATGAAAAGACTTTCTATTCCCAAGGAGACAAGAGATATTAAGCCGCAATGACGTCCGACGCGCACATTTTCTCCGCCGCTCAGCACATTTAAAAAATTCATAGCGTGAAACCCGTGGGTTCGATCCGCGTGCCGCTCGAAGGCGATTACAGGGGAGATGCAGCCCTTTCCAAAGAGCCATGAACAGACTTCCTACTCCCAAGGAGACAAGAGATATTAAGCAGCAACTCGGTGCGCATCACCTCCATGACTGTCCCTAACGAACGCCACCTGCCACGCTTTCGGCCCGTCCCTAGAGGCATTAAAAAATCGTAGCGTGATAACGATGGGTCCGATCCGCGTGCCGCTTAAAGGCGATTACAGGGGAGATGCAGCCCTTTCCAAAGAGCCATGAACAGACTTTCTACTCCCAAGGAGACAAGAGATATTAAGCCGCAATGACGTCCGACGCGCACCACGTTTAAAAAATCGTAGCGTGAGAACGGTGGGTCCGATCCGCGTGCCGCTTAAAGGCGATTACAGGGGAGATGCATCCCTTTCCAAAGAGCCATGAACAGACTTTCTACTCCCAAGGAGACCAGAGATATTAACAGATAAAGCGTTACGCTCCAGTCGGATGAGCGAGAAACGCTTGTACAATTGCAACGAATTGGAGGAGAAAGTTTAAACAAACGCGCTGACTTTGAACGCTCACATCTAGGCCGGGCCAACTCCAAATGGCGTGCAACTCGGTGTGCATCACCTCCATGACTGTCCCTAACGAACGCCACCTGCCACGCTTTCGGCCTATCCCTGGCGGCATTAAAAAATCGTAGCGTGATAACGATGGTTCCGATGCGCGTGCCGCTCAAAGGCGATTACAGGGGAGATACAGCCCTTTCCAAAGAGCCATGAACAGACTTTCTACTCCCAAGGAGACAAGAGATATTACGCGCATTTTCTCCGACGCGCACCACGTTTAAAAAATCTTAGCGTGAGAACGGTGGGTCCGATCCGCGTGCCGCTTAAAGGCGATTACAGGGGAGATGCAGCCCTTTCCAAAGAGCCATGAAAAGACTTTCTACTCCCAAGGAGACAAGAGATATTAAGCCGAAATGACGTCCGACGCGCGCAATTTCTCCGCCGCGCACCACATTTAAAAAAATCATAGCGTGAAAACCGTGGGTTCGATCCGCGTGCCGCTCGAAGGCGATTACAGGGGAGATGCAGCCCTTTCCAAAGAGCCATGAACAGACCTTCTACTCCCAATGAGACAAGAGATATCAAGCCGCAAATACGTCCGGCGCGCGTCTTTTCTCCGCCGCGCAACACATTTAAAAAAAATCGTAGCGTGAAAAACTCCGCGTGCCGCTCGAAGGCGATTACAGGGGAGATGCATCCCTTTCAAAAGAGCCATGAACAGACTTTCTACTCCCAAGGAGACCAGAAATATTAACATATAAATCGTTACGCTCCAGTCGGATGAACGAGAAACGCTTGTACAATTGCAACGAATTGGAGGAGAAAGTTTAAACAAACGCGCTGACTTTGAACGCTCACATCTAGGCCGGGCCAACTCCAAATGGCGTGCAACTCGGTGTGCATCACCTCCATGACTGTCCCTAACGAACGCCACCTGCCACGCTTTCGGCCTATCCCTGGCGGCATTAAAAAATCGTAGCGTGATAACGATGGTTCCGATGCGCGTGCCGCTCGAAGGCGATTACAGGGGAGATACAGCCCTTTCCAAAGAGCCATGAACAGACTTTCTACTCCCAAGGAGATAAGAGATATTACGCGCATTTTCTCCGACGCGCACCACGTTTAAAAAATCGTAGCGTGAGAACGGTGGGTCCGATCCGCGTGCCGCTTAAAGGCGATTACAGGGGAGATGCAACCCTTTCCAAAGAGCCATGAAAAGACTTTCTACTCCCAAGGAGACAAGAGATTTAAGCCGAAATGACGTCCGACGCGCGCATTTTCTCCGCCGCGCACCACATTTAAAAAAATCATAGCGTGAAAACCGTGGGTTCGATCCGCGTGCCGCTCGAAGGCGATTACAGGGGAGATGCAGCCCTTTCCAAAGAGCCATGAACAGACTTTCTACTCCCAAGGAGACAAGAGATATTACGCGCATTTTCTCCGAGGCGCACCACGTTTAAAAAATCGTAGCGTGAGAACGGTGGGTCCGATCCGCGTGCCGCTTAAAGGCGATTACAGGGGAGATGCATCCCTTTCCAAAGAGCCATGAACAGACTTTCTACTCCCAAGGAGACCAGAGATATTAACAGATAAAGCGTTACGCTCCAGTCGGATGAGCGAGAAACGCTTGTACAATTGCAACGAATTGGAGGAGAAAGTTTAAACAAACGCGCTGACTTTGAAGGCTCACATCTAAGCCGGGCCAGGTCCAAATGGCCTGCAACTCGGTCCGCATCACGTCAATGACTTTTCCTAACGAACGCCACCTGCCAAGCTTTCGGCCCGTCCCTGTCGGCATTAAAAAATCGTAGCGTGATAACGATGGTTCCGATCCGCGTGCCGCGCCAAGGCGATTACAGGGGAGATGCAGCCCTTTCCAAAGAGCCATGAACAGACTTTCTACTCCCAAGGAGCCCAAAGATATTAAGCCGCAAATAAGTCCTACGCGCGTCTTTTCTACGCCTCGCAGGACATTTAAAAAATCGTAGCGTAAGAACGGTGGGTCCGATCCGCGTGCCGCTTAAAGGCGATTACAGGGGAGATGCAACCCTTTCCAAAGAACCATGAAAAGACTTTCTACTCCCAAGGAGACAAGAGATATTAAGCCGCAATGACGTCCGACGCGCGCATTTTCTCCGCCGCGCAGCACATTTAAAAAAATCATAGCGTGAAAACCGTGGGTTCGATCCGCGTGCCGCTCGAAGGCGATTACAGGGGAGATGGAGCCCTTTCCAAAGAGGCATGAACAGACTTCCTACTCCCAAGGAGCCCAAAGATATTAAGCCGCAAATACGTCCTACGCGCGTCTTTTCTACGCCGCGCACCACATTTAAAAAATCGTAGCGTAAGAACGGTGGGTCCGATCCGCGTGCCGCTTAAAGGCGATTACAGGGGAGATGCAAACCTTTCCAAAGAGCCATGAAAAGACTTTCTACTCCCAAGGAGACAAGAGATATTAAGCCGCAATGACGTCCGACGCGCGCATTTTCTCCGACGCGCAACACATTTAAAAAAATCATAGCGTGAAAACCGTGGGTTCGATCCGCGTGCCGCTCGAAGGCGATTACAGGGGAGATGCAGCCCTTTCCAAAGAGCCATGAACAGACTTTCTACTCCCAATGAGACAAGAGATATCAAGCCACAAATACATCCGGCGCGCGTCTATTCTCCGCCGCGCAACACATTTAAAAAAAATCGTAGCGTGAAAACCGTGGGTCCCATCCGTGTGCCGCTTAAAGGCGATTACAGGGGAGATGCATCCCTTTCCAAAGAGCCATGAACAGACTTTCTACTCCCAAGGAGAGCAGAGATATTAACAGATAAAGCGTTACGCTCCAGTCGGATGAGCGAGAAACGCTTGTACAATTGCAACGAATTGGAGGAGAAAGTTTAAACAAACGCGCTGACTTTGAACGCTCACATCTAGGCCGGGCCAGGTCCAAATGGCCTGCAACTCGGCGCGCATCACCTCCATGACTGTCCCTAACGAACGCCACCTGCCACGCTTTCGGCCCGTCCCTGTCGGCATTAAAAAATCGTAGCGTGATAACGATGGTTCCGATCCGCGTGCCGCGCGAAGGCGATTACAGGGGAGATGCAGCCCTTTCCAAAGAGCCATGAACAGACTTTCTACTCCCAAGGAGCCCAAAGATATTAAGCCGCAAATACGTCCTACGCGCGTCTTTTCTACGCCGCGCACCACATTTAAAAAATCTTAGCGTAAGAACGGTGGGTCCGATCCGCGTGCCGCTTAAAGGCGATTACAGGGGAGATGCAAACCTTTCCAAAGAGCCATGAAAAGACTTTCTACTCCCAAGGAGACAAGAGATATTAAGCCGCAATGACGTCCGACGCGCGCATTTTCTCCGACGCGCAACACATTTAAAAAAATCATAGCGTGAAAACCGTGGGTTCGATCCGCGTGCCGCTCGAAGGCGATTACAGGGGAGATGCAGCCCTTTCCAAAGAGCCATGAACAGACTTCCTACTCCCAACGAGACAAGAGATATTAAGCCCCAATGACGTCCGACGCGCGCATTTATTGCGCCGCGCACCACATTTAAAAAATCGTAGCGTGAGAACGGTGGGTCCGATCCGCGTGCCGCTTAAAGGCGATTACAGGGGAGATCCAGCCCTTTCCAAAGAGCCATGAACAGACTTTCTACTCCCAATGAGACAAGAGATATTAAGCCGCAATGACGTCCGACGCGCGCATTTTCTCCGCCGCGCACCACATTTAAAAAAATCATAGCGTGAAAACCGTGGGTTCGATCCGCGTGCCGCTCGAAGGCGATTACAGGGGAGATGCAGCCCTTTCCAAAGAGCCATGAACAGACTTTCTACTCCCAAGGAGACAAGAGATATTAAGCCGAAATGACGTCCGACGCGCGCATTTCCTCCGCCGCGCACCACATTTAAAAAAATCATAGCGTGAAAACCGTGGGTTCGATCCGCGTGCCGCTCGAAGGCGATTACAGGGGAGATGCAGCCCTTTCCAAAGAGCCATGAACAGACTTTCTACACCCAATGAGACAAGAGATATTAAGCCGCAAATACGTCCGGCGCGCGTCTTTTCTCCGCCGCGCAACACATTTAAAAAAAATCGTAGCGTGAAAAACGTGGGTTCGATCCGCGTGCCGCTCGAAGGCGATTACAGGGGAGATGCATCCCTTTCAAAAGAGCCATGAACAGACTTTCTACTCCCAAGGAGACAAGAGATATTACGCGCATTTTCTCCGACGCGCACCACGTTTAAAAAATCGTAGCGTGAGAACGGTGGGTCCGATCCGCGTGCCGCTTAAAGGCGATTACAGGGGAGATGCATCCCTTTCCAAAGAGCCATGAACAGACTTTCTACTCCCAAGGAGACCAGAGATATTAACAGATAAAGCGTTACGCTCCAGTCGGATGAGCGAGAAACGCTTGTACAATTGCAACGAATTGGAGGAGAAAGTTTAAACAAACGCGCTGACTTTGAAGGCTCACATCTAAGCCGGGCCAGGTCCAAATGGCCTGCAACTCGGTCCGCATCACGTCCATGACTTTTCCTAACGAACGCCACCTGCCAAGCTTTCGGCCCGTCCCTGTCGGCATTAAAAAATCGTAGCATGATAACGATGGTTCCGATCCGCGTGCCGCTTAAAGGCGATTACAGGGGAGATGCAGCCCTTTCCAAAGAACCATGAAAAGACTTTCTACTCCCAAGGAGACAATAGATATTAAGCCGCAATGACGTCCGACGCGCGCATTTTCTCCGTCGCGCACCACGTTTAAAAAATCGTAGCGTGAGAACGGTGGGTCCGATCCGCGTGCCGCTTAAAGGCGATTACAGGGAGATGCATCCCTTTCCAAAGAGCCATGAACAGACTTTCTACTCCCAAGGAGACCAGAGATATTAACAGATAAAGCGGTACGCTCCAGTCGGATGAGCGAGAAACGCTTGTACAATTGCAACGAATTGGAGGAGAAAGTTTAAACAAACGCGCTGACTTTGAACGCTCACATCTAGGCCGGGCCAGGTCCAAATGGCCTGCAACTCGGCGCGCATCACCTCCATGACTGTCCCTAACGAACGCCACCTGCCACGCTTTCGGCCCGTCCCTGTCGGCATTAAAAAATCGTAGCGTGATAACGATGGTTCCGATCCGCGTGCCGCGCGAAGGCGATTACAGGGGAGATGCAGCCCTTTCCAAAGAGCCATGAACAGACTTTCTACTCCCAAGGAGCCCAAAGATATTAAGCCGCAAATACGTCCTACGCGCGACTTTTCTACGCCGCGCACCACATTTAAAAAATCGTAGCGTGAGAACGGTGGGTCCGATCCGCGTGCCGCTTAAAGGCGATTACAGGGGAGATGCAGCCCTTTCCAAAGAGCCATGAACAGACTTTCTACTCCCAAGGAGACAAGAGATATTAAGCCGCAATGACGTCCGACGCGCGCATTTTCTCCGCCGCGCACCACATTTAAAAAAATCATAGCGTGAAAACCGTGGGTTCCATCCGCGTGCCGCTCGAAGGCGATTACAGGGGAGATGCAGCCCTTTCCAACGAGCCATGAACAGACTTTCTACTCTCAATGAGACAAGAGATATTAAGCCGCAATGACGTCCGACGCGCGCATTTTCTCCGCCGCGCACCACATTTAAAAAAATCATAGCGTGAAAACCGTGGATTCGATCCGCGTGCCGCTCGAAGGCGATTACAAGGGAGATGCAGCCCTTTCCAAAGAGCCATGAACAGACTTTCTACTCCCAAGGAGACCAGAAATATTAACATATAAAGCGTTACGCTCCAGTCGGATGAGCGAGAAACGCTTGTACAATTGCAACGAATTGGAGGAGAAAGTTTAAACAAACGCGCTGAATTTGAACGCTCACATCTAGGCCGGGCCAGGTCCAAATGGCCTGCAACTCGGTGCGCATCACCTCCATGACTGTCCCTAACGAACGCCACCTGCCACGCTTTCGGCCCGTCCCTAGAGGCATTAAAAAATCGTAGCGTGATAACGATGGTTCCGATCCGCGTGCCGCTCGAAGGCGATTACAGGGGAGATGCAGCCCTTTCCTAAGAGCCATGAACAGACTTTCTACTCCCAAGGAGACAAGAGATATTAAGCCGCAATGACGTCCGACGCGCGCATTTTCTCCGCTGCGCAGCACATTTAAAAAAATCATAGCGTGAAAACCGTGGGTTCGATCCGCGTGCCGCTCGAAGGCGATTACAGGGGAGAGGCAGCCCTTTCCAAAGAGCCATGAACAGACTTCCTACTCCCAAGGAGCCCAAAGATATTAAGCCGCAAATACGTCCTACGCGCGTCTTTTCTACGCCGCGCACCACATTTAAAAAATCGTATCGGAAGAATGGTGGGTCCAATCCGCGTGCCGCTTAAAGGCGATTACAAGGGAGATGCAAACCTTTCCAAAGAGCCATGAAAAGACTTTCTACTCCCAAGGAGACAATAGATATTAAGCCGAAATGACGTCCGACGCGCGCATTTCCTCCGCCGCGCACCACATTTAAAAAAATCATAGCGTGAAAACCGTGGGTTCGATCCGCGTGCCGCTCGAAGGCGATTACAGGGGAGATGCAGCCCTTTCCAAAGAGCCATGAACAGACTTTCTACACCCAATGAGACAAGAGATATTAAGCCGCAAATACGTCCGGCGCGCGTCTTTTCTCCGCCGCGCAACACATTTAAAAAAAATCGTAGCGTGAAAAACGTGGGTTCGATCCGCGTGCCGCTCGAAGGCGATTACAGGGGAGATGCATCCCTTTCAAAAGAGCCATGAACAGACTTTCTACTCCCAAGGAGACCAGAAATATTAACATATAAAGCGTTACGCTCCAGTCGGATGAACGAGAAACGCTTGTACAATTGCAACGAATTGGAGGAGAAAGTTTAAACAAACGCGCTGACTTTGAACGCTCACATCTAGGCCGGGCCAACTCCAAATGGCGTGCAACTCGGTGTGCATCACCTCCATGACTGTCCCTAACGAACGCCACCTGCCACGCTTTCGGCCTATCCCTGGCGGCATTAAAAAATCGTAGCGTGATAACGATGGTTCCGATGCGCGTGCCGCTCGAAGGCGATTACAGGGGAGATACAGCCCTTTCCAAAGAGCCATGAACAGACTTTCTACTCCCAAGGAGACAAGAGATATTACGCGCATTTTCTCCGACGCGCACCACGTTTAAAAAATCGTAGCGTGAGAACGGTGGGTCCGATCCGCGTGCCGCTTAAAGGCGATTACAGGGGAGATGCAACCCTTTCCAAAGAGCCATGAAAAGACTTTCTACTCCCAAGGAGACAAGAGATTTAAGCCGAAATGACGTCCGACGCGCGCATTTTCTCCGCCACGCACCACATTTAAAAAAATCATAGCGTGAAAACCGTGGGTTCGATCCGCGTGCCGCTCGAAGGCGATTACAGGGGAGATGCAGCCCTTTCCAAAGAGCCATGAACAGACTTTCTACTCCCAAGGAGACAAGAGATATTACGCGCATTTTCTCCGAGGCGCACCACGTTTAAAAAATCGTAGCGTGAGAACGGTGGGTCCGATCCGCGTGCCGCTTAAAGGCGATTACAGGGGAGATGCATCCCTTTCCAAAGAGCCATGAACAGACTTTCTACTCCCAAGGAGACCAGAGATATTAACAGATAAAGCGTTACGCTCCAGTCGGATGAGCGAGAAACGCTTGTACAATTGCAACGAATTGGAGGAGAAAGTTTAAACAAACGCGCTGACTTTGAAGGCTCACATCTAAGCCGGGCCAGGTCCAAATGGCCTGCAACTCGGTCCGCATCACGTCCATGACTTTTCCTAACGAACGCCACCTGCCAAGCTTTCGGCCCGTCCCTGTCGGCATTAAAAAATCGTAGCGTGATAACGATGGTTCCGATCCGCGTGCCGCGCCAAGGCGATTACAGGGGAGATGCAGCCCTTTCCAAAGAGCCATGAACAGACTTTCTACTCCCAAGGAGCCCAAAGATATTAAGCCGCAAATAAGTCCTACGCGCGTCTTTTCTACGCCTCGCAGGACATTTAAAAAATCGTAGCGTAAGAACGGTGGGTCCGATCCGCGTGCCGCTTAAAGGCGATTACAGGGGAGATGCAACCCTTTCCAAAGAACCATGAAAAGACTTTCTACTCCCAAGGAGACAAGAGATATTAAGCCGCAATGACGTCCGACGCGCGCATTTTCTCCGCCGCGCAGCACATTTAAAAAAATCATAGCGTGAAAACCGTGGGTTCGATCCGCGTGCCGCTCGAAGGCGATTACAGGGGAGATGGAGCCCTTTCCAAAGAGGCATGAACAGACTTCCTACTCCCAAGGAGCCCAAAGATATTAAGCCGCAAATACGTCCTACGCGCGTCTTTTCTACGCCGCGCACCACATTTAAAAAATCGTAGCGTAAGAACGGTGGGTCCGATCCGCGTGCCGCTTAAAGGCGATTACAGGGGAGATGCAAACCTTTCCAAAGAGCCATGAAAAGACTTTCTACTCCCAAGGAGACAAGAGATATTAAGCCGCAATGACGTCCGACGCGCGCATTTTCTCCGACGCGCAACACATTTAAAAAAATCATAGCGTGAAAACCGTGGGTTCGATCCGCGTGCCGCTCGAAGGCGATTACAGGGGAGATGCAGCCCTTTCCAAAGAGCCATGAACAGACTTTCTACACCCAATGAGACAAGAGATATTAAGCCGCAAATACGTCCTACGCGCGTCTTTTCTACGCCGCGCACCACATTTAAAAAATCGTATCGGAAGAATGGTGGGTCCAATCCGCGTGCCGCTTAAAGGCGATTACAGGGGAGATGCAGCCCTTTCCAAAGAACCATGAAAAGACTTTCTACTCCCAAGGAGACAATAGATATTAAGCCGCAATGACGTCCGACGCGCGCATTTTCTCCGCCGCGCAACACATTTTAAAAAATCATAGCGTGAAAACCGTGGGTTCGATCCGCGTGCCGCTCGAAGGCGATTACAGGGGAGATGCAGCCCTTTCCAAAGAGCCATGAACAGACTTCCTACTCCCAACGAGACAAGAGATATTAAGCCGCAATGACGTCCGACGGGCGCATTTATTGCGCCGCGCACCACATTTAAAAAATCGTAGCGTGAGAACGGTGGGTCCGATCCGCGTGCCGCTTAAAGGCGATTACAGGGGAGATGCAGCCCTTTCCAAAGAGCCATGAACAGACTTTCTACTCCCAAGGAGACAAGAGATATTAAGCCGCAATGACGTCCGACGCGCGCATTTTCTCCGCCGCGCACCACATTTAAAAAAATCATAGCGTGAAAACCGTGGGTTCCATCCGCGTGCCGCTCGAAGGCGATTACAGGGGAGATGCAGCCCTTTCCAACGAGCCATGAACAGACTTTCTACTCCCAATGAGACAAGAGATATTAAGCCGCAATGACGTCCGACGCGCGCATTTTCTCCGCCGCGCACCACATTTAAAAAAATCATAGCGTGAAAACCGTGGGTTCGATCCGCGTGCCGCTCGAAGGCGATTACAGGGGAGATGCAGCCCTTTCCAAAGAGCCATGAACAGACTTTCTACTCCCAAGGAGACAAGAGATATTAAGCCGAAATGACGTCCGACGCGCGCATTTCCTCCGCCGCGCACCACATTTAAAAAAATCATAGCGTGAAAACCGTGGGTTCGATCCGCGTGCCGCTCGAAGGCGATTACAGGGGAGATGCAGCCCTTTCCAAAGAGCCATGAACAGACTTTCTACACCCAATGAGACAAGAGATATTAAGCCGCAATGACGTCCGACGGGCGCATTTATTGCGCCGCGCACCACATTTAAAAAATCGTAGCGTGAGAACGGTGGGTCCGATCCGCGTGCCGCTTAAAGGCGATTACAGGGGAGATGCATCCCTTTCCAAAGAGCCATGAACAGACTTTCTACTCCCAAGGAGACCAGAGATATTAACAGATAAAGCGTTACGCTCCAGTCGGATGAGCGAGAAACGCTTGTACAATTGCAACGAATTGGAGGAGAAAGTTTAAACAAACGCGCTGACTTTGAAGGCTCACATCTAAGCCGGGCCAGGTCCAAATGGCCTGCAACTCGGTCCGCATCACGTCCATGACTTTTCCTAACGAACGCCACCTGCCAAGCTTTCGGCCCGTCCCTGTCGGCATTAAAAAATCGTAGCATGATAACGATGGTTCCGATCCGCGTGCCGCGCGAAGGCGATTACAGGGGAGATGCAGCCCTTTCCAAAGAGCCATGAACAGACTTTCTACTCCCAAGGAGCCCAAAGATATTAAGCCGCAAATACGTCCTACGCGCGTCTTTTCTACGCCGCGCACCACATTTAAAAAATCTTAGCGTAAGAACGGTGGGTCCGATCCGCGTGCCGCTTAAAGGCGATTACAGGGGAGATGCAAACCTTTCCAAAGAGCCATGAAAAGACTTTCTACTCCCAAGGAGACAAGAGATATTAAGCCGCAATGACGTCCGACGCGCGCATTTTCTCCGACGCGCAACACATTTAAAAAAATCATAGCGTGAAAACCGTGGGTTCGATCCGCGTGCCGCTCGAAGGCGATTACAGGGGAGATGCAGCCCTTTCCAAAGAGCCATGAACAGACTTCCTACTCCCAACGAGACAAGAGATATTAAGCCCCAATGACGTCCGACGCGCGCATTTATTGCGCCGCGCACCACATTTAAAAAATCGTAGCGTGAGAACGGTGGGTCCGATCCGCGTGCCGCTTAAAGGCGATTACAGGGGAGATGCAGCCCTTTCCAAAGAGCCATGAACAGACTTTCTACTCCCAATGAGACAAGAGATATTAAGCCGCAATGACGTCCGACGCGCGCATTTTCTCCGCCGCGCACCACATTTAAAAAAATCATAGCGTGAAAACCGTGGGTTCGATACGCGTGCCGCTCGAAGGCGATTACAGGGGAGATGCAGCCCTTTCCAAAGAGCCATGAACAGACTTTCTACTCCCAAGGAGACAAGAGATATTAAGCCGAAATGACGTCCGACGCGCGCATTTCCTCCGCCGCGCACCACATTTAAAAAAATCATAGCGTGAAAACCGTGGGTTCGATCCGCGTGCCGCTCGAAGGCGATTACAGGGGAGATGCAGCCCTTTCCAAAGAGCCATGAACAGACTTTCTACACCCAATGAGACAAGAGATATTAAGCCGCAAATACGTCCGGCGCGCGTCTTTTCTCCGCCGCGCAACACATTTAAAAAAAATCGTAGCGTGAAAAACGTGGGTTCGATCCGCGTGCCGCTCGAAGGCGATTACAGGGGAGATGCATCCCTTTCAAAAGAGCCATGAACAGACTTTCTACTCCCAAGGAGACCAGAAATATTAACATATAAAGCGTTACGCTCCAGTCGGATGAACGAGAAACGCTTGTACAATTGCAACGAATTGGAGGAGAAAGTTTAAACAAACGCGCTGACTTTCAACGCTCACATCTAGGCCGGGCCAACTCCAAATGGCGTGCAACTCGGTGCGCATCACCTCCATGACTGTCCCTAACGAACGCCACCTGCCACGCTTTCGGCCTATCCCTGTCGGCATTAAAAAATCGTAGCGTGATAACGATGGTTCCGATCCGCGTGCCGCGCGAAGGCGATTACAGGGGAGATGCAGCCCTTTCCAAAGAGCCATGAACAGACTTTCTACTCCCAAGGAGCCCAAAGATATTAAGCCGCAAATAAGTCCTACGCGCGTCTTTTCTACGCCTCGCACCACATTTTAAAAATCGTAGCGTAAGAACGGTGGGTCCGATCCGCGTGCCGCTTAAAGGCGATTACAGGGGAGATGCAACCCTTTCCAAAGAACCATGAAAAGACTTTCTACTCCCAAGGAGATAAGAGATATTAAGCCGCAATGACGTCCGACGCGCGCATTTTCTCCGCCGCGCACCACATTTAAAAAAATCATAGCGTGAAAACCGTGGGTTCGATCCGCGTGCCGCTCGAAGGCGATTACAGGGGAGATGGAGCCCTTTCCAAAGAGGCATGAACAGACTTCCTACTCCCAAGGAGCCCAAAGATATTAAGCCGCAAATACGTCCTACGCGCGTCTTTTCTACGCCGCGCACCACATTTAAAAAATCGTAGCGTAAGAACGGTGGGTCCGATCCGCGTGCCGCTTAAAGGCGATTACAGGGGAGATGCAAACCTTTCCAAAGAGCCATGAAAAGACTTTCTACTCCCAAGGAGACAAGAGATATTAAGCCGCAATGACGTCCGACGCGAGCATTTATTGCGCCGCGCACCACATTTAAAAAATCGTAGCGTGAGAACGGTGGGTCCGATCCGCGTGCCGCTCGAAGGCGATTACAGGGGAGATGCAGCCCTTTCCAAAGAGCCATGAACAGACTTTCTACTCCCAATGAGACAAGAGATATCAAGCCGCAAATACGTCCGGCGCGCGTCTATTCTCCGCGCGCAACACATTTAAAAAAAATCGTAGCGTGAAAACCGTGGGTTCGATCCGCGTGCCGCTTAAAGGCGATTACAGGGGAGATGCAGCCCTTTCCAAAGAGCCATGAAAAGACTTTCTACTCCCAAGGAGACAAGAGATATTAAGCCGCAATGACGTCCGACGCGCGCATTTTCTCCGCCGCGCAGCACATTTAAAAAAATCATAGCGTGAAAATCGTGGGTTCGATCCGCGTGCCGCTCGAAGGCGATTACAGGGGAGATGGAGCCCTTTCCAAAAAGGCATGAACAGACTTCCTACTCCCAAGGAGCCCAAAGATATTAAGCCGCAAATACGTCCTACGCGCGTCTTTTCTACGCCGCGCACCACATTTAAAAAATCGTAGCGTAAGAACGGTGGGTCCGATCCGCGTGCCGCTTAAAGGCGATTACAGGGGAGATGCAAACCTTTCCAAAGAGCCATGAAAAGACTTTCTACTCCCAAGGAGACAAGAGATATTAAGCCGCAATGACGTCCGACGCGCGCATTTTCTCCGACGCGCAACACATTTAAAAAAATCATAGCGTGAAAACCGTGGGTTCGATCCGCGTGCCGCTCGAAGGCGATTACAGGGGAGATGCAGCCCTTTCCAAAGAGCCATGAACAGACTTTCTACTCCCAATGAGACAAGAGATATCAAGCCGCAAATACGTCCGGCGCGCGTCTATTCTCCGCGCGCAACACATTTAAAAAAAATCGTAGCGTGAAAACCGTGGGTTCGATCCGCGTGCCGCTTAAAGGCGATTACAGGGGAGATGCAGCCCTTTCCAAAGAGCCATGAAAAGACTTTCTACTCCCAAGGAGACAAGAGATATTAAGCCGAAATGACGTCCGACGCGCGCATTTCCTCCGCCGCGCACCACATTTAAAAAAATCATAGCGTGAAAACCGTGGGTTCGATCCGCGTGCCGCTCGAAGGCGATTACAGGGGAGATGCAGCCCTTTCCAAAGAGCCATGAACAGACTTTCTACTCCCAAGGAGCCCAAAGATATTAAGCCGCAAATACGTCCTACGCGCGTCTTTTCTACGCCGCGCACCACATTTAAAAAATCTTAGCGTAAGAACGGTGGGTCCGATCCGCGTGCCGCTTAAAGGCGATTACAGTGGAGATGCAAACCTTTCCAAAGAGCCATGAAAAGACTTTCTACTCCCAAGGAGACAAGAGATATTAAGCCGCAATGACGTCCGACGCGCGTCTTTTCTATGCCGCGCACCACATTTAAAAAAATCATAGCGTGAAAACCGTGGGTTCCATCCGCGTGCCGCTCGAAGGCGATTACAGGGGAGATGCAGCCCTTTCCAAAGAGCCATGAACAGACTTTCTACTCCCAATGAGACAAGAGATATTAAGCCGCAATGACGTCCGACGCGCGCATTTTCTCCGCCGCGCACCACATTTAAAAAAATCATAGCGTGAAAACCGTGGGTTCGATCCGCGTGCCGCTCGAAGGCGATTACAGGGGAGATGCATCCCTTTCAAAAGAGCCATGAACAGACTTTCTACTCCCAAGGAGACCAGAAATATTAACATATAAAGCGTTACGCTCCAGTCGGATGAACGAGAAACGCTTGTACAATTGCAACGAATTGGAGGAGAAAGTTTAAACAAACGCGCTGACTTTGAACGCTCACATCTAGGCCGGGCCAACTCCAAATGGCCTGCAACTCGGTGCGCATCACCTCCATGACTGTCCCTAACGAACGCCACCTGCCACGCTTTCGGCCTATCCCTGGCGGCATTAAAAAATCGTAGCGTGATAACGATGGTTCCGATGCGCGTGCCGCTCGAAGGCGATTACAGGGGAGATACAGCCCTTTCCAAAGAGCCATGAACAGACTTTCTACTCCCAAGGAGACAAGAGATATTACGCGCATTTTCTCCGACGCGCACCACGTTTAAAAAATCGTAGCGCGAGAACGGTGGGTCCGATCCGCGTGCCGCTTAAAGGCGATTACAGGGGAGATGCATCCCTTTCCAAAGAGCCATGAACAGACTTTCTACTCCCAAGGAGACCAGAGATATTAACAGATAAAGCGTTACGCTCCAGTCGGATGAGCGAGAAACGCTTGTACAATTGCAACGAATTGGAGGAGAAAGTTTAAACAAACGCGCTGACTTTGAAGGCTCACATCTAAGCCGGGCCAGGTCCAAATGGCCTGCAACTCGGTCCGCATCACGTCCATGACTTTTCCTAACGAACGCCACCTGCCAAGCTTTCGGCCCGTCCCTGTCGGCATTAAAAAATCGTAGCATGATAACGATGGTTCCGATCCGCGTGCCGCGCGAAGGCGATTACAGGGGAGATGCAGCCCTTTCCAAAGAGCCATGAACAGACTTTCTACTCCCAAGGAGCCCAAAGATATTAAGCCGCAAATACGTCCTACGCGCGTCTTTTCTACGCCGCGCACCACATTTAAAAAATCTTAGCGTAAGAACGGTGGGTCCGATCCGAGTGCTGCTTAAAGGCGATTACAGGGGAGATGCAAACCTTTCCAAAGAGCCATGAAAAGACTTTCTACTCCCAAGGAGACAAGAGATATTAAGCCGCAATGACGTCCGACGCGCGCATTTTCTCCGACGCGCAACACATTTAAAAAAATCATAGCGTGAAAACCGTGGGTTCGATCCGCGTGCCGCTCGAAGGCGATTACAGGGGAGATGCAGCCCTTTCCAAAGAGCCATGAACAGACTTCCTACTCCCAACGAGACAAGAGATATTAAGCCCCAATGACGTCCGACGCGCGCATTTATTGCGCCGCGCACCACATTTAAAAAATCGTAGCGTGAGAACGGTGGGTCCGATCCGCGTGCCGCTTAAAGGCGATTACAGGGGAGATGCAGCCCTTTCCAAAGAGCCATGAACAGACTTTCTACTCCCAATGAGACAAGAGATATTAAGCCGCAATGACGTCCGACGCGCGCATTTTCTCCGCCGCGCACCACATTTAAAAAAATCATAGCGTGAAAACCGTGGGTTCGATCCGCGTGCCGCTCGAAGGCGATTACAGGGGAGATGCAGCCCTTTCCAAAGAGCCATGAACAGACTTTCTACTCCCAAGGAGACAAGAGATATTAAGCCGAAATGACGTCCGACGCGCGCATTTCCTCCGCCGCGCACCACATTTAAAAAAATCATAGCGTGAAAACCGTGGGTTCGATCCGCGTGCCGCTCGAAGGCGATTACAGGGGAGATGCAGCCCTTTCCAAAGAGCCATGAACAGACTTTCTACACCCAATGAGACAAGAGATATTAAGCCGCAAATACGTCCGGCGCGCGTCTTTTCTCCGCCGCGCAACACATTTAAAAAAAATCGTAGCGTGAAAAACGTGGGTTCGATCCGCGTGCCGCTCGAAGGCGATTACAGGGGAGATGCATCCCTTTCAAAAGAGCCATGAACAGACTTTCTACTCCCAAGGAGACCAGAAATATTAACATATAAAGCGTTACGCTCCAGTCGGATGAACGAGAAACGCTTGTACAATTGCAACGAATTGGAGGAGAAAGTTTAAACAAACGCGCTGACTTTGAACGCTCACATCTAGGCCGGGCCAACTCCAAATGGCGTGCAACTCGGTGCGCATCACCTCCATGACTGTCCCTAACGAACGCCACCTGCCACGCTTTCGGCCTATCCCTGTCGGCATTAAAAAATCGTAGCGTGATAACGATGGTTCCGATCCGCGTGCCGCGCGAAGGCGATTACAGGGGAGATGCAGCCCTTTCCAAAGAGCCATGAACAGACTTTCTACTCCCAAGGAGCCCAAAGATATTAAGCCGCAAATAAGTCCTACGCGCGTCTTTTCTACGCCTCGCACCACATTTTAAAAATCGTAGCGTAAGAACGGTGGGTCCGATCCGCGTGCCGCTTAAAGGCGATTACAGGGGAGATGCAACCCTTTCCAAAGAACCATGAAAAGACTTTCTACTCCCAAGGAGATAAGAGATATTAAGCCGCAATGACGTCCGACGCGCGCATTTTCTCCGCCGCGCACCACATTTAAAAAAATCATAGCGTGAAAACCGTGGGTTCGATCCGCGTGCCGCTCGAAGGCGATTACAGGGGAGATGGAGCCCTTTCCAAAGAGGCATGAACAGACTTCCTACTCCCAAGGAGCCCAAAGATATTAAGCCGCAAATACGTCCTACGCGCGTCTTTTCTACGCCGCGCACCACATTTAAAAAATCGTAGCGTAAGAACGGTGGGTCCGATCCGCGTGCCGCTTAAAGGCGATTACAGGGGAGATGCAAACCTTTCCAAAGAGCCATGAAAAGACTTTCTACTCCCAAGGAGACAAGAGATATTAAGCCGCAATGACGTCCGACGCGAGCATTTATTGCGCCGCGCACCACATTTAAAAAATCGTAGCGTGAGAACGGTGGGTCCGATCCGTGTGCCGCTTAAAGGCGATTACAGGGGAGATGCAGCCCTTTCAAAAGAGCCATGAACAGACTTTCTACTCCCAAGGAGACCAGAAATATTAACATATAAAGCGTTACGCTCCAGTCGGATGAACGAGAAACGCTTGTACAATTGCAACGAATTGGAGGAGAAAGTTTAAACAAACGCGCTGACTTTGAACGCTCACATCTAGGCCGGGCCAACTCCAAATGGCGTGCAACTCGGTGCGCATCACCTCCATGAATGTCCCTAACGAACGCCACCTGCCACGCTTTCGGCCTATCCCTGGCGGCATTAAAAAATCGTAGCGTGATAACGATGGTTCCGATGCGCGTGCCGCTCGAAGGCGATTACAGGGGAGATACAGCCCTTTCCAAAGAGCCATGAACAGACTTTCTACTCCCAAGGAGACAAGAGATATTACGCGCATTTTCTCCGACGCGCACCACGTTTAAAAAATCGTAGCGTGAGAACGGTGGGTCCGATCCGCATGCCGCTTAAAGGCGATTACAGGGGAGATGCATCCCTTTCCAAAGAGCCATGAACAGACTTTCTACTCCCAAGGAGACCAGAGATATTAACAGATAAAGCGTTACGCTCCAGTCGGATGAGCGAGAAACGCTTGTACAATTGCAACGAATTGGAGGAGAAAGTTTAAACAAACGCGCTGACTTTGAAGGCTCACATCTAGGCCGGGCCAGGTCCAAATGGCCTACAACTCGGTCCACATCACGTCCATGACTTTTCCTAACGAACGCCACCTGCCAAGCTTTCGGCCCGTCCCTGTCGGCATTAAAAAATCGTAGCGTGATAACGATGGTTCCGATCCGCGTGCCGCGCGAAGGCGATTACAGGGGAGATGCAGCCCTTTCCAAAGAGCCATGAACAGACTTTCTACTCCCAAGGAGCCCAAAGATATTAAGCCGCAAATAAGTCCTACGCGCGTCTTTTCTACGCCTCGCACCACATTTAAAAAATCGTAGCGTAAGAACGGTGGGTCCGATCCGCGTGCCGCTTAAAGGCGATTACAGGGGAGATGCAACCCTTTCCAAAGAACCATGAAAAGACTTTCTACTCCCAAGGAGACAAGAGATATTAAGCCGCAATGACGTCCGACGCGCGCATTTTCTCCGCCGCGCAGCACATTTAAAAAAATCATAGCGTGAAAATCGTGGGTTCGATCCGCGTGCCGCTCGAAGGCGATTACAGGGGAGATGGAGCCCTTTCCAAAAAGGCATGAACAGACTTCCTACTCCCAAGGAGCCCAAAGATATTAAGCCGCAAATACGTCCTACGCGCGTCTTTTCTACGCCGCGCACCACATTTAAAAAATCGTAGCGTAAGAACGGTGGGTCCGATCCGCGTGCCGCTTAAAGGCGATTACAGGGGAGATGCAAACCTTTCCAAAGAGCCATGAAAAGACTTTCTACTCCCAAGGAGACAAGAGATATTAAGCCGCAATGACGTCCGACGCGCGCATTTTCTCCGACGCGCAACACATTTAAAAAAATCATAGCGTGAAAACCGTGGGTTCGATCCGCGTGCCGCTCGAAGGCGATTACAGGGGAGATGCAGCCCTTTCCAAAGAGCCATGAACAGACTTTCTACTCCCAATGAGACAAGAGATATCAAGCCGCAAATACGTCCGGCGCGCGTCTATTCTCCGCGCGCAACACATTTAAAAAAAATCGTAGCGTGAAAACCGTGGGTTCGATCCGCGTGCCGCTTAAAGGCGATTACAGGGGAGATGCAGCCCTTTCCAAAGAGCCATGAAAAGACTTTCTACTCCCAAGGAGACAAGAGATATTAAGCCGAAATGACGTCCGACGCGCGCATTTCCTCCGCCGCGCACCACATTTAAAAAAATCATAGCGTGAAAACCGTGGGTTCGATCCGCGTGCCGCTCGAAGGCGATTACAGGGGAGATGCAGCCCTTTCCAAAGAGCCATGAACAGACTTTCTACTCCCAAGGAGCCCAAAGATATTAAGCCGCAAATACGTCCTACGCGCGTCTTTTCTACGCCGCGCACCACATTTAAAAAATCTTAGCGTAAGAACGGTGGGTCCGATCCGCGTGCCGCTCGAAGGCGATTACAGGGGAGATGCAGCCCTTTCCAAAGAGCCATGAACAGACTTTCTACTCCCAATGAGACAAGAGATATCAAGCCGCAAATACATCCGGCGCGCGTCTATTCTCCGCCGCGCAACACATTTAAAAAAAATCGTAGCGTGAAAACCGTGGGTCCCATCCGTGTGCCGCTTAAAGGCGATTACAGGGGAGATGCAAACCTTTCCAAAGAGCCATGAACAGACTTTCTACTCCCAAGGAGAGCAGAGATATTAACAGATAAAGCGTTACGCTCCAGTCGGATGAGCGAGAAACGCTTGTACAATTGCAACGAATTGGAGGAGAAAGTTTAAACAAACGCGCTGACTTTGAACGCTCACATCTAGGCCGGGCCAGGTCCAAATGGCCTGCAACTCGGCGCGCATCACCTCCATGACTGTCCCTAACGAACGCCACCTGCCACGCTTTCGGCCCGTCCCTGTCGGCATTAAAAAATCGTAGCGTGATAACGATGGTTCCGATCCGCGTGCCGCGCGAAGGCGATTACAGGGGAGATGCAGCCCTTTCCAAAGAGCCATGAACAGCCTTTCTACTCCCAAGGAGCCCAAAGATATTAAGCCGCAAATACGTCCTACGCGCGTCTTTTCTACGCCGCGCACCACATTTAAAAAATCTTAGCGTGAGAACGGTGGGTCCGATCCGCGTGCCGCTTAAAGGCGATTACAAGGGAAATGCAGCCCTTTCCAAAGAGCCATGAAAAGACTTTCTACTCCCAAGGAGACAAGAGATATTAAGCCGAAATGACGTCCGACGCGCGCATTTTCTCCGCCGCGCAACACATTTTAAAAAATCATAGCGTGAAAACCGTGGGTTCGATCCGCGTGCCGCTCGAAGGCGATTACAGGGAAGATGCAGCCCTTTCCAAAGAGCCATGAACAGACTTCCTACTCCCAACGAGACAAGAGATATTAAGCCGCAATGACGTCCGACGCGCGCATTTATTGCGCCGCGCACCACATTTAAAAAATCGTAGCGTGAGAACGGTGGGTCCGATCCGCGTGCCGCTTAAAGGCGATTACAGGGGAGATGCAGCCCTTTCCAAAGAGCCATGAACAGACTTTCTACTCCCAAGGAGACAAGAGATATTAAGCCACAATGACGTCCGACGCGCGCATTTTCTCCGCCGCGCACCACATTTAAAAAAATCATAGCGTGAAAACCGTGGGTTCCATCCGCGTGCCGCTCGAAGGCGATTACAGGGGAGATGCAGCCCTTTCCAAAGAGCCATGAACAGACTTTCTACTCCCAATGAGACAAGAGATATTAAGCCGCAATGACGTCCGTCGCGCGCATTTTCTCCGCCGCGCACCACATTTAAAAAAATCATAGCGTGAAAACCGTGGGTTCGATCCGCGTGCCGCTCGAAGGCGATTACAGGGGAGATGCAGCCCTTTCCAAAGAGGCATGAACAGACTTCCTACTCCCAAGGAGCCCAAAGATATTAAGCCGCAAATACGTCCTACGCGCGTCTTTTCTACGCCGCGCACCACATTTAAAAAATCGTAGCGTAAGAACGGTGGGTCCGATCCGCGTGCCGCTTAAAGGCGATTACAGGGGAGATGCAAACCTTTCCAAAGAGCCATGAAAAGACTTTCTACTCCCAAGGAGACAAGAGATATTAAGCCGCAATGACGTCCGACGCGCGCATTTATTGCGCCGCGCACCACATTTAAAAAATCGTAGCGTGAGAACGGTGGGTCCGATCCGCGTGCCGCTTAAAGGCGATTACAGGGGAGATGCAGCCCTTTCAAAAGAGCCATGAACAGACTTTCTACTCCCAAGGAGACCAGAAATATTAACATATAAAGCGTTACGCTCCAGTCGGATGAACGAGAAACGCTTGTACAATTGCAACGAATTGGAGGAGAAAGTTTAAACAAACGCGCTGACTTTGAACGCTCACATCTAGGCCGGGCCAACTCCAAATGGCGTGCAACTCGGTGCGCATCACCTCCATGAATGTCCCTAACGAACGCCACCTGCCACGCTTTCGGCCTATCCCTGGCGGCATTAAAAAATCGTAGCGTGATAACGATGGTTCCGATGCGCGTGCCGCTCGAAGGCGATTACAGGGGAGATACAGCCCTTTCCAAAGAGCCATGAACAGACTTTCTACTCCCAATGAGACAAGAGATATCAAGCCGCAAATACGTCCGGCGCGCGTCTATTCTCCGCGCGCAACACATTTAAAAAAAATCGTAGCGTGAAAACCGTGGGTTCGATCCGCGTGCCGCTTAAAGGCGATTACAGGGGAGATGCAGCCCTTTCCAAAGAGCCATGAAAAGACTTTCTACTCCCAAGGAGACAAGAGATATTAAGCCGAAATGACGTCCGACGCGCGCATTTCCTCCGCCGCGCACCACATTTAAAAAAATCATAGCGTGAAAACCGTGGGTTCGATCCGCGTGCCGCTCGAAGGCGATTACAGGGGAGATGCAGCCCTTTCCAAAGAGACATGAACAGACTTCCTACTCCCAAGGAGCCCAAAGATATTAAGCCGCAAATACGTCCTACGCGCGTCTTTTCTACGCCGCGCACCACATTTAAAAAATCGTATCGTAAGAACGGTGGGCCCAATCCGCGTGCCGCTTAAAGGCGATTACAAGGGAGATGCAACCCTTTCCAAAGAGCCATGAACAGACTTTAAAAAATCGTAGCGTGAGAACGGTGGGTCCGATCCGCGTGCCGCTTAAAGGCGATGACAGGGGAGATGCATCCCTTTCCAAAGAGCCATGAACAGACTTTCTACTCCCAAGGAGACCAGAGATATTAACAGATAAAGCGTTACGCTCCAGTCGGATGAGCGAGAAACGCTTGTACAATTGCAACGAATTGGAGGAGAAAGTTTAAACAAACGCGCTGACTTTGAACGCTCACATCTAGGCCGGGCCAGGTCCAAATGGCCTGCAACTCGGCGCGCATCACCTCCATGACTGTCCCTAACGAACGCCACCTGACACGCTTTCGGCCCGTCCCTGTCGGCATTAAAAAATCGTAGCGTGATAACGATGGTTCCGATCCGCGTGCCGCGCGAAGGCGATTACAGGGGAGATGCAGCCCTTTCCAAAGAGCCATGAACAGACTTTCTACTCCCAAGGAGCCCAAAGATATTAAGCCGCAAATACGTCCTACGCGCGTCTTTTCTACGCCGCGCACCACATTTAAAAAATCAGCGTGAGAACGGTGGGTCCGATCCGCGTGCCGCTTAAAGGCGATTACAAGGGAAATGCAGCCCTTTCCAAAGAGCCATGAAAAGACTTTCTACTCCCAAGGAGACAAGAGATATTAAGCCGAAATGACGTCCGACGCGAGCATTTTCTCCGCCGCGCAACACATTTTAAAAAATCATAGCGTGAAAACCGTGGGTTCGATCCGCGTGCCGCTCGAAGGGGATTACAGGGGAGATGCAGCCCTTTCCAAAGAGCCATGAACAGACTTCCTACTCCCAACGAGACAAGAGATATTAAGCCGCAATGACGTCCGACGCGCGCATTTATTGCGCCGCGCACCACATTTAAAAAATCGTAGCGTGAGAACGGTGGGTCCGATCCGCGTGCCGCTTAAAGGCGATTACAGGGGAGATGCAGCCCTTTCCAAAGAGCCATGAACAGACTTTCTACTCCCAAGGAGACAAGAGATATTAAGCCGCAATGACGTCCGACGCGCGCATTTTCTCCGCCGCGCACCACATTTAAAAAAATCATAGCGTGAAAACCGTGGGTTCCATCCGCGTGCCGCTCGAAGGCGATTACAGGGGAGATGCAGCCCTTTCCAAAGAGCCATGAACAGACTTTCTACTCCCAATGAGACAAGAGATATCAAGCCGCAAATACGTCCGGCGCGCGTCTATTCTCCGCGCGCAACACATTTAAAAAAAATCGTAGCGTGAAAACCGTGGGTTCGATCCGCGTGCCGCTTAAAGGCGATTACAGGGGAGATGCAGCCCTTTCCAAAGAGCCATGAAAAGACTTTCTACTCCCAAGGAGACAAGAGATATTAAGCCGAAATGACGTCCGACGCGCGCATTTCCTCCGCCGCGCACCACATTTAAAAAAATCATAGCGTGAAAACCGTGGGTTCGATCCGCGTGCCGCCCGAAGGAGATTACAGGGGAGATGCAGCCCTTTCCAAAGAGACATGAACAGACTTCCTACTCCCAAGGAGCCCAAAGATATTAAGCCGCAAATACGTCCTACGCGCGTCTTTTCTACGCCGCGCACCACATTTAAAAAATCGTATCGTAAGAACGGTGGGCCCAATCCGCGTGCCGCTTAAAGGCGATTACAAGGGAGATGCAACCCTTTCCAAAGAGCCATGAACAGACTTTAAAAAATCGTAGCGTGAGAACGGTGGGTCCGATCCGCGTGCCGCTTAAAGGCGATTACAGGGGAGATGCATCCCTTTCCAAAGAGCCATGAACAGACTTTCTACTCCCAAGGAGACCAGAGATATTAACAGATAAAGCGTTACGCTCCAGTCGGATGAGCGAGAAACGCTTGTACAATTGCAACGAATTGGAGGAGAAAGTTTAAACAAACGCGCTGACTTTGAACGCTCACATCTAGGCCGGGCCAGGTCCAAATGGCCTGCAACTCGGCGCGCATCACCTCCATGACTGTCCCTAACGAACGCCACCTGCCACGCTTTCGGCCCGTCCCTGTCGGCATTAAAAAATCGTAGCGTGAAAACGATGGTTCCGATCCGCGTGCCGCGCGAAGGCGATTACAGGGGAGATGCAGCCCTTTCCAAAGAGCCATGAACAGACTTTCTACTCCCAAGGAGCCCAAAGATATTAAGCCGCAAATACGTCCTACGCGCGTCTTTTCTACGCCGCGCACCACATTTAAAAAATCTTAGCGTGAGAACGGTGGGTCCGATCCGCGTGCCGCTTAAAGGCGATTACAAGGGAAATGCAGCCCTTTCCAAAGAGCCATGAAAACACTTTCTACTCCCAAGGAGACAAGAGATATTAAGCCGAAATGACGTCCGACGCGAGCATTTTCTCCGCCGCGCAACACATTTTAAAAAATCATAGCGTCAAAACCGTGGGTTCGATCCGCGTGCCGCTCGAAGGCGATTACAGGGGAGATGCAGCCCTTTCCAAAGAGCCATGAACAGACTTCCTACTCCCAACGAGACAAGAGATATTAAGCCGCAATGACGTCCGACGCGCGCATTTATTGCGCCGCGCACCACATTTAAAAAATCGTAGCGTGAGAACGGTGGGTCCGATCCGCGTGCCGCTTAAAGGCGATTACAGGGGAGATGCAGCCCTTTCCAAAGAGCCATGAACAGACTTTCTACTCCCAAGGAGACAAGAGATATTAAGCCGCAATGACGTCCGACGCGCGCATTTTCTCCGCCGCGCACCACATTTAAAAAAATCATAGCGTGAAAACCGTGGGTTCCATCCGCGTGCCGCTCGAAGGCGATTACAGGGGAGATGCAGCCCTTTCCTAAGAGCCATGAACAGACTTTCTATTCCCAAGGAGACAAGAGATATTAAGCCGCAATGACGTCCGACGCGCGCATTTTCTCCGCTGCGCAGCACATTTAAAAAAATCATAGCGTGAAAACCGTGGGTTCGATCCGCGTGCCGCTCGAAGGCGATTACAGGGGAGATGCAGCCCTTTCCAAAGAGCCATGAACAGACTTTCTACTCCCAAGGAGACCAGAGATATTAACAGATAAAGCGTTACGCTCTAGTCGGATGAGCGAGAAACGCTTGTACAATTGCAACGAATTGGAGGAGAAAGTTTAAACAAACGCGCTGACTTTGAACGCTCACATCTAGGCCGGGCCAGGACCAAATGGCCTGCAACTCGGCGCGCATCACCTCCATGACTGTCCCTAACGAACGCCACCTGCCACGCTTTCGGCCCGTCCCTAGAGGCATTAAAAAATCGTAGCGTGATAACGATGGTTCCGATCCGCGTGCCGCGCGAAGGCGATTACAGGGGAGATGCAGCCCTTTCCAAAGAGCCATGAACAGACTTCCTACTCCCAAGGAGCCCAAAGATATTAAGCCGCAAATACGTCCTACGCGCGTCTTTTCTACGCCGCGCACCACATTTAAAAAATCGTAGCGTAAGAACGGTGGGTCCGATCCGCGTGCCGCTTAAAGGCGATTACAGGGGAAACGCAACCCTTTCCAAAGAGGCATGAACAGACTTCCTACTCCCAAGGAGCCCAAAGATATTAAGCCACAAATACGTCCGGACCGCGACTTTTCTCCGCAGCTCACCACATTTAAAAAAATCGTAGCGAGAAAACCGTGGGTTCGATATAGTATACATACAGAGTATATAGTTTGACCAAAAGATCGTGCTGATCTTTGATCTCCTGGATCTTCATCTCCAGCGCCACTTTCAGACTCATAATGTCCTCCTCTATGGGCTGGTATAACACACACACGAATCATCACTACAGCCAGTACAATGGAAAGGTGGGAATGTGTACTGAATGTGTACTGACGTTATAAGTGAAAGGTGGAGGTACTGGTGGATGTGTACTGACACTATAAGGGATCTCTACCTGCAGTGACAGTCTGAGCTTCTCAAGTTCTTCCTCCAGAGATTTCTTCTCCTGTTCACAGGCCATTTTCATATCTGCCAGAGCAAGTATCATTACTGCTGGATATAACACAGATTGTATATACTAAATAATTACTACTGAATATATAAAATATAATATATATAGTACTATACATATATTAGTGTCACTTTTATTGGAGCCTAAAGGCTAACATTCATTATTAGTTATGTTAGTATTATTGCATTTCCATAGTACTTACTCTTGATGGACCTGTTATGCTCCTCCTCCTCCTGCTGTTTCTGCAGGAGCTCTGTCTCCTCCTGCTGCTTGTGTTTCAGCATCTCCTGAAGAACCTGCAGCTCCTTCTGCTTCTGCAACCTCAACTCCTTCAGCTGCTCCAACAAACTGTTCTCCAACTCCTCCTTCTCACACCGCAAACACTCCAATCGGGCCACAGGCCCCACTAGTGACACAGAACCACACACACACACACACACACACACACACACACACACACACACACACACACACACACAGAGAGAGATAAACATGTATAAATGTATAAGAATTTGAGGATAAAATTATTATGAGATTATTTATAATCAAACGACTACACTATACAACCACTTCTTCCTTTTATTTAGATATTATACAGATATGTACAGATATTTACATTTTATTTACCCGCGTGCGTCTCTCTTCTCCAAGGTAGCGGAGAGATATGAAAGGATAAAAGGGGAAAAGAATAAAATGCACGTCGGTTTTAAATTCGCAGGCTACCTGCGCTGAAGGCGTGGAAAACGAGCACGTGACGGAAAGGCTTCCGTACCCGATGGGTCCAAATCACATGCCCAGCAAAGTAGCCTTAAACCTGGACACACAATGGAGACCATTTGACCCTTTAAAATCATACTACAACCAGACTTCCAGGCCCAAGAGGTCACACAGTCATGCCCAGCAAAGTAGCTCTGGGCCTGGGCACACTTCACGCAGTTTGACCGTTTAAATAAAACTAGAAACAGACTTCCTGGCCCAAGAGGTCACACAGTCATGCCCAGCAAGGTTGCTTTAAACGTGGGCACACTTCAGACCGTTTCACTCTTTAAATCATTCAATGCACCACATTTCAAGGCCCAAGAGGTCACAGAATCATGCCCATCAAAGTAGCTCTGGGCCTGGGCACACTTTACGGAGTTTGACCCTTTAAATAATACTACAACCAGACACATACAGGTGCGCACATATACACAGATACACATTCTGTTTAATTTCTTCACATCTGCAGACTAGAGTAAGCTGAGGGTATAGTGTTAAACCAGGTACTACATACAGAGTATATAGTATACATACAGAGTATATAGTTTGACCAAAAGATCGTGCTGATCTTTGATCTCCTGGTTCTTCATCTCCAGCGCCACTTTCAGACTCATAATGTCCTCCTCTATGGGCTGGTATAACACACACACGAATCATCACTACAGCGAGTACAATGGAAAGGTGGGAATGTGTACTGAATGTGTACTGACGTTATAAGTGAAAGGTGGAGCTACTGGTGGATGTGTACTGACACTATAAGGGATCTCTACCTGCAGTGACAGTCTCAGCTTCTCAAGTTCTTCCTCCAGAGATTTCTTCTCCTGTTCACAGGCCATTTTCATATCTGCCAGAGCAAGTATCATTACTGCTGGATATAACACAGATTGTATATACAACATAATTACTACTGAATATATAAAATATAATATATATAGTACTATACATATATTAGTATCACTTTTATTGGAGCCTAAAGGCTAACATTCATTATTAGTTATGTTAGTATTATTGCATTTCCATAGTACTTACTCTTGATGGACCTGTTATGCTCCTCCTCCTCCTGCTGTTTCTGCAGGAGCTCTGTCTCCTCTTGCTGCTTGTGTTTCAGCATCTCCTGAAGAACCTGCAGCTCCTTCTGCTTCTGCAACCTCAACTCCTTCAGCTGCTCCAACAAATTGTTCTCCAACTCCTCCTTCTCACACCGCAAACACTCCAATCGGGCCACAGGCCCCACTAGTGACACAGAACCACACACACACACACACAGAGAGAGATAAACATGTATAAATGTATAAGAATTTGTGGATAAAATTATTATGAGATTATTTATAATCAAACAACTACACTACACAACCACATCTTCCTTTTATTTACATATTATACAGATATTTAGAGATATTTACATTTTATTTACCCGCGTGCGTCTCTCTTCTCCAAGGTAGCGGAGAGATATGAAAGGATAAAAGGGGAAAAGAATAAAATGCACGTCGGTTTTAAATTCGCAGGCTACCTGCGCTGAAGGCGTGGAAAACGAGCACGTGACGGAAAGGCTTCCGTACCCGATGGGTCCAAATCACATGCCCAGCAAAGTAGACTTAAACCTGGATACACAATGGAGACCATTTGACCCTTTAAAATCATACTACAAGCAGACTTCCAGGCCCAAGAGGTCACACAGCCATGCCCAGCAAAGTAGCTCTGGGCCTGGGCACACTTTACGCAGTTTGACCGTTTAAATAAAACTAGAAACAGACTTCCTGGCCCAAGAGGTCACACAGTCATGCCCAGCAAGGTTGCTTTAAACGTGGGCACACTTCAGACCGTTTCACTCTTTAAATCATTCAAAGCACCACATTTCAAGGCCCAAGAGGTCACAGAATCATGCCCATCAAAGTAGCTCTGGGCCTGGGCACACTTCACGCAGTTTGACCCTTTAAATAATACTACAACCAGACACATACAGGTGCGCACATATACACAGATACACATTCTGTTTAATTTCTTCACATCTGCAGACTAGAGTAAGCTGAGGGTATAGTGTTAAACCAGGTACTACATAAACAGTATATAGTATATATACAGAGGATATAGTGTTAAACCAGGTACTACATACAGAGTATATAGTATACATACAGAGTATATAGTTTGACCAAAAGATCGTGCTGATCTTTGATCTCCTGGTTCTTCATCTCCAGCGCCACTTTCAGACTCATAATGTCCTCCTCTATGGGCTGGTATAACCCACGCACACGAATCATCACTACAGCCAGTACAATGGAAAGGTGGGAATGTGTACTGAATGTGTACTGACGTTATAAGTGAAAGGTGGAGGTACTGGTGGATGTGTACTGACACTATAAGGGATCTCTACCTGCAGTGACAGTCTGAGCTTCTCAAGTTCTTCCTCCAGAGATTTCTTCTCCTGTTCACAGGCCATTTTCATATCTGCCAGAACAAGTATCATTACTGCTGGATATAACACAGATTGTATATACTACATAATTACTACTGAATATATAAAATATAATATATATAGTACTATACATATATTAGTATCACTTTTATTGGAGCCTAAAGGCTAACATTCATTATTAGTTATGTTAGTATTATTGCATTTCCATAGTACTTACTCTTGATGGACCTGTTATGCTCCTCCTCCTCCTGCTGTTTCTGCAGGAGCTCTGTCTCCTCCTGCTGCTTGTGTTTCAGCATCTCCTGAAGAACCTGCAGCTCCTTCTGCTTCTGCAACCTCAACTCCTTCAGCTGCTCAAACAAACTGTTCTCCAACTCCTCCTTCTCACACCGCAAACACTCCAATCGGGCCACAGGCCCCACTAGTGACACAGAACCACACACACACACACACACAGACACACACACACACACACACAGAGAGAGATAAACATGTATAAATGTATAAGAATTTGTGGATAAAATTATTATGAGATTATTTATAATCAAACGACTACACTACACAACCACATCTTCCTTTTATTTACATATTATACAGATATTTAGAGATATTTACATTTTATTTACCCGCGTGCGTCTCTCTTCTCCAAGGTAGCGGAGAGATATGAAAGGATAAAAGGGGAAAAGAATAAAATGCACGTCGGTTTTAAATTCGCAGGCTACCTGCGCTGAAGGCGTGGAAAACGAGCACGTGACGGAAAGGCTTCCGTACCCGATGGGTCCAAATCACATGCCCAGCAAAGTAGCCTTAAACCTGGACACACAATGGAGACCATTTGACCCTTTAAAATCATACTACAACCAGACTTCCAGGCCCAAGAGGTCACACAGTCATGCCCAGCAAAGTAGCTCTGGGCCTGGGCACACTTCACGCAGTTTGACCGTTTAAATAAAACTAGAAACAGACTTCCTGGCCCAAGAGGTCACACAGTCATGCCCAGCAAGGTTGCTTTAAACGTGGGCACACTTCAGACCGTTTCACTCTTTAAATCATTCAATGCACCACATTTCAAGGCCCAAGAGGTCACAGAATCATGCCCATCAAAGTAGCTCTGGGCCTGGGCACACTTTACGGAGTTTGACCCTTTAAATAATACTACAACCAGACACATACAGGTGCGCACATATACACAGATACACATTCTGTTTAATTTCTTCACATCTGCAGACTAGAGTAAGCTGAGGGTATAGTGTTAAACCAGGTACTACATACAGAGTATATAGTATACATACAGAGTATATAGTTTGACCAAAAGATCGTGCTGATCTTTGATCTCCTGGTTCTTCATCTCCAGCGCCACTTTCAGACTCATAATGTCCTCCTCTATGGGCTGGTATAACACACACACGAATCATCACTACAGCGAGTACAATGGAAAGGTGGGAATGTGTACTGAATGTGTACTGACGTTATAAGTGAAAGGTGGAGCTACTGGTGGATGTGTACTGACACTATAAGGGATCTCTACCTGCAGTGACAGTCTCAGCTTCTCAAGTTCTTCCTCCAGAGATTTCTTCTCCTGTTCACAGGCCATTTTCATATCTGCCAGAGCAAGTATCATTACTGCTGGATATAACACAGATTGTATATACTACATAATTACTACTGAATATATAAAATATAATATATATAGTACTATACATATATTAGTATCACTTTTATTGGAGCCTAAAGGCTAACATTCATTATTAGTTATGTTAGTATTATTGCATTTCCATAGTACTTACTCTTGATGGACCTGTTATGCTCCTCCTCCTCCTGCTGTTTCTGCAGGAGCTCTGTCTCCTCCTGCTGCTTGTGTTTCAGCATCTCCTGAAGAACCTGCAGCTCCTTCTGCTTCTGCAACCTCAACTCCTTCAGCTGCTCAAACAAACTGTTCTCCAACTCCTCCTTCTCACACCGCAAACACTCCAATCGGGCCACAGGCCCCACTAGTGACACAGAACCACACACACACACACACACAGACACACACACACACACACACAGAGAGAGATAAACATGTATAAATGTATAAGAATTTGTGGATAAAATTATTATGAGATTATTTATAATCAAACGACTACACTACACAACCACATCTTCCTTTTATTTACATATTATACAGATATTTAGAGATATTTACATTTTATTTACCCGCGTGCGTCTCTCTTCTCCAAGGTAGCGGAGAGATATGAAAGGATAAAAGGGGAAAAGAATAAAATGCACGTCGGTTTTAAATTCGCAGGCTACCTGCGCTGAAGGCGTGGAAAACGAGCACGTGACGGAAAGGCTTCCGTACCCGATGGGTCCAAATCACATGCCCAGCAAAGTAGCCTTAAACCTGGACACACAATGGAGACCATTTGACCCTTTAAAATCATACTACAACCAGACTTCCAGGCCCAAGAGGTCACACAGTCATGCCCAGCAAAGTAGCTCTGGGCCTGGGCACACTTCACGCAGTTTGACCGTTTAAATAAAACTAGAAACAGACTTCCTGGCCCAAGAGGTCACACAGTCATGCCCAGCAAGGTTGCTTTAAACGTGGGCACACTTCAGACCGTTTCACTCTTTAAATCATTCAATGCACCACATTTCAAGGCCCAAGAGGTCACAGAATCATGCCCATCAAAGTAGCTCTGGGCCTGGGCACACTTTACGGAGTTTGACCCTTTAAATAATACTACAACCAGACACATACAGGTGCGCACATATACACAGATACACATTCTGTTTAATTTCTTCACATCTGCAGACTAGAGTAAGCTGAGGGTATAGTGTTAAACCAGGTACTACATACAGAGTATATAGTATACATACAGAGTATATAGTTTGACCAAAAGATCGTGCTGATCTTTGATCTCCTGGTTCTTCATCTCCAGCGCCACTTTCAGACTCATAATGTCCTCCTCTATGGGCTGGTATAACACACACACGAATCATCACTACAGCGAGTACAATGGAAAGGTGGGAATGTGTACTGAATGTGTACTGACGTTATAAGTGAAAGGTGGAGCTACTGGTGGATGTGTACTGACACTATAAGGGATCTCTACCTGCAGTGACAGTCTCAGCTTCTCAAGTTCTTCCTCCAGAGATTTCTTCTCCTGTTCACAGGCCATTTTCATATCTGCCAGAGCAAGTATCATTACTGCTGGATATAACACAGATTGTATATACAACATAATTACTACTGAATATATAAAATATAATATATATAGTACTATACATATATTAGTATCACTTTTATTGGAGCCTAAAGGCTAACATTCATTATTAGTTATGTTAGTATTATTGCATTTCCATAGTACTTACTCTTGATGGACCTGTTATGCTCCTCCTCCTCCTGCTGTTTCTGCAGGAGCTCTGTCTCCTCTTGCTGCTTGTGTTTCAGCATCTCCTGAAGAACCTGCAGCTCCTTCTGCTTCTGCAACCTCAACTCCTTCAGCTGCTCCAACAAATTGTTCTCCAACTCCTCCTTCTCACACCGCAAACACTCCAATCGGGCCACAGGCCCCACTAGTGACACAGAACCACACACACACACACACAGAGAGAGATAAACATGTATAAATGTATAAGAATTTGTGGATAAAATTATTATGAGATTATTTATAATCAAACAACTACACTACACAACCACATCTTCCTTTTATTTACATATTATACAGATATTTAGAGATATTTACATTTTATTTACCCGCGTGCGTCTCTCTTCTCCAAGGTAGCGGAGAGATATGAAAGGATAAAAGGGGAAAAGAATAAAATGCACGTCGGTTTTAAATTCGCAGGCTACCTGCGCTGAAGGCGTGGAAAACGAGCACGTGACGGAAAGGCTTCCGTACCCGATGGGTCCAAATCACATGCCCAGCAAAGTAGACTTAAACCTGGATACACAATGGAGACCATTTGACCCTTTAAAATCATACTACAAGCAGACTTCCAGGCCCAAGAGGTCACACAGCCATGCCCAGCAAAGTAGCTCTGGGCCTGGGCACACTTTACGCAGTTTGACCGTTTAAATAAAACTAGAAACAGACTTCCTGGCCCAAGAGGTCACACAGTCATGCCCAGCAAGGTTGCTTTAAACGTGGGCACACTTCAGACCGTTTCACTCTTTAAATCATTCAAAGCACCACATTTCAAGGCCCAAGAGGTCACAGAATCATGCCCATCAAAGTAGCTCTGGGCCTGGGCACACTTCACGCAGTTTGACCCTTTAAATAATACTACAACCAGACACATACAGGTGCGCACATATACACAGATACACATTCTGTTTAATTTCTTCACATCTGCAGACTAGAGTAAGCTGAGGGTATAGTGTTAAACCAGGTACTACATAAACAGTATATAGTATATATACAGAGGATATAGTGTTAAACCAGGTACTACATACAGAGTATATAGTATACATACAGAGTATATAGTTTGACCAAAAGATCGTGCTGATCTTTGATCTCCTGGTTCTTCATCTCCAGCGCCACTTTCAGACTCATAATGTCCTCCTCTATGGGCTGGTATAACCCACGCACACGAATCATCACTACAGCCAGTACAATGGAAAGGTGGGAATGTGTACTGAATGTGTACTGACGTTATAAGTGAAAGGTGGAGGTACTGGTGGATGTGTACTGACACTATAAGGGATCTCTACCTGCAGTGACAGTCTGAGCTTCTCAAGTTCTTCCTCCAGAGATTTCTTCTCCTGTTCACAGGCCATTTTCATATCTGCCAGAACAAGTATCATTACTGCTGGATATAACACAGATTGTATATACTACATAATTACTACTGAATATATAAAATATAATATATATAGTACTATACATATATTAGTATCACTTTTATTGGAGCCTAAAGGCTAACATTCATTATTATGTTAGTATTATTGCATTTCCATAGTACTTACTCTTGATGGACCTGTTATGCTCCTCCTCCTCCTGCTGTTTCTGCAGGAGCTCTGTCTCCTCCTGCTGCTTGTGTTTCAGCATCTCCTGAAGAACCTGCAGCTCCTTCTGCTTCTGCAACCTCAACTCCTTCAGCTGCTCAAACAAACTGTTCTCCAACTCCTCCTTCTCACACCGCAAACAATCCAATCGGGCCACAGGCCCCACTAGTGACACAGAACCACACACACACACACACACACACACACACACACACACAGAGAGAGATAAACATGTATAAATGTATAAGAATTTGTGGATAAAATTATTATGAGATTATTTATAATCAAACGACTACACTACACAACCACATCTTCCTTTTATTTACATATTATACAGATATTTAGAGATATTTACATTTTATTTACCCGCGTGCGTCTCTCTTCTCCAAGGTAGCGGAGAGATATGAAAGGATAAAAGGGGAAAAGAATAAAATGCACGTCGGTTTTAAATTCGCAGGCTACCTGCGCTGAAGGCGTGGAAAACGAGCACGTGACGGAAAGGCTTCCGTACCCGATGGGTCCAAATCACATGCCCAGCAAAGTAGCCTTAAACCTGGACACACAATGGAGACCATTTGACCCTTTAAAATCATACTACAACCAGACTTCCAGGCCGAAGAGGTCACACAGTCATGCCCAGCAAAGTAGCTCTGGGCCTGGGCACACTTCACGCAGTTTGACCGTTTAAATAAAACTAGAAACAGACTTCCTGGCCCAAGAGGTCACACAGTCATGCCCAGCAAGGTTGCTTTAAACGTGGGCACACTTCAGACCGTTTCACTCTTTAAATCATTCAAAGCACCACATTTCAAGGCCCAAGAGGTCACAGAATCATGCCCATCAAAGTAGCTCTGGGCCTGGGCACACTTTACGGAGTTTGACCCTTTAAATAATACTACAACCAGACACATACAGGTGCGCACATATACACAGATACACATTCTGTTTAATTTCTTCACATCTGCAGACTAGAGTAAGCTGAGGGTATAGTGTTAAACCAGGAGCTACATAAACAGTATATAGTATATATAAAGAGGATATAGTGTTAAACCAGGTACTACATACAGAGTATATAGTATACATACAGAGTATATAGTTTGACCAAAAGATCGTGCTGATCTTTGATCTCCTGGTTCTTTATCTCCAGCGCCACTTTCAGACTCATAATGTCCTCCTCTATGGGCTGGTATAACCCACACACACGAATCATCACTACAGCCAGTACAATGGAAAGGTGGGAATGTGTACTGAATGTGTACTGACGTTATAAGTGAAAGGTGGAGGTACTGGTGGATGTGTACTGACACTATAAGGGATCTCTACCTGCAGTGACAGTCTGAGCTTCTCAAGTTCTTCCTCCAGAGATTTCTTCTCCTGTTCATAGGCCATTTTCATATCTGCCAGAGCAAGTATCATTACTGCTGGATATAACACAGATTGTATATACTACATAATTACTGCTGAATATATAAAATATAATATATATAGTACTATACATATATTAGTGTCACTTTTATTGGAGCCTAAAGGCTAACATTCATTATTAGTTATGTTAGTATTATTGCATTTCCATAGTACTTACTCTTGATGGACCTGTTATGCTCCTCCTCCTCCTGCTGTTTCTGCAGGAGCTCTGTCTCCTCCTGCTGCTTGTGTTTCAGCATCTCCTGAAGAACCTGCAGCTCCTTCTGCTTCTGCAACCTCAACTCCTTCAGCTGCTCAAACAAACTGTTCTCCAACTCCTCCTTCTCACACCGCAAACACTCCAATCGGGCCACAGGCCCCACTAGTGACACAGAACCACACACACACACACACACAGACACACACACACACACACACAGAGAGAGATAAACATGTATAAATGTATAAGAATTTGTGGATAAAATTATTATGAGATTATTTATAATCAAACAACTACACTACACAACCACATCTTCCTTTTATTTACATATTATACAGATATTTAGAGATATTTACATTTTATTTACCCGCGTGCGTCTCTCTTCTCCAAGGTAGCGGAGAGATATGAAAGGATAAAAGGGGAAAAGAATAAAATGCACGTCGGTTTTAAATTCGCAGGCTACCTGCGCTGAAGGCGTGGAAAACGAGCACGTGACGGAAAGGCTTCCGTACCCGATGGGTCCAAATCACATGCCCAGCAAAGTAGACTTAAACCTGGATACACAATGGAGACCATTTGACCCTTTAAAATCATACTACAAGCAGACTTCCAGGCCCAAGAGGTCACACAGCCATGCCCAGCAAAGTAGCTCTGGGCCTGGGCACACTTTACGCAGTTTGACCGTTTAAATAAAACTAGAAACAGACTTCCTGGCCCAAGAGGTCACACAGTCATGCCCAGCAAGGTTGCTTTAAACGTGGGCACACTTCAGACCGTTTCACTCTTTAAATCATTCAAAGCACCACATTTCAAGGCCCAAGAGGTCACAGAATCATGCCCATCAAAGTAGCTCTGGGCCTGGGCACACTTCACGCAGTTTGACCCTTTAAATAATACTACAACCAGACACATACAGGTGCGCACATATACACAGATACACATTCTGTTTAATTTCTTCACATCTGCAGACTAGAGTAAGCTGAGGGTATAGTGTTAAACCAGGTACTACATAAACAGTATATAGTATATATACAGAGGATATAGTGTTAAACCAGGTACTACATACAGAGTATATAGTATACATACAGAGTATATAGTTTGACCAAAAGATCGTGCTGATCTTTGATCTCCTGGTTCTTCATCTCCAGCGCCACTTTCAGACTCATAATGTCCTCCTCTATGGGCTGGTATAACCCACGCACACGAATCATCACTACAGCCAGTACAATGGAAAGGTGGGAATGTGTACTGAATGTGTACTGACGTTATAAGTGAAAGGTGGAGGTACTGGTGGATGTGTACTGACACTATAAGGGATCTCTACCTGCAGTGACAGTCTGAGCTTCTCAAGTTCTTCCTCCAGAGATTTCTTCTCCTGTTCACAGGCCATTTTCATATCTGCCAGAACAAGTATCATTACTGCTGGATATAACACAGATTGTATATACTACATAATTACTACTGAATATATAAAATATAATATATATAGTACTATACATATATTAGTATCACTTTTATTGGAGCCTAAAGGCTAACATTCATTATTATGTTAGTATTATTGCATTTCCATAGTACTTACTCTTGATGGACCTGTTATGCTCCTCCTCCTCCTGCTGTTTCTGCAGGAGCTCTGTCTCCTCCTGCTGCTTGTGTTTCAGCATCTCCTGAAGAACCTGCAGCTCCTTCTGCTTCTGCAACCTCAACTCCTTCAGCTGCTCCAACAAATTGTTCTCCAACTCCTCCTTCTCACACCGCAAACAATCCAATCGGGCCACAGGCCCCACTAGTGACACAGAACCACACACACACACACACACACACACACACACACACACAGAGAGAGATAAACATGTATAAATGTATAAGAATTTGTGGATAAAATTATTATGAGATTATTTATAATCAAACGACTACACTACACAACCACATCTTCCTTTTATTTACATATTATACAGATATTTAGAGATATTTACATTTTATTTACCCGCGTGCGTCTCTCTTCTCCAAGGTAGCGGAGAGATATGAAAGGATAAAAGGGGAAAAGAATAAAATGCACGTCGGTTTTAAATTCGCAGGCTACCTGCGCTGAAGGCGTGGAAAACGAGCACGTGACGGAAAGGCTTCCGTACCCGATGGGTCCAAATCACATGCCCAGCAAAGTAGCCTTAAACCTGGACACACAATGGAGACCATTTGACCCTTTAAAATCATACTACAACCAGACTTCCAGGCCCAAGAGGTCACACAGTCATGCCCAGCAAAGTAGCTCTGGGCCTGGGCACACTTCACGCAGTTTGACCGTTTAAATAAAACTAGAAACAGACTTCCTGGCCCAAGAGGTCACACAGTCATGCCCAGCAAGGTTGCTTTAAACGTGGGCACACTTCAGACCGTTTCACTCTTTAAATCATTCAAAGCACCACATTTCAAGGCCCAAGAGGTCACAGAATCATGCCCATCAAAGTAGCTCAGGGCCTGGGCACACTTTACGGAGTTTGACCCTTTAAATAATACTACAACCAGACACATACAGGTGCGCACATATACACAGATACACATTCTGTTTAATTTCTTCACATCTGCAGACTAGAGTAAGCTGAGGGTATAGTGTTAAACCAGGAGCTACATAAACAGTATATAGTATATATAAAGAGGATATAGTGTTAAACCAGGTACTACATACAGAGTATATAGTATACATACAGAGTATATAGTTTGACCAAAAGATCGTGCTGATCTTTGATCTCCTGGTTCTTCATCTCCAGCGCCACTTTCAGACTCATAATGTCCTCCTCTATGGGCTGGTATAACCCACACACACGAATCATCACTACAGCCAGTACAATGGAAAGGTGGGAATGTGTACTGAATGTGTACTGACGTTATAAGTGAAAGGTGGAGGTACTGGTGGATGTGTACTGACACTATAAGGGATCTCTACCTGCAGTGACAGTCTGAGCTTCTCAAGTTCTTCCTCCAGAGATTTCTTCTCCTGTTCACAGGCCATTTTCATATCTGCCAGAGCAAGTATCATTACTGCTGGATATAACATAGATTGTATATACTACATAATTACTACTGAATATATAAAATATAATATATATAGTACTATACATATATTAGTATCACTTTTATTGGAGCCTAAAGGCTAGCATTCATTATTAGTTATGTTAGTATTATTGCATTTCCATAGTACTTACTCTTGATGGACCTGTTATGCTCCTCCTCCTCCTGCTGTTTCTGCAGGAGCTCTGTCTCCTCATGCTGCTTGTGTTTCAGCATCTCCTGAAGAACCTGCAGCTCCTTCTGCTTCTGCAACCTCAACTCCTTCAGCTGCTCCAACAAACTGTTCTCCAACTCCTCCTTCTCACACCGCAAACACTCCAATCGGGCCACAGGCCCCACTAGTGACACAGAACCACACACACACACACAGACACAGACACACACACACACACACACACACACACACACACACACACACAGAGAGAGATAAACATGTATAAATGTATAAGAATTTGTGGATAAAATTATTATGAGATTATTTATAATCAAACAACTACACTACACAACCACATCTTCCTTTTATTTACATATTATACAGATATTTAGAGATATTTACATTTTATTTACCCGCGTGCGTCTCTCTTCTCCAAGGTAGCGGAGAGATATGAAAGGATAAAAGGGGAAAAGAATAAAATGCACGTCGGTTTTAAATTCGCAGGCTACCTGCGCTGAAGGCGTGGAAAACGAGCACGTGACGGAAAGGCTTCCGTACCCGATGGGTCCAAATCACATGCCCAGCAAAGTAGACTTAAACCTGGATACACAATGGAGACCATTTGACCCTTTAAAATCATACTACAAGCAGACTTCCAGGCCCAAGAGGTCACACAGCCATGCCCAGCAAAGTAGCTCTGGGCCTGGGCACACTTTACGCAGTTTGACCGTTTAAATAAAACTAGAAACAGACTTCCTGGCCCAAGAGGTCACACAGTCATGCCCAGCAAGGTTGCTTTAAACGTGGGCACACTTCAGACCGTTTCACTCTTTAAATCATTCAAAGCACCACATTTCAAGGCCCAAGAGGTCACAGAATCATGCCCATCAAAGTAGCTCTGGGCCTGGGCACACTTCACGCAGTTTGACCCTTTAAATAATACTACAACCAGACACATACAGGTGCGCACATATACACAGATACACATTCTGTTTAATTTCTTCACATCTGCAGACTAGAGTAAGCTGAGGGTATAGTGTTAAACCAGGTACTACATAAACAGTATATAGTATATATACAGAGGATATAGTGTTAAACCAGGTACTACATACAGAGTATATAGTATACATACAGAGTATATAGTTTGACCAAAAGATCGTGCTGATCTTTGATCTCCTGGTTCTTCATCTCCAGCGCCACTTTCAGACTCATAATGTCCTCCTCTATGGGCTGGTATAACCCACGCACACGAATCATCACTACAGCCAGTACAATGGAAAGGTGGGAATGTGTACTGAATGTGTACTGACGTTATAAGTGAAAGGTGGAGGTACTGGTGGATGTGTACTGACACTATAAGGGATCTCTACCTGCAGTGACAGTCTGAGCTTCTCAAGTTCTTCCACCAGAGATTTCTTCTCCTGTTCACAGGCCATTTTCATATCTGCCAGAACAAGTATCATTACTGCTGGATATAACACAGATTGTATATACTACATAATTACTACTGAATATATAAAATATAATATATATAGTACTATACATATATTAGTATCACTTTTATTGGAGCCTAAAGGCTAACATTCATTATTATGTTAGTATTATTGCATTTCCATAGTACTTACTCTTGATGGACCTGTTATGCTCCTCCTCCTCCTGCTGTTTCTGCAGGAGCTCTGTCTCCTCCTGCTGCTTGTGTTTCAGCATCTCCTGAAGAACCTGCAGCTCCTTCTGCTTCTGCAACCTCAACTCCTTCAGCTGCTCCAACAAATTGTTCTCCAACTCCTCCTTCTCACACCGCAAACAATCCAATCGGGCCACAGGCCCCACTAGTGACACAGAACCACACACACACACACACACACACACACACACACACACACACACACAGAGAGAGATAAACATGTATAAATGTATGAGAATTTGTGGATAAAATTATTATGAGATTATTTATAATCAAACGACTACACTACACAACCACTTCTTCCTTTTATTTACATATTATACAGATATTTACATTTTATTTACCCGCGTGCGTCTCTCTTCTCCAAGGTAGCGGCGAGATATGAAGGGATAAAAGGGGAAAAGAATAAAATGCACGTCGGTTTTAAATTCGCAGGCTACCTGCGCTGAAGGCGTGGAAAACGAGCACATGACGGAAAGGCTTCCGTACCCGATGGGTCCAAATCACATGCCCAGCAAAGTAGCCTTAAACCTGGACACACAATGGAGACCATTTGACCCTTTAAAATCATTCTACAACCAGACTTCCAGGCCCAAGAGGTCACACAGTCATGCCCAGCAAAGTAGCTCTGGGCCTGGGCACACTTCACGCAGTTTGACCGTTTAAATAATACTACAACCAGACGCATACAGGTGCGCACATATACACAGATACACATTCTGTTTAATTTCTTCACATCTGCAGACTAGAGTAAGCTGAGGGTATAGTGTTAAACCAGGTACTACATAAACAGTATATAGTATATATACAGAGGATATAGTGTTAAACCAGGTACTACATACAGAGTATATAGTATACATACAGAGTATATAGTTTGACCAAAAGATCGTGCTGATCTTTGATCTCCTGGTTCTTCATCTCCAGCGCCACTTTCAGACTCATAATGTCCTCCTCTATGGGCTGGTATAACACACACACGAATCATCACTACAGCCAGTACAATGGAAAGGTGGGAATGTGTACTGAATGTGTACTGAATGTGTACTGACGTTATAAGTGAAAGGTGGAGCTACTGGTGGATGTGTACTGACACTATAAGGGATCTCTACCTGCAGTGACAGTCTGAGCTTCTCAAGTTCTTCCTCCAGAGATTTCTTCTCCTGTTCACAGGCCATTTTCATATCTGCCAGAGCAAGTATCATTACTGCTGGATATAACACAGATTGTATATACTACATAATTACTACTGAATATATAAAATATAATATAAATAGTACTATACATATATTAGTATCACTTTTATTGGAGCCTAAAGGCTAACATTCATTATTAGTTATGTTAGTATTATTGCATTTCCATAGTACTTACCCTTGAGGGACCTGTTATGCTCCTCCTCCTCCTGCTGTTTCTGCAGGAGCTCTGTCTCCTCCTGCTGCTTGTGTTTCAGCATCTCCTGAAGAACCTGCAGCTCCTTCTGCTTCTGCAACCTCAACTCCTTCAGCTGCTCCAACAAACTGTTCTCCAACTCCTCCTTCTCACACCGCAAACACTCCAATCGGGCCACAGGCCCCACTAGTGACACAGAACCACACACACACACACACAGACACACACACACACACACACACACACAAAGAGAGAGATAAACATGTATAAATGTATAAGAATTTGTGGATAAAATTATTATGAGATTATTCATAATCAAACGACTACACTACACAACCACTTCTTCCTTTTATTTACATATTATACAGATATTTACAGATATTTACATTTTATTTACCCGCGTGCGTCTCTCTTCTCCAAGGTAGCGGAGAGATATGAAAGGATAAAAGGGGAAAAGAATAAAATGCACGTCGGTTTTAAATTCGCAGGCTACCTGCGCTGAAGGCGTGGAAAACGAGCACGTGACGGAAAGGCTTCCGTACCCGATGGGTCCAAAACACATGCCCAGCAAAGTAGCCTTAAACCTGGACACACAATGGAGACCATTTGACCCTTTAAAATCATACTACAACCAGACTTCCAGGCCCAAGAGGTCACACAGTCATGCCCAGCAAAGTAGCTCTGGGCCTGGGCACACTTCACGCAGTTTGACCCTTTAAATAATACTACAACCAGACTTCCAGGCACAAGAGGTCACACAGTCATGCACAGCAAAGTAGCTCTGGGCCTGGGCACACTTCATTCACTTTGTACCTTTAAATCATACTACTACTACTACCAGACTTCCAGGCCCAAGAGGTCACACAGTCATGCACAGCAAAGTAGCTCTGGGCCTGGGCACACTTCATTCACTTTGTACCTTTAAATCATACTACTACTACTACCAGACTTCCAGGCCCAAGAGGTCAAACACAGTCATGCACAGCAAAGTAGCTCTGGGCCTGGGCACACTTCAATCAATTTGTGCCTTTAAATCATACTACTACTACCAGACTTCCAGGGCCAAGAGGTCACACAGTCATGCACAGCAAAGTAGCTCCGGGCCTGGGTACACTTCACGCAGTTTGACCATTTAAATAAAACTAGAAACAGACTTCCTGGCCCAAGAGGTCACACAGTCATGCCCATCAAAGTAGCTCTGGGCCTGGGCACACTTCACGCAGTTTGACCCTTTAAATAATATTACAACCAGACACATACAGGTGCGCACATATACACATTCTTTTTAATTTCTTCACATCTGCAGACTAGAGTAAGCTGAGGGTATAGTGTTAAACCATGTACTACATAAACAGTATATAGTATATATACAGAGGATATAATGTTAAACCAGGTACTACATACAGAGTATATAGTTTGACCAAGAGTTCGTGCTGATCTTTGATCTCCTGGTTCTTCATCTCCAGCGCCACTTTCAGACTCAATGTCCTCCTCTATGGGCTGGTATAACACACACACGAATCATCACTACAGCCAGTACAATGGAAAGGTGGGAATGTGTACCGAATGTGTACTGACGTTATAAGTGAAAGGTGGAGGTACTGGTGGATGTGTACTGACACTATAAGGGATCTCTACCTGCAGTGACAGTCTGAGCTTCTCAAGTTCTTCCTCCAGAGATTTCTTCTCCTGTTCACAGGCCATTTTCATATCTGCCAGAGCAAGTATCATTACTGCTGGACATAACACAGATTGTATATACTACATAATTACTACTGAATATATAAAATATAATATATATAGTACTATACATATATTAGTATCACTTTTATTGGAGCCTAAAGGCTAACATTCATTATTAGTTATGTTAGTATTATTGCATTTCCATAGTACTTACTCTTGATGGACCTGTTATGCTCCTCCTCCTCCTGCTGTTTCTGCAGGAGCTCTGTCTCCTCTTGCTGCTTGTGTTTCAGCATCTCCTGAAGAACCTGCAGCTCCTTCTGCTTCTGCAACCTCAACTCCTTCAGCTGCTCCAACATATTGTTCTCCAACTCCTCCTTCTCACACTGCAAACACTCCAATCGGGCCACATGCCCCACTAGTGAAACAGAACCACACACACACACACAGACACACAGACACACACACACACAGAGAGAGAGAGATAAAGATGTATAAATGTATAAGAATTTGTGGATAAAATTACTATGAGATTATTTATAATCAAACGACTACACTACACAACCACATCTTCCTTTTATTTACATATTATACAGATATTTAGAGATATTTACATTTTATTTACAAGCGTGCGTCTCTCTTCTCCAAGGTAGCGGAGAGATATGAAAGGATAAAAGGGGAAAAGAATAAAATGCACGTCGGTTTTAAATTCGCAGGCAACCTGCGCTGAAGGCGTGGAAAACGAGCACGTGACGGAAAGGCTTCCGTACCCGATGGGTCCAAATCACATGCCCAGCAAAGTAGCCTTAAACCTGGACACACAATGGAGACCATTTGACCCTTTAAAATCATACTACAACCAGACTTCCAGGCCCAAGAGGTCACACAGTCATGCCCAGCAAAGTAGCTCTGGGCCTGGGCACACTTCACGCAGTTTGACCCTTTAAATAATACTACAACCAGACACATACAGGTGGGCACATATACACAGATACACATTCTGTTTAATTTCTTCACATCTGCAGACTAGAGTAAGCTGAGGGTATAGTGTTAAACAAGGCACTACATAAACAGTATATAGTATATATACAGAGGATATAATGTTAAACCAGGTACTACATACAGAGTATATAGTTTGACCAAAAGATCGTGCTGATCTTTGATCTCCTGGTTCTTCATCTCCAGCGCCACTTTCAGACTCATAATGTCCTCCTCTATGGGCTGGTATAACACACACACGAATCATCACTACAGCCAGTACAATGGAAAGGTGGGAATGTATACTGAATGTGTACTGACGTTATAAGTGAAAGGTGGAGGTACTGGTGGATGTGTACTGACACTATAAGGGATCTCTACCTGCAGTGACAGTCTGAGCTTCTCAAGTTCTTCCTTCAGAGATTTCTTCTCCTGTTCACAGGCCATTTTCATATCTGCCAGAGCAAGTATCATTACTCCTGGATATAACACAGATTGTATATACTACATAATTACTACTGAATATATAAAATATAATATATATAGTACTATACATATATTAGTATCACTTTTATTGGAGCCTAAAGGCTAACATTCATTATTAGTTATGTTTGTATTATTGCATTTCCATAGTACTTACTCTTGATGGACCTGTTATGCTCCTCCTCCTCCTGCTGTTTCTGCAGGAGCTCTGTCTTCTCCTGCTGCTTGTGTTTCAGCATCTCCTGAAGAACCTGCAGCTCCTTCTGCTTCTGCAACCTCAACTCCTTCGGCTGCTCCAACAAACTGTTCTCCAACTCCTCCTTCTCACACCGCAAACACTCCAATCGGACCACAGGCCCCACTAGTGACACAGAACCACACACACACACAGACACACACACACACACACACACACACAGAGAGATAAACATGTATAAATGTATAAGAATTTGTGGATAAAATTATTATGAGATTATTTATAATCAAACGACTACACTACACAACCACTTCTTCCTTTTATTTACATATTATACAGATATTTACATTTTATTTACCCGCGTGCGTCTCTCTTCTCCAAGGTAGCGGAGAGATATGAAAGGATAAAAGGGGAAAAGAATAAAATGCACGTCGGTTTTAAATTCGCAGGCTACCTGCGCTGAAGGCGTGGAAAACGAGCACGTGACAGAAAGGCTTCCGTACCCGATGGGTCCAAATCACATGCCAAGCAAAGTAGCCTTAAACCTGGACACACAATGGAGACCATTTGACCCTTTAAAATCATACTACAACCAGACTTCCAGGCCCAAGAGGTCACACAGTCATGCCCAGCAAAGTAGCTCTGGGCCTGGGCACACTTCACGCAGTTTGACCCTTTAAATAATACTACAACCAGACACATACAGGTGGGCACATATACACAGATACACATTCTGTTTAATTTCTTCACATCTGCAGACTAGAGTAAGCTGAGGGTATAGTGTTAAACCAGGTACTACATACAGAGTATATAGTATACATACAGAGTATATAGTTTGACCAAAAGATCGTGCTGATCTTTGATCTCCTGGTTCTTCATCTCCAGCGCCACTTTCAGACTCATAATGTCTTCCTCTATGGGCTGGTATAACCCACACACACGAATCATCACTACAGCCAGTACAATGGAAAGGTGGGAATGTGTACTGAATGTGTACTGACTTTATAAGTGAAAGGTGGAGGTACTGGTGGATGTGTACTGACACTAGAAGGGATCTCTACCTGCAGTGACAGTCTGAGCTTCTCAAGTTCTTCCTCCAGAGATTTCTTCTCCTGTTCACAGGCCATTTTCATATCTGCCAGAGCAAGTATCATTACTCCTGGATATAACACAGATTGTATATACTACATAATTACTACTGAATATATAAAATATAATATATATAGTACTATACATATATTAGTATCACTTTTATTGTAGCCTAAAGGCTAACATTCATTATTAGTTATGTTAGTATTATTGCATTTCCATAGTACTTACTCTTGATGGACCTGTTATGCTCCTCCTCCTCCTGCTGTTTCTGCAGGAGCTCTGTGTCTCCTCCTGCTGCTTGTGTTTCAGCATCTCCTGAAGAACCTGCAGCTCCTTCTGCTTCTGCAACCTCAACTCCTTCAGTTGCTCCAACAAACTGTTCTCCAACTCCTCCTTCTCACTCCGAAAACACTCCAATCGGGCCACAGGCCCCACTAGTGACACAGAACCACACACACACACACACACACACACACACACACACACACACACACACACACAAAGAGAGAGATAAACATGTATAAATGTATAATAATTTGTGGATAAAATTATTATGAGATTATTTATAATCAAACGACTACACTACACAACCACTTCTTCCTTTTATTTACATATTATACAGATATTTACAGATATTTACATTTTATTTACCCGCGTGCGTCTCTCTTCTCCAAGGTAGCGGAGAGATATGAAAGGATAAAAGGGGAAAAGAATAAAATGCACGTCGGTTTTAAATTCGCAGGCTACCTGCGCTGAAGGCGTGGAAAACGAGCACGTGACGGAAAGGCTTCCGTACCCGATGGGTCCAAATCACATGCCCAGCAAAGTAGCCTTAAACCTGGACACACAATGGAGACCATTTGACCCTTTAAAATCATACTACAAGCAGACTTCCAGGCCCAAGAGGTCACACAGTCATGCCCAGCAAAGTACCTCTGGGCCTGGGCACACTTCACGCAGTTTGACCGTTTAAATAAAACTAGAAACAGACTTCCTGGCCCAAGAGGTCACACAGTCATGCCCAGCAAGGTTGCTTTAAACGTGGGCACACTTCAGACCGTTTCACTCTTTAAATCATTCAAAGCACCACATTTCAAGGCCCAAGAGGTCACAGAATCATGCCCATCAAAGTAGCTCTGGGCCTGGGCACACTTCACGCAGTTTGACCCTTTAAATAATACTACAACCAGACACATACAGGTGCGCACATATACACAGATACACATTCTGTTTAAATTTCTTCACATCTGAAGACTAGAGTAAGCTGAGGGTATAGTGTTAAACCAGGTACTACATAAACAGTATATAGTATATATACAGAGGATATAGTGTTAAACCAGGTACTACATACAGAGTATATAGTATACATACAGAGTATATAGTTTGACCAAAAGATCGTGCTGATCTTTGATCTCCTGGTTCTTCATCTCCAGCGCCACTTTCAGACTCATAAAGTCCTCCTCTATGGGCTGGTATAACACACACACGAATCATCACTACAGCCAGTACAATGGAAAGGTGGGAATGTGTACTGAATGTGTACTGACGTTATAAGTGAGAGGTGGAGGTACTGGTGGATGTGTACTGACACTATAAGGGATCTCTACCTGCAGTGACAGTCTGAGCTTCTCAAGTTCTTCCTCCAGAGATTTCTTCTCCTGTTCACAGGCCATTTTCATATCTGCCAGAGCAAGTATCATTACTGCTGGATATAACACAGATTGTATATACTACATAATTACTACTGAATATATAAAATATAATATATATAGTACTATACATATATTAGTATCACTTTTATTGGAGCCTAAAGGCTAACATTCATTATTAGTTATGTTAGTATTATTGCATTTCCATAGTACTTACTCTTGATTGACCTGTTATGCTCCTCCTCCTCCTGCTGTTTCTGCAGGAGCTCTGTCTCCTCCTGCTGCTTGTGTTTCAGCATCTCCTGAAGAACCTGCAGCTCCTTCTGCTTCTGCAACCTCAACTCCTTCAGCTGCTCCAACAAACTGTTCTCCAACTCCTCATTCCTCATTCTCACACCGCAAACACTCCAATCGGGCCACAGGCCCCACTAGTGACACAGAACCACACACACACACACACACACACACACACACACACACACAAGAGAGAGATAAACATGTATAAATGTATAAGAATTTGTGGATAAAATTACTATGAGATTATTTATAATCAAACGACTACACTATACAACCACTTCTTCCTTTTATTTACATATTATACAGACATTTAGAGATATTTACATTTTATTTACCCGCGTGCGTCTCTCTTCTCCAAGGTAGCAGAGAGATATGAAAGGATAAAAGGGGAAAAGAATAAAATGCACGTCGGTTTTAAATTCGCAGGCTACCTGCGCTGAAGGCGTGGAAAACGAGCACGTGACGGAAAGGCTTCCGTACCCGATGGGTCCAAATCACATGCCCAGCAAAGTAGCCTTAAACCTGGACACACAATGGAGACCATTTGACCCTTTAAAATCATACTACAACCAGACTTCCAGGCCCAAGAGGTCACATAGTCATTCCCAGCAAAGTAGCTCTGGGCCTGGGCACACTTCACGCAGTTTGACCCTTTAAATAATACTACAACCAGACACATACAGGTGGGCACATATACACAGATACACATTCTGTTTAATTTCTTCACATCTGCAGACTAGAGTAAGCTGAGGGTATAGTGTTAAACCAGGTACTACATAAACAGTATATAGTATATATACAGAGGATATAGTGTTAAACCAGGTACTACATACAGAGTATATAGTATACATACAGAGTATATAGTTTGACCAAAAGATCGTGCTGATCTTTGATCTCCTGGTTCTTCATCTCCAGCGCCACTTTCAGACTCATAATGTCCTCCTCTATGGGCTGGTATAACACACACACACAAATCATCACTACAGCCAGTACAATGGAAAGGTGGGAATGTGTACTGAATGTGTACTGACGTTATAAGTGAAAGGTGGAGCTACTGGTGGATGTGTACTGACACTATAAGGGATCTCTACCTGCAGTGACAGTCTGAGCTTCTCAAGTTCTTCCTCCAGAGATTTCTTCTCCTGTTCACAGGCCATTTTCATATCTGCCAGAGCAAGTATCATTACTGCTGGATATAACACAGATTGTATATACTACATAATTACTACTGAATATATAAAATATAATATATATAGTACTATACATATATTAGTATCACTTTTATTGGAGCCTAAAGGCTAACATTCATTATTAGTTATGTTAGTATTATTGCATTTCCATAGTACTTACTCTTGATGGACCTGTTATGCTCCTCCTCCTCCTGCTGTTTCTGCAGGAGCTCTGTCTCCTCCTGCTGCTTGTGTTTCAGCATCTCCTGAAGAACCTGCAGCTCCTTCTGCTTCTGCAACCTCAACTCCTTCAGCTGCTCCAACAAACTGTTCTCCAACTCCTCATTCCTCATTCTCACACCGCAAACACTCCAATCGGGCCACAGGCCCCACTAGTGACACAGAACCACACACACACACACACACACACACACACACAAAGAGAGAGATAAACATGTATAAATGTATAAGAATTTGTGGATAAAATTACTATGAGATTATTTATAATCAAACGACTACACTATACAACCACTTCTTCCTTTTATTTACATATTATACAGACATTTAGAGATATTTACATTTTATTTACCCGCGTGCGTCTCTCTTCTCCAAGGTAGCAGAGAGATATGAAAGGATAAAAGGGGAAAAGAATAAAATGCACGTCGGTTTTAAATTCGCAGGCTACCTGCGCTGAAGGCGTGGAAAACGAGCACGTGACGGAAAGGCTTCCGTACCCGATGGGTCCAAATCACATGCCCAGCAAAGTAGCCTTAAACCTGGACACACAATGGAGACCATTTGACCCTTTAAAATCATACTACAACCAGACTTCCAGGCCCAAGAGGTCACATAGTCATTCCCAGCAAAGTAGCTCTGGGCCTGGGCACACTTCACGCAGTTTGACCCTTTAAATAATACTACAACCAGACACATACAGGTGGGCACATATACACAGATACACATTCTGTTTAATTTCTTCACATCTGCAGACTAGAGTAAGCTGAGGGTATAGTGTTAAACCAGGTACTACATAAACAGTATATAGTATATATACAGAGGATATAGTGTTAAACCAGGTACTACATACAGAGTATATAGTATACATACAGAGTATATAGTTTGACCAAAAGATCGTGCTGATCTTTGATCTCCTGGTTCTTCATCTCCAGCGCCACTTTCAGACTCATAATGTCCTCCTCTATGGGCTGGTATAACACACACACACAAATCATCACTACAGCCAGTACAATGGAAAGGTGGGAATGTGTACTGAATGTGTACTGACGTTATAAGTGAAAGGTGGAGGTACTGGTGGATGTGTACTGACACTATAAGGGATCTCTACCTGCAGTGACAGTCTGAGCTTCTCAAGTTCTTCCTCCAGAGATTTCTTCTCCTGTTCACAGGCCATTTTCATATCTGCCAGAGCAAGTATCATTACTGCTGGATATAACACAGATTGTATATACTACATAATTACTACTGAATATACAAAATATAATATATATAGTACTATACATATATTAGTATCACTTTTATTGGAGCCTAAAGGCTAACATTCATTATTAGTTATGTTAGTATTATTGCATTTCCATAGTACTTACTCTTGATGGACCTGTTATGCTCCTCCTCCTCCTGCTGTTTCTGCAGGAGCTCAGTCTCCTCCTGCTGCTTGTGTTTCAGCATCTCCTGAAGAACCTGCAGCTCCTTCTGCTTCTGCAACCTCAACTCCTTCAGCTGCTCCAACAAATTGTTCTCCAACTCCTCCTTCTCACACCGCAAACACTCCAATCGGGCCACAGGCCCCACTAGTGACACAGAACCCCCCCCACACACACACACAGAGATAAACATGTATAAATGTATAAGAATTTGTGGATAAAATTATTATGAGATTATTTATAATCAAACGACTACACTACACAACCACTTCTTCCTTTTATTTACATATTATACAGATATTTACAGATATTTACCCGTGTGCGTCTCTCTTCTCCAAGGTAGCGGAGAGATATGAAAGGATAAAAGGGGAAAAGAATAAAATGCACGTCGGTTTTAAATTCGCAGGCTACCTGCGCTGAAGGCGTGGAAAACGAGCACGTGACGGAAAGGCTTCCGTACCCGATGGGTCCAAATCACATGCCCAGCAAAGTAGCCTTAAACCTGGACACACAATGGAGACCATTTGACCCTTTAAAATCATACTACAACCAGACTTCCAGGCCCAAGAGGTCACATAGTCATTCCCAGCAAAGTAGCTCTGGGCCTGGGCACACTTCACGCAGTTTGACCCTTTAAATAATACTACAACCAGACACATACAGGTGGGCACATATACACAGATACACATTCTGTTTAATTTCTTCACATCTGCAGACTAGAGTAAGCTGAGGGTATAGTGTTAAACCAGGTACTACATAAACAGTATATAGTATATATACAGAGGATATAGTGTTAAACCAGGTACTACATACAGAGTATATAGTATACATACAGAGTATATAGTTTGACCAAAAGATCGTGCTGATCTTTGATCTCCTGGTTCTTCATCTCCAGCGCCACTTTCAGACTCATAATGTCCTCCTCTATGGGCTGGTATAACACACACACACAAATCATCACTACAGCCAGTACAATGGAAAGGTGGGAATGTGTACTGAATGTGTACTGACGTTATAAGTGAAAGGTGGAGGTACTGGTGGATGTGTACTGACACTATAAGGGATCTCTACCTGCAGTGACAGTCTGAGCTTCTCAAGTTCTTCCTCCAGAGATTTCTTCTCCTGTTCACAGGCCATTTTCATATCTGCCAGAGCAAGTATCATTACTGCTGGATATAACACAGATTGTATATACTACATAATTACTACTGAATATACAAAATATAATATATATAGTACTATACATATATTAGTATCACTTTTATTGGAGCCTAAAGGCTAACATTCATTATTAGTTATGTTAGTATTATTGCATTTCCATAGTACTTACTCTTGATGGACCTGTTATGCTCCTCCTCCTCCTGCTGTTTCTGCAGGAGCTCAGTCTCCTCCTGCTGCTTGTGTTTCAGCATCTCCTGAAGAACCTGCAGCTCCTTCTGCTTCTGCAACCTCAACTCCTTCAGCTGCTCCAACAAATTGTTCTCCAACTCCTCCTTCTCACACCGCAAACACTCCAATCGGGCCACAGGCCCCACTAGTGACACAGAACCCCCCACACACACACACACAGAGATAAACATGTATAAATGTATAAGAATTTGTGGATAAAATTATTATGAGATTATTTATAATCAAACGACTACACTACACAACCACTTCTTCCTTTTATTTACATATTATACAGATATTTACAGATATTTACCCGTGTGCGTCTCTCTTCTCCAAGGTAGCGGAGAGATATGAAAGGATAAAAGGGGAAAAGAATAAAATGCACGTCGGTTTTAAATTCGCAGGCTACCTGCGCTGAAGGCGTGGAAAACGAGCACGTAACGGACAGGCTTCCGTACCCGATGGGTCCAAATCACATGCCCAGCAAAGTAGCCTTAAACCTGGACACACAATGGAGACCATTTGACCCTTTAAAATCATACTACAACCAGACTTCCAGGCCCAAGAGGTCACACAGTCATGCCCAGCAAAGTAGCTCTGGGCCTGGGCACACTTCACGCAGTTTGACCCTTTAACCAAAACTAGAAACAGACCTGCAAGCCCAGGAGCTCACAGAATCATACCCAGTAAAGTAGCTAGCTAGCTTTCAGCTCAGTAACCGTAGCTAGCTAGCTAGCTATCAGCTCAGTAAACCATACAAATGTCCACCAAGCATTTAAACCGCAAGCATTTAAACCACTAGATACCGCTAGTTACCGGCTGCACGGTTAACAGTGCAAAGCCATTACCAAGCTACCTAGCTAGCTAGCTAGCTACCGGAAGCACTTTTAACAGTGCAAAGTCAGTAGCTAGCTAGTAGTAGCTACTGTAGCTAGCTAGCTACCGGAAGCACTTTTCACAGTGCAAAGTCATTAGCTAGCTAGTAGTAGCTACTGTAGCTAGCTAGCTACCGGAAGCACTTTTAACAGTGCAAAGTCAGTAGCTAGCTAGTAGTAGCTACTGTAGCTAGCTAGCTACTGACTTTGCACTGTTAACCTTGCAGCCGGTAGCTCGCTAGCTAGCTAGCAGCTCAGTAACCGTACAAATTCGCCTGCTGCTGAAAACTGTCAAGTTGTATTTATAGCTTTCGTTTTAGTTCTCTCAGCTTACTTATTTGGTTTTTTTGTGTGTGTGTTTTTTTCAGGGAAGTTTAATAATTTCTTAGAAATCTTGGAACATTTTGCCAGTTGGCATCTAGGAAAGCCTTTCTGCCCACAGACAATAAACACAAGCCAGAATTCCTCAAACAGGAATGAATCTACTAATTTAGTAACATTTCAGGCACATGAGTGGAGGAACTAGCAAATTCTAAATGATGAAATCGAAGCTGATAAAAATCCATGAAAATATAAACTGGTCATGAAAAAATGCTTGTGAATTTAAAATGTAAGTGATAGGATTAAAACAGTCTTGATTTGATATATTTTTAAAAATCAAATATCAAGTTTGATCATTCATGACCAAGGGAGTTTCTATGAGGGTGTAAACAACAAATGCATGTGAACTAAATACTACAGTGGTATATAATTAAATAATTGGAATAACTTTGTGTCACGTCATTTAACGTTTAACTCAAGCCGTTTGTGTTACCGGACTCTTTTATCACTTAACATTAGTAACTGTTTTAGTTGCCTTGTTTATCCAATAACATTCATTAATTAATCAATCCATGGTTTAACCCAAGCAATTTTCGTTACTTCCGCCTCTCGAGGCAAAAATGTCAATCAGAACGTTGCGCCCGCAAACTTCAAATAAACGATAAATAAGGCAAGTAATAAAAATGGATAAAGTTGAAAGATAAGTTGATTAAACTTGAGTCAAATAAAACTACTTATCAGTCAAAACGTCAATTCATATGCATTTTATTGACTCAAAATTTAATTTACGTGCATTTTAATCAGCCATATTTTTGGTGTATAGACCTGAGTTTTGTCGTTGAAGAGAATAAAAGAATCCGTCGTGTAAACTTACGCCATCTGCAGGCTGAGATGGTGTTGGGTTGACCCGGATGTGACGTTTGCCAAGCTGATGACATATCACGATATTAATTGTGAGATTTCCTTACCATCTTTGCTCTTCGCAGAAGGGCACAGTGCGGTTTACAGGGCACAGTTTGACCCTTTAAATAATACTACAACCAGACTTCCAGGCACAAGAGGTCACACAGTCATGCCCAGCAAGGTTGCTTTAAACGTGGGCACACTTCAGACCGTTTCACTCTTTAAATCGTTCAAAGCACCAGATTTCAAGGCCCAAGAGGTCACAGAATCATGCCCAGCAAAGTAGCTCTGGGCCTGGGCACACTTCATGCAGTTTGACCCTTTAAATAATACTACAACCAGACTTCCAGGCACAAGAGGTCACACAGTCATGCCCAGCAAAGTAGCTCTGGGCCTGGGCACACTTCATGCAGTTTGACCCTTTAAATAATACTACAACCAGACTTCCAGGCACAAGAGGTCACACAGTCATGCACAGCAAAGTAGTGCTGGGCCAGGGCACACTTCATGTACTTTGTGCCTTTAAATAATACTACAACCAGACTTCCAAGCCGAAGAGGTCACAGAGTCATGCCCAGCAAAGTCGCTATGGGCCTGGGCAGACCATGCAATTTGACCCTTTAACCAAAACTAGAAACAGAACTCAAAGCCCAGGAGGTCACAGAATCATGCCCATCAAAGTAGCTCTGGGCCTGTGTACACTTCAGGCCATTTCACCTTTTATATAATGGAAACACCAGACCTCCAGGCCCAAGAGGTCACACAGTCATGCCCAGAAAAGTAACTCTGGGCCTATACACACTTCACGCAGTTTGACCGTTTAAATAAAACTAGAAACAGACTTCCTGGCCCAAGAGGTCACACAGTCATGCCCATCAAAGTAGCTCTGGGCCTGGGCACACTTCACGCAGTTTGACCCTTTAAATAATACTACAACCAGACACATACAGGTGCGCACATATACACAGATACACATTCTGTTTAATTTCTTCACATCTGCAGACTAGAGTAAGCTGAGGGTATAATGTTAAACCAGGTACTATGTAAACAGTATATAGTTTTACCAAAAGATCGTGCTGATCTTTGATCTCCTGGTTCTTTATCTCCAGCCACTTTCAGACTCATGTCCTCCTCTATGGGCTGGTATAACACACACACACACACACACACACACACACACACACACACACACACACACACACACACACACACACACACACAGACAAACAGAAAGACACACAGACATATGAAATTAGCAAGCCATATAGTGTAGAAATAGATTGATGTTATTCAGGGACCTCATTTATAAAACTTTGTGGATTCCAAAGTGAAAGTGTGTGTATTCTGCACAAATAACAGGAAATGGCATATACCCCCCAAAAACTTAGATTTCTAAAGCCTCGAGTATGAATTATTGGGAGATAGAGGCGACAATGCAGCGCTAAAGACAAAAAAGGAATTTTAACCACAGGTATGAGTGGCAGCACCAGCAACCGCAGGTGTGAGTGGCATTATATTTACATTTACCCTCCACATCCTTTGTGTCTGTGTATTCGTCCTCGATGCGTCCAGCACACCATCTCCAGAAACGCCTCATTTTTCCTCTGTCTTCTTCAGTGTCTTTCCACAGACTGATCTGTAAAGGTGTTCATGGGATTCCCCTCACGTGTGACATCGGGCCACAGGACATATGGGGTTCTAAAGTTCCAAGAGCGTAGATGAGTTGTTTTTCTTTGAATTTCCTAATTTCATTGCTGCCATAGCAACAACTGGCAATGCAAACAGACGTGTCATTAATGCAGTGACTCTACCTCAACCTGGATTGATCAACCATGTACGGCTCACCGGAGACTGTGATACGTATAACATCCCAAAGTGTACTTAATTCTGAGCAAAATCTAACTAGCCTCATTACTGCTGAACTATGAGGGGCCATTTAGGGAGAAATCAGGGAAACACTACTTGTACATACATATGAAACATTTTCACATAAATAGCCTACTACTTACATTTGTGTATAATAATTTAAACTCGCATATACACGCACTTGCCCACTCAATCTCTGGTGCGTAAACAAAGAGTTGCACTATGCTTATGTTGGTATGGGGGTGTCTGTGTGTATATAACAATTTTCAGTGCGCCCGGAAGTCATTTCATTGTCATTTCAAGGCAGATATTTAACATGTGTACAGTGCGTATAATAGACAGAGGAAGACTGTTGAACTATTAATATTAGGACGGTTATTGACATCTGTGTAATGAGTAGTGCTTCTCTTAATGACAACTGTAACTGTTTTCCCATATAGAATTGTGTGCCTTATATTGTTTGGAGGAACTTTTTCTTCTCATTTAGAAATATGTGGACTAAGTGCTCAGATTGTCTTATTACTTATTATGCTCAGTCTCACCATTTTTGGCAGATTTCACCACGTTATTACGAACGTGGATACGTTATCTTATAATTATAAGCAGTGTGAGATGTGAAGCTAAGCGAAGCACATGTGCAGAATTTCTAACAATAGCCTGTTTTGTATAGCCTGGCTAACTGACCAATCAGTGAAATAAAATGTGGTTGCAGAGCCTGTTGCAGCTGGGTCAATTTAATTTGATTTCATTGTGTTTAATTTTAAACTCAGCTGCGTGCCATGAGACACAAGTTAATCTGAGCATTTTTTGTTCTAACGCCGACTTAACCTAGCCATGTTTTACAGTTATCTTGAAATAATTGAGGTTCATCGCTAGAGGGTGATGTTCATCTTTTTTTTTCTTTTTTTTCTATTATTGATCAGGAAAAAACGATAAAATAGAGAATTTGTGGATAAAATTATTATGAGATTATTTATAATCAAACGACTACACTACACAACCACTTCTTCCTTTTATTTACATATTATACAGATATTTACAGATATTTACATTTTATTTACCCGCGTGCGTCTCTCTTCTCCAAGGTAGCGGAGAGATATGAAAGGATAAAAGGGGAAAAGAATAAAATGCACGTCGGTTTTAAATTCGCAGGCTACCTGCGCTGAAGGCGTGGAAAACGAGCACATGACGGAAAGGCTTCCGTACCCGATGGGTCCAAATCACATGCCCAGCAAAGTAGCCTTAAACCTGGACACACAATGGAGACCATTTGACCCTTTAAAATCATTCTACAACCAGACTTCCAGGCCCAAGAGGTCACACAGTCATGCCCAGCAAAGTAGCTCTGGGCCTGGGCACACTTCACGCAGTTTGACCGTTTAAATAATACTACAACCAGACTTCCAGGCACAAGAGGTCACACAGTCATGCCCAGCAAGGTTACTTTAAACGTGGGCACACTTCAGACCGTTTCACTCTTTAAATCATTCAAAGCACCACATTTCAAGGCCCAAGAGGTCACAGAATCATGCCCATCAAAGTAGCTCTGGGCCTGGGCACACTTCACGCAGTTTGACCCTTTAAATAATACTACAACCAGACGCATACAGGTGCGCACATATACACAGATACACATTCTGTTTAATTTCTTCACATCTGCAGACTAGAGTAAGCTGAGGGTATAGTGTTAAACCAGGTACTACATAAACAGTATATAGTATATATACAGAGGATATAGTGTTAAACCAGGTACTACATACAGAGTATATAGTATACATACAGAGTATATAGTTTGACCAAAAGATCGTGCTGATCTTTGATCTCCTGGTTCTTCATCTCCAGCGCCACTTTCAGACTCATAATGTCCTCCTCTATGGGCTGGTATAACACACACACGAATCATCACTACAGCCAGTACAATGGAAAGGTGGGAATGTGTACTGAATGTGTACTGACGTTATAAGTGAAAGGTGGAGGTACTGGTGGATGTGTACTGACACTATAAGGGATCTCTACCTGCAGTGACAGTCTGAGCTTCTCAAGTTCTTCCTCCAGAGATTTCTTCTCCTGTTCACAGGCCATTTTCATATCTGCCAGAGCAAGTATCATTACTGCTGGATATAACACAGATTGTATATACTACATAATTACTACTGAATATATAAAATATAATATATATAGTACTATACATATATTAGTATCACTTTTATTGGAGCCTAAAGGCTAACATTCATTATTAGTTATGTTAGTATTATTGCATTTCCATAGTACTTACTCTTGATGGACCTGTTATGCTCCTCCTCCTCCTGCTGTTTCTGCAGGAGCTCTGTCTCCTCCTGCTGCTTGTGTTTCAGCATCTCCTGAAGAACCTGCAGCTCCTTCTGCTTCTGCAACCTCAACTCCTTCAGCTGCTCCAACAAACTGTTCTCCAACTCCTCCTTCTCACACCGCAAACACTCCAATCGGACCACAGGCCCCACTAGTGACACAGAACCACACACACACACACACACACACACACACACACACACACACACACACAGAGAAAGATAAACATGTATAAATGTATAAGAATTTGTGGATAAAATTATTATGAGACTATTTATAATCAAACGACTACACTACACAACCACTTCTTCCTTTTATATACATATTATACAGATATTTACATTTTATTTACCCGCGTGCGTCTCTCTTCTCCAAGGTAGCGGAGAGATATGAAGGGATAAAAGGGGAAAAGAATAAAATGCACGTCGGTTTTAAATTCGCAGGCTACCTGCGCTGAAGGCGTGGAAAACGAGCACGTGACGGAAAGGCTTCCGTACCCGATGGGTCCAAATCACATGCCCAGCAAAGTAGCCTTAAACCTGGACACACAATGGAGACCATTTGACCCTTTAAAATCATACTACAACCAGACTTCCAGGCCCAAGAGGTCACACAGTCATGCCCAGCAAAGTAGCTCTGGGCCTGGGCACACTTCCCGCAGTTTGACCGTTTAAATAATACTACAACCAGACTTCCAGGCACAAGAGGTCACACAGTCATGCCCAGCAAGGTTACTTTAAACGTGGGCACACTTCAGACCGTTTCACTCTTTAAATCATTCAAAGCAGCACATTTCAAGGCCCAAGAGGTCACAGAATCATGCCCATCAAAGTAGCTCTGGGCCTGGGCACACTTCACGCAGTTTGACCCTTTAAATAATACTACAACCAGACGCATACAGGTGCGCACATATACACAGATACACATTCTGTTTAATTTCTTCACATCTGCAGACTAGAGTAAGCTGAGGGTATAGTGTTAAACCAGGTACTACATAAACAGTATATAGTATATATACAGAGGATATAATGTTAAACCAGGTACTACATACAGAGTATATAGTTTGACCAAAAGATCGTGCTGATCTTTGATCTCCTGGATCTTCATCTCCAGCGCCACTTTCAGACTCATAATGTCCTCCTCTATGGGCTGGTATAACACACACACGAATCATCACTACAGCCAGTACAATGGAAAGGTGGGAATGTGTACTGAATGTGTACTGACGTTATAAGTGAAAGGTGGAGGTACTGGTGGATGTGTACTGACACTATAAGGGATCTCTACCTGCAGTGACAGTCTGAGCTTCTCAAGTTCTTCCTCCAGAGATTTCTTCTCCTGTTCACAGGCCATTTTCATATCTGCCAGAGCAAGTATCATTACTGCTGGATATAACACAGATTGTATATACTAAATAATTACTACTGAATATATAAAATATAATATATATAGTACTATACATATATTAGTATCACTTTTATTGGAGCCTAAAGGCTAACATTCATTATTAGTTATGTTATTATTATTGCATTTCCATAGTACTTACTCTTGATGGACCTGTTATGCTCCTCCTCCTCCTGCTGTTTCTGCAGGAGCTCTGTCTCCTTTTGCTGCTTGTGTTTCAGCATCTCCTGAAGAACCTGCAGCTCCTTCTGCTTCTGCAACCTCACATCCTTCAGCTGCTCCAACAAACTGTTCTCCAACTCCTCCTTCTCACACCGCAAACACTCCAATCGGGCCACAGGCACAACTAGTGACACAGAACCACACACACACACAGACACACACACACACACACACACACACAGAGAGAGAGATAAACATGTATAAATGTATAAGAATTTGTGGATAAAATTATTATGAGATTATTTATAATCAAACGACTACACTACACAACCACTTCTTCCTTTTATTTACATATTATTCAGATATTTACATTTTATTTACCCGCGTGCGTCTCTCTTCTCCAAGGTAGCGGAGAGATATGAAAGGATAAAAGGGGAAAAGAATAAAATGCACGTCGGTTTTAAATTCGCAGGCTACCTGCGCTGAAGGCGTATAAAACGAGCACTTGAGGGAAAGGCTTCCGTACCCGATGGGTCCAAATCACATGCCCAGCAAACTAGCCTTAAACCTGGACACACAATGGAGACCATTTGACCCTTTAAAATCATACTAAAACCAGACTTCCAGGCCCAAGAGGTCACACAGTCATGCCCAGCAAAGTAGCTCTGGGCCTGGGCACACTTCACGCAGTTTGACCGTTTAAATAAAACTAGAAACAGACTTCCTGGCCCAAGAGGTCACAGAGTCATGCCTGGGTCTGGGCACACTTCACGCAGTTTGACCCTTTAAATAATACTACAACCAGACACATACAGGTGCGCACATATACACAGATACACATTCTGTTTAATTTCTTCACATCTGCAGACTAGAGTAAGCTGAGGGTATAGTGTTAAACCAGGTACTACATAAACAGTATATAATATATATACAGAGGATATAATGTTAAACCAGGTACTACATACAGAGTATATAGTTTGACCAAAAGATCGTGCTGATCTTTGATCTCCTGGTTCTTCATCTCCAGCACCACTTTCAGACTCATGTCCTCCTCTATGGGCTGGTATAACACACACACACACACACACACACACACACACAAATTAGCAAGCCATATAGTGTAGAAATAGATAGATGTTATTCAGGGACCTCATTTATAAAACTTTGTGGATTCCAAAGTGAAAGTGTGTGTATTCTGCACAAATAACAGGAAATGGCATATACCCCCCAAAAACTTAGATTTCTAAAGCCTCGAGTATGAATTATTGGGAGATAGAGGCGACAATGCAGCGCTAAAGACAAAAAAGGAATTGTAACCACAGGTATGAGTGCCAGCACCAGCAACCGCAGGTGTGAGTGGCATTATATTTACATTTACCCTCCACATCCTTTGTGTCTGTGTATTCGTCCTCGATGCTTCCAGCACACCAGCTCCAGAAACGCCTCATTTTTCCTCTGTCCTCTTCAGTGTCTTTCCACAGACTGATCTGTAAAGGTGTTCATGGGATTCCCCTCACGTGTGACATCGGGCCACAGGACATATGGGGTTCTAAAGTTCCAAGAGCGTAGATGAGTTGTTTTTCTTTGAATTTCCTAATTTCATTGCTGCCATAGCAACAACTGGCAATGCAAACAGACGTGTCATTAATGCAGTGACTCTACCTCAACCTGGATTGATCAACCATGTACGGCTCACCGGAGACTGTGATACGTATAACATCCCAAAGTGTACTTAATTCTGAGCAAAATCTAACTAGCCTCATTACTGCTGAACTATGAGGGGCCATTTAGGGAGAAATCAGGGAAACACTACTTGTACATACATATGAAACATTTTCACATAAATAGCCTACTACTTACATTTGTGTATAATAATTTAAACTCGCATATACACGCACTTGCCCACTCAGTCTCTGGTGCGTAAACAAAGAGTTGCACTATGATTATGTTGGTATGGGGGTGTCTGTGTGTATTGTTTGGAGGAACTTTTTCTTCTCATTTAGAAATATGTGGACTAAGTGCTCAGATTGTCTTATTACGTATTATGCTCAGTCTCACCATTTTTGGCAGATTTCACCACGTTATTACGAACGTGGATACGTTATCTTATAATTATAAGCAGTGTGAGATGTGAAGCTAAGCGAAGCACATGTGCAGAATTTCTAACAATAGCCTGTTTTGTATAGCCTGGCTAACTGACCAATCAGTGAAATTAAATGTGGTTGCTGAGCCTGTTGCAGCTGGGTCAGTTTAATTTGATTTCATTGTGTTTAATTTTAAACTCAGCTGCGTGCCATGAGACACAAGTTAATCTGAGCATTTTTTGTTCTAACGCCGACTTAACCTAGCCATGTTTTACAGTTATCTTGAAATAATTGAGGTTCATCGCTAGAGGGTGCTGTTCATCTTTTTTTTTTCTTTTTTTCTATTATTGATCAGGAAAAAACGATAAAACAGAGAATTTGTGGATAAAATTATTATGAGATTATTTATAATCAAATGACTACACTACACAACCACTTCTTCCTTTTATTTACATATTATACAGATATTTACATTTTATTTACTCGTGTGCGTCTCTCTTCTCCAATGTAGCGGAGAGATATGAAAGGATAAAAGGGGAAAAGAATAAAATGCACGTCGGTTTTAAATTCGCAGGCTACCTGCGATGAAGGCGTGGAAAACGAGCACGTGACGGAAAAGCTTCCGTACCCGATGGGTCCAAATCACATGCCCAGCAAAGTAGCCTTAAACCTGGACACACAATGGAGACCATTTGACCCTTTAAAATCATACTACAACCAGACTTCCAGGCACAAGAGGTCACACAGTCATGCCCAGCAAAGTAGGTCTGGGCCTGGGCACACTTCACGCAGTTTGACCGTTTAAATAAAACTAGAAACAGACTTCCTGGCCCAAGAGGTCACACAGTCATGCCCAGCAAAGTAGCTCTGGGCCTGGGCACACTTCAATCACTTTGTGCCTTTAAATCATACTACTACTACCACCAGACTTCCAGGGCCTAGAGGTCACACAGTCATGCACAGCAAAGTAGCTCTGGGCCTGGGCACACTTCATGCAGTTTGACCCTTTAAATAATACTACAACCAGACACATACAGGTGCGCACATATACACAGATACACATTCTGTTTAATTTCTTCACATCTGCAGACTAGAGTAAGCTGAGGGTATAGTGTTAAACCAGGTACTACATAAACAGTATATAGTATATATACAGAGGATATAGTGTTAAACCAGGTACTACATACAGAGTATATAGTATACATACAGAGTATATAGTTTGACCAAAAGATCGTGCTGATCTTTGATCTCCTGGTTCTTCATCTCCAGCGCCACTTTCAGACTCATAATGTCCTCCTCTATGGGCTGGTATAACACACACACGAATCATCACTACAGCCAGTACAATGGAAAGGTGGGAATGTGTACTGAATGTGTACTGACGTTATAAGTGAAAGGTGGAGGTACTGGTGGATGTGTACTGACACTATAAGGGATCTCTACCTGCAGTGACAGTCTGTGCTTCTCAAGTTCTTCCTCCAGAGATTTCTTCTCCTGTTCACAGGCCATTTTCATATCTGCCAGAGCAAGTATCATTACTGCTGGATATAACACAGATAGTATATACTACATAATTCACTTCTTCCTTTTATTTACATATTATACAGATATTTACAGATATTTACATTTTATTTACCCGCGTGCGTCTCTCTTCTCCAAGGTAGCGGAGAGATATGAAAGGATAAAAGGGGAAAAGAATAAAATGCACGTCGGTTTAAAATTCGCAGGCTACCTGCGCTGAAGGCGTGGAAAATGAGCACGTGACGGAAAGGCTTCCGTACCCGATGGGTCCAAATCACATGCCAAGCAAAGTAGCCTTAAACCTGGACACACAATGGAGACCATTTGACCCTTTAAAATCATACTACAAGCAGACTTCCAGGCCCAAGAGGTCACACAGTCATGCCCAGCAAAGTAGCTCTGGGCATGGGCACACTTCACGCAGTTTGACCGTTTAAATAAAAGTAGAAACAGACTTCCTGGCCCAAGAGGTCACACAGTCATGCCCAGCAAGGATGCTTTAAACGTGGGCACACTTCAGACCGTTTCACTCTTTAAATCATTCAAAGCACCACATTTCAAGGCCCAAGAGGTCACAGAATCATGCCCATCAAAGTAGCTCTGGGCCTGGGCACACTTCATGCAGTTTGACCCTTTAAATAATACTACAACCAGACACATACAGGTGCGCACATATACACAGATACACATTCTGTTTAATTTCTTCACATCTGCAGACTAGAGTAAGCTGAGGGTATAGTGTTAAACCATGTACTACATAAACAGTATATAGTATATATACAGAGGATATAATGTTAAACCAGGTACTACATACAGACTATATAGTTTGACCAAAAGATCGTGCTGATCTTTGATCTCCTGGTTCTTCATCTCCAGCGCCACTTTCAGACTCATAATGTCCTCCTCTATGGGCTGGTATAACACACACACGAATCATCACTACAGCCAGTACAATGGAAAGGTGGGAATGTGTACTGAATGTGTACTGACGTTATAAGTGAGAGGTGGAGGTACTGGTGGATGTGTACTGACACTATAAGGGATCTCTACCTGCAGTGACAGTCTGAGCTTCTCAAGTTCTTCCTCCAGAGATTTCTTCTCCTGTTCACAGGCCATTTTCATATCTGCCAGAGCAAGTATCATTACTGCTGGATATAACACAGATTGTATATACTACATAATTACTACTGAATATATAAAATATAATATATATAGTACTATACATATATTAGTATCACTTTTATTGGAGCCTAAAGGCTAACATTCATTATTAGTTATGTTAGTATTATTGCATTTCCATAGTACTTACTCTTGATGGACCTGTTATGCTCCTCCTCCTCCTGCTGTTTCTGCAGGAGCTCTGTCTCCTCCTGCTGCTTGTGTTTCAGCATCTCCTGAAGAACCTGCAGCTCCTTCTGCTTCTGCAACCTCAACTCCTTCAGCTGCTCCAACAAACTGTTCTCCAACTCCTCATTCCTCATTCTCACACCGCAAACACTCCAATCGGGCCACAGGCCCCACTAGTGACACAGAACCACACACACACACACACACACACACACACACACACACACACACACAAAGAGAGAGATAAACATGTATAAATGTATAAGAATTTGTGGATAAAATTATTATGAGATTATTTATAATCAAACGACTACACTACACAACCACATCTTCCTTTTATTTACATATTATACAGATATTTAGAGATATTTACATTTTATTTACCCGCGTGCGTCTCTCTTCTCCAAGGTAGCGGAGAGATATGAAAGGATAAAAGGGGAAAAGAATAAAATGCACGTCGGTTTTAAATTCGCAGGCTACCTGCGCTGAAGGCGTGGAAAACGAGCACGTGACGGAAAGGCTTCCGTACCCGATGGGTCCAAATCACATGCCCAGCAAAGTAGCCTTAAACCTGGACACACAATGGAGACCATTTGACCCTTTAAATAATACTACAACCAGACACATACAGGTGCGCACATATACACAGATACACATTCTGTTTAAATTTCTTCACATCTGCAGACTAGAGTAAGCTGAGGGTATAGTGTTAAACCAGGAACTACATAAACAGTATATAGTATATATACAGAGGATATAGTGTTAAACCAGGTACTACATACAGAGTATATAGTATACATACAGAGTATATAGTTTGACCAAAAGATCGTGCTGATCTTTGATCTCCTGGTTCTTCATCTCCAGCGCCACTTTCAGACTCATAATGTCCTCCTCTATGGGCTGGTATAACCCACACACACGAATCATCACTACAGCCAGTACAATGGAAAGGTGGGAATGTGTACTGAATGTGTACTGACGTTATAAGTGAAAGGTGGAGGTACTGGTGGATGTGTACTGACACTATAAGGGATCTCTACCTGCAGTGACAGTCTGAGCTTCTCAAGTTCTTCCTCCAGAGATTTCTTCTCCTGTTCACAGGCCATTTTCATATCTGCCAGAGCAAGTATCATTACTGCTGGATATAACATAGATTGTATATACTACATAATTACTACTGAATATATAAAATATAATATATATAGTACTATACATATATTAGTATCACTTTTATTGGAGCCTAATGGCTAGCATTCATTATTATGTTAGTATTATTGCATTTCCATAGTACTTACTCTTGATGGACCTGTTATGCTCCTCCTCCTCCTGCTGTTTCTGCAGGAGCTCTGTCTCCTCCTGCTGCTTGTGTTTCAGCATCTCCTGAAGAACCTGCAGCTCCTTCTGCTTCTGCAACCTCAACTCCTTCAGCTGCTCCAACAAACTGTTCTCCAACTCCTCCTTCTCACACCGCAAACACTCCAATCGGGCCACAGGCCCCACTAGTGACACAGAACCACACACACACACACAAACACACACACACACACACACACACACACACACACACACAAAGAGAGAGATAAACATGTATAAATGTATAAGAATTTGTGGATAAAATTATTATGAGATTATTCATAATCAAACGACTACACTACACAACCACTTCTTCCTTTTATTTACATATTATACAGATATTTACAGATATTTACATTTTATTTACCCGCATGCGTCTCTCTTCTCCAAGGTAGCGGAGAGATATGAAAGGATAAAAGGGGAAAAGAATAAAATGCACGTCGGTTTTAAATTCCCAGGCTACCTGCGCTGAAGGCGTGGAAAACGAGCACGTGACGGAAAGGCTTCCGTACCCGATGGGTCCAAATCACATGCCCAGCAAAGTAGCCTTAAACCTGGACACACAATGGAGACCATTTGACCCTTTAAAATCATACTACAACCAGACTTCCAGGCCCAAGAGGTCACACAGTCATGCCCAGCAAGGATGCTTTAAACGTGGGCACACTTCAGACCGTTTCACTCTTTAAATCATTCAAAGCACCACATTTCAAGACCCAAGAGGTCACAGAATCATGCCCATCAAAGTAGCTCTGCGCCTGGGCACACTTCACGCAGTTTGACCCTTTAAATAATACTACAACCAGAAACATACAGGTGCGCACATATACACAGATACACATTCTGTTTAATTTCTTCACATCTGCAGACTAGAGTAAGCTGAGGGTATAGTGTTAAACCAGGTACTACATAAACAGTATATAGTATATATACAGAGGATATAGTGTTAAACCAGGTACTACATACAGAGTATATAGTATACATACAGAGTATATAGTTTGACCAAAAGATCGTGCTGATCTTTGATCTCCTGGTTCTTCATCTCCAGCGCCACTTTCAGACTCAATGTCCTCCTCTATGGGCTGGTATAACACAGACACGAATCATCACTACAGCCAGTACAATGGAAAGGTGGGAATGTGTACTGAATGTGTACTGACGTTATAAGTGAGAGGTGGTGGTACTGGTGGATGTGTACTGACACTATAAGGGATCTCTACCTGCAGTGACAGTTTGAGCTTCTCAAGTTCTTCCTCCAGAGATTTCTTCTCCTGTTCACAGGCCATTTTCATATCTGCCAGAGCAAGTATCATTACTGCTGGATATAACACAGATTGTATATACTACATAATTACTACTGAATATATAAAATATAATATATATAGTACTATACATATATTAGTGTCACTTTTATTGGAGCCTAAAGGCTAACATTCATTATTAGTTATGTTAGTATTATTGCATTTCCATAGTACTTACTCTTGATGGACCTGTTATGCTCCTCCTCCTCCTGCTGTTTCTGCAGGAGCTCTGTCTCCTCCTGCTGCTTGTGTTTCAGCATCTCCTGAAGAACCTGCAGCTCCTTCTGCTTCTGCAACCTCAACTCCTTCAGCTGCTCCAACAAACTGTTCTCCAACTCCTCCTTCTCACACCGCAAACACTCCAATCGCGCCACAGGCCCCACTAGTGACACAGAACCACACACACACACACACACACACACACACACACACACACACACACACACACAGAGAGAGAGATAAACATGTATAAATGTATAAGAATATGAGGATAAAATTATTATGAGATTATTTATAATCAAACGACTACACTATACAACCACTTCTTCCTTTTATTTAGATATTATACAGATATGTACAGATATTTACATTTTATTTACCCGCGTGCGTCTCTCTTCTCCAAGGTAGCGGAGAGATATGAAAGGATAAAAGGGGAAAAGAATAAAATGCACGTCGGTTTTAAATTCGCAGGCTACCTGCGCTGAAGGCGTGGAAAACGAGCACGTGACGGAAAGGCTTCCGTACCCGATGGGTCCAAATCACATGCCCAGCAAAGTAGCCTTAAACCTGGACACACAATGGAGACCATTTGACCCTTTAAAATCATACTACAACCAGACTTCCAGGCCCAAGAGGTCACACAGTCATGCCCAGCAAAGTAGCTCTGGGCCTGGGCACACATGACGCAGTTTGACCGTTTAAATAAAACTAAACCAGACACATACAGGTGGGCACATATACACAGATACACATTCTGTTTAATTTCTTCACATCTGCAGACTAGAGTAAGCTGAGGGTATAGTGTTAAACCAGGTACTACATAAACAGTATATAGTATATATACAGAGGATATAGTGTTAAACCAGGTACTACATACAGAGTATATAGTATACATACAGAGTATATAGTTTGACCAAAAGATCGTGCTGATCTTTGATCTCCTGGTTCTTCATCTCCAGCGCTACTTTCAGACTCATAATGTCCTCCTCTATGGGCTGGTATAAAACACACACGAATCATCACTACAGCCAGTACAATGGAAAGGTGGGAATGTGTACTGAATGTGTACTGACGTTATAAGTGAAAGGTGGAGCTACTGGTGGATGTGTACTGACACTATAAGGGATCTCTACCTGCAGTGACAGTCTGAGCTTCTCAAGTTCTTCCTCCAGAGATTTCTTCTCCTGTTCACAGGCCATTTTCATATCTGCCAGAGCAAGTATCATTACTGCTGGATATAACACAGATTGTATATACTACATAATTACTACTGAATATATAAAATATAATATATATAGTACTATACATATATTAGTGTCACTTTTATTGGAGCCTAAAGGCTAACATTCATTATTAGTTATGTTAGTATTATTGCATTTCCATAGTACTTACTCTTGATGGACCTGTTATGCTCCTCCTCCTCCTGCTGTTTCTGCAGGAGCTCTGTCTCCTCCTGCTGCTTGTGTTTCAGCATCTCCTGAAGAACCTGCAGCTCCTTCTGCAACCTCAACTCCTTCAGCTGCTCCAACAAACTGTTCTCCAACTCCTCCTTCTCACACCGCAAACACTCCAATCGGGCCACAGGCCCCACTAGTGACACAGAACCACACACACACACACACACACACACACACACACACACACACACACACAGAAAGAGAGAGATAAACATGTATAAATGTGTAAGAATTTGAGGATAAAATTATTATGAGATTATTTATAATCAAACGACTACACTATACAACCACTTCTTCCTTTTATTTAGATATTATACAGATATGTACAGATATTTACATTTTATTTACTCGTGTGCGTCTCTCTTCTCCAATGTAGCGGAGAGATATGAAAGGATAAAAGGGGAAAAGAATAAAATGCACGTCGGTTTTAAATTCGCAGGCTACCTGCGCTGAAGGCGTGGAAAACGAGCACGTGACGGAAAAGCTTCCGTACCCGATGGGTCCAAATCACATGCCCAGCAAAGTAGCCTTAAACCTGGACACACAATGGAGACCATTTGACCCTTTAAAATCATACTACAACCAGACTTCCAGGCACAAGAGGTCACACAGTCATGCCCAGCAAAGTAGGTCTGGGCCTGGGCACACTTCACGCAGTTTGACCGTTTAAATAAAACTAGAAACAGACTTCCTGGCCCAAGAGGTCACACAGTCATGCCCAGCAAGGTTACTTTAAACGTGAGCACACTTCAGACCGTTTCACTCTTTAAATCGTTCAAAGCACCACATTTCAAGGCCCAAGAGGTCACAGAATCATGCCCATCAAAGTAGCTCTGGGCCTGGGCACACTTCACGCAGTTTGACCGTTTAAATAAAACTAGAAACAGACTTCCTGGCCCAAGAGGTCACAGTCATACCCAGCAAAGTACGTTTAAACCTGGAAACAAATCAGATCCTTTCTGTCATTCAAAGGAATGGGCCTGCAACTCACAACCACATCCCCAGTGAAGCGCACCGTCACCCAGCCACACTACCCCACCTTGCCCGTCCTGGAACAACCACACCTCCAGGGCACCACATGCCAATCTCTCATGCCCAGCAAACTGCAACCTCACGCAGCCAGGCCACACACTGTCTCCCCTTGTACAGTCCAAGGACGAACTCCTCCACAAACCTGGTGTTCACGCGCACACACGCAATTACAACGAATTGGTGGAGAACTTTGAAACAAACGTGCTGACTTTGAATACTCACATCTAGGCTGGGCCAGGTCCAAATGGCCTGCAGCTCGGTGCGCATTAACTGCTTGACTGTCCGTCACGAACGCCACCTGCCAAGCGTTCGTTCAGTCCCTGGCGGATTTTAAAAAATCGTAGCGTGAGAACGATGGGTCCGATCCGCGTGCCGCTTAAAGGCGATTACAGGGGAGATGCAACCCTTTCCAAAGAACCATGAAAAGACTTTCTACTCCCAAGGAAACGAGATATTAAGCCGCAATGACATCCGACGCGCGCATTTTCTCCGCCGCGCAGCACATTTAAAAAAATCATAGCGTGAAAACCGTGGGTTCGATCCGCGTGCCGCTCGAAGGCGATTACAGGGGAGATGCAGCCCTTTCCAAAGAGGCATGAACAGACTTCCTACTCCCAAGGAGCCCAAAGATATTAAGCCGCAAATACGTCCTACGCGCGTCTTTTCTACGCCGCGCACCACATTTAAAAAATCGTATCGGAAGAACGGTGGGTGCTATCCGCGTGCCGCTTAAAGGCGATTACAAGGGAGATGCAAACCTTTCCAAAGAGCCATGAAAATACTTTCTACTCCCAAGGAGACAATAGATATTAAGCCGAAATGACGTCCGACGCGCGCATTTTCTCCGCCGCGCACCACATTTAAAAAAATCATAGCGTGAAAACCGTGGGTTCGATCCGCGTGCCGCTCGAAGGCGATTACAGCGGAGATGCAGCCCTTTCCAAAGAGCCATGAAAAGACTTTCTACTCCCAAGGAGACAAGAGATATTAAGCCGAAATGACGTCCGACGCGCGCATTTCCTCCGCCGCGCACCACATTTAAAAAAATCATAGCGTGAAAACCGTGGGTTCGATCCGCGTGCCGCTCGAAGGCGATTACAGGGGAGATGCAGCCCTTTCCAAAGAGCCATGAACAGACTTTCTACTCCCAATGAGACAAGAGATATCAAGCCGCAAATACGTCCGGCGCGCGTCTATTCTCCGCCGCGCAACACATTTAAAAAAAATCGTAGCGTGAAAACCGTGGGTTCGATCCGCGTGCCGCTCGAAGGCGATTACAGGGGAGATGCAGCCCTTTCCAAAGAGCCATGAAAAGACTTTCTACTCCCAAGGAGACAAGAGATATTAAGCCGAAATGACGTCCGACGCGCGCATTTCCTCCGCCGCGCACCACATTTAAAAAAATCATAGCGTGAAAACCGTGGGTGCGATCCGCGTGCCGCTCGAAGGCGATTACAGGGGAGATGCAGCCCTTTCCAAAGAGGCATGAACAGACTTCCTACTCCCAAGGAGCCCAAAGATATTAAGCCGCAAATACGTCCTACGCGCGTCTTTTCTACGCCGCGCACCACATTTAAAAAATCGTATCGGAAGAACGGTGGGTCCAATCCGCGTGCCGCTTAAAGGCGATTACAGGGGAGATGCAGCCCTTTCCAAAGAGCCATGAACAGACTTCCTACTCCCAAGGAGCCCAAAGATATTAAGCCGCAAATACGTCCTACGCGAGTCTTTTCTACGCCGCGCACCACATTTAAAAAATCGTATCGTAAGAACGGTGGGTCCGATCCGCGTGCCGCTTAAATGCGATTACAGGGGAGATGCAGCCCTTTCCAAAGAGCCATGAATAGACTTTCTACTCCCAAGGAGACCAGAGATATTAACAGATAAAGCGTTACGCTCCAGTCGGATGAGCGAGAAACGCTTGTACAATTGCAACGAATTGGAGGAGAAAGTTTAAACAAACGCGCTGACTTTGAACGCTCACATCTAGGCCGGGCCAGGTCCAAATGGCCTGCAACTCGGCGCGCATCACCTCCATGACTGTCCCTAACGAACGCCACCTGCCACGCTTTCGGCCCGTCCCTGTCGGCATTAAAAAATCGTAGCGTGATAACGGTGGGTCCGATCCGCATGCCGCTTAAAGGCGATTACAGGGGAGATGCAACCCTTTCCAAAGAGCCATGAAAAGACTTTCTATTCCCAAGGAGACAAGAGATATTAAGCCGCAATGACGTCCGACGCGCACATTTTCTCCGCCGCTCAGCACATTTAAAAAATTCATAGCGTGAAAACCGTGGGTTCGATCCGCGTGCCGCTCGAAGGCGATTACAGGGGAGATGCAGCCCTTTCCAAAGAGCCATGAACAGACTTCCTACTCCCAAGGAGACAAGAGATATTAAGCAGCAACTCGGTGCGCATCACCTCCATGACTGTCCCTAACGAACGCCACCTGCCACGCTTTCGGCCCGTCCCTAGAGGCATTAAAAAATCGTAGCGTGATAATGATGGTTCCGATCCGCGTGCCGCTCGAAGGCGATTACAGTGGAGATGCAGCCCTTTCCTAAGAGCCATGAACAGACTTTCTATTCCCAAGGAGACAAGAGATATTAAGCCGCAATGACGTCCGACGCGCACCACGTTTAAAAAATCGTAGCGTGAGAACGGTGGGTCCGATCCGCGTGCCGCTTAAAGGCGATTACAGGGGAGATGCATCCCTTTCCAAAGAGCCATGAACAGACTTTCTACTCCCAAGGAGACCAGAGATATTAACAGATAAAGCGTTACGCTCCAGTCGGATGAGCGAGAAACGCTTGTACAATTGCAACGAATTGGAGGAGAAAGTTTAAACAAACGCGCTGACTTTGAACGCTCACATCTAGGCCGGGCCAACTCCAAATGGCGTGCAACTCGGTGTGCATCACCTCCATGACTGTCCCTAACGAACGCCACCTGCCACGCTTTCGGCCTATCCCTGGCGGCATTAAAAAATCGTAGCGTGATAACGATGGTTCCGATGCGCGTGCCGCTCAAAGGCGATTACAGGGGAGATACAGCCCTTTCCAAAGAGCCATGAACAGACTTTCTACTCCCAAGGAGACAAGAGATATTACGCGCATTTTCTCCGACGCGCACCACGTTTAAAAAATCTTAGCGTGAGAACGGTGGGTCCGATCCGCGTGCCGCTTAAAGGCGATTACAGGGGAGATGCAGCCCTTTCCAAAGAGCCATGAAAAGACTTTCTACTCCCAAGGAGACAAGAGATATTAAGCCGAAATGACGTCCGACGCGCGCAATTTCTCCGCCGCGCACCACATTTAAAAAAATCATAGCGTGAAAACCGTGGGTTCGATCCGCGTGCCGCTCGAAGGCGATTACAGGGGAGATGCAGCCCTTTCCAAAGAGCCATGAACAGACCTTCTACTCCCAATGAGACAAGAGATATCAAGCCGCAAATACGTCCGGCGCGCGTCTATTCTCCGCCGCGCAACACATTTAAAGAAAATCGTAGCGTGAAAACCGTGGGTTCGATCCGCGTGCTGCTTAAAGGGGATTACAGGGGAGATGCAGCCCTTTCCAAAGAGCCATGAAAAGACTTTCTACTCCCAAGGAGACAAGAGATATTAAGCCGAAATGACGTCCGACGCGCGCATTTCCTCCGCCGCGCACCACATTTAAAAAAATCATAGCGTGAAAACCGTGGGTTCGATCCGCGTGCCGCTCGAAGGCGATTACAGAGGAGATGCAGCCCTTTCCAAAGAGGCATGAACAGACTTCCTACTCCCAAGGAGCCCAAAGATATTAAGCCGCAAATACGTCCTACGCGCGTCTTTTCTACGCCGCGCACCACATTTAAAAAATCGTATCGGAAGAACGGTGGGTCCAATCCGCGTGCCGCTTAAAGGCGATTACAAGGGAGATGCAAACCTTTCCAAAGAGCCATGAAAAGACTTTCTACTCCCAAGGAGACAATAGATATTAAGCCGAAATGACGTCCGACGCGCGCATTTTCTCCGCCGCGCACCACATTTAAAAAAATCATAGCGTGAAAACCGTGGGTTCGATCCGCGTGCCGCTCGAAGGCGATTACAGCGGAGATGCAGCCCTTTCCAAAGAGCCATGAAAAGACTTTCTACTCCCAAGGAGACAAGAGATATTAAGCCGCAAATGACGTCCGACGCGCGCATTTCCTCCGCCGCGCAACACATTTAAAAAAAATCGTAGCGTGAAAAACGTGGGTTCGATCCGCGTGCCGCTCGAAGGAGATTACAGGGGAGATGCATCCCTTTGAAAAGAGCCATGAACAGACTTTCTACTCCCAAGGAGACCAGAAATATTAACATATAAAGCGTTACGCTCCAGTCGGATGAACGAGAAACGCTTGTACAATTGCAACGAATTGGAGGAGAAAGTTTAAACAAACGCGCTGACTTTGAACGCTCACATCTAGGCCGGGCCAACTCCAAATGGCGTGCAACTCGGTGTGCATCACCTCCATGACTGTCCCTAACGAACGCCCCTTGCCACGCTTTCGGCCTATCCCTGGCGGCATTAAAAAATCGTAGCGTGATAACGATGGTTCCGATGCGCGTGCCGCTCGAAGGCGATTACAGGGGAGATACAGCCCTTTCCAAAGAGCCATGAACAGACTTTCTACTCCCAAGGAGACAAGAGATATTACGCGCATTTTCTCCGACGCGCACCACGTTTAAAAAATCGTAGCGTGAGAACGGTGGGTCCGATCCGCGTGCCGCTTAAAGGCGATTACAGGGGAGATGCATCCCTTTCCAAAGAGCCATGAACAGACTTTCTACTCCCAAGGAGCCCAAAGATATTAAGCCGCAAATACGTCCTACGCGCGTCTTTTCTACGCCGCGCACCACATTTAAAAAATCTTAGCGTGAGAACGGTGGGTCCGATCCGCGTGCCGCTTAAAGGCGATTACAAGGGAAATGCAGCCCTTTCCAAAGAGCCATGAACAGACTTCCTACTCCCAACGAGACAAGAGATATTAAGCCGCAATGACGTCCGACGCGCGCATTTATTGCGCCGCGCACCACATTTAAAAAATCGTAGCGTGAGAACGGTGGGTCCGATCCGCGTGCCGCTTAAAGGCGATTACAGGGGAGATGCAGCCCTTTCCAAAGAGCCATGAACAGACTTTCTACTCCCAAGGCGACAAGAGATATTAAGCCGCAATGACGTCCGACGCGCGCATTTTCTCCGCCGCGCACCACATTTAAAAAAATCATAGCGTGAAAACCGTGGGTTCCATCCGCGTGCCGCTCGAAGGCGATTACAGGGGAGATGCAGCCCTTTCCAAAGAGCCATGAACAGACTTTCTACTCCCAATGAGACAAGAGATATTAAGCCGAAATGACGTCCGACGCGCGCATTTTCTCCGCCGCGCACCACATTTAAAAAAATCATAGCGTGAAAACCGTGGGTTCGATCCGCGTGCCGCTCGAAGGCGATTACAGGGGAGATGCAGCCCTTTCCAAAGAGCCATGAACAGACTTTCTACTCCCAAGGAGACCAGAAATATTAACATATAAAGCGTTACGCTCCAGTCGGATGAGCGAGAAACGCTTGTACAATTGCAACGAATTGGAGGAAAAAGTTAAAACAAACGCGCTGAATTTGAACGCTCACATCTAGGCCGGGCCAGGTCCAAATGGCCTGCAACTCGGTGGGCATCACCTCCATGACTGTCCCTAACGAACGCCACCTGCCACGCTTTCGGCCCGTCCCTAGAGGCATTAAAAAATCGTAGCGTGATAACGATGGTTCCGATCCGCGTGCCGCTCGAAGGCGATTACAGTGGAGATGCAGCCCTTTCCTAAGAGCCATGAACAGACTTTCTATTCCCAAGGAGACAAGAGATATTAAGCCGCAATGACGTCCGACGCGCGCATTTTCTCCGCTGCGCAGCACATTTTAAAAAATCATAGCGTGAAAACCGTGGGTTCGATCCGCGTGCCGCTCGAAGGCGATTACAGGGGAGATGCAGCCCTTTCCAAAGAGCCATGAACAGACTTCCTACTCCCAAGGAGCCCAAAGATATTAAGCCGCAAATACGTCCTACGCGCGTCTTTTCTACGCCGCGCACCACATTTAAAAAATCGTATCGGAAGAATGGTGGGTCCAATCCGCGTGCCGCTTAAAGGCGATTACAAGGGAGATGCAAACCTTTCCAAAGAGCCATGAAAAGACTTTCTACTCCCAAGGAGACAATAGATATTAAGCCGAAATGACGTCCGACGCGCGCATTTTCTCCGCCGCGCACCACATTTAAAAAAATCATAGCGTGAAAACCGTGGGTTCGATCCGCGTGCCGCTCGAAGGCGATTACAGCGGAGATGCAGCCCTTTCCAAAGAGCCATGAAAAGACTTTCTACTCCCAAGGAGACAAGAGATATTAAGCCGAAATGACGTCCGACGCGCGCATTTCCTCCGCCGCGCACCACATTTAAAAAAATCATAGCGTGAAAACCGTGGGTTCGATCCGCGTGCCGCTCGAAGGCGATTACAGGGGAGATGCAGCCCTTTCCAAAGAGCCATGAAAAGACTTTCTACTCCCAAGGAGACAAGAGATATTAAGCCGAAATGACGTCCGACGCGCGCATTTCCTCCGCCGCGCACCACATTTAAAAAAATCATAGCGTGAAAACCGTGGGTTCGATCCGCGTGCCGCTCGAAGGCGATTACAGGGGAGATGCAGCCCTTTCCAAAGAGGCATGAACAGACTTCCTACTCCCAAGGAGCCCAAAGATATTAAGCCGCAAATACGTCCTACGCGCGTCTTTTCTACGCCGCGCACCACATTTAAAAAATCGTATCGGAAGAATGGTGGGTCCAATCCGCGTGCCGCTTAAAGGCGATTACAAGGGAGATGCAAACCTTTCCAAAGAGCCATGAAAAGACTTTCTACTCCCAAGGAGACAATAGATATTAAGCCGAAATGACGTCCGACGCGCGCATTTTCTCCGCCGCGCACCACATTTAAAAAAATCATAGCGTGAAAACCGTGGGTTCGATCCGCGTGCCGCTCGAAGGCGATTACAGCGGAGATGCAGCCCTTTCCAAAGAGCCATGAAAAGACTTTCTACTCCCAAGGAGACAAGAGATATTAAGCCGAAATGACGTCCGACGCGCGCATTTCCTCCGCCGCGCACCACATTTAAAAAAATCATAGCGTGAAAACCGTGGGTTCGATCCGCGTGCCGCTCGAAGGCGATTACAGGGGAGATGCAGCCCTTTCCAAAGAGCCATGAACAGACTTTCTACACCCAATGAGACAAGAGATATTAAGCCGCAAATACGTCCGGCGCGCGTCTTTTCTCCGCCGCGCAACACATTTAAAAAAAATCGTAGCGTGATAACGATGGTTCCGATGCGCGTGCCGCTCGAAGGCGATTACAGGGGAGATACAGCCCTTTCCAAAGAGCCATGAACAGACTTTCTACTCCCAAGGAGACAAGAGATATTACGCGCATTTTCTCCGACGCGCACCACGTTTAAAAAATCGTAGCGTGAGAACGGTGGGTCCGATCCGCGTGCCGCTTAAAGGCGATTACAGGGGAGATGCATCCCTTTCAAAAGAGCCATGAACAGACTTTCTACTCCCAAGGAGACCAGAAATATTAACATATAAAGCGTTACGCTCCAGTCGGATGAACGAGAAACGCTTGTACAATTGCAACGAATTGGAGGAGAAAGTTTAAACAAACGCGCTGACTTTGAACGCTCACATCTAGGCCGGGCCAACTCCAAATGGCGTGCAACTCGGTGCGCATCACCTCCATGATTGTCCCTGAAGAACGCCACCTGCCACGCTTTCGGCCCATCCCTGGCGGCATTAAAAAATCGTAGCGTGATAACGATGGTTCCGATGCGCGTGCCGCTCGAAGGCGATTACAGGGGAGATACAGCCCTTTCCAAAGAGCCATGAACAGACTTTCTACTCCCAAGGAGACAAGAGATATTACGCGCATTTTCTCCGACGCGCACCACGTTTAAAAAATCGTAGCGTGAGAACGGTGGGTCCGATCCGCGTGCCGCTTAAAGGCGATTACAGGGGAGATGCATCCCTTTCCAAAGAGCCATGAACAGACTTTCTACTCCCAAGGAGACCAGAGATATTAACAGATAAAGCGTTACGCTCCAGTCGGATGAGCGAGAAACGCTTGTACAATTGCAACGAATTGGAGGAGAAAGTTTAAACAAACGCGCTGACTTTGAAGGCTCACATCTAGGCCGGGCCAGGTCCAAATGGCCTGCAACTCGGTCCGCATCACGTCCATGACTTTTCCTAACGAACGCCACCTGCCAAGCTTTCGGCCCGTCCCTGTCGGCATTAAAAAATCGTAGCGTGATAACGATGGTTCCGATCCGCGTGCCGCGCGAAGGCGATTACAGGGGAGATGCAGCCCTTTCCAAAGAGCCATGAACAGACTTTCTACTCCCAAGGAGCCCAAAGATATTAAGCCGCAAATACGTCCTACGCGCGTCTTTTCTACGCCGCGCACCACATTTAAAAAATCTTAGCGTGAGAACGGTGGGTCCGATCCGCGTGCCGCTTAAAGGCGATTACAGGGGAGATGCAGCCCTTTCCAAAGAGCCATGAACAGACTTTCTACTCCCAAGGAGACAAGAGATATTAAGCCGAAATGACGTCCGACGCGCGCATTTACTCCGCCGCGCAACACATTTTAAAAAATCATAGCGTGAAAACCGTGGGTTCGATCCGCGTGCCGCTCGAAGGCGATTACAGGGGAGATGCAGCCCTTTCCAAAGAGCCATGAACAGACTTCCTACTCCCAACGAGACAAGAGATATTTAGCCGCAATGACGTCCGACTCGCGCATTTATTGCGCCGCGCACCACATTTAAAAAATCGTAGCGTGAGAACGGTGGGTCCGATCCGCGTGCCGCTTAAAGGCGATTACAGGGGAGATGCAGCCCTTTCCAAAGAGGCATGAACAGACTTTCTACTCCCAAGGAGACAAGAGATATTAAGCCGCAATGACGTCCGACGCGCGCATTTTCTCCGCCGCGCACCACATTTAAAAAAATCATAGCGTGAAAACCGTGGGTTCCATCCGCGTGCCGCTCGAAGGCGATTACAGGGGAGATGCAGCCCTTTCCAAAGAGCCATGAACAGACTTTCTACTCCCAATGATACAAGAGATATCAAGCCGCAAATACGTCCGGCGCGCGTCTATTCTCCGCGCGCAACACATTTAAAAAAAATCGTAGCGTGAAAACCGTGGTTCGATCCGCGTGCCGCTTAAAGGCGATTACAGGGGAGATGCAGCCCTTTCCAAAGAGCCATGAAAAGACTTTCTACTCCCAAGGAGACAAGAGATATTAAGCCGAAATGACGTCCGACGCGCGCATTTCCTCCGCCGCGCACCACATTTAAAAAAATCATAGCGTGAAAACCGTGGGTTCGATCCGCGTGCCGCTCGAAGGCGATTACAGGGGAGATGCAGCCCTTTCCAAAGAGGCATGAACAGACTTCCTACTCCCAAGGAGCCCAAAGATATTAAGCCGCAAATACGTCCTACGCGCGTCTTTTCTACGCCGCGCACCACATTTAAAAAATCGTATCGGAAGAATGGTGGGTCCAATCCGCGTGCCGCTTAAAGGCGATTACAAGGGAGATGCAAACCTTTCCAAAGAGCCATGAAAAGACTTTCTACTCCCAAGGAGACAATAGATATTAAGCCGAAATGACGTCCGACGCGCGCATTTTCTCCGCCGCGCACCACATTTAAAAAAATCATAGCGTGAAAACCGTGGGTTCTATCCGCGTGCCGCTCGAAGGCGATTACAGCGGAGATGCAGCCCTTTCCAAAGAGCCATGAAAAGACTTTCTACTCCCAAGGAGACAAGAGATATTAAGCCGAAATGACGTCCGACGCGCGCATTTCCTCCGCCGCGCACCACATTTAAAAAAATCATAGCGTGAAAACCGTGGGTTCGATCCGCGTGCCGCTCGAAGGCGATTACAGGGGAGATGCAGCCCTTTCCAAAGAGCCATGAACAGACTTTCTACACCCAATGAGACAAGAGATATCAAGCCGCAAATACGTCCGGCGCGCGTCTATTCTCCGCCGCGCAACACATTTAAAAAAATCGTAGCGTGAAAACCGTGGGTTCGATCCGCGTGCCGCTTAAAGGCGATTACAGGGGAGATGCAGCCCTTTCCAAAGAGCCATGAACAGACTTTCTACTCCCAAGGAGACCAGAAATATTAACTTATAAAGCGTTACGCTCCAGTCGGATGAACGAGAAACGCTTGTACAATTGCAACGAATTGGAGGAGAAAGTTTAAACAAACGCGCTGACTTTGAACGCTCACATCTAGGCCGGGCCAACTCCAAATGGCGTGCAACTCGGTGTGCATCACCTCCATGACTGTCCCTAACGAACGCCACCTGCCACGCTTTCGGCCTATCCCTGGCGGCATTAAAAAATCGTAGCGTGATAACGATGGTTCCGATGCGCGTGCCGCTCGAAGGCGATTACAGGGGAGATACAGCCCTTTCCAAAGAGCCATGAACAGACTTTCTACTCCCAAGGAGACAAGAGATATTACGCGCATTTTCTCCGACGCGCACCACGTTTAAAAAATCGTAGCGTGAGAACGGTGGGTCCGATCCGCGTGCCGCTTAAAGGCGATTACAGGGGAGATGCAACCCTTTCCAAAGAGGCATGAACAGACTTCCTACTCCCAAGGAGACAAGAGATATTAAGCCGCAATGACGTCCGACGCGCGCATTTTCTCCGCCGCGCACCACATTTAAAAAAATCATAGCGTGAAAACCGTGGGTTCGATCCGCGTGCCGCTCGAAGGCGATTACAGGGGAGACGGAGCCCTTTCCAAAGAGGCATGAACAGACTTCCTACTCCCAAGGAGCCCAAAGATATTAAGCCGCAAATACGTCCTACACGCGTCTTTTCTACGCCGCGCACCACATTTAAAAAATCGTAGCGTAAGAACGGTGGTTCCGATCCGCGTGCCGCTTAAAGGCGATTACAGGGGAGATGCAAACCTTTCCAAAGAGCCATGAAAAGACTTTCTACTCCCAAGGAGACAAGAGATATTAAGCCGCAATGACGTCCGACGCGCGCATTTTCTCCGACGCGCAACACATTTAAAAAAATCATAGCGTGAAAACCGTGGGTTCGATCCGCGTGCCGCTCGAAGGCGATTACAGGGGAGATGCAGCCCTTTCCAAAGAGCCATGAACAGACTTTCTACTCCCAATGAGACAAGAGATATCAAGCCGCAAATACGTCCGGCGCGCGTCTATTCTCCGCCGCGCAACACATTTAAAAAAATCGTAGCGTGAAAACCGTGGGTTCGATCCGCGTGCCGCTTAAAGGCGATTACAGGGGAGATGCAGCCCATTCCAAAGAGCCATGAAAAGACTTTCTACTCCCAAGGAGACAAGAGATATTAAGCCGAAATGACGTCCGACGCGCGCATTTCCTCCGCCGCGCACCACATTTAAAAAAATCATAGCGTGAAAACCGTGGGTTCGATCCGCGTGCCGCTCGAAGGCGATTACAGGGGAGATGCAGCCCTTTCCAAAGAGGCATGAACAGACTTCCTACTCCCAAGGAGCCCAAAGATATTAAGCCGCAAATACGTCCTACGCGCGTCTTTTCTACGCCGCGCACCACATTTAAAAAATCGTATCGGAAGAACGGTGGGTCCAATCCGCGTGCCGCTTAAAGGCGATTACAAGGGAGATGCAAACCTTTCCAAAGAGCCATGAAAAGACTTTCTACTCCCAAGGAGACAATAGATATTAAGCCGAAATGACGTCCGACGCGCGCATTTTCTCCGCCGCGCACCACATTTAAAAAAATCATAGCGTGAAAACCGTGGGTTCGATCCGCGTGCCGCTCGAAGGCGATTACAGCGGAGATGCAGCCCTTTCCAAAGAGCCATGAAAAGACTTTCTACTCCCAAGGAGACAAGAGATATTAAGCCGAAATGACGTCCGACGCGTGCATTTCCTCCGCCGCGCACCACATTTAAAAAAATCATAGCGTGAAAACCGTGGGTTCGATCCGCGTGCCGCTCGAAGGCGATTACAGGGGAGATGCAGCCCTTTCCAAAGAGCCATGAACAGACTTTCTACACCCAATGATACAAGAGATATTAAGCCGCAAATACGTCCGGCGCGCGTCTTTTCTCCGCCGCGCAACACATTTAAAAAAAATCGTAGCGTGAAAAACGTGGGTTCGATCCGCGTGCCGCTCGAAGGTGATTACAGGGGAGATGCAGCCCTTTCCAAAGAGCCATGAACAGACTTTCTACTCCCAAGGAGCCCAAAGATATTAAGCCGCAAATAAGTCCTACGCGCGTCTTTTCTACGCCTCGCACCACATTTAAAAAATCGTAGCGTAAGAACGGTGGGTCCGATCCGCGTGCCGCTTAAAGGCGATTACAGGGGAGATGCAACCCTTTCCAAAGAACCATGAAAAGACTTTCTACTCCCAAGGAGACAAGAGATATTAAGCCGCAATGACGTCCGACGCGCGCATTTTCTCCGCCGCGCAGCACATTTAAAAAAATCATAGCGTGAAAACCGTGGGTTCGATCCGCGTGCCGCTCGAAGGCGATTACAGGGGAGATGCAGCCCTTTCCAAAGAGCCATGAAAAGACTTTCTACTCCCAAGGAGACAAGAGATATTAAGCCGAAATGACGTCCGACGCGCGCATTTCCTCCGCCGCGCACCACATTTAAAAAAATCATAGCGTGAAAACCGTGGGTTCCATCCGCGTGCCGCTCAAAGGCGATTACAGGGGAGATGCAGCCCTTTCCAAAGAGCCATGAACAGACTTTCTACACCCAATGAGACAAGAGATATTAAGCCGCAAATACGTCCGGCGCGCGTCTTTTCTCCGCCGCGCAACACATTTTAAAAAAATCGTAGCGTGAAAAACGTGGGTTCGATCCGCGTGCCGCTCGAAGGCGATTACAGGGGAGATGCATCCCTTTCAAAAGAGCCATGAACAGACTTTCAACTCCCAAGGAGACCAGAAATATTAACATATAAAGCGTTACGCTCCAGTCGGATGAACGAGAAACGCTTGTACAATTGCAACGAATTGGAGGAGAAACTTTAAACAAACGCGCTGACTTTGAACGCTCACATCTAGGCCGGGCCAACTCCAAATGGCGTGCAACTCGGTGCGCATCACCTCCATGACTGTCCCTAACGAACGCCACCTGCCACGCTTTCGGCCTATCCCTGGCGGCATTAAAAAATCGTAGCGTGATAACGATGGTTCCGATGCGCGTGCCGCTCGAAGGCGATTACAGGGGAGATACAGCCCTTTCCAAAGAGCCATGAACAGACTTTCTACTCCCAAGGAGACAAGAGATATTACGCGCATTTTCTCCGACGCGCACCACGTTTAAAAAATCGTAGCGTGAGAACGGTGGGTCCGATCCGCGTGCCGCTTAAAGGCGATTACAGGGGAGATGCATCCCTTTCCAAAGAGCCATGAACAGACTTTCTACTCCCAAGGAGCCCAAAGATATTAAGCCGCAAATACGTCCTACGCGCGTCTTTTCTACGCCGCGCACCACATTTAAAAAATCTTAGCGTGAGAACGGTGGGTCCGATCCGCGTGCCGCTTAAAGGCGATTACAAGGGAAATGCAGCCCTTTCCAAAGAGCCATGAACAGACTTCCTACTCCCAACGAGACAAGAGATATTAAGCCGCAATGACGTCCGACGCGCGCATTTATTGCGCCGCGCACCACATTTAAAAAATCGTAGCGTGAGAACGGTGGGTCCGATCCGCGTGCCGCTTAAAGGCGATTACAGGGGAGATGCAGCCCTTTCCAAAGAGCCATGAACAGACTTTCTACTCCCAAGGAGACAAGAGATATTAAGCCGCAATGACGTCCGACGCGCGCATTTTCTCCGCCGCGCACCACATTTAAAAAAATCATAGCGTGAAAACCGTGGGTTCCATCCGCGTGCCGCTCGAAGGCGATTACAGGGGAGATGCAGCCCTTTCCAAAGAGCCATGAACAGACTTTCTACTCCCAATGAGACAAGAGATATTAAGCCGAAATGACGTCCGACGCGCGCATTTTCTCCGCCGCGCACCACATTTAAAAAAATCATAGCGTGAAAACCGTGGGTTCGATCCGCGTGCCGCTCGAAGGCGATTACAGGGGAGATGCAGCCCTTTCCAAAGAGCCATGAACAGACTTTCTACTCCCAAGGAGACCAGAAATATTAACATATAAAGCGTTACGCTCCAGTCGGATGAGCGAGAAACGCTTGTACAATTGCAACGAATTGGAGGAAAAAGTTAAAACAAACGCGCTGAATTTGAACGCTCACATCTAGGCCGGGCCAGGTCCAAATGGCCTGCAACTCGGTGGGCATCACCTCCATGACTGTCCCTAACGAACGCCACCTGCCACGCTTTCGGCCCGTCCCTAGAGGCATTAAAAAATCGTAGCGTGATAACGATGGTTCCGATCCGCGTGCCGCTCGAAGGCGATTACAGTGGAGATGCAGCCCTTTCCTAAGAGCCATGAACAGACTTTCTATTCCCAAGGAGACAAGAGATATTAAGCCGCAATGACGTCCGACGCGCGCATTTTCTCCGCTGCGCAGCACATTTTAAAAAATCATAGCGTGAAAACCGTGGGTTCGATCCGCGTGCCGCTCGAAGGCGATTACAGGGGAGATGCAGTCCTTTCCAAAGAGCCATGAACAGACTTCCTACTCCCAAGGAGCCCAAAGATATTAAGCCGCAAATACGTCCTACGCGCGTCTTTTCTACGCCGCGCACCACATTTAAAAAATCGTAGCGTAAGAACGGTGGGTCCGATCCGCGTGCCTCTTAAATGCGATTACAGGGGAGATGCAAACCTTTCCAAAGAGCCATGAAAAGACTTTCTACTCCCAAGGAGACAAGAGATATTAAGCCGCAATGACGTCCGACGCGCGCATTTTCTCCGACGCGCAACACATTTAAAAAAATCATAGCGTGAAAACCGTGGGTTCGATCCGCGTGCCGCTCGAAGGCGATTACAGGGGAGATGCAGCCCTTTCCAAAGAGGCATGAACAGACTTCCTACTCCCAAGGAGCCCAAAGATATTAAGCCGCAAATACGTCCTACGCGCGTCTTTTCTACGCCGCGCACCACATTTAAAAAATCGTATCGGAAGAATGGTGGGTCCAATCCGCGTGCCGCTTAAAGGCGATTACAAGGGAGATGCAAACCTTTCCAAAGAGCCATGAAAAGACTTTCTACTCCCAAGGAGACAATAGATATTAAGCCGAAATGACGTCCGACGCGCGCATTTTCTCCGCCGCGCACCACATTTAAAAAAATCATAGCGTGAAAACCGTGGGTTCGATCCGCGTGCCGCTCGAAGGCGATTACAGCGGAGATGCAGCCCTTTCCAAAGAGCCATGAAAAGACTTTCTACTCCCAAGGAGACAAGAGATATTAAGCCGAAATGACGTCCGACGCGCGCATTTCCTCCGCCGCGCACCACATTTAAAAAAATCATAGCGTGAAAACCGTGGGTTCGATCCGCGTGCCGCTCGAAGGCGATTACAGGGGAGATGCAGCCCTTTCCAAAGAGCCATGAAAAGACTTTCTACTCCCAAGGAGACAAGAGATATTAAGCCGAAATGACGTCCGACGCGCGCATTTCCTCCGCCGCGCACCACATTTAAAAAAATCATAGCGTGAAAACCGTGGGTTCGATCCGCGTGCCGCTCGAAGGCGATTACAGGGGAGATGCAGCCCTTTCCAAAGAGGCATGAACAGACTTCCTACTCCCAAGGAGCCCAAAGATATTAAGCCGCAAATACGTCCTACGCGCGTCTTTTCTACGCCGCGCACCACATTTAAAAAATCGTATCGGAAGAATGGTGGGTCCAATCCGCGTGCCGCTTAAAGGCGATTACAGGGGAGATGCAAACCTTTCCAAAGAGCCATGAAAAGACTTTCTACTCCCAAGGAGACAATAGATATTAAGCCGAAATGACGTCCGACGCGCGCATTTTCTCCGCCGCGCACCACATTTAAAAAAATCATAGCGTGAAAACCGTGGGTTCGATCCGCGTGCCGCTCGAAGGCGATTACAGCGGAGATGCAGCCCTTTCCAAAGAGCCATGAAAAGACTTTCTACTCCCAAGGAGACAAGAGATATTAAGCCGAAATGACGTCCGACGCGCGCATTTCCTCCGCCGCGCACCACATTTAAAAAAATCATAGCGTGAAAACCGTGGGTTCGATCCGCGTGCCGCTCGAAGGCGATTACAGGGGAGATGCAGCCCTTTCCAAAGAGCCATGAACAGACTTTCTACACCCAATGAGACAAGAGATATTAAGCCGCAAATACGTCCTGCGCGCGTCTTTTCTCTGCCGCGCAACACATTTAAAAAAAATCTTAGCGTGAAAAACGTGGGTTCGATCCGCGTGCCGCTCGAAGGCGATTACAGGGGAGATGCAGCCCTTTCAAAAGAGCCATGAACAGACTTTCTACTCCCAAGGAGACCAGAAATATTAACATATAAAGCGTTACGCTCCAGTCGGATGAACGAGAAACGCTTGTACAATTGCAACGAATTGGAGGAGAAAGTTTAAACAAACGCGCTGACTTTGAACGCTCACATCTAGGCCGGGCCAACTCCAAATGGCGTGCAACTCGGTGCGCATCACCTCCATGATTGTCCCTGAAGAACGCCACCTGCCACGCTTTCGGCCTATCCCTGGCGGCATAAAAAAATCGTAGCGTGATAACGATGGTTCCGATGCGCGTGCCGCTCGAAGGCGATTACAGGGGAGATACAGCCCTTTCCAAAGAGCCATGAACAGACTTTCTACTCCCAAGGAGACAAGAGATATTACGCGCATTTTCTCCGACGCGCACCACGTTTAAAAAATCGTAGCGTGAGAACGGTGGGTCCGATCCGCGTGCCGCTTAAAGGCGATTACAGGGGAGATGCATCCCTTTCCAAAGAGCCATGAACAGACTTTCTACTCCCAAGGAGACCAGAGATATTAACAGATAAAGCGTTACGCTCCAGTCGGATGAGTGAGAAACGCTTGTACAATTGCAACGAATTGGAGGAGAAAGTTTAAACAAACGCGCTGACTTTGAAGGCTCACATCTAGGCCGGGCCAGGTCCAAATGGCCTGCAACTCGGTCCGCATCACGTCCATGACTTTTCCTAACGAACGCCACCTGCCAAGCTTTCGGCCCGTCCCTGTCGGCATTAAAAAATCGTAGCGTGATAACGATGGTTCCGATCCGCGTGCCGCGCGAAGGCGATTACAGGGGAGATGCAGCCCTTTCCAAAGAGCCATGAACAGACTTTCTACTCCCAAGGAGCCCAAAGATATTAAGCCGCAAATACGTCCTACGCGCTTCTTTTCTACGCCGCGCACCACATTTAAAAAATCTTAGCGTGAGAACGGTGGGTCCGATCCGCGTGCCGCTTAAAGGCGATTACAGGGGAGATGCAGCCCTTTCCAAAGAGCCATGAACAGACTTTCTACTCCCAAGGAGACAAGAGATATTAAGCCGAAATGACGTCCGACGCGCGCATTTTCTCCGCCGCGCAACACATTTTAAAAAATCATAGCGTGAAAACCGTGGGTTCGATCCGCGTGCCGCTCGAAGGCGATTACAGGGGAGATGCAGCCCTTTCCAAAGAGCCATGAACAGACTTCCTACTCCCAACGAGACAAGAGATATTAAGCCGCAATGACGTCTGACGCGCGCATTTATTGCGCCGCGCACCACATTTAAAAAATCGTAGCGTGAGAACGGTGGGTCCGATCCGCGTGCCGCTTAAAGGCGATTACAGGGGAGATGCAGCCCTTTCCAAAGAGCCATGAACAGACTTTCTACTCCCAAGGAGACAAGAGATATTAAGCCGCAATGACGTCCGACGCGCGCATTTTCTCCGCCGCGCACCACATTTAAAAAAATCATAGCGTGAAAACCGTGGGTTCCATCCGCGTGCCGCTCGAAGGCGATTACAGGGGAGATGCAGCCCTTTCCAAAGAGCCATGAACAGACTTTCTACTCCCAATGAGACAAGAGATATCAAGCCGCAAATACGTCCTACGCGCGTCTTTTCTACGCCGCGCACCACATTTAAAAAATCGAATCGGAAGAATGGTGGGTCCAATCCGCGTGCCGCTTAAAGGCGATTACAAGGGAGATGCAAACCTTTCCAAAGAGCCATGAAAAGACTTTCTACTCCCAAGGAGACAATAGATATTAAGCCGAAATGACGTCCGACGCACGCATTTTCTCCGCCGAGCACCACATTTAAAAAAATCATAGCGTGAAAACCGTGGGTTCGATCCGCGTGCCGCTCGAAGGCGATTACAGCGGAGATGCAGCCCTTTCCAAAGAGCCATGAAAAGACTTTCTACTCCCAAGGAGACAAGAGATATTAAGCCGAAATGACGTCCGACGCGCGCATTTCCTCCGCCGCGCAGCACATTTAAAAAAATCATAGCGTGAAAACCGTGGGTTCGATCCGCGTGCCGCTCGAAGGCGATTACAGGGGAGATGCAGCCCTTTCCAAAGAGCCATGAACAGACTTTCTACTCCCAATGAGACAAGAGATATCAAGCCGCAAATACGTCCGGCGCGCGTCTATTCTCCGCCGCGCAACACATTTAAAAAAATCGTAGCGTGAAAACCGTGGGTTCGATCCGCGTGCCGCTTAAAGGCGATTACAGGGGAGATGCAGCCCTTTCCAAAGAGCCATGAAAAGACTTTCTACTCCCAAGGAGACAAGAGATATTAAGCCGAAATGACGTCCGACGCGCGCATTTCCTCCGCCGCGCACCACATTTAAAAAAATCATAGCGTGAAAACCGTGGGTTCGATCCGCGTGCCGCTCGAAGGCGATTACAGGGGAGATGCAGCCCTTTCCAAAGAGCCATGAACAGACTTTCTACACCCAATGAGACAAGAGATATTAAGCCGCAAATACGTCCGGCGCGCGTCTTTTCTCCGCCGCGCAACACATTTAAAAAAAATCGTAGCGTGAAAAACGTGGGTTCGATCCGCGTGCCGCTCGAAGGCGATTACAGGGGAGATGCATCCCTTTCAAAAGAGCCATGAACAGACTTTCTACTCCCAAGGAGACCAGAAATATTAACATATAAAGCGTTACGCTCCAGTCGGATGAACGAGAAACGCTTGTACAATTGCAACGAATTGGAGGAGAAAGTTTAAACAAACGCGCTGACTTTGAACGCTCACATCTAGGCCGGGCCAACTCCAAATGGCGTGCAACTCGGTGCGCATCACCTCCATGACTGTCCCTGAAGAACGCCACCTGCCACGCTTTCGGCCTATCCCTGGCGGCATTAAAAAATCGTAGCGTGATAACGATGGTTCCGATGCGCGTGCCGCTCGAAGGCGATTACAGGGGAGATGCAGCCCTTTCCAAAGAGCCATGAACAGACTTCCTACTCCCAACGAGACAAGAGATATTAAGCCGCAATGACGTCCGACGCGCGCATTTATTGCGCCGCGCACCACATTTAAAAAATCGTAGCGTGAGAACGGTGGGTCCGATCCGCGTGCCGCTTAAAGGCGATTACAGGGGAGATGCAGCCCTTTCCAAAGAGCCATGAACAGACTTTCTACTCCCAAGGAGACAAGAGATATTAAGCCGCAATGACGTCCGACGCGCGCATTTTCTCCGCCGCGCACCACATTTAAAAAAATCATAGCGTGAAAACCGTGTGTTCCATCCGCGTGCCGCTCGAAGGCGATTACAGGGGAGATGCAGCCCTTTCCAAAGAGCCATGAACAGACTTTCTACTCCCAATGAGACAAGAGATATCAAGCCGCAAATACGTCCGGCGCGCGTCTATTCTCCGCGCGCAACACATTTAAAAAAAATCATAGCGTGAAAACCGTGGGTTCGATCCGCGTGCCGCTCGAAGGCGATTACAGGGGAGATGCAGCCCTTTCCAAAGAGGCATGAACAGACTTCCTACTCCCAAGGAGCCCAAAGATATTAAGCCGCAAATACGTCCTACGCGCGTCTTTTCTACGCCGCGCACCACATTTAAAAAATCGTATCGGAAGAATGGTGGGTCCAATCCGCGTGCCGCTTAAAGGCGATTACAAGGGAGATGCAAACCTTTCCAAAGAGCCATGAAAAGACTTTCTACTCCCAAGGAGACAATAGATATTAAGCCGAAATGACGTCCGACGCGCGCATTTTCTCCGCCGCGCACCACATTTAAAAAAATCATAGCGTGAAAACCGTGGGTTCGATCCGCGTGCCGCTCGAAGGCGATTACAGCGGAGATGCAGCCCTTTCCAAAGAGCCATGAAAAGACTTTCTACTCCCAAGGAGACAAGAGATATTAAGCCGAAATGACGTCCGACGCGCGCATTTCCTCCGCCGCGCACCACATTTAAAAAAATCATAGCGTGAAAACCGTGGGTTCGATCCGCGTGCCGCTCGAAGGCGATTACAGGGGAGATGCAGCCCTTTCCAAAGAGCCATGAACAGACTTTCTACACCCAATGAGACAAGAGATATCAAGCCGCAAATACGTCCGGCGCGCGTCTATTCTCCGCCGCGCAACACATTTAAAAAAATCGTAGCGTGAAAACCGTGGGTTCGATCCGCGTGCCGCTTAAAGGCGATTACAGGGGAGATGCAGCCCTTTCCAAAGAGCCATGAACAGACTTTCTACTCCCAAGGAGACCAGAAATATTAACTTATAAAGCGTTACGCTCCAGTCGGATGAACGAGAAACGCTTGTACAATTGCAACGAATTGGAGGAGAAAGTTTAAACAAACGCGCTGACTTTGAACGCTCACATCTAGGCCGGGCCAACTCCAAATGGCGTGCAACTCGGTGTGCATCACCTCCATGACTGTCCCTAACGAACGCCACCTGCCACGCTTTCGGCCTATCCCTGGCGGCATTAAAAAATCGTAGCGTGATAACGATGGTTCCGATGCGCGTGCCGCTCGAAGGCGATTACAGGGGAGATACAGCCCTTTCCAAAGAGCCATGAACAGACTTTCTACTCCCAAGGAGACAAGAGATATTACGCGCATTTTCTCCGACGCGCACCACGTTTAAAAAATCGTAGCGTGAGAACGGTGGGTCCGATCCGCGTGCCGCTTAAAGGCGATTACAGGGGAGATGCAACCCTTTCCAAAGAGGCATGAACAGACTTCCTACTCCCAAGGAGACAAGAGATATTAAGCCGCAATGACGTCCGACGCGCGCATTTTCTCCGCCGCGCACCACATTTAAAAAAATCATAGCGTGAAAACCGTGGGTTCGATCCGCGTGCCGCTCGAAGGCGATTACAGGGGAGATGGAGCCCTTTCCAAAGAGGCATGAACAGACTTCCTACTCCCAAGGAGCCCAAAGATATTAAGCCGCAAATACGTCCTACACGCGTCTTTTCTACGCCGCGCACCACATTTAAAAAATCGTAGCGTAAGAACGGTGGTTCCGATCCGCGTGCCGCTTAAAGGCGATTACAGGGGAGATGCAAACCTTTCCAACGAGCCATGAAAAGACTTTCTACTCCCAAGGAGACAAGAGATATTAAGCCGCAATGACGTCCGACGCGCGCATTTTCTCCGACGCGCAACACATTTAAAAAAATCATAGCGTGAAAACCGTGGGTTCGATCCGCGTGCCGCTCGAAGGCGATTACAGGGGAGATGCAGCCCTTTCCAAAGAGCCATGAACAGACTTTCTACTCCCAATGAGACAAGAGATATCAAGCCGCAAATACGTCCGGCGCGCGTCTATTCTCCGCCGCGCAACACATTTAAAAAAATCGTAGCGTGAAAACCGTGGGTTCGATCCGCGTGCCGCTTAAAGGCGATTACAGGGGAGATGCAGCCCATTCCAAAGAGCCATGAAAAGACTTTCTACTCCCAAGGAGACAAGAGATATTAAGCCGAAATGACGTCCGACGCGCGCATTTCCTCCGCCGCGCACCACATTTAAAAAAATCATAGCGTGAAAACCGTGGGTTCGATCCGCGTGCCACTCGAAGGCGATTACAGGGGAGATGCAGCCCTTTCCAAAGAGGCATGAACAGACTTCCTACTCCCAAGGAGCCCAAAGATATTAAGCCGCAAATACGTCCTACGCGCGTCTTTTCTACGCCGCGCACCACATTTAAAAAATCGTATCGGAAGAACGGTGGGTCCAATCCGCGTGCCGCTTAAAGGCGATTACAAGGGAGATGCAAACCTTTCCAAAGAGCCATGAAAAGACTTTCTACTCCCAAGGAGACAATAGATATTAAGCCGAAATGACGTCCGACGCGCGCATTTTCTCCGCCGCGCACCACATTTAAAAAAATCATAGCGTGAAAACCGTGGGTTCGATCCGCGTGCCGCTCGAAGGCGATTACAGCGGAGATGCAGCCCTTTCCAAAGAGCCATGAAAAGACTTTCTACTCCCAAGGAGACAAGAGATATTAAGCCGAAATGACGTCCGACGCGCGCATTTCCTCCGCCGCGCACCACATTTAAAAAAATCATAGCGTGAAAACCGTGGGTTCGATCCGCGTGCCGCTCGAAGGCGATTACAGGGGAGATGCAGCCCTTTCCAAAGAGCCATGAACAGACTTTCTACACCCAATGAGACAAGAGATATTAAGCCGCAAATACGTCCGGCGCGCGTCTTTTCTCCGCCGCGCAACACATTTAAAAAAAATCGTAGCGTGAAAAACCGTGGGTTCGATCCGCGTGCCGCTCGAAGGTGATTACAGGGGAGATGCAGCCCTTTCCAAAGAGCCATGAACAGACTTTCTACTCCCAAGGAGCCCAAAGATATTAAGCCGCAAATAAGTCCTACGCGCGTCTTTTCTACGCCTCGCACCACATTTAAAAAATCGTAGCGTAAGAACGGTGGGTCCGATCCGCGTGCCGCTTAAAGGCGATTACAGGGGAGATGCAACCCTTTCCAAAGAACCATGAAAAGACTTTCTACTCCCAAGGAGACAAGAGATATTAAGCCGCAATGACGTCCGACGCGCGCATTTTCTCCGCCGCGCAGCACATTTAAAAAAATCATAGCGTGAAAACCGTGGGTTCGATCCGCGTGCCGCTCGAAGGCGATTACAGGGGAGATGCAGCCCTTTCCAAAGAGCCATGAACAGACTTTCTACTCCCAATGAGACAAGAGATATCAAGCCGCAAATACGTCCGGCGCGCGTCTATTCTCCGCCGCGCAACACATTTAAAAAAATCGTAGCGTGAAAACCGTGGGTTCGATCCGCGTGCCGCTTAAAGGCGATTACAGGGGAGATGCAGCCCTTTCCAAAGAGCCATGAAAAGACTTTCTACTCCCAAGGAGACAAGAGATATTAAGCCGAAATGACGTCCGACGCGCGCATTTCCTCCGCCGCGCACCACATTTAAAAAAATCATAGCGTGAAAACCGTGGGTTCGATCCGCGTGCCGCTCGAAGGCGATTACAGGGGAGATGCAGCCCTTTCCAAAGAGGCATGAACAGACTTCCTACTCCCAAGGAGCCCAAAGATATTAAGCCGCAAATACGTCCTACGCGCGTCTTTTCTACGCCGCGCACCACATTTAAAAAATCGTATCGGAAGAACGGTGGGTCCAATCCGCGTGCCGCTTAAAGGCGATTACAAGGGAGATGCAAACCTTTCCAAAGAGCCATGAAAAGACTTTCTACTCCCAAGGAGACAATAGATATTAAGCCGAAATGACGTCCGACGCGCGCATTTTCTCCGCCGCGCACCACATTTAAAAAAATCATAGCGTGAAAACCGTGGGTTCGATCCGCGTGCCGCTCGAAGGCGATTACAGCGGAGATGCAGCCCTTTCCAAAGAGCCATGAAAAGACTTTCTACTCCCAAGGAGACAAGAGATATTAAGCCGAAATGACGTCCGACGCGCGCATTTCCTCCGCCGCGCACCACATTTAAAAAAATCATAGCGTGAAAACCGTGGGTTCCATCCGCGTGCCGCTCAAAGGCGATTACAGGGGAGATGCAGCCCTTTCCAAAGAGCCATGAACAGACTTTCTACACCCAATGAGACAAGAGATATTAAGCCGCAAATACGTCCGGACCGCGTCTTTTCTCCGCAGCTCACCACATTTAAAAAAATCGTAGCGTGAAACCGTGGGTTCGATATAGTATACATACAGAGTATATAGTTTGACCAAAAGATCGTGCTGATCTTTGATCTCCTGGTTCTTCATCTCCAGCGCCACTTTCAGACTCATAATGTCCTCCTCTATGGGCTGGTATAACACAGACACGAATCATCACTACAGCCAGTACAATGGAAAGGTGGGAATGTGTACTGAATGTGTACTGACGTTATAAGTGAGAGGTGGTGGTACTGGTGGATGTGTACTGACACTATAAGGGATCTCTACCTGCAGTGACAGTTTGAGCTTCTCAAGTTCTTCCTCCAGAGATTTCTTCTCCTGTTCACAGGCCATTTTCATATCTGCCAGAGCAAGTATCATTACTGCTGGATATAACACAGATTGTATATACTACATAATTACTGCTGAATATATAAAATATAATATATATAGTACTATACATATATTAGTGTCACTTTTATTGGAGCCTAAAGGCTAGCATTCATTATTAGTTATGTTAGTATTATTGCATTTCCATAGTACTTACTCTTGATGGACCTGTTATGCTCCTCCTCCTCCTGCTGTTTCTGCAGGAGCTCTGTCTCCTCCTGCTGCTTGTGTTTCAGCATCTCCTGAAGAACCTGCAGCTCCTTCTGCTTCTGCAACCTCAACTCCTTCAGCTGCTCCAACAAACTGTTCTCCAACTCCTCCTTCTCACACCGCAAACACTCCAATCGGGCCACAGGCCCCACTAGTGACACAGAACCACACACACACACACACACACACAAAGAGAGAGATAAACATGTATAAATGTATAAGAATTTGTGGATAAAATTATTATGAGATTATTTATAATCAAACGACTACACTACACAACCACATCTTCCTTTTATTTACATATTATACAGATATTTAGAGATATTTACATTTTATTTACCCGCGTGCGTCTCTCTTCTCCAAGGTAGCGGAGAGATATGAAAGGATAAAAGGGGAAAAGAATAAAATGCACGTCGGTTTTAAATTCGCAGGCTACCTGCGCTGAAGGCGTGGAAAACGAGCACGTGACGGAAAGGCTTCCGTACCCGATGGGTCCAAATCACATGCCCAGCAAAGTAGCCTTAAACCTGGACACGCAATGGAGAGCATTTGACCCTTTAAAATCATACTACAACCAGACTTCCAGGCCCAAGAGGTCACACAGCCATGCCCAGCAAAGTAGCTCTGGGCCTGGGCACACTTCACGCAGTTTGACCGTTTAAATAAAACTAGAAACAGACTTCCTGGCCCAAGAGGTCACAGTCATACCCAGCAAAGTACGTTTAAACCTGGAAACAAATCAGATCCTTTCTGTCATTCAAAGGAATGGGCCTGCAACTCACAACCACATCCCCAGTGAAGCGCACCGTCACCCAGCCACACTACCCCACCTTGCCCGTCCTGGAACAACCACACCTCCAGGGCACCACATGCCAATCTCTCATGCCCAGCAAACTGCAACCTCACGCAGCCAGGCCACAAACTGTCTCCCCTTGTACAGTCCAAGGACGAACTCCTCCACAAACCTGGTGTTCACGCGCACACACGCAATTACAACGAATTGGTGGAGAACTTTGAAACAAACGTGCTGACTTTGAATACTCACATCTAGGCTGGGCCAGGTCCAAATGGCCTGCAGCTCGGTGCGCATTAACTGCTTGACTGTCCGTCACGAACGCCACCTGCCAAGCGTTCGTTCCGTCCCTGGCGGATTTTAAAAAATCGTAGCGTGAGAACGATGGGTCCGATCCGCGTGCCGCTTAAAGGCGATTACAGGGGAGATGCAACCCTTTCCAAAGAACCATGAAAAGACTTTCTACTCCCAAGGAAACGAGATATTAAGCTGCAATGACATCCGACGCGCGCATTTTCTCCGCCGCGCAGCACATTTAAAAAAATCATAGCGTGAAAACCGTAGGTTCGATCCGCGTGCCGCTCGAAGGCGATTACAGGGGAGATGCAGCCCTTTCCAAAGAGGCATGAACAGACTTTCTACTCCCAAGGAGACCAGAAATATTAACTTATAAAGCGTTACGCTCCAGTCGGATGAACGAGAAACGCTTGTACAATTGCAACGAATTGGAGGAGAAAGTTTAAACAAACGCGCTGACTTTGAACGCTCACATCTAGGCCGGGCCAACTCCAAATGGCGTGCAACTCGGTGTGCATCACCTCCATGACTGTCCCTAACGAACGCCACCTGCCACGCTTTCGGCCTATCCCTGGCGGCATTAAAAAATCGTAGCGTGATAACGATGGTTCCGATGCGCGTGCCGCTCGAAGGCGATTACAGGGGAGATACAGCCCTTTCCAAAGAGCCATGAACAGACTTTCTACTCCCAAGGAGACAAGAGATATTACGCGCATTTTCTCCGACGCGCACCACGTTTAAAAAATCGTAGCGTGAGAACGGTGGGTCCGATCCGCGTGCCGCTTAAAGGCGATTACAGGGGAGATGCAACCCTTTCCAAAGAGGCATGAACAGACTTCCTACTCCCAAGGAGACAAGAGATATTAAGCCGCAATGACGTCCGACGCGCGCATTTTCTCCGCCGCGCACCACATTTAAAAAAATCATAGCGTGAAAACCGTGGGTTCGATCCGCGTGCCGCTCGAAGGCGATTACAGGGGAGATGGAGCCCTTTCCAAAGAGGCATGAACAGACTTCCTACTCCCAAGGAGCCCAAAGATATTAAGCCGCAAATACGTCCTACACGCGTCTTTTCTACGCCGCGCACCACATTTAAAAAATCGTAGCGTAAGAACGGTGGTTCCGATCCGCGTGCCGCTTAAAGGCGATTACAGGGGAGATGCAAACCTTTCCAAAGAGCCATGAAAAGACTTTCTACTCCCAAGGAGACAAGAGATATTAAGCCGCAATGACGTCCGACGCGCGCATTTTCTCCGACGCGCAACACATTTAAAAAAATCATAGCGTGAAAACCGTGGGTTCGATCCGCGTGCCGCTCGAAGGCGATTACAGGGGAGATGCAGCCCTTTCCAAAGAGCCATGAACAGACTTTCTACTCCCAATGAGACAAGAGATATCAAGCCGCAAATACGTCCGGCGCGCGTCTATTCTCCGCCGCGCAACACATTTAAAAAAATCGTAGCGTGAAAACCGTGGGTTCGATCCGCGTGCCGCTTAAAGGCGATTACAGGGGAGATGCAGCCCATTCCAAAGAGCCATGAAAAGACTTTCTACTCCCAAGGAGACAAGAGATATTAAGCCGAAATGACGTCCGACGCGCGCATTTCCTCCGCCGCGCACCACATTTAAAAAAATCATAGCGTGAAAACCGTGGGTTCGATCCGCGTGCCGCTCGAAGGCGATTACAGGGGAGATGCAGCCCTTTCCAAAGAGGCATGAACAGACTTCCTACTCCCAAGGAGCCCAAAGATATTAAGCCGCAAATACGTCCTACGCGCGTCTTTTCTACGCCGCGCACCACGTTTAAAAAATCGTATCGGAAGAACGGTGGGTCCAATCCGCGTGCCGCTTAAAGGCGATTACAAGGGAGATGCAAACCTTTCCAAAGAGCCATGAAAAGACTTTCTACTCCCAAGGAGACAATAGATATTAAGCCGAAATGACGTCCGACGCGCGCATTTTCTCCGCCGCGCACCACATTTAAAAAAATCATAGCGTGAAAACCGTGGGTTCGATCCGCGTGCCGCTCGAAGGCGATTACTGCGGAGATGCAGCCCTTTCCAAAGAGCCATGAAAAGACTTTCTACTCCCAAGGAGACAAGAGATATTAAGCCGAAATGACGTCCGACGCGCGCATTTCCTCCGCCGCGCACCACATTTAAAAAAATCATAGCGTGAAAACCGTGGGTTCGATCCGCGTGCCGCTCGAAGGCGATTACAGGGGAGATGCAGCCCTTTCCAAAGAGCCATGAACAGACTTTCTACACCCAATGAGACAAGAGATATTAAGCCGCAAATACGTCCGGCGCGCGTCTTTTCTCCGCCGCGCAACACATTTAAAAAAAATCGTAGCGTGAAAAACGTGGGTTCGATCCGCGTGCCGCTCGAAGGTGATTACAGGGGAGATGCAGCCCTTTCCAAAGAGCCATGAACAGACTTTCTACTCCCAAGGAGCCCAAAGATATTAAGCCGCAAATAAGTCCTACGCGCGTCTTTTCTACGCCTCGCACCACATTTAAAAAATCGTAGCGTAAGAACGGTGGGTCCGATCCGCGTGCCGCTTAAAGGCGATTACAGGGGAGATGCAACCCTTTCCAAAGAACCATGAAAAGACTTTCTACTCCCAAGGAGACAAGAGATATTAAGCCGCAATGACGTCCGACGCGCGCATTTTCTCCGCCGCGCAGCACATTTAAAAAAATCATAGCGTGAAAACCGTGGGTTCGATCCGCGTGCCGCTCGAAGGCGATTACAGGGGAGATGCAGCCCTTTCCAAAGAGCCATGAAAAGACTTTCTACTCCCAAGGAGACAAGAGATATTAAGCCGAAATGACGTCCGACGCGCGCATTTCCTCCGCCGCGCACCACATTTAAAAAAATCATAGCGTGAAAACCGTGGGTTCCATCCGCGTGCCGCTCAAAGGCGATTACAGGGGAGATGCAGCCCTTTCCAAAGAGCCATGAACAGACTTTCTACACCCAATGAGACAAGAGATATTAAGCCGCAAATACGTCCGGCGCGCGTCTTTTCTCCGCCGCGCAACACATTTTAAAAAAATCGTAGCGTGAAAAACGTGGGTTCGATCCGCGTGCCGCTCGAAGGCGATTACAGGGGAGATGCATCCCTTTCAAAAGAGCCATGAACAGACTTTCTACTCCCAAGGAGACCAGAAATATTAACATATAAAGCGTTACGCTCCAGTCGGATGAACGAGAAACGCTTGTACAATTGCAACGAATTGGAGGAGAAACTTTAAACAAACGCGCTGACTTTGAACGCTCACATCTAGGCCGGGCCAACTCCAAATGGCGTGCAACTCGGTGCGCATCACCTCCATGACTGTCCCTAACGAACGCCACCTGCCACGCTTTCGGCCTATCCCTGGCGGCATTAAAAAATCGTAGCGTGATAACGATGGTTCCGATGCGCGTGCCGCTCGAAGGCGATTACAGGGGAGATACAGCCCTTTCCAAAGAGCCATGAACAGACTTTCTACTCCCAAGGAGACAAGAGATATTACGCGCATTTTCTCCGACGCGCACCACGTTTAAAAAATCGTAGCGTGAGAACGGTGGGTCCGATCCGCGTGCCGCTTAAAGGCGATTACAGGGGAGATGCATCCCTTTCCAAAGAGCCATGAACAGACTTTCTACTCCCAAGGAGCCCAAAGATATTAAGCCGCAAATACGTCCTACGCGCGTCTTTTCTACGCCGCGCACCACATTTAAAAAATCTTAGCGTGAGAACGGTGGGTCCGATCCGCGTGCCGCTTAAAGGCGATTACAAGGGAAATGCAGCCCTTTCCAAAGAGCCATGAACAGACTTCCTACTCCCAACGAGACAAGAGATATTAAGCCGCAATGACGTCCGACGCGCGCATTTATTGCGCCGCGCACCACATTTAAAAAATCGTAGCGTGAGAACGGTGGGTCCGATCCGCGTGCCGCTTAAAGGCGATTACAGGGGAGATGCAGCCCTTTCCAAAGAGCCATGAACAGACTTTCTACTCCCAACGAGACAAGAGATATTAAGCCGCAATGACGTCCGACGCGCGCATTTTCTCCGCCGCGCACCACATTTAAAAAAATCATAGCGTGAAAACCGTGGGTTCCATCCGCGTGCCGCTCGAAGGCGATTACAGGGGAGATGCAGCCCTTTCCAAAGAGCCATGAACAGACTTTCTACTCCCAATGAGACAAGAGATATTAAGCCGAAATGACGTCCGACGCGCGCATTTTCTCCGCCGCGCACCACATTTAAAAAAATCATAGCGTGAAAACCGTGGGTTCGATCCGCGTGCCGCTCGAAGGCGATTACAGGGGAGATGCAGCCCTTTCCAAAGAGCCATGAACAGACTTTCTACTCCCAAGGAGACCAGAAATATTAACATATAAAGCGTTACGCTCCAGTCGGATGAGCGAGAAACGCTTGTACAATTGCAACGAATTGGAGGAAAAAGTTAAAACAAACGCGCTGAATTTGAACGCTCACATCTAGGCCGGGCCAGGTCCAAATGGCCTGCAACTCGGTGGGCATCACCTCCATGACTGTCCCTAACGAACGCCACCTGCCACGCTTTCGGCCCGTCCCTAGAGGCATTAAAAAATCGTAGCGTGATAACGATGGTTCCGATCCGCGTGCCGCTCGAAGGCGATTACAGTGGAGATGCAGCCCTTTCCTAAGAGCCATGAACAGACTTTCTATTCCCAAGGAGACAAGAGATATTAAGCCGCAATGACGTCCGACGCGCGCATTTTCTCCGCTGCGCAGCACATTTTAAAAAATCATAGCGTGAAAACCGTGGGTTCGATCCGCGTGCCGCTCGAAGGCGATTACAGGGGAGATGCAGCCCTTTCCAAAGAGCCATGAACAGACTTCCTACTCCCAAGGAGCCCAAAGATATTAAGCCGCAAATACGTCCTACGCGCGTCTTTTCTACGCCGCGCACCACATTTAAAAAATCGTAGCGTAAGAACGGTGGGTCCGATCCGCGTGCCTCTTAAATGCGATTACAGGGGAGATGCAAACCTTTCCAAAGAGCCATGAAAAGACTTTCTACTCCCAAGGAGACAAGAGATATTAAGCCGCAATGACGTCCGACGCGCGCATTTTCTCCGACGCGCAACACATTTAAAAAAATCATAGCGTGAAAACCGTGGGTTCGATCCGCGTGCCGCTCGAAGGCGATTACAGGGGAGATGCAGCCCTTTCCAAAGAGGCATGAACAGACTTCCTACTCCCAAGGAGCCCAAAGATATTAAGCCGCAAATACGTCCTACGCGCGTCTTTTCTACGCCGCGCACCACATTTAAAAAATCGTATCGGAAGAATGGTGGGTCCAATCCGCGTGCCGCTTAAAGGCGATTACAAGGGAGATGCAAACCTTTCCAAAGAGCCATGAAAAGACTTTCTACTCCCAAGGAGACAATAGATATTAAGCCGAAATGACGTCCGACGCGCGCATTTTCTCCGCCGCGCACCACATTTAAAAAAATCATAGCGTGAAAACCGTGGGTTCGATCCGCGTGCCGCTCGAAGGCGATTACAGCGGAGATGCAGCCCTTTCCAAAGAGCCATGAAAAGACTTTCTACTCCCAAGGAGACAAGAGATATTAAGCCGAAATGACGTCCGACGCGCGCATTTCCTCCGCCGCGCACCACATTTAAAAAAATCATAGCGTGAAAACCGTGGGTTCGATCCGCGTGCCGCTCGAAGGCGATTACAGGGGAGATGCAGCCCTTTCCAAAGAGGCATGAACAGACTTCCTACTCCCAAGGAGCCCAAAGATATTAAGCCGCAAATACGTCCTACGCGCGTCTTTTCTACGCCGCGCACCACATTTAAAAAATCGTATCGGAAGAATGGTGGGTCCAATCCGCGTGCCGCTTAAAGGCGATTACAAGGGAGATGCAAACCTTTCCAAAGAGCCATGAAAAGACTTTCTACTCCCAAGGAGACAATAGATATTAAGCCGAAATGACGTCCGACGCGCGCATTTTCTCCGCCGCGCACCACATTTAAAAAAATCATAGCGTGAAAACCGTGGGTTCGATCCGCGTGCCGCTCGAAGGCGATTACAGCGGAGATGCAGCCCTTTCCAAAGAGCCATGAAAAGACTTTCTACTCCCAAGGAGACAAGAGATATTAAGCCGAAATGACGTCCGACGCGCGCATTTCCTCCGCCGCGCACCACATTTAAAAAAATCATAGCGTGAAAACCGTGGGTTCGATCCGCGTGCCGCTCGAAGGCGATTACAGGGGAGATGCAGCCCTTTCCAAAGAGCCATGAACAGACTTTCTACACCCAATGAGACAAGAGATATTAAGCCGCAAATACGTCCGGCGCGCGTCTTTTCTCCGCCGCGCAACACATTTAAAAAAAATCGTAGCGTGAAAAACGTGGGTTCGATCCGCGTGCCGCTCGAAGGCGATTACAGGGGAGATGCAGCCCTTTCAAAAGAGCCATGAACAGACTTTCTACTCCCAAGGAGACCAGAAATATTAACATATAAAGCGTTACGCTCCAGTCGGATGAACGAGAAACGCTTGTACAATTGCAACGAATTGGAGGAGAAAGTTTAAACAAACGCGCTGACTTTGAACGCTCACATCTAGGCCGGGCCAACTCCAAATGGCGTGCAACTCGGTGCGCATCACCTCCATGATTGTCCCTGAAGAACGCCACCTGCCACGCTTTCGGCCTATCCCTGGCGGCATTAAAAAATCGTAGCGTGATAACGATGGTTCCGATGCGCGTGCCGCTCGAAGGCGATTACAGGGGAGATACAGCCCTTTCCAAAGAGCCATGAACAGACTTTCTACTCCCAAGGAGACAAGAGATATTACGCGCATTTTCTCCGACGCGCACCACGTTTAAAAAATCGTAGCGTGAGAACGGTGGGTCCGATCCGCGTGCCGCTTAAAGGCGATTACAGGGGAGATGCATCCCTTTCCAAAGAGCCATGAACAGACTTTCTACTCCCAAGGAGACCAGAGATATTAACAGATAAAGCGTTACGCTCCAGTCGGATGAGCGAGAAACGCTTGTACAATTGCAACGAATTGGAGGAGAAAGTTTAAACAAACGCGCTGACTTTGAAGGCTCACATCTAGGCCGGGCCAGGTCCAAATGGCCTGCAACTCGGTCCGCATCACGTCCATGACTTTTCCTAACGAACGCCACCTGCCAAGCTTTCGGCCCGTCCCTGTCGGCATTAAAAAATCGTAGCGTGATAACGATGGTTCCGATCCGCGTGCCGCGCGAAGGCGATTACAGGGGAGATGCAGCCCTTTCCAAAGAGCCATGAACAGACTTTCTACTCCCAAGGAGCCCAAAGATATTAAGCCGCAAATACGTCCTACGCGCGTCTTTTCTACGCCGCGCACCACATTTAAAAAATCTTAGCGTGAGAACGGTGGGTCCGATCCGCGTGCCGCTTAAAGGCGATTACAGGGGAGATGCAGCCCTTTCCAAAGAGCCATGAACAGACTTTCTACTCCCAAGGAGACAAGAGATATTAAGCCGAAATGACGTCCGACGCGCGCATTTTCTCCGCCGCGCAACACATTTTAAAAAATCATAGCGTGAAAACCGTGGGTTCGATCCGCGTGCCGCTCGAAGGCGATTACAGGGGAGATGCAGCCCTTTCCAAAGAGCCATGAACAGACTTCCTACTCCCAACGAGACAAGAGATATTAAGCCGCAATGACGTCTGACGCGCGCATTTATTGCGCCGCGCACCACATTTAAAAAATCGTAGCGTGAGAACGGTGGGTCCGATCCGCGTGCCGCTTAAAGGCGATTACAGGGGAGATGCAGCCCTTTCCAAAGAGCCATGAACAGACTTTCTACTCCCAAGGAGACAAGAGATATTAAGCCGCAATGACGTCCGACGCGCGCATTTTCTCCGCCGCGCACCACATTTAAAAAAATCATAGCGTGAAAACCGTGGGTTCCATCCGCGTGCCGCTCGAAGGCGATTACAGGGGAGATGCAGCCCTTTCCAAAGAGCCATGAACAGACTTTCTACTCCCAATGAGACAAGAGATATCAAGCCGCAAATACGTCCGGCGCGCTTCTATTCTCCGCACGCAACACATTTAAAAAAAATCGTAGCGTGAAAACCGTGGGTCGATCCACGTGCCGCTTAAAGGCGATTACAGGGGAGATGCAGCCCTTTCCAAAGAGCCATGAAAAGACTTTCTACTCCCAAGGAGACAAGAGATATTAAGCCGAAATGACGTCCGACGCGCGCATTTCCTCCGCCGCGCACCACATTTAAAAAAATCATAGCGTGAAAACCGTGGGTTCGATCCGCGTGCCGCTCGAAGGCGATTACAGCGGAGATGCAGCCCTTTCCAAAGAGCCATGAAAAGACTTTCTACTCCCAAGGAGACAAGAGATATTAAGCCGAAATGACGTCCGACGCGCGCATTTCCTCCGCCGCGCAGCACATTTAAAAAAATCATAGCGTGAAAACCGTGGGTTCGATCCGCGTGCCGCTCGAAGGCGATTACAGGGGAGATGCAGCCCTTTCCAAAGAGCCATGAACAGACTTTCTACACCCAATGAGACAAGAGATATTAAGCCGCAAATACGTCCGGCGCGCGTCTTTTCTCCGCCGCGCAACACATTTAAAAAAAATCGTAGCGTGAAAAACGTGGGTTCGATCCGCGTGCCGCTCGAAGGCGATTACAGGGGAGATGCATCCCTTTCAAAAGAGCCATGAACAGACTTTCTACTCCCAAGGAGACCAGAAATATTAACATATAAAGCGTTACGCTCCAGTCGGATGAACGAGAAACGCTTGTACAATTGCAACGAATTGGAGGAGAAAGTTTAAACAAACGCGCTGACTTTGAACGCTCACATCTAGGCCGGGCCAACTCCAAATGGCGTGCAACTCGGTGCGCATCACCTCCATGACTGTCCCTGAAGAACGCCACCTGCCACGCTTTCGGCCTATCCCTGGCGGCATTAAAAAATCGTAGCGTGATAACGATGGTTCCGATGCGCGTGCCGCTCGAAGGCGATTACAGGGGAGATACAGCCCTTTCCAAAGAGCCATGAACAGACTTTCTACTCCCAAGGAGACAAGAGATATTACGCGCATTTTCTCCGACGCGCACCACGTTTAAAAAATCGTAGCATGAGAACGGTGGGTCCGATCCGCGTGCCGCTTAAAGGCGATTACAGGGGAGATGCATCCCTTTCCAAAGAGCCATGAACAGACTTTCTACTCCCAAGGAGACCAGAGATATTAACAGATAAAGCGTTACGCTCCAGTCGGATGAGCGAGAAACGCTTGTACAATTGCAACGAATTGGAGGAGAAAGTTTAAACAAACGCGCTGACTTTGAAGGCTCACATCTAGGCCGGGCCAGGTCCAAATGGCCTGCAACTCGGTCCGCATCACGTCCATGACTTTTCCTAACGAACGACACCTGCCAAGCTTTCGGCCCGTCCCTGTCGGCATTAAAAAATCGTAGCGTGATAACGATGGTTCCGATCCGCGTGCCGCGCGAAGGCGATTACAGGGGAGATGCAGCCCTTTCCAAAGAGCCATGAATAGACTTTCTACTCCCAAGGAGCCCAAAGATATTAAGCCGCAAATACGTCCTACGCGCATCTTTTCTACGCCGCGCACCACATTTAAAAAATCTTAGCGTGAGAACGGTGGGTCCGATCCGCGTGCCGCTTAAAGGCGATTACAAGGGAGATGCAGCCCTTTCCAAAGAGCCATGAAAAGACTTTCTACTCCCAAGGAGACAAGAGATATTAAGCCGAAATGACGTCCGACGCGCGCATTTTCTCCGCCGCGCAACACATTTTAAAAAATCATAGCGTGAAAACCGTGGGTTCGATCCGCGTGCCGCTCGAAGGCGATTACAGGGGAGATGCAGCCCTTTCCAAAGAGCCATGAACAGACTTCCTACTCCCAACGAGACAAGAGATATTAAGCCGCAATGACGTCCGACGCGCGCATTTATTGCGCCGCGCACCACATTTAAAAAATCGTAGCGTGAGAACGGTGGGTCCGATCCGCGTGCCGCTTAAAGGCGATTACAGGGGAGATGCAGCCCTTTCCAAAGAGCCATGAACAGACTTTCTACTCCCAAGGAGACAAGAGATATTAAGCCGCAATGACGTCCGACGCGCGCATTTTCTCCGCCGCGCACCACATTTAAAAAAATCATAGCGTGAAAACCGTGGGTTCCATCCGCGTGCCGCTCGAAGGCGATTACAGGGGAGATGCAGCCCTTTCCAAAGAGCCATGAACAGACTTTCTACTCCCAATGAGACAAGAGATATCAAGCCGCAAATACGTCCGGCGCGCGTCTATTCTCCGCGCGCAACACATTTAAAAAAAATCGTAGCGTGAAAACCGTGGTTCGATCCGCGTGCCGCTTAAAGGCGATTACAGGGGAGATGCAGCCCTTTCCAAAGAGCCATGAAAAGACTTTCTACTCCCAAGGAGACAAGAGATATTAAGCCGAAATGACGTCCGACGCGCGCATTTCCTCCGCCGCGCACCACATTTAAAAAAATCATAGCGTGAAAACCGTGGGTTCGATCCGCGTGCCGCTCGAAGGCGATTACAGGGGAGATGCAGCCCTTTCCAAAGAGGCATGAACAGACTTCCTACTCCCAAGGAGCCCAAAGATATTAAGCCGCAAATACGTCCTACGCGCGTCTTTTCTACGCCGCGCACCACATTTAAAAAATCGTATCGGAAGAATGGTGGGTCCAATCCGCGTGCCGCTTAAAGGCGATTACAAGGGAGATGCAAACCTTTCCAAAGAGCCATGAAAAGACTTTCTACTCCCAAGGAGACAATAGATATTAAGCCGAAATGACGTCCGACGCGCGCATTTTCTCCGCCGCGCACCACATTTAAAAAAATCATAGCGTGAAAACCGTGGGTTCGATCCGCGTGCCGCTCGAAGGCGATTACAGCGGAGATGCAGCCCTTTCCAAAGAGCCATGAAAAGACTTTCTACTCCCAAGGAGACAAGAGATATTAAGCCGAAATGACGTCCGACGCGCGCATTTCCTCCGCCGCGCACCACATTTAAAAAAATCATAGCGTGAAAACCGTGGGTTCGATCCGCGTGCCGCTGGAAGGCGATTACAGGGGAGATGCAGCCCTTTCCAAAGAGCCATGAACAGACTTTCTACACCCAATGAGACAAGAGATATCAAGCCGCAAATACGTCCGGCGCGCGTCTATTCTCCGCCGCGCAACACATTTAAAAAAATCGTAGCGTGAAAACCGTGGGTTCGATCCGCGTGCCGCTTAAAGGCGATTACAGGGGAGATGCAGCCCTTTCCAAAGAGCCATGAACAGACTTTCTACTCCCAAGGAGACCAGAAATATTAACTTATAAAGCGTTACGCTCCAGTCGGATGAACGAGAAACGCTTGTACAATTGCAACGAATTGGAGGAGAAAGTTTAAACAAACGCGCTGACTTTGAACGCTCACATCTAGGCCGGGCCAACTCCAAATGGCGTGCAACTCGGTGTGCATCACCTCCATGACTGTCCCTAACGAACGCCACCTGCCACGCTTTCGGCCTATCCCTGGCGGCATTAAAAAATCGTAGCGTGATAACGATGGTTCCGATGCGCGTGCCGCTCGAAGGCGATTACAGGGGAGATACAGCCCTTTCCAAAGAGCCATGAACAGACTTTCTACTCCCAAGGAGACAAGAGATATTACGCGCATTTTCTCCGACGCGCACCACGTTTAAAAAATCGTAGCGTGAGAACGGTGGGTCCGATCCGCGTGCCGCTTAAAGGCGATTACAGGGGAGATGCAACCCTTTCCAAAGAGGCATGAACAGACTTCCTACTCCCAAGGAGACAAGAGATATTAAGCCGCAATGACGTCCGACGCGCGCATTTTCTCCGCCGCGCACCACATTTAAAAAAATCATAGCGTGAAAACCGTGGGTTCGATCCGCGTGCCGCTCGAAGGCGATTACAGGGGAGATGCAACCCTTTCCAAAGAGGCATGAACAGACTTTCTACTCCCAATGAGACAAGAGATATCAAGCCGCAAATACGTCCGGCGCGCGTCTATTCTCCGCCGCGCAACACATTTAAAAAAATCGTAGCGTGAAACCGTGGGTTCGATATAGTATACATACAGAGTATATAGTTTGACCAAAAGATCGTGCTGATCTTTGATCTCCTGGTTCTTCATCTCCAGCGCCACTTTCAGACTCATAATGTCCTCCTCTATGGGCTGGTATAACACAGACACGAATCATCACTACAGCCAGTACAATGGAAAGGTGGGAATGTGTACTGAATGTGTACTGACGTTATAAGTGAGAGGTGGTGGTACTGGTGGATGTGTACTGACACTATAAGGGATCTCTACCTGCAGTGACAGTTTGAGCTTCTCAAGTTCTTCCTCCAGAGATTTCTTCTCCTGTTCACAGGCCATTTTCATATCTGCCAGAGCAAGTATCATTACTGCTGGATATAACACAGATTGTATATACTACATAATTACTGCTGAATATATAAAATATAATATATATAGTACTATACATATATTAGTGTCACTTTTATTGGAGCCTAAAGGCTAGCATTCATTATTAGTTATGTTAGTATTATTGCATTTCCATAGTACTTACTCTTGATGGACCTGTTATGCTCCTCCTCCTCCTGCTGTTTCTGCAGGAGCTCTGTCTCCTCCTGCTGCTTGTGTTTCAGCATCTCCTGAAGAACCTGCAGCTCCTTCTGCTTCTGCAACCTCAACTCCTTCAGCTGCTCCAACAAACTGTTCTCCAACTCCTCCTTCTCACACCGCAAACACTCCAATCGGGCCACAGGCCCCACTAGTGACACAGAACCACACACACACACACACACACACAAAGAGAGAGATAAACATGTATAAATGTATAAGAATTTGTGGATAAAATTATTATGAGATTATTTATAATCAAACGACTACACTACACAACCACATCTTCCTTTTATTTACATATTATACAGATATTTAGAGATATTTACATTTTATTTACCCGCGTGCGTCTCTCTTCTCCAAGGTAGCGGAGAGATATGAAAGGATAAAAGGGGAAAAGAATAAAATGCACGTCGGTTTTAAATTCGCAGGCTACCTGCGCTGAAGGCGTGGAAAACGAGCACGTGACGGAAAGGCTTCCGTACCCGATGGGTCCAAATCACATGCCCAGCAAAGTAGCCTTAAACCTGGACACGCAATGGAGAGCATTTGACCCTTTAAAATCATACTACAACCAGACTTCCAGGCCCAAGAGGTCACACAGCCATGCCCAGCAAAGTAGCTCTGGGCCTGGGCACACTTCACGCAGTTTGACCGTTTAAATAAAACTAGAAACAGACTTCCTGGCCCAAGAGGTCACAGTCATACCCAGCAAAGTACGTTTAAACCTGGAAACAAATCAGATCCTTTCTGTCATTCAAAGGAATGGGCCTGCAACTCACAACCACATCCCCAGTGAAGCGCACCGTCACCCAGCCACACTACCCCACCTTGCCCGTCCTGGAACAACCACACCTCCAGGGCACCACATGCCAATCTCTCATGCCCAGCAAACTGCAACCTCACGCAGCCAGGCCACACACTGTCTCCCCTTGTACAGTCCAAGGACGAACTCCTCCACAAACCTGGTGTTCACGCGCACACACGCAATTACAACGAATTGGTGGAGAACTTTGAAACAAACGTGCTGACTTTGAATACTCACATCTAGGCTGGGCCAGGTCCAAATGGCCTGCAGCTCGGTGCGCATTAACTGCTTGACTGTCCGTCACGAACGCCACCTGCCAAGCGTTCGTTCCGTCCCTGGCGGATTTTAAAAAATCGTAGCGTGAGAACGATGGGTCCGATCCGCGTGCCGCTTAAAGGCGATTACAGGGGAGATGCAACCCTTTCCAAAGAACCATGAAAAGACTTTCTACTCCCAAGGAAACGAGATATTAAGCTGCAATGACATCCGACGCGCGCATTTTCTCCGCCGCGCAGCACATTTAAAAAAATCATAGCGTGAAAACCGTGGGTTCGATCCGCGTGCCGCTCGAAGGCGATTACAGGGGAGATGCAGCCCTTTCCAAAGAGGCATGAACAGACTTCCTACTCCCAAGGAGCCCAAAGATATTAAGCCGCAAATACGTCCTACGCGCGTCTTTTCTACGCCGCGCACCACATTTAAAAAATCGTATCGGAAGAACGGTGGGTCCAATCCGCGTGCCGCTTAAAGGCGATTACAAGGGAGATGCAAACCTTTCCAAAGAGCCATGAAAAGACTTTCTACTCCCAAGGAGACAATAGATATTAAGCCGAAATGACGTCCGACGCGCGCATTTTCTCCGACGCGCACCACATTTAAAAAAATCATAGCGTGAAAACCGTGGGTTCGATCCGCGTGCCGCTCGAAGTCGATTACAGCGGAGATGCAGCCCTTTCCAAAGAGCCATGAAAAGACTTTCTACTCCCAAGGAGACAAGAGATATTAAGCCGAAATGACGTCCGACGCGCGCATTTCCTCCGCCGCGCACCACATTTAAAAAAATCATAGCGTGAAAACCGTGGGTTCGATCCGCGTGCCGCTCGAAGGCGATTACAGGGGAGATGCAGCCCTTTCCAAAGAGCCATGAACAGACTTTCTACTCCCAAGGAGACCAGAAATATTAACTTATAAAGCGTTACGCTCCAGTCGGAAGAACGAGAAACGCTTGTACAATTGCAACGAATTGGAGGAGAAAGTTTAAACAAACGCGCTGACTTTGAACGCTCACATCTAGGCCGGGCCAACTCCAAATGGCGTGCAACTCGGTGTGCATCACCTCCATGACTGTCCCTAACGAACGCCACCTGCCACGCTTTCGGCCTATCCCTGGCGGCATTAAAAAATCGTAGCGTGATAACGATGGTTCCGATGCGCGTGCCGCTCGAAGGCGATTACAGGGGAGATACAGCCCTTTCCAAAGAGCCATGAACAGACTTTCTACTCCCAAGGAGACAAGAGATATTACGCGCATTTTCTCCGCCGCGCAACACATTTAAAAAAAATCGTAGCGTGAAAACCGTCGGTTTGATCCGCGTGCCGCTCGAAGGCGATTACAGGGGAGATGCAGCCCTTTCCAAAGAGCCATGAACAGACTTTCTACTCACAAGGAGACAAGAGATATTAAGCCGCAATGATATCCGACGCGCGCATTTTCTCCGCCGCACACCACATTTAAAAAATCGTAGCGTGAGAACGGTGGGTCCGATCCGCATGCCGCTTAAAGGCGATTACAGGGGACATGCAGCCCTTTCCAAAGAGGCATGAACAGACTTTCTACTCCCAAGGAGACAAGAGATATTAAGCCGCAATGACGTCCGACGCGCGCATTTTCTCCGCCGCGCACCACATTTAAAAAAATCATAGCGTGAAAACCGTGGGTTCGATCCGCGTGCCGCTCGAAGGCGATTACAGGGGAGATGCAGCCCTTTCCAAAGAGGCATGAACAGACTTCCTACTCCCAAGGAGCCCAAAGATATTAAGCCGCAAATACGTCCTACGCGCGTCTTTTCTACGCCGCGCACCACATTTAAAAAATCGTATCGGAAGAATGGTGGGTCCAATCCGCGTGCCGCTTAAAGGCGATTACAAGGGAGATGCAAACCTTTCCAAAGAGCCATGAAAAGACTTTCTACTCCCAAGGAGACAATAGATATTAAGCCGAAATGACGTCCGACGCGCGCATTTTCTCCGCCGCGCACCACATTTAAAAAAATCATAGCGTGAAAACCGTGGGTTCGATCCGCGTGCCGCTCGAAGGCGATTACAGCGGAGATGCAGCCCTTTCCAAAGAGCCATGAAAAGACTTTCTACTCCCAAGGAGACAAGAGATATTAAGCCGAAATGACGTCCGACGCGCGCATTTCCTCCGCCGCGCACCACATTTAAAAAAATCATAGCGTGAAAACCGTGGGTTCCATCCGCGTGCCGCTCAAAGGCGATTACAGGGGAGATGCAGCCCTTTCCAAAGAGCCATGAACAGACTTTCTACTCCCAAGGAGACAAGAGATATTAAGCCGCAATGACGTCCGACGCGCGCATTTTCTCCGCCGCGCACCACATTTAAAAAAATCATAGCGTGAAAACCGTGGGTTCCATCCGCGTGCCGCTCGAAGGCGATTACAGGGGAGATGCAGCCCTTTCCAAAGAGCCATGAACAGACTTTCTACTCCCAATGAGACAAGAGATATCAAGCCGCAAATACGTCCGGCGCGCTTCTATTCTCCGCACGCAACACATTTAAAAAAAATCGTAGCGTGAAAACCGTGGGTCGATCCACGTGCCGCTTAAAGGCGATTACAGGGGAGATGCAGCCCTTTCCAAAGAGCCATGAAAAGACTTTCTACTCCCAAGGAGACAAGAGATATTAAGCCGAAATGACGTCCGACGCGCGCATTTCCTCCGCCGCGCACCACATTTAAAAAAATCATAGCGTGAAAACCGTGGGTTCGATCCGCGTGCCGCTCGAAGGCGATTACAGCGGAGATGCAGCCCTTTCCAAAGAGCCATGAAAAGACTTTCTACTCCCAAGGAGACAAGAGATATTAAGCCGAAATGACGTCCGACGCGCGCATTTCCTCCGCCGCGCAGCACATTTAAAAAAATCATAGCGTGAAAACCGTGGGTTCGATCCGCGTGCCGCTCGAAGGCGATTACAGGGGAGATGCAGCCCTTTCCAAAGAGCCATGAACAGACTTTCTACACCCAATGAGACAAGAGATATTAAGCCGCAAATACGTCCGGCGCGCGTCTTTTCTCCGCCGCGCAACACATTTAAAAAAAATCGTAGCGTGAAAAACGTGGGTTCGATCCGCGTGCCGCTCGAAGGCGATTACAGGGGAGATGCATCCCTTTCAAAAGAGCCATGAACAGACTTTCTACTCCCAAGGAGACCAGAAATATTAACATATAAAGCGTTACGCTCCAGTCGGATGAACGAGAAACGCTTGTACAATTGCAACGAATTGGAGGAGAAAGTTTAAACAAACGCGCTGACTTTGAACGCTCACATCTAGGCCGGGCCAACTCCAAATGGCGTGCAACTCGGTGCGCATCACCTCCATGACTGTCCCTGAAGAACGCCACCTGCCACGCTTTCGGCCTATCCCTGGCGGCATTAAAAAATCGTAGCGTGATAACGATGGTTCCGATGCGCGTGCCGCTCGAAGGCGATTACAGGGGAGATACAGCCCTTTCCAAAGAGCCATGAACAGACTTTCTACTCCCAAGGAGACAAGAGATATTACGCGCATTTTCTCCGACGCGCACCACGTTTAAAAAATCGTAGCATGAGAACGGTGGGTCCGATCCGCGTGCCGCTTAAAGGCGATTACAGGGGAGATGCATCCCTTTCCAAAGAGCCATGAACAGACTTTCTACTCCCAAGGAGACCAGAGATATTAACAGATAAAGCGTTACGCTCCAGTCGGATGAGCGAGAAACGCTTGTACAATTGCAACGAATTGGAGGAGAAAGTTTAAACAAACGCGCTGACTTTGAAGGCTCACATCTAGGCCGGGCCAGGTCCAAATGGCCTGCAACTCGGTCCGCATCACGTCCATGACTTTTCCTAACGAACGACACCTGCCAAGCTTTCGGCCCGTCCCTGTCGGCATTAAAAAATCGTAGCGTGATAACGATGGTTCCGATCCGCGTGCCGCGCGAAGGCGATTACAGGGGAGATGCAGCCCTTTCCAAAGAGCCATGAATAGACTTTCTACTCCCAAGGAGCCCAAAGATATTAAGCCGCAAATACGTCCTACGCGCATCTTTTCTACGCCGCGCACCACATTTAAAAAATCTTAGCGTGAGAACGGTGGGTCCGATCCGCGTGCCGCTTAAAGGCGATTACAAGGGAGATGCAGCCCTTTCCAAAGAGCCATGAAAAGACTTTCTACTCCCAAGGAGACAAGAGATATTAAGCCGAAATGACGTCCGACGCGCGCATTTTCTCCGCCGCGCAACACATTTTAAAAAATCATAGCGTGAAAACCGTGGGTTCGATCCGCGTGCCGCTCGAAGGCGATTACAGGGGAGATGCAGCCCTTTCCAAAGAGCCATGAACAGACTTCCTACTCCCAACGAGACAAGAGATATTAAGCCGCAATGACGTCCGACGCGCGCATTTATTGCGCCGCGCACCACATTTAAAAAATCGTAGCGTGAGAACGGTGGGTCCGATCCGCGTGCCGCTTAAAGGCGATTACAGGGGAGATGCAGCCCTTTCCAAAGAGCCATGAACAGACTTTCTACTCCCAAGGAGACAAGAGATATTAAGCCGCAATGACGTCCGACGCGCGCATTTTCTCCGCCGCGCACCACATTTAAAAAAATCATAGCGTGAAAACCGTGGGTTCCATCCGCGTGCCGCTCGAAGGCGATTACAGGGGAGATGCAGCCCTTTCCAAAGAGCCATGAACAGACTTTCTACTCCCAATGAGACAAGAGATATCAAGCCGCAAATACGTCCGGCGCGCGTCTATTCTCCGCGCGCAACACATTTAAAAAAAATCGTAGCGTGAAAACCGTGGTTCGATCCGCGTGCCGCTTAAAGGCGATTACAGGGGAGATGCAGCCCTTTCCAAAGAGCCATGAAAAGACTTTCTACTCCCAAGGAGACAAGAGATATTAAGCCGAAATGACGTCCGACGCGCGCATTTCCTCCGCCGCGCACCACATTTAAAAAAATCATAGCGTGAAAACCGTGGGTTCGATCCGCGTGCCGCTCGAAGGCGATTACAGGGGAGATGCAGCCCTTTCCAAAGAGGCATGAACAGACTTCCTACTCCCAAGGAGCCCAAAGATATTAAGCCGCAAATACGTCCTACGCGCGTCTTTTCTACGCCGCGCACCACATTTAAAAAATCGTATCGGAAGAATGGTGGGTCCAATCCGCGTGCCGCTTAAAGGCGATTACAAGGGAGATGCAAACCTTTCCAAAGAGCCATGAAAAGACTTTCTACTCCCAAGGAGACAATAGATATTAAGCCGAAATGACGTCCGACGCGCGCATTTTCTCCGCCGCGCACCACATTTAAAAAAATCATAGCGTGAAAACCGTGGGTTCGATCCGCGTGCCGCTCGAAGGCGATTACAGCGGAGATGCAGCCCTTTCCAAAGAGCCATGAAAAGACTTTCTACTCCCAAGGAGACAAGAGATATTAAGCCGAAATGACGTCCGACGCGCGCATTTCCTCCGCCGCGCACCACATTTAAAAAAATCATAGCGTGAAAACCGTGGGTTCGATCCGCGTGCCGCTGGAAGGCGATTACAGGGGAGATGCAGCCCTTTCCAAAGAGCCATGAACAGACTTTCTACACCCAATGAGACAAGAGATATCAAGCCGCAAATACGTCCGGCGCGCGTCTATTCTCCGCCGCGCAACACATTTAAAAAAATCGTAGCGTGAAAACCGTGGGTTCGATCCGCGTGCCGCTTAAAGGCGATTACAGGGGAGATGCAGCCCTTTCCAAAGAGCCATGAACAGACTTTCTACTCCCAAGGAGACCAGAAATATTAACTTATAAAGCGTTACGCTCCAGTCGGATGAACGAGAAACGCTTGTACAATTGCAACGAATTGGAGGAGAAAGTTTAAACAAACGCGCTGACTTTGAACGCTCACATCTAGGCCGGGCCAACTCCAAATGGCGTGCAACTCGGTGTGCATCACCTCCATGACTGTCCCTAACGAACGCCACCTGCCACGCTTTCGGCCTATCCCTGGCGGCATTAAAAAATCGTAGCGTGATAACGATGGTTCCGATGCGCGTGCCGCTCGAAGGCGATTACAGGGGAGATACAGCCCTTTCCAAAGAGCCATGAACAGACTTTCTACTCCCAAGGAGACAAGAGATATTACGCGCATTTTCTCCGACGCGCACCACGTTTAAAAAATCGTAGCGTGAGAACGGTGGGTCCGATCCGCGTGCCGCTTAAAGGCGATTACAGGGGAGATGCAACCCTTTCCAAAGAGGCATGAACAGACTTCCTACTCCCAAGGAGACAAGAGATATTAAGCCGCAATGACGTCCGACGCGCGCATTTTCTCCGCCGCGCACCACATTTAAAAAAATCATAGCGTGAAAACCGTGGGTTCGATCCGCGTGCCGCTCGAAGGCGATTACAGGGGAGATGCAACCCTTTCCAAAGAGGCATGAACAGACTTTCTACTCCCAATGAGACAAGAGATATCAAGCCGCAAATACGTCCGGCGCGCGTCTATTCTCCGCCGCGCAACACATTTAAAAAAATCGTAGCGTGAAACCGTGGGTTCGATATAGTATACATACAGAGTATATAGTTTGACCAAAAGATCGTGCTGATCTTTGATCTCCTGGTTCTTCATCTCCAGCGCCACTTTCAGACTCATAATGTCCTCCTCTATGGGCTGGTATAACACAGACACGAATCATCACTACAGCCAGTACAATGGAAAGGTGGGAATGTGTACTGAATGTGTACTGACGTTATAAGTGAGAGGTGGTGGTACTGGTGGATGTGTACTGACACTATAAGGGATCTCTACCTGCAGTGACAGTTTGAGCTTCTCAAGTTCTTCCTCCAGAGATTTCTTCTCCTGTTCACAGGCCATTTTCATATCTGCCAGAGCAAGTATCATTACTGCTGGATATAACACAGATTGTATATACTACATAATTACTGCTGAATATATAAAATATAATATATATAGTACTATACATATATTAGTGTCACTTTTATTGGAGCCTAAAGGCTAGCATTCATTATTAGTTATGTTAGTATTATTGCATTTCCATAGTACTTACTCTTGATGGACCTGTTATGCTCCTCCTCCTCCTGCTGTTTCTGCAGGAGCTCTGTCTCCTCCTGCTGCTTGTGTTTCAGCATCTCCTGAAGAACCTGCAGCTCCTTCTGCTTCTGCAACCTCAACTCCTTCAGCTGCTCCAACAAACTGTTCTCCAACTCCTCCTTCTCACACCGCAAACACTCCAATCGGGCCACAGGCCCCACTAGTGACACAGAACCACACACACACACACACACACACAAAGAGAGAGATAAACATGTATAAATGTATAAGAATTTGTGGATAAAATTATTATGAGATTATTTATAATCAAACGACTACACTACACAACCACATCTTCCTTTTATTTACATATTATACAGATATTTAGAGATATTTACATTTTATTTACCCGCGTGCGTCTCTCTTCTCCAAGGTAGCGGAGAGATATGAAAGGATAAAAGGGGAAAAGAATAAAATGCACGTCGGTTTTAAATTCGCAGGCTACCTGCGCTGAAGGCGTGGAAAACGAGCACGTGACGGAAAGGCTTCCGTACCCGATGGGTCCAAATCACATGCCCAGCAAAGTAGCCTTAAACCTGGACACGCAATGGAGAGCATTTGACCCTTTAAAATCATACTACAACCAGACTTCCAGGCCCAAGAGGTCACACAGCCATGCCCAGCAAAGTAGCTCTGGGCCTGGGCACACTTCACGCAGTTTGACCGTTTAAATAAAACTAGAAACAGACTTCCTGGCCCAAGAGGTCACAGTCATACCCAGCAAAGTACGTTTAAACCTGGAAACAAATCAGATCCTTTCTGTCATTCAAAGGAATGGGCCTGCAACTCACAACCACATCCCCAGTGAAGCGCACCGTCACCCAGCCACACTACCCCACCTTGCCCGTCCTGGAACAACCACACCTCCAGGGCACCACATGCCAATCTCTCATGCCCAGCAAACTGCAACCTCACGCAGCCAGGCCACACACTGTCTCCCCTTGTACAGTCCAAGGACGAACTCCTCCACAAACCTGGTGTTCACGCGCACACACGCAATTACAACGAATTGGTGGAGAACTTTGAAACAAACGTGCTGACTTTGAATACTCACATCTAGGCTGGGCCAGGTCCAAATGGCCTGCAGCTCGGTGCGCATTAACTGCTTGACTGTCCGTCACGAACGCCACCTGCCAAGCGTTCGTTCCGTCCCTGGCGGATTTTAAAAAATCGTAGCGTGAGAACGATGGGTCCGATCCGCGTGCCGCTTAAAGGCGATTACAGGGGAGATGCAACCCTTTCCAAAGAACCATGAAAAGACTTTCTACTCCCAAGGAAACGAGATATTAAGCTGCAATGACATCCGACGCGCGCATTTTCTCCGCCGCGCAGCACATTTAAAAAAATCATAGCGTGAAAACCGTGGGTTCGATCCGCGTGCCGCTCGAAGGCGATTACAGGGGAGATGCAGCCCTTTCCAAAGAGGCATGAACAGACTTCCTACTCCCAAGGAGCCCAAAGATATTAAGCCGCAAATACGTCCTACGCGCGTCTTTTCTACGCCGCGCACCACATTTAAAAAATCGTATCGGAAGAACGGTGGGTCCAATCCGCGTGCCGCTTAAAGGCGATTACAAGGGAGATGCAAACCTTTCCAAAGAGCCATGAAAAGACTTTCTACTCCCAAGGAGACAATAGATATTAAGCCGAAATGACGTCCGACGCGCGCATTTTCTCCGACGCGCACCACATTTAAAAAAATCATAGCGTGAAAACCGTGGGTTCGATCCGCGTGCCGCTCGAAGTCGATTACAGCGGAGATGCAGCCCTTTCCAAAGAGCCATGAAAAGACTTTCTACTCCCAAGGAGACAAGAGATATTAAGCCGAAATGACGTCCGACGCGCGCATTTCCTCCGCCGCGCACCACATTTAAAAAAATCATAGCGTGAAAACCGTGGGTTCGATCCGCGTGCCGCTCGAAGGCGATTACAGGGGAGATGCAGCCCTTTCCAAAGAGCCATGAACAGACTTTCTACTCCCAAGGAGACCAGAAATATTAACTTATAAAGCGTTACGCTCCAGTCGGAAGAACGAGAAACGCTTGTACAATTGCAACGAATTGGAGGAGAAAGTTTAAACAAACGCGCTGACTTTGAACGCTCACATCTAGGCCGGGCCAACTCCAAATGGCGTGCAACTCGGTGTGCATCACCTCCATGACTGTCCCTAACGAACGCCACCTGCCACGCTTTCGGCCTATCCCTGGCGGCATTAAAAAATCGTAGCGTGATAACGATGGTTCCGATGCGCGTGCCGCTCGAAGGCGATTACAGGGGAGATACAGCCCTTTCCAAAGAGCCATGAACAGACTTTCTACTCCCAAGGAGACAAGAGATATTACGCGCATTTTCTCCGCCGCGCAACACATTTAAAAAAAATCGTAGCGTGAAAACCGTCGGTTTGATCCGCGTGCCGCTCGAAGGCGATTACAGGGGAGATGCAGCCCTTTCCAAAGAGCCATGAACAGACTTTCTACTCACAAGGAGACAAGAGATATTAAGCCGCAATGATATCCGACGCGCGCATTTTCTCCGCCGCACACCACATTTAAAAAATCGTAGCGTGAGAACGGTGGGTCCGATCCGCATGCCGCTTAAAGGCGATTACAGGGGACATGCAGCCCTTTCCAAAGAGGCATGAACAGACTTTCTACTCCCAAGGAGACAAGAGATATTAAGCCGCAATGACGTCCGACGCGCGCATTTTCTCCGCCGCGCACCACATTTAAAAAAATCATAGCGTGAAAACCGTGGGTTCGATCCGCGTGCCGCTCGAAGGCGATTACAGGGGAGATGCAGCCCTTTCCAAAGAGGCATGAACAGACTTCCTACTCCCAAGGAGCCCAAAGATATTAAGCCGCAAATACGTCCTACGCGCGTCTTTTCTACGCCGCGCACCACATTTAAAAAATCGTATCGGAAGAATGGTGGGTCCAATCCGCGTGCCGCTTAAAGGCGATTACAAGGGAGATGCAAACCTTTCCAAAGAGCCATGAAAAGACTTTCTACTCCCAAGGAGACAATAGATATTAAGCCGAAATGACGTCCGACGCGCGCATTTTCTCCGCCGCGCACCACATTTAAAAAAATCATAGCGTGAAAACCGTGGGTTCGATCCGCGTGCCGCTCGAAGGCGATTACAGCGGAGATGCAGCCCTTTCCAAAGAGCCATGAAAAGACTTTCTACTCCCAAGGAGACAAGAGATATTAAGCCGCAAATACGTCCGGCGCGCGTCTTTTCTCCGCCGCGCAATACATTTAAAAAAAATCGTAGCGTGAAAAACGTGGGTTCGATCCGCGTGCCGCTCGAAGGCGATTACAGGGGAGATGCATCCCTTTCAAAAGAGCCATGAACAGACTTTCTACTCCCAAGGAGACCAGAAATATTAACATATAAAGCGTTACGCTCCAGTCGGATGAACGAGAAACGCTTGTACAATTGCAACGAATTGGAGGAGAAACTTTAAACAAACGCGCTGACTTTGATCGCTCACATCTAGGCCGGGCCAACTCCAAATGGCGTGCAACTCGGTGTGCATCACCTCCATGACTGTCCCTAACGAACGCCACCTGCCACGCTTTCGGCCTATCCCTGGCGGCATTAAAAAATCGTAGCGTGATAACGATGGTTCCGATGCGCGTGCCGCTCGAAGGCGATTACAGGGGAGATACAGCCCTTTCCAAAGAGCCATGAACAGACTTTCTACTCCCAAGGAGACAAGAGATATTACGCGCATTTTCTCCGACGCGCACCACGTTTAAAAAATCGTAGCGTGAGAACGATGGGTCCGATCCGCGTGCCGCTTAAAGGCGATTACAGGGGAGATGCAACCCTTTCCAAAGAACCATGAAAAGACTTTCTACTCCCAAGGAGACAAGAGATATTAAGCCGCAATGACGTCCGACGCGCGCATTTTCTCTGCCGCGCAGCACATTTAAAAAAATCATAGCGTGAAAACCGTGGGTTCGATCCGCGTGCCGCTCGAAGGCGATTAGAGGGGAGATGCAGCCCTTTCCAAAGAGCCATGAACAGACTTCCTACTCCCAAGGAGACAAGAGATATTAAGCCACAAATACGTCCGGACCGCGTCTTTTCTCCGCAGCTCACCACATTTAAAAAAATCGTAGCGTGAAAACCGTGGGTTCGATATAGTATACATACAGAGTATATAGTTTGACCAAAAGATCGTGCTGATCTTTGATCTCCTGGTTCTTCATCTCCAGCGCCACTTTCAGACTCATAATGTCCTCCTCTATGGGCTGGTATAACACAGACACGAATCATCACTACAGCCAGTACAATGGAAAGGTGGGAATGTGTACTGAATGTGTACTGACGTTATAAGTGAGAGGTGGTGGTACTGGTGGATGTGTACTGACACTATAAGGGATCTCTACCTGCAGTGACAGTTTGAGCTTCTCAAGTTCTTCCTCCAGAGATTTCTTCTCCTGTTCACAGGCCATTTTCATATCTGCCAGAGCAAGTATCATTACTGCTGGATATAACACAGATTGTATATACTACATAATTACTGCTGAATATATAAAATATAATATATATAGTACTATACATATATTAGTGTCACTTTTATTGGAGCCTAAAGGCTAGCATTCATTATTAGTTATGTTAGTATTATTGCATTTCCATAGTACTTACTCTTGATGGACCTGTTATGCTCCTCCTCCTCCTGCTGTTTCTGCAGGAGCTCTGTCTCCTCCTGCTGCTTGTGTTTCAGCATCTCCTGAAGAACCTGCAGCTCCTTCTGCTTCTGCAACCTCAACTCCTTCAGCTGCTCCAACAAACTGTTCTCCAACTCCTCCTTCTCACACCGCAAACACTCCAATCGGGCCACAGGCCCCACTAGTGACACAGAACCACACACACACACACACACACACACACAAAGAGAGAGATAAACATGTATAAATGTATAAGAATTTGTGGATAAAATTATTATGAGATTATTTATAATCAAACGACTACACTACACAACCACATCTTCCTTTTATTTACATATTATACAGATATTTAGAGATATTTACATTTTATTTACCCGCGTGCGTCTCTCTTCTCCAAGGTAGCGGAGAGATATGAAAGGATAAAAGGGGAAAAGAATAAAATGCACGTCGGTTTTAAATTCGCAGGCTACCTGCGCTGAAGGCGTGGAAAACGAGCACGTGACGGAAAGGCTTCCGTACCCGATGGGTCCAAATCACATGCCCAGCAAAGTAGCCTTAAACCTGGACACGCAATGGAGAGCATTTGACCCTTTAAAATCATACTACAACCAGACTTCCAGGCCCAAGAGGTCACACAGCCATGCCCAGCAAAGTAGCTCTGGGCCTGGGCACACTTCACGCAGTTTGACCGTTTAAATAAAACTAGAAACAGACTTCCTGGCCCAAGAGGTCACAGTCATACCCAGCAAAGTACGTTTAAACCTGGAAACAAATCAGATCCTTTCTGTCATTCAAAGGAATGGGCCTGCAACTCACAACCACATCCCCAGTGAAGCGCACCGTCACCCAGCCACACTACCCCACCTTGCCCGTCCTGGAACAACCACACCTCCAGGGCACCACATGCCAATCTCTCATGCCCAGCAAACTGCAACCTCACGCAGCCAGGCCACAAACTGTCTCCCCTTGTACAGTCCAAGGACGAACTCCTCCACAAACCTGGTGTTCACGCGCACACACGCAATTACAACGAATTGGTGGAGAACTTTGAAACAAACGTGCTGACTTTGAATACTCACATCTAGGCTGGGCCAGGTCCAAATGGCCTGCAGCTCGGTGCGCATTAACTGCTTGACTGTCCGTCACGAACGCCACCTGCCAAGCGTTCGTTCCGTCCCTGGCGGATTTTAAAAAATCGTAGCGTGAGAACGATGGGTCCGATCCGCGTGCCGCTTAAAGGCGATTACAGGGGAGATGCAACCCTTTCCAAAGAACCATGAAAAGACTTTCTACTCCCAAGGAAACGAGATATTAAGCTGCAATGACATCCGACGCGCGCATTTTCTCCGCCGCGCAGCACATTTAAAAAAATCATAGCGTGAAAACCGTGGGTTCGATCCGCGTGCCGCTCGAAGGCGATTACAGGGGAGATGCAGCCCTTTCCAAAGAGGCATGAACAGACTTCCTACTCCCAAGGAGCCCAAAGATATTAAGCCGCAAATACGTCCTACGCGCGTCTTTTCTACGCCGCGCACCACATTTAAAAAATCGTATCGGAAGAACGGTGGGTCCAATCCGCGTGCCGCTTAAAGGCGATTACAAGGGAGATGCAAACCTTTCCAAAGAGCCATGAAAAGACTTTCTACTCCCAAGGAGACAAGAGATATTAAGCCGAAATGACGTCCGACGCGCGCATTTCCTCCGCCGCGCACCACATTTAAAAAAATCATAGCGTGAAAACCGTGGGTTCGATCCGCGTGCCGCTCGAAGGCGATTACAGGGGAGATGCAGCCCTTTCCAAAGAGCCATGAACAGACTTTCTACTCCCAAGGAGACCAGAAATATTAACTTATAAAGCGTTACGCTCCAGTCGGAAGAACGAGAAACGCTTGTACAATTGCAACGAATTGGAGGAGAAAGTTTAAACAAACGCACTGACTTTGAACGCTCACATCTAGGCCGGGCCAACTCCAAATGGCGTGCAACTCGGTGTGCATCACCTCCATGACTTTCCCTAACGAACGCCACCTGCCACGCTTTCGGCCCGTCCCTGGCGGCATTAAAAAATCGTAGCGTGATAACGATGGTTCCGATGCGCGTGCCGCTCGAAGGCGATTACAGGGGAGATACAGCCCTTTCCAAAGAGCCATGAACAGACTTTCTACTCCCAAGGAGACAAGAGATATTACGCGCATTTTCTCCAACGCGCACCACGTTTAAAAAATCGTAGCGTGAGAACGGTGGGTCCGATCCGCGTGCCGCTTAAAGGCGATTACAGGGGAGATGCAACCCTTTCCAAAGAGGCATGAACAGACTTCCTACTCCCAAGGAGACAAGAGATATTAAGCCGCAATGACGTCCGACGCGCGCATTTTCTCCGCCGCGCAGCACATTTAAAAAAATCATAGCGTGAAAACCGTGGGTTCGATCCGCGTGCCGCTCGAAGGCGATTACAGGGGAGATGGAGCCCTTTCCAAAGAGGCATGAACAGACTTCCTACTCCCAAGGAGCCCAAAGATATTAAGCCGCAAATACGTCCTACGCGCGTCTTTTCTACGCCGCGCACCACATTTAAAAAATCGTAGCGTAAGAACGGTGGGTCCGATCCGCGTGCCGCTTAAAGGCGATTACAGGGGAGATGCAAACCTTTCCAAAGAGCCATGAAAAGACTTTCTACTCCCAAGGAGACAAGAGATATTAAGCCGAAATGACGTCCGACGCGCGCATTTTCTCCGACGCGCACCACATTTAAAAAAATCATAGCGTGAAAACCGTGGGTTCGATCCGCGTGCCGCTCGAAGGCGATTACAGCGGAGATGCAGCCCTTTCCAAAGAGCCATGAAAAGACTTTCTACTCCCAAGGAGACAAGAGATATTAAGCCGAAATGACGTCCGACGCGCGCATTTCCTCCGCCGCGCACCACATTTAAAAAAATCATAGCGTGAAAACCGTGGGTTCGATCCGCGTGCCGCTCGAAGGCGATTACAGGGGAGATGCAGCCCTTTCCAAACAGCCATGAACAGACTTTCTACTCCCAAGGAGACCAGAAATATTAACTTATAAAGCGTTACGCTCCAGTCGGATGAACGAGAAACGCTTGTACAATTGCAACGAATTGGAGGAGAAAGTTTAAACAAACGCGCTGACTTTGAACGCTCACATCTAGGCCGGGCCAACTCCAAATGGCGTGCAACTCGGTGTGCATCACCTCCATGACTGTCCCTAACGAACGCCACCTGCCACGCTTTCGGCCTATCCCTGGCGGCATTAAAAAATCGTAGCGTGATAACGATGGTTCCGATGCGCGTGCCGCTCGAAGGCGATTACAGGGGAGATACAGCCCTTTCCAAAGAGCCATGAACAGACTTTCTACTCCCAAGGAGACAAGAGATATTACGCGCATTTTCTCCGACGCGCACCACGTTTAAAAAATCGTAGCGTGAAAACCGTGGGTTCGATCCGCGTGCCGCTCGAAGGCGATTAGAGGGGAGATGCAGCCCTTTCCAAAGAGCCATGAACAGACTTCCTACTCCCAAGGAGACAAGAGATATTAAGCCACAAATACGTCCGGACCGCGTCTTTTCTCCGCAGCTCACCACATTTAAAAAAATCATAGCGTGAAAACCGTGGGTTCGATATAGTATACATACAGAGTATATAGTTTGACCAAAAGATCGTGCTGATCTTTGATCTCCTGGTTCTTCATCTCCAGCGCCACTTTCAGACTCATAATGTCCTCCTCTATGGGCTGGTATAACACAGACACGAATCATCACTACAGCCAGTACAATGGAAAGGTGGGAATGTGTACTGAATGTGTACTGACGTTATAAGTGAGAGGTGGTGGTACTGGTGGATGTGTACTGACACTATAAGGGATCTCTACCTGCAGTGACAGTTTGAGCTTCTCAAGTTCTTCCTCCAGAGATTTCTTCTCCTGTTCACAGGCCATTTTCATATCTGCCAGAGCAAGTATCATTACTGCTGGATATAACACAGATTGTATATACTACATAATTACTGCTGAATATATAAAATATAATATATATAGTACTATACATATATTAGTGTCACTTTTATTGGAGCCTAAAGGCTAGCATTCATTATTAGTTATGTTAGTATTATTGCATTTCCATAGTACTTACTCTTGATGGACCTGTTATGCTCCTCCTCCTCCTGCTGTTTCTGCAGGAGCTCTGTCTCCTCCTGCTGCTTGTGTTTCAGCATCTCCTGAAGAACCTGCAGCTCCTTCTGCTTCTGCAACCTCAACTCCTTCAGCTGCTCCAACAAACTGTTCTCCAACTCCTCCTTCTCACACCGCAAACACTCCAATCGGGCCACAGGCCCCACTAGTGACACAGAACCACACACACACACACACACACACAAAGAGAGAGATAAACATGTATAAATGTATAAGAATTTGTGGATAAAATTATTATGAGATTATTTATAATCAAACGACTACACTACACAACCACATCTTCCTTTTATTTACATATTATACAGATATTTAGAGATATTTACATTTTATTTACCCGCGTGCGTCTCTCTTCTCCAAGGTAGCGGAGAGATATGAAAGGATAAAAGGGGAAAAGAATAAAATGCACGTCGGTTTTAAATTCGCAGGCTACCTGCGCTGAAGGCGTGGAAAACGAGCACGTGACGGAAAGGCTTCCGTACCCGATGGGTCCAAATCACATGCCCAGCAAAGTAGCCTTAAACCTGGACACGCAATGGAGAGCATTTGACCCTTTAAAATCATACTACAACCAGACTTCCAGGCCCAAGAGGTCACACAGCCATGCCCAGCAAAGTAGCTCTGGGCCTGGGCACACTTCACGCAGTTTGACCGTTTAAATAAAACTAGAAACAGACTTCCTGGCCCAAGAGGTCACAGTCATACCCAGCAAAGTACGTTTAAACCTGGAAACAAATCAGATCCTTTCTGTCATTCAAAGGAATGGGCCTGCAACTCACAACCACATCCCCAGTGAAGCGCACCGTCACCCAGCCACACTACCCCACCTTGCCCGTCCTGGAACAACCACACCTCCAGGGCACCACATGCCAATCTCTCATGCCCAGCAAACTGCAACCTCACGCAGCCAGGCCACAAACTGTCTCCCCTTGTACAGTCCAAGGACGAACTCCTCCACAAACCTGGTGTTCACGCGCACACACGCAATTACAACGAATTGGTGGAGAACTTTGAAACAAACGTGCTGACTTTGAATACTCACATCTAGGCTGGGCCAGGTCCAAATGGCCTGCAGCTCGGTGCGCATTAACTGCTTGACTGTCCGTCACGAACGCCACCTGCCAAGCGTTCGTTCCGTCCCTGGCGGATTTTAAAAAATCGTAGCGTGAGAACGATGGGTCCGATCCGCGTGCCGCTTAAAGGCGATTACAGGGGAGATGCAAACCTTTCCAAAGAGCCATGAAAAGACTTTCTACTCCCAAGGAGACAAGAGATATTAAGCCGCAATGACGTCCGACGCGCGCATTTTCTCCGACGCGCAACACATTTAAAAAAATCATAGCGTGAAAACCGTGGGTTCGATCCGCGTGCCGCTCGAAGGCGATTACAGGGGAGATGCAGCCCTTTCCAAAGAGCCATGAACAGACTTTCTACTCCCAATGAGACAAGAGATATCAAGCCGCAAATACGTCCGGCACGCGTCTATTCTCCGCCGCGCAACACATTTAAAAAAAATCGTAGCGTGAAAACCGTGGGTTCGATCCGCGTGCCGCTTAAAGGCGATTACAGGGTAGATGCATCCCTTTCAAAAGAGCCATGAACAGACTTTCTACTCCCAAGGAGACCAGAAATATTAACATATAAATCGTTACGCTCCAGTCGGATGAACGAGAAACGCTTGTACAATTGCAACGAATTGGAGGAGAAAGTTTAAACAAACGCGCTGACTTTGAAGGCTCACATCTAGGCCGGGCCAGGTCCAAATGGCCTGCAACTCGGTCCGCATCACGTCCATGACTTTTCCTAACGAACGCCACCTGCCAAGCTTTCGGCCCGTCCCTGTCGGCATTAAAAAATCGTAGCGTGATAACGATGGTTCCGATCCACGTGCCGCGCGAAGGCGATTACAGGGGAGATGCAGCCCTTTCCAAAGAGCCATGAACAGACTTTCTACTCCCAATGAGACAAGAGATATCAAGCCGCAAATACGTCCGGCGCGCGTCTATTCTCCGCCGCGCAACACATTTAAAAAAAATCGTAGCGTGAAAACCGTGGGTTCGATCCGCGTGCCGCTTAAAGGCGATTACAGGGGAGATGCAGCCCTTTCCAAAGAGCCATGAAAAGACTTTCTACTCCCAAGGAGACAATAGATATTAAGCCGAAATGACGTCCGACGCGCGCATTTTCTCCGCCGCGCACCACATTTAAAAAAATCATAGCGTGAAAACCGTGGGTTCGATCCGCGTGCCGCTCGAAGGCGATTACAGCGGAGATGCAGCCCTTTCCAAAGAGCCATGAAAAGACTTTCTACTCCCAAGGAGACAAGAGATATTAAGCCGAAATGACGTCCGACGCGCGCATTTCCTCCGCCGCGCACCACATTTAAAAAAATCATAGCGTGAAAACCGTGGGTTCGATCCGCGTGCCGCTCGAAGGCGATTACAGGGGAGATGCAGCCCTTTCCAAAGAGCCATGAACAGACTTTCTACACCCAATGAGACAAGAGATATTAAGCCGCAAATACGTCCGGCGCGCGTCTTTTCTCCGCCGCGCAACACATTTAAAAAAAATCGTAGCGTGAAAACCGTGGGTTCGATCCGCGTGCCGCTCGAAGGCGATTACAGGGGAGATGCAGCCCTTTCCAAAGACCCATGAAGAGACTTTCTACTCCCAATGAGACAAGAGATATCAAGCCGCAAATACGTCCGGCGCGCGTCTATTCTCCGCCGCGCAACACATTTAAAAAAAATCGTAGCGTGAAAACCGTGGGTTCGATCCGCGTGCCGCTTAAAGGCGATTACAGGGGAGATGCAGCCCTTTCCAAAGAGCCATGAAAAGACTTTCTACTCCCAAGGAGACAAGAGATATTAAGCCGAAATGACGTCCGACGCGCGCATTTCCTCCGCCGCGCACCACATTTAAAAAAATCATAGCGTGAAAACCGTGGGTTCGATCCGCGTGCCGCTCGAAGGCGATTACAGGGGAGATGCAGCCCTTTCCAAAGAGGCATGAACAGACTTCCTACTCCCAAGGAGCCCAAAGATATTAAGCCGCAAATACGTCCTACGCGCGTCTTTTCTACGCCGCGCACCACATTTAAAAAATCGTAGCGTAAGAACGGTGGGTCCGATCCGCGTGCCGCTTAAAGGCGATTACAGGGGAGATGCAAACCTTTCCAAAGAGCCATGAAAAGACTTTCTACTCCCAAGGAGACAAGAGATATTAAGCCGCAATGACGTCCGACGCGCGCATTTTCTCCGACGCGCAACACATTTAAAAAAATCATAGCGTGAAAACCGTGGGTTCGATCCGCGTGCCGCTCGAAGGCGATTACAGGGGAGATGCAGCCCTTTCCAAAGAGCCATGAACAGACTTTCTACACCCAATGAGACAAGAGATATTAAGCCGCAAATACGTCCGGCGCGCGTCTTTTCTCCGCCGCGCAACACATTTAAAAAAAATCGTAGCGTGAAAACCGTGGGTTCGATCCGCGTGCCGCTCGAAGGCGATTACAGGGGAGATGCAGCCCTTTCCAAAGACCCATGAACAGACTTTCTACTCCCAATGAGACAAGAGATATCAAGCCGCAAATACGTCCGGCGCGCGTCTATTCTCCGCCGCGCAACACATTTTTAAAAAATCGTAACGTGAAAACCGTGGGTTCGATCCGCGTGCCGCTTAAAGGCGATTACAGCGGAGATGCAGCCCTTTCCAAAGAGCCATGAAAAGACTTTCTACTCCCAAGGAGACAAGAGATATCAAGCCGAAATGACGTCCGACGCGCGCATTTCCTCCGCCGCGCACCACATTTAAAAAAATCATAGCGTGAAAACCGTGGGTTCGATCCGCGTGCCGCTCGAAGGCGATTACAGGGGAGATGCAGCCCTTTCCAAAGAGGCATGAACAGACTTCCTACTCCCAAGGAGCCCAAAGATATTAAGCCGCAAATACGTCCTACGCGCGTCTTTTCTACGCCGCGCACCACATTTAAAAAATCGTATCGGAAGAACGGTGGGTCCAATCCGCGTGCCGCTTAAAGGCGATTACAAGGGAGATGCAAACCTTTCCAAAGAGCCATGAAAAGACTTTCTACTCCCAAGGAGACAATAGATATTAAGCCGAAATGACGTCCGACGCGCGCATTTTCTCCGCCGCGCACCACATTTAAAAAAATCATAGCGTGAAAACCGTGGGTTCGATCCGCGTGCCGCTCGAAGGCGATTACAGCGGAGATGCAGCCCTTTCCAAAGAGCCATGAAAAGACTTTCTACTCCCAAGGAGACAAGAGATATTAAGCCGAAATGACGTCCGACGCGCGCATTTCCTCCGCCGCGCACCACATTTAAAAAAATCATAGCGTGAAAACCGTGGGTTCGATCCGCGTGCCGCTCGAAGGCGATTACAGGGGAGATGCAGCCCTTTCAAAAGAGCCATGAACAGACTTTCTACACCCAATGAGACAAGAGATATTAAGCCGCAAATACGTCCGGCGCGCGTCTTTTCTCCGCCGCGCAACACATTTAAAAAAAATCGTAGCGTGAAAAACGTGGGTTCGATCCGCGTGCCGCTCGAAGGCGATTACAGGGGAGATGCATCCCTTTCAAAAGAGCCATGAACAGACTTTCTACTCCCAAGGAGACCAGAAATATTAACATATAAAGCGTTACGCTCCAGTCGGATGAACGAGAAACGCTTGTACAATTGCAACGAATTGGAGGAGAAAGTTTAAACAAACGCGCTGACTTTGAACGCTCACATCTAGGCCGGGCCAACTCCAAATGGCGTGCAACTCGGTGTGCATCACCTCCATGACTGTCCCTAACGAACGCCACCTGCCACGCTTTCGGCCTATCCCTGGCGGCATTAAAAAATCGTAGCGTGATAACGATGGTTCCGATGCGCGTGCCGCTCGAAGGCGATTACAGGGGAGATACAGCCCTTTCCAAAGAGCCATGAACAGACTTTCTACTCCCAAGGAGACAAGAGATATTACGCGCATTTTCTCCGACGCGCACCACGTTTAAAAAATCGTAGCGTGAGAACGGTGGGTCCGATCCGCGTGCCGCTTAAAGGCGATTACAAGGGAGATGCAAACCTTTCCAAAGAGCCATGAAAAGACTTTCTACTCCCAAGGAGACAATAGATATTAAGCCGAAATGACGTCCGACGCGCGCATTTTCTCCGCCGCGCACCACATTTAAAAAAATCATAGCGTGAAAACCGTGGGTTCGATCCGCGTGCCGCTCGAAGGAGATTACAGCGGAGATGCAGCCCTTTCCAAAGAGCCATGAAAAGACTTTCTACTCCCAAGGAGACAAGAGATATTAAGCCGAAATGACGTCCGACGCGCGCATTTCCTCCGCCGCGCACCACATTTAAAAAAATCATAGCGTGAAAACCGTGGGTTCGATCCGCGTGCCGCTCGAAGGCGATTACAGGGGAGATGCAGCCCTTTCCAAAGAGCCATGAACAGACTTTCTACTCCCAATGAGACAAGAGATATCAAGCCGCAAATACGTCCGGCGCGCGTCTATTCTCCGCGCGCAACACATTTAAAAAAAATCGTAGCGTGAAAACCGTGGGTTCGATCCGCGTGCCGCTTAAAGGCGATTACAGGGGAGATGCAGCCCTTTCCAAAGAGCCATGAAAAGACTTTCTACTCCCAAGGAGACAAGAGATATTAAGCCGAAATGACGTCCGACGCGCGCATTTCCTCCGCCGCGCACCACATTTAAAAAAATCATAGCGTGAAAACCGTGGGTTCGATCCGCGTGCCGCTCGAAGGCGATTACAGGGGAGATGCAGCCCTTTCCAAAGAGGCATGAACAGACTTCCTACTCCCAAGGAGCCCAAAGATATTAAGCCGCAAATACGTCCTACGCGCGTCTTTTCTACACCGCGCACCACATTTAAAAAATCGTATCGGAAGAATGGTGGGTCCAATCCGCGTGCCGCTTAAAGGCGATTACAAGGGAGATGCAAACCTTTCCAAAGAGCCATGAAAAGACTTTCTACTCCCAAGGAGACAATAGATATTAAGCCGAAATGACGTCCGACGCGCGCATTTTCTCCGCCGCGCACCACATTTAAAAAAATCATAGCGTGAAAACCGTGGGTTCGATCCGCGTGCCGCTCGAAGGCGATTACAGGGGAGATGCAGCCCTTTCCAAAGAGCCATGAACAGACTTCCTACTCCCAAGGAGACAAGAGATATTAAGCAGCAATGATGTCCGACACGCGCATTTTCTCCGCCGCGCACCACATTTAAAAAATCTTAGCGTGAGAACGGTGGGTCCGATCCGCGTGCCGCTTAAAGGCGATTACAGGGGAGATGCAGCCCTTTCCAAAGAGCCATGAAAAGACTTTCTACTCCCAAGGAGACAAGAGATATTAAGCCGAAATGACGTCCGACGCGCGCATTTTCTCCGCCGCGCACCACATTTAAAAAAATCATAGCGTGAAAACCGTGGGTTCGATCCGCGTGCCGCTCGAAGGCGATTACAGGGGAGATGCAGCCCTTTCCAAAGATCCATGAACAGACTTCCTACTCCCAAGGAGACAAGAGATATTAACATATAAAGCGTTACGCTCCAGTCGGATGAGCGAGAAACGCTTGAGCAGTTGCAACGAATTGGAGGAGAAAGTTTAAACAAACGCGCTGACTTTGAACGCTCACATCTAGGTCTGGCCAAGTCCAAATGGCGTGCAACTCGGTGCGCATCACCTCCATGACTGTCCCTAACGAACGCCACCTGCCACGCTTTTGGCCCGTCCCTGGCGGCTTTAAAAAATCGTAGCGTGATAACCGTGGGTCCAATCCGCTTGAAGCTCGAAGGCGATTAGAGGGGAGATGCAGCCCTTTCCAAAGAGCCATGAACAGACTTCCTACTCCCAAGGAGACAAGAGATATTAAGCCGAAATGACGTCCGACGCGCGCATTTCCTCCGCCGCGCACCACATTTAAAAAAATCATAGCGTGAAAACCGTGGGTTCGATCCGCGTGCCGCTTGAAGGCGATTACAGGGGAGATGCATCCCTTTCAAAAGAGCCATGAACAGACTTTCTACTCCCAAGGAGACAAGAGATATTACGCGCATTTTCTCCGACGCGCACCACGTTTAAAAAATCGTAGCGTGAGAACGGTGGGTCCGATCCGCGTGCCGCTCGAAGGCGATTACAGGGGAGATGCATCCCTTTCAAAAGAGCCATGAACAGACTTTCTACTCCCAAGGAGACCAGAGATATTAACAGATAAAGCGTTACGCTCCAGTCGGATGAGCGAGAAACGCTTGTACAATTGCAACTAATTGGAGGAGAAAGTTTAAACAAACGCGCTGACGTTGAAGGCTCACATCTAGGCCGGGCCAGGTCCAAATGGCCTGCAACTCGGTCCGCATCACGTCCATGACTTTTCCTAACGAACGCCACCTGCCAAGCTTTCGGCCCGTCCCTGTCGGCATTAAAAAATCGTAGCGTGATAACGATGGTTCCGATCCGCGTGCCGCGCGAAGGCGATTACAGGGGAGATGCAGCCCTTTCCAAAGAGCCATGAACAGACTTTCTACTCCCAAGGAGCCCAAAGATATTAAGCCGCAAATAAGTCCTACGCGTGTCTTTTCTACGCCTCGCACCACATTTAAAAAATCGTAGCGTAAGAACGGTGGGTCCGATCCGCATGCCGCTTAAAGGCGATTACAGGGGAGATGCAACCCTTTCCAAAGAACCATGAAAAGACTTTCTACTCCCAAGGAGACAAGAGATATTACGCGCATTTTCTCCGACGCGCACCACGTTTAAAAAATCGTAGCGTGAGAACGGTTGGTCCGATCCGCGTGCCGCTTAAAGGCGATTACAGGGGAGATGCATCCCTTTCCAAAGAGCCATGAACAGACTTTCTACTCCCAAGGAGACAAGAGATATTAAGCCGCAATGACGTCCGACGCGCGCATTTTCTCCGACGCGCAACACATTTAAAAAAATCATAGCGTGAAAACCGTGGGTTCGATCTGCGTGCCGCTCGAAGGCGATTACAGGGGAGATGCATCCCTTTCCAAAGAGCCATGAACAGACTTTCTACTCCCAAGGAGACAAGAGATATTAAGCCGCAATGACGTCCGACGCGCGCATTTTCTCCGCCGCGCAGCACATTTAAAAAAATCATAGCGTGAAAACCGTGGGTTCGATCCGCGTGCCGCTCGAAGGCGATTACAGGGGAGATGGAGCCCTTTCCAAAGAGGCATGAACAGACTTCCTACTCCCAAGGAGCCCAAAGATATTAAGCCGCAAATACGTCCTACGCGCGTCTTTTCTACGCCGCGCACCACATTTAAAAAATCGTAGCGTAAGAACGGTGGGTCCGATCCGCGTGCCGCTTAAAGGCGATTACAAGGGAGATGCAAACCTTTCCAAAGAGCCATGAAAAGACTTTCTACTCCCAAGGAGACAAGAGATATTAAGCCGCAATGACGTTCGACGCGCGCATTTTCTCCGACGCGCAACACATTTAAAAAAATCATAGCGTGAAAACCGTGGGTTCGATCCGCGTGCCGCTCGAAGGCGATTACAGGGGAGATGCAGCCCTTTCCAAAGAGCCATGAAAAGACTTTCTACTCCCAATGAGACAAGAGATATCAAGCCGCAAATACGTCCGGCGCGCGTCTATTCTCCGCGCGCAACACATTTAAAAAAAATCGTAGCGTGAAAACCGTGGGTTCGATCCGCGTGCCGCTTAAAGGCGATTACAGGGGAGATGCAGCCCTTTCCAAAGAGCCATGAAAAGACTTTCTACTCCCAAGGAGACAAGAGATATTAAGCCGAAATGACGTCCGACGCGCGCATTTCCTCCGCCGCGCACCACATTTAAAAAAATCATAGCGTGAAAACCGTGGGTTCGATCCGCGTGCCGCTCGAAGGCGATTACAGGGGAGATGCAGCCCTTTCCAAAGAGGCATGAACAGACTTCCTACTCCCAAGGAGCCCAAAGATATTAAGCCGCAAATACGTCCTACGCGCGTCTTTTCTACGCCGCGCACCACATTTAAAAAATCGTATCGGAAGAACGGTGGGTCCAATCCGCGTGCCGCTTAAAGGCGCTTACAAGGGAGATGCAAACCTTTCCAAAGAGCCATGAAAAGACTTTCTACTCCCAAGGAGACAATAGATATTAAGCCGAAATGACGTCCGACGCGCGCATTTTCTCCGCCGCGCACCACATTTAAAAAAATCATAGCGTGAAAACCGTGGGTTCGATCCGCGTGCCGCTCGAAGGAGATTACAGCGGAGATGCAGCCCTTTCCAAAGAGCCATGAAAAGACTTTCTACTCCCAAGGAGACAAGAGATATTAAGCCGAAATGACATCCGACGCGCGCATTTCCTCCGTCGCGCACCACATTTAAAAAAATCATAGCGTGAAAACCGTGGGTTCGATCCGCGTGCCGCTCGAAGGCGATTACAGGGGAGATGCAGCCCTTTCCAAAGAGCCATGAACAGACTTTCTACTCCCAATGAGACAAGAGATATCAAGCCGCAAATACGTCCGGCGCGCGTCTATTCTCCGCCGCGCAACACATTTAAAAAAAATCGTAGCGTGAAAACCGTGGGTTCGATCCGCGTGCCGCTTAAAGGCGATTACAGGGGAGATGCAGCCCTTTCCAAAGAGCCATGAAAAGACTTTCTACTCCCAAGGAGACAAGAGATATTAAGCCGAAATGACGTCCGACGCGCGCATTTCCTCCGCCGCGCACCACATTTAAAAAAATCATAGCGTGAAAACCGTGGGTTCGATCCGCGTGCCGCTCGAAGGCGATTACAGGGGAGATGCAGCCCTTTCCAAAGAGGCATGAACAGACTTCCTACTCCCAAGGAGCCCAAAGATATTAAGCCGCAAATACGTCCTACGCGCGTCTTTTCTACGCCGCGCACCACATTTAAAAAATCGTATCGGAAGAATGGTGGATCCAATCCGCGTGCCGCTTAAAGGCGATTACAAGGGAGATGCAAACCTTTCCAAAGAGCCATGAAAAGACTTTCTACTCCCAAGGAGACAATAGATATTAAGCCGAAATGACGTCCGACGCGCGCATTTTCTCCGCCGCGCACCACATTTAAAAAAATCATAGCGTGAAAACCGTGGGTTCGATCCGCGTGCCGCTCGAAGGCGATTACAGCGGAGATGCAGCCCTTTCCAAAGAGCCATGAAAAGACTTTCTACTCCCAAGGAGACAAGAGATATTAAGCCGAAATGACGTCCGACGCGCGCATTTCCTCCGCCGCGCACCACATTTAAAAAAATCATAGCGTGAAAACCGTGGGTTCGATCCGCGTGCCGCTCGAAGGCGATTACAGGGGAGATGCAGCCCTTTCCAAAGAGCCATGAACAGACTTTCTACACCCAATGAGACAAGAGATATTAAGCCGCAAATACGTCCGGCGCGCGTCTTTTCTCCGCCGAGCAACACATTTAAAAAAAATCGTAGCGTGAAAAACGTGGGTTCGATCCGCGTGCCGCTCGAAGGCGATTACAGGGGAGATGCATCCCTTTCAAAAGAGCCATGAACAGACTTTCTACTCCCAAGGAGACCAGAAATATTAACATATAAAGCGTTACGCTCCAGTCGGATGAACGAGAAACGCTTGTACAATTGCAACGAATTGGAGGAGAAAGTTTAAACAAACGCGCTGACTTTGAACGCTCACATCTAGGCCGGGCCAACTCCAAATGGCGTGCAACTCGGTGCGCATCACCTCCATGACTGTCCCTAACGAACGCCACCTGCCACGCTTTCGGCCTATCCCTGGCGGCATTAAAAAATCGTAGCGTGATAACGATGGTTCCGATGCGCGTGCCGCTCGAAGGCGATTACAGGGGAGATACAGCCCTTTCCAAAGAGCCATGAACAGACTTTCTACTCCCAAGGAGACAAGAGATATTACGCGCATTTTCTCCGACGCGCACCACGTTTAAAAAATCGTAGCGTGAGAACGGTGGGTCCGATCCGCGTGCCGCTTAAAGGCGATTACAGGGGAGATGCAACCCTTTCCAAAGAGGCATGAAGAGACTTCCTACTCCCAAGGAGACAAGAGATATTAAGCCGCAATGACGTCCGACGCGCGCATTTTCTCCGCCGCGCAGCACATTTAAAAAAATCATAGCGTGAAAACCGTGGGTTCGATCCGCGTGCCGCTCGAAGGCGATTACAGGGGAGATGGAGCCCTTTCCAAAGAGGCATGAACAGACTTCCTACTCCCAAGGAGCCCAAAGATATTAAGCCGCAAATACGTCCTACGCGCGTCTTTTCTACGCCGCGCACCACATTTAAAAAATCGTAGCGTAAGAACGGTGGGTCCGATCCGCGTGCCGCTTAAAGGCGATTACAGGGGAGATGCAAACCTTTCCAAAGAGCCATGAAAAGACTTTCTACTCCCAAGGAGACAAGAGATATTAAGCCGCAATGACGTCCGACGTGCGCATTTTCTCCGACGCGCAACACATTTAAAAAAATCATAGCGTGAAAACCGTGGGTTCGATCCGCATGCCGCTCGAAGGCGATTACAGGGGAGATGCAGCCCTTTCCAAAGAGCCATGAACAGACTTTCTACTCCCAATGAGACAAGAGATATCAAGCCGCAAATACGTCCGGCGCGCGTCTATTCTCCGCCGCGCAACACATTTAAAAAAATCGTAGCGTGAAAACCGTGGGTTCGATCCGCGTGCCGCTTAAAGGCGATTACAGGGGAGATGCAGCCCTTTCCAAAGAGCCATGAACAGACTTTCTACTCCCAAGGAGACCAGAAATATTAACTTATAAAGCGTTACGCTCCAGTCGGATGAACGAGAAACGCTTGTACAATTGCAACGAATTGGAGGAGAAAGTTTATACAAACGCGCTGACTTTGAACGCTCACATCTAGGCCGGGCCAACTCCAAATGGCGTGCAACTCGGTGTGCATCACCTCCATGACTGTCCCTAACGAACGCCACCTGCCACGCTTTCGGCCTATCCCTGGCGGCATTAAAAAATCGTAGCGTGATAACGATGGTTCCGATGCGCGTGCCGCTCGAAGGCGATTACAGGGGAGATACAGCCCTTTCCAAAGAGCCATGAACAGACTTTCTACTCCCAAGGAGACAAGAGATATTACGCGCATTTTCTCCGACGCGCACCACGTTTAAAAAATCGTAGCGTGAGAACGGTGGGTCCGATCCGCGTGCCGCTTAAAGGCGATTACAGGGGAGATGCAACCCTTTCCAAAGAGGCATGAACAGACTTCCTACTCCCAAGGAGACAAGAGATATTAAGCCGCAATGACGTCCGACGCGCGCATTTTCTCCGCCGCGCACCACATTTAAAAAAATCATAGCGTGAAAACCGTGGGTTCGATCCGCGTGCCGCTCGAAGGCTATTACAGGGGAGATGCAGCCCTTTCCAAAGAGCCATGAACAGACTTTCTACTCCAAATGAGACAAGAGATATCAAGCCGCAAATACGTCCGGCGCGCGTCTATTCTCCGCCGCGCAACACATTTAAAAAAATCGTAGCGTGAAAACCGTGGGTTCGATCCGCGTGCCGCTTAAAGGCGATTACAGGGGAGATGCAGCCCATTCCAAAGAGCCATGAAAAGACTTTCTACTCCCAAGGAGACAAGAGATATTAAGCCGCAATGACGTCCGACGCGCGCATTTTCTCCGACGCGCAACACATTTAAAAAAATCATAGCGTGAAAACCGTGGGTTCGATCCGCGTGCCGCTCGAAGGCGATTACAGGGGAGATGCAGCCCTTTCCAAAGAGCCATGAACAGACTTTCTACTCCCAATGAGACAAGAGATATCAAGCCGCAAATACGTCCGGCGCGCGTCTATTCTCCACCGCGCAACACATTTAAAAAAATCGTAGCGTGAAAACCGTGGGTCCGATCCGCGTGCCGCTTAAAGGCGATTACAGGGGAGATGCAGCCCATTCCAAAGAGCCATGAAAAGACTTTCTACTCCCAAGGAGACAAGAGATATTAAGCCGAAATGACGTCCGACGCGCGCATTTCCTCCGCCGCGCACCACATTTAAAAAAATCATAGCGTGAAAACCGTGGGTTCGATCCGCGTGCCGCTCGAAGGCGATTACAGGGGAGATGCAGCCCTTTCCAAAGAGGCATGAACAGACTTCCTACTCCCAAGGAGCCCAAAGATATTAACCCGCAAATACGTCCTACGCGCGTCTTTTCTACGCCGTGCACCACATTTAAAAAATCGTATCGGAAGAACGGTGGGTCCAATCCGCGTGCCGCTTAAAGGCGATTACAAGGGAGATGCAAACCTTTCCAAAGAGCCATGAAAAGACTTTCTACTCCCAAGGAGACAATAGATATTAAGCCGAAATGACGTCCGACGCGCGCATTTTCTCCGCCGTGCACCACATTTAAAAAAATCATAGCGTGAAAACCGTGGGTTCGATCCGCGTGCCGCTCGAAGGCGATTACAGCGGAGATGCAGCCCTTTCCAAAGAGCCATGAACAGACTTCCTACTCCCAAGGAGCCCAAAGATATTAAGCCGCAAATACGTCCTACGCGCGTCTTTTCTACGCCGCGCACCACATTTAAAAAATCGTATCGGAAGAACGGTGGGTCCAATCCGCGTGCCGCTTAAAGGCGATTACAAGGGAGATGCAAACCTTTCCAAAGAGCCATGAAAAGACTTTCTATTCCCAAGGAGACAATAGATATTAAGCCGAAATGACGTCCGACGCGCGCATTTTCTCCGCCGCGCACCACATTTAAAAAAATCATAGCGTGAAAACCGTGGGTTCGATCCGCGTGCCGCTCGAAGGCGATTACAGCGGAGATGCAGCCCTTTCCAAAGAGCCATGAAAAGACTTTCTACTCCCAATGAGACAAGAGATATTAAGCCGCAAATACGTCCGGCGCGCGTCTTTTCTCCGCCGCGCAACACATTTAAAAAAAATCATAGCGTGAAAACCGTGGGTTCGATCCGCGTGCCGCTCGAAGGCGATTACAGGTGAGATGCAGCCCTTTCCAAAGAGCCATGAACAGACTTTCTACACCCAATGAGACAAGAGATATTAAGCCGCAAATACGTCCGGCGCGCGTCTTTTCTCCGCCGCGCAACACATTTAAAAAAAATCGTAGCGTGAAAACTGTGGGTTCGATCCGCGTGCCGCTCGAAGGCGATTACAGGGGAGATGCAGCCCTTTCCAAAGAGCCATGAACAGACTTTCTACTCCCAATGAGACAAGAGATATCAAGCCGCAAATACGTCCGGCGCGCGTCTATTCTCCGCCGCGCAACACATTTAAAAAAAATCGTAGCGTGAAAACCGTGGGTTCGATCCGCGTGCCGCTTAAAGGCGATTACAGGGGAGATGCAGCCCTTTCCAAAGAGCCATGAAAAGACTTTCTACTCCCAAGGAGACAAGAGATATTAAGCCGAAATGACGTCCGACGCGCGCATTTCCTCCGCCGCGCACCACATTTAAAAAAATCATAGCGTGAAAACCGTGGGTTCGATCCGCGTGCCGCTCGAAGGCGATTACAGGGGAGATGCAGCCCGTTCCAAAGAGGCATGAACAGACTTCCTACTCCCAAGGAGCCCAAAGATATTAAGCCGCAAATACGTCCTACGCGCGTCTTTTCTACGCCGCGCACCACATTTAAAAAATCGTAGCGTAAGAACGGTGGGTCCGATCCGCGTGCCGCTTAAAGGCGATTACAGGGGAGATGCAAACCTTTCCAAAGAGCCATGAAAAGACTTTCTACTCCCAAGGAGACAAGAGATATTAAGCCGCAATGACGTCCGACGCGCGCATTTTCTCCGACGCGCAACACATTTAAAAAAATCATAGCGTGAAAACCGTGGGTTCGATCCGCGTGCCGCTCGAAGGCGATTACAGGGGAGATGCAGCCCTTTCCAAAGAGCCATGAACAGACTTTCTACTCCCAATGAGACAAGAGATATCAAGCCGCAAATACGTCCGGCGCGCGTCTATTCTCCGCCGCGCAACACATTTTTAAAAAATCGTAACGTGAAAACCGTGGGTTCGATCCGCGTGCCGCTTAAAGGCGATTACAGGGGAGATGCAGCCCTTTCCAAAGAGCCATGAAAAGACTTTCTACTCCCAAGGAGACAAGAGATATTAAGCCGAAATGACGTCCGACGCGCGCATTTCCTCCGCCGCGCACCACATTTAAAAAAATCATAGCGTGAAAACCGTGGGTTCGATCCGCGTGCCGCTCGAAGGCGATTACAGGGGAGATGCAGCCCTTTCCAAAGAGGCATGAACAGACTTCCTACTCCCAAGGAGCCCAAAGATATTAAGCCGCAAATACGTCCTACGCGCGGCTTTTCTACGCCGCGCACCACATTTAAAAAATCGTATCGGAAGAACGGTGGGTCCAATCCGCGTGCCGCTTAAAGGCGATTACAAGGGAGATGCAAACCTTTCCAAAGAGCCATGAAAAGACTTTCTACTCCCAAGGAGACAAGAGATATTAAGCCGAAATGACGTCCGACGCGCGCATTTCCTCCGCCGCGCACCACATTTAAAAAAATCATAGCGTGAAAACCGTGGGTTCGATCCGCGTGCCGCTCGAAGGCGATTACAGGGGAGATGCAGCCCTTTCAAAAGAGCCATGAACAGACTTTCTACACCCAATGAGACAAGAGATATTAAGCCGCAAATACGTCCGGCGCGCGTCTTTTCTCCGCCGCGCAACACATTTAAAAAAAATCGTAGCGTGAAAAACGTGGGTTCGATCCGCGTGCCGCTCGAAGGCGATTACAGGGGAGATGCATCCCTTTCAAAAGAGCCATGAACAGACTTTCTACTCCCAAGGAGACCAGAAATATTAACATATAAAGCGTTACGCTCCAGTCGGATGAACGAGAAACGCTTGTACAATTGCAACGAATTGGAGGAGAAAGTTTAAACAAACGCGCTGACTTTGAACGCTCACATCTAGGCCGGGCCAACTCCAAATGGCGTGCAACTCGGTGCGCATCACCTCCATGACTGTCCCTAACGAACGCCACCTGCCACGCTTTCGGCCCGTCCCTGGCGGCATTAAAAAATCGTAGCGTGATAACGATGGTTCCGATCCGCGTGCCGCTCGAAGGCGATTACAGGGGAGATGCAGCCCTTTCCAAAGAGCCATGAACAGATTTTCTACACCCAATGAGACAAGAGATATTAAGCCGAAATGACGTCCGACGCGCGCATTTCCTCCGCCGCGCACCACATTTAAAAAAATCATAGCGTGAAAACCGTGGGTTCGATCCGCGTGCCGCTCGAAGGCGATTACAGCGGAGATGCAGCCCTTTCCAAAGAGCCATGAAAAGACTTTCTACTCCCAAGGAGACAAGAGATATTAAGCCGAAATGACGTCCGACGCGCGCATTTCCTCCGCCGCGCACCACATTTAAAAAAATCATAGCGTGAAAACCGTGGGTTCGATCCGCGTGCCGCTCGAAGGCGATTACAGGGGAGATGCAGCCCTTTCCAGACAGCCATGAACAGACTTTCTACACCCAATGAGACAAGAGATATTAAGCCGCAAATACGTCCGGCGCGCGTCTTTTCTCCGCCGCGCAACACATTTAAAAAAAATCGTAGCGTGAAAACCGTGGGTTCGATCCGCGTGCCGCTTAAAGGCGATTACAGGGGAGATGCAGCCCTTTCCAAAGAGCCATGAAAAGACTTTCTACTCCCAAGGAGACAAGAGATATTAAGCCGAAATGACGTCCGACGCGCGCATTTCCTACGCCGCGCACCACATTTAAAAAAATCATAGCGTGAAAACCGTGGGTTCGATCCGCGTGCCGCTCAAAGGCGATTACAGGGGAGATGCAGCCCTTTCCAAAGAGGCATGAACAGACTTCCTACTCCCAAGGAGCCCAAAGATATTAAGCCGCAAATACGTCCTACGCGCGTCTTTTCTACGCCGCGCACCACATTTAAAAAATCGTATCGGAAGAACGGTGGGTCCAATCCGCGTGCCGCTTAAAGGCGATTACAAGGGAGATGCAAACCTTTCCAAAGAGCCATGAAAAGACTTTCTACTCCCAAGGAGACAATAGATATTAAGCCGAAATGACGTCCGACGCGCGCATTTTCTCCGCCGCGCACCACATTTAAAAAAATCATAGCGTGAAAACCGTGGGTTCGATCCGCGTGCCGCTCGAAGGCGATTACAGCGGAGATGCAGCCCTTTCCAAAGAGCCATGAAAAGACTTTCTACTCCCAAGGAGACAAGAGATATTAAGCCGAAATGACGTCCGACGCGCGCATTTCCTCCGCCGCGCAACACATTTAAAAAAATCATAGCGTGAAAACCGTGGGTTCTATCCGCGTGCCGCTCGAAGGCGATTACAGGGGAGATGCAGCCCTTTCAAAAGAGCCATGAACAGACTTTCTACACCCAATGAGACAAGAGATATTAAGCCGCAAATACGTCCGGCGCGCGTCTTTTCTCCGCCGCGCAACACATTTAAAAAAAATCGTAGCGTGAAAAACGTGGGTTCGATCCGCGTGCCGCTCGAAGGCGATTAGAGGGGAGATGCAGCCCTTTCAAAAGAGCCATGAACAGACTTTCTACTCCCAAGGAGACCAGAAATATTAACATATAAAGCGTTACGCTCCAGTCGGATGAACGAGAAACGCTTGTACAATTGCAACGAATTGGAGGAGAAAGTTTAAACAAACGCGCTGACTTTGAACGCTCACATCTAGGCCGGGCCAACTCCAAATGGCGTGCAACTCGGTGCGCATCACCTCCATGACTGTCCCTAACGAACGCCACCTGCCACGCTTTCGGCCCGTCCCTGGCGGCATTAAAAAATCGTAGCGTGATAACGATGGTTCCGATGCGCGTGCCGCTCAAAGGCGATTACAGGGGAGATACAGCCCTTTCCAAAGAGCCATGAACAGACTTTCTACTCCCAAGGAGACAAGAGATATTAAGCCGAAATGACGTCCGACGCGCGCATTTCCTCCGCCGCGCACCACATTTAAAAAAATCATAGCGTGAAAACCGTGGGTTCGATCCGCGTGCCGCTCGAAGGCGATTACAGGGGAGATGCAGCCCTTTCCAATGAGCCATGAACAGACTTTCTACACCCAATGAGACAAGAGATATTAAGCCGCAAATACGTCCGGCGCGCGTCTTTTCTCCGACGCGCAACACATTTAAAAAATCGTATCGGAAGAACGGTGGGTCCAATCCGCGTGCCGCTTAAAGGCGATTACAAGGGAGATGCAAACCTTTCCAAAGAGCCATGAAAAGACTTTCTACTCCCAAGGAGACAATAGATATTAAGCCGAAATGACGTCCGACGCGCGCATTTTCTCCGCCGCGCACCACATTTAAAAAAATCATAGCGTGAAAACCGTGGGTTCGATCCGCGTGCCGCTCGAAGGCGATTACAGGGGAGATGCAGCCCTTTCAAAAGAGCCATGAACAGACTTTCTACTCCCAAGGAGACAAGAGATATTAAGCCGCAAATACGTCCGGCGCGCGTCTTTTCTCCGCCGCGCAACACATTTAAAAAAAATCGTAGCGTGAAAAACGTGGGTTCGATCCGCGTGCCGCTCGAAGGCGATTACAGGGGAGATGCATCCCTTTCAAAAGAGCCATGAACAGACTTTCTACTCCCAAGGAGACCAGAAATATTAACATATAAAGCGTTACGCTCCAGTCGGATGAACGAGAAACGCTTGTACAATTGCAACGAATTGGAGGAGAAAGTTTAAACAAACGCGCTGACTTTGAACGCTCACATCTAGGCCGGGCCAACTCCAAATGGCGTGCAACTCGGTGCGCATCACCTCCATGACTGTCCCTAACGAACGCCACCTGCCACGCTTTCGGCCCGTCCCTGGCGGCATTAAAAAATCGTAGCGTGATAACGATGGTTCCGATGCGCGTGCCGCTCGAAGGCGATTACAGGGGAGATACAGCCCTTTCCAAAGAGCCATGAACAGACTTTCTACTCCCAAGGAGACAAGAGATATTAAGCCGAAATGACGTCCGACGCGCGCATTTCCTCCGCCGCGCACCACATTTAAAAAAATCATAGCGTGAAAACCGTGGGTTCGATCCGCGTGCCGCTCGAAGGCTATTACAGCGGAGATGCAGCCCTTTCCAAAGAGCCATGAAAAGACTTTCTACTCCCAAGGAGACAAGAGATATTAAGCCGAAATGACGTCCGACGCGCGCATTTCCTCCGCCGCGCACCACAATTAAAAAAATCATAGCGTGAAAACCGTGGGTTCGATCCGCGTGCCGCTCGAAGGCGATTACAGGGGAGATGCAGCCCTTTCCAAAGAGCCATGAACAGACTTTCTACACCCAATGAGACAAGAGATATTAAGCCGCAAATACGTCCGGCGCGCGTCTTTTCTCCGCCGCGCAACACATTTAAAAAAAATCGTAGCGTGAAAACCGTGGGTTCGATCCGCGTGCCGCTTAAAGGCGATTACAGGGGAGATGCAGCCCTTTCCAAAGAGCCATGAAAAGACTTTCTACTCCCAAGGAGACAAGAGATATTAAGCCGAAATGACGTCCGACGCGCGCATTTCCTACGCCGCGCACCACATTTAAAAAAATCATAGCGTGAAAACCGTGGGTTCGATCCGCGTGCCGCTCAAAGGCGATTACAGGGGAGATGCAGCCCTTTCCAAAGAGGCATGAACAGACTTCCTACTCCCAAGGAGCCCAAAGATATTAAGCCGCAAATACGTCCTACGCGCGTCTTTTCTACGCCACGCACCACATTTAAAAAATCGTATCGGAAGAACGGTGGGTCCAATCCGCGTGCCGCTTAAAGGCGATTACAAGGGAGATGCAAACCTTTCCAAAGAGCCATGAAAAGACTTTCTACTCCCAAGGAGACAATAGATATTAAGCCGAAATGACGTCCGACGCGCGCATTTTCTCCGCCGCGCACCACATTTAAAAAAATCATAGCGTGAAAACCGTGGGTTCGATCCGCGTGCCGCTCGAAGGCGATTACAGCGGAGATGCAGCCCTTTCCAAAGAGCCATGAAAAGACTTTCTACTCCCAAGGAGACAAGAGATATTAAGCCGAAATGACGTCCGACGCGCGCATTTCCTCCGCCGCGCACCACATTTAAAAAAATCATAGCGTGAAAACCGTGGGTTCGATCCGCGTGCCGCTCGAAGGCGATTACAGGGGAGATGCAGCCCTTTCAAAAGAGCCATGAACAGACTTTCTACACCCAATGAGACAAGAGATATTAAGCCGCAAATACGTCCGGCGCGCGTCTTTTCTCCGCCGCGCAACACATTTAAAAAAAATCGTAGCGTGAAAAACGTGGGTTCGATCCGCGTGCCGCTCGAAGGCGATTACAGGGGAGATGCATCCCTTTCAAAAGAGCCATGAACAGACTTTCTACTCCCAAGGAGACCAGAAATATTAACATATAAAGCGTTACGCTCCAGTCGGATGAACGAGAAACGCTTGTACAATTGCAACGAATTGGAGGAGAAAGTTTAAACAAACGCGCTGACTTTGAACGCTCACATCTAGGCCGGGCCAACTCCAAATGGCGTGCAACTCGGTGCGCATCACCTCCATGACTGTCCCTAACGAACGCCACCTGCCACGCTTTCGGCCCGTCCCTGGCGGCATTAAAAAATCGTAGCGTGATAACCATGGTTCCGATGCGCGTGCCGCTCGAAGGCGATTACAGGGGAGATACAGCCCTTTCCAAAGAGCCATGAACAGACTTTCTACTCCCAAGGAGACAAGAGATATTAAGCCGAAATGACGTCCGACGCGCGCATTTCCTCCGCCGCGCACCACATTTAAAAAAATCATAGCGTGAAAACCGTGGGTTCGATCCGCGTGCCGCTCGAAGGCTATTACAGCGGAGATGCAGCCCTTTCCAAAGAGCCATGAAAAGACTTTCTACTCCCAAGGAGACAAGAGATATTAAGCCGAAATGACGTCCGACGCGCGCATTTCCTCCGCCGCGCACCACATTTTAAAAAATCATAGCGTGAAAACCGTGGGTTCGATCCGTGTGCCGCTCGAAGGCGATTACAGGGGAGATGCAGCCCTTTCCAATGAGCCATGAACAGACTTTCTACACCCAATGAGACAAGAGATATTAAGCCGCAAATACGTCCGGCGCGCGTCTTTTCTCCGACGCGCAACACATTTAAAAAATCGTATCGGAAGAACGGTGGGTCCAATCCGCGTGCCGCTTAAAGGCGATTACAAGGGAGATGCAAACCTTTCCAAAGAGCCATGAAAAGACTTTCTACTCCCAAGGAGACAATAGATATTAAGCCGAAATGACGTCCGACGCGCGCATTTTCTCCGCCGCGCACCACATTTAAAAAAATCATAGCGTGAAAACCGTGGGTTCGATCCGCGTGCCGCTCGAAGGCGATTACAGGGGAGATGCAGCCCTTTCAAAAGAGCCATGAACAGACTTTCTACTCCCAAGGAGACAAGAGATATTAAGCCGCAAATACGTCCGGCGCGCGTCTTTTCTCCGCCGCGCAACACATTTAAAAAAAATCGTAGCGTGAAAAACGTGGGTTCGATCCGCGTGCCGCTCGAAGGCGATTACAGGGGAGATGCATCCCTTTCAAAAGAGCCATGAACAGACTTTCTACTCCCAAGGAGACCAGAAATATTAACATATAAAGCGTTACGCTCCAGTCGGATGAACGAGAAACGCTTGTACAATTGCAACGAATTGGAGGAGAAAGTTTAAACAAACGCGCTGACTTTGAACGCTCACATCTAGGCCGGGCCAACTCCAAATGGCGTGCAACTCGGTGCGCATCACCTCCATGACTGTCCCTAACGAACGCCACCTGCCACGCTTTCGGCCCGTCCCTGGCGGCATTAAAAAATCGTAGCGTGATAACGATGGTTCCGATGCGCGTGCCGCTCAAAGGCGATTACAGGGGAGATACAGCCCTTTCCAAAGAGCCATGAACAGACTTTCTACTCCCAAGGAGACAAGAGATATTAAGCCGAAATGACGTCCGACGCGCGCATTTCCTCCGCCGCGCACCACATTTAAAAAAATCATAGCGTGAAAACCGTGGGTTCGATCCGCGTGCCGCTCGAAGGCGATTACAGGGGAGATGCAGCCCTTTCCAATGAGCCATGAACAGACTTTCTACACCCAATGAGACAAGAGATATTAAGCCGCAAATACGTCCGGCGCGCGTCTTTTCTCCGACGCGCAACACATTTAAAAAATCGTATCGGAAGAACGGTGGGTCCAATCCGCGTGCCGCTTAAAGGCGATTACAAGGGAGATGCAAACCTTTCCAAAGAGCCATGAAAAGACTTTCTACTCCCAAGGAGACAATAGATATTAAGCCGAAATGACGTCCGACGCGCGCATTTTCTCCGCCGCGCACCACATTTAAAAAAATCATAGCGTGAAAACCGTGGGTTCGATCCGCGTGCCGCTCGAAGGCGATTACAGGGGAGATGCAGCCCTTTCAAAAGAGCCATGAACAGACTTTCTACTCCCAAGGAGACAAGAGATATTAAGCCGCAAATACGTCCGGCGCGCGTCTTTTCTCCGCCGCGCAACACATTTAAAAAAAATCGTAGCGTGAAAAACGTGGGTTCGATCCGCGTGCCGCTCGAAGGCGATTACAGGGGAGATGCATCCCTTTCAAAAGAGCCATGAACAGACTTTCTACTCCCAAGGAGACCAGAAATATTAACATATAAAGCGTTACGCTCCAGTCGGATGAACGAGAAACGCTTGTACAATTGCAACGAATTGGAGGAGAAAGTTTAAACAAACGCGCTGACTTTGAACGCTCACATCTAGGCCGGGCCAACTCCAAATGGCGTGCAACTCGGTGCGCATCACCTCCATGACTGTCCCTAACGAACGCCACCTGCCACGCTTTCGGCCCGTCCCTGGCGGCATTAAAAAATCGTAGCGTGATAACGATGGTTCCGATGCGCGTGCCGCTCGAAGGCGATTACAGGGGAGATACAGCCCTTTCCAAAGAGCCATGAACAGACTTTCTACTCCCAAGGAGACAAGAGATATTAAGCCGAAATGACGTCCGACGCGCGCATTTCCTCCGCCGCGCACCACATTTAAAAAAATCATAGCGTGAAAACCGTGGGTTCGATCCGCGTGCCGCTCGAAGGCTATTACAGCGGAGATGCAGCCCTTTCCAAAGAGCCATGAAAAGACTTTCTACTCCCAAGGAGACAAGAGATATTAAGCCGAAATGACGTCCGACGCGCGCATTTCCTCCGCCGCGCACCACAATTAAAAAAATCATAGCGTGAAAACCGTGGGTTCGATCCGCGTGCCGCTCGAAGGCGATTACAGGGGAGATGCAGCCCTTTCCAAAGAGCCATGAACAGACTTTCTACACCCAATGAGACAAGAGATATTAAGCCGCAAATACGTCCGGCGCGCGTCTTTTCTCCGCCGCGCAACACATTTAAAAAAAATCGTAGCGTGAAAACCGTGGGTTCGATCCGCGTGCCGCTTAAAGGCGATTACAGGGGAGATGCAGCCCTTTCCAAAGAGCCATGAAAAGACTTTCTACTCCCAAGGAGACAAGAGATATTAAGCCGAAATGACGTCCGACGCGCGCATTTCCTACGCCGCGCACCACATTTAAAAAAATCATAGCGTGAAAACCGTGGGTTCGATCCGCGTGCCGCTCAAAGGCGATTACAGGGGAGATGCAGCCCTTTCCAAAGAGGCATGAACAGACTTCCTACTCCCAAGGAGCCCAAAGATATTAAGCCGCAAATACGTCCTACGCGCGTCTTTTCTACGCCACGCACCACATTTAAAAAATCGTATCGGAAGAACGGTGGGTCCAATCCGCGTGCCGCTTAAAGGCGATTACAAGGGAGATGCAAACCTTTCCAAAGAGCCATGAAAAGACTTTCTACTCCCAAGGAGACAATAGATATTAAGCCGAAATGACGTCCGACGCGCGCATTTTCTCCGCCGCGCACCACATTTAAAAAAATCATAGCGTGAAAACCGTGGGTTCGATCCGCGTGCCGCTCGAAGGCGATTACAGCGGAGATGCAGCCCTTTCCAAAGAGCCATGAAAAGACTTTCTACTCCCAAGGAGACAAGAGATATTAAGCCGAAATGACGTCCGACGCGCGCATTTCCTCCGCCGCGCACCACATTTAAAAAAATCATAGCGTGAAAACCGTGGGTTCGATCCGCGTGCCGCTCGAAGGCGATTACAGGGGAGATGCAGCCCTTTCAAAAGAGCCATGAACAGACTTTCTACACCCAATGAGACAAGAGATATTAAGCCGCAAATACGTCCGGCGCGCGTCTTTTCTCCGCCGCGCAACACATTTAAAAAAAATCGTAGCGTGAAAAACGTGGGTTCGATCCGCGTGCCGCTCGAAGGCGATTACAGGGGAGATGCATCCCTTTCAAAAGAGCCATGAACAGACTTTCTACTCCCAAGGAGACCAGAAATATTAACATATAAAGCGTTACGCTCCAGTCGGATGAACGAGAAACGCTTGTACAATTGCAACGAATTGGAGGAGAAAGTTTAAACAAACGCGCTGACTTTGAACGCTCACATCTAGGCCGGGCCAACTCCAAATGGCGTGCAACTCGGTGCGCATCACCTCCATGACTGTCCCTAACGAACGCCACCTGCCACGCTTTCGGCCCGTCCCTGGCGGCATTAAAAAATCGTAGCGTGATAACCATGGTTCCGATGCGCGTGCCGCTCGAAGGCGATTACAGGGGAGATACAGCCCTTTCCAAAGAGCCATGAACAGACTTTCTACTCCCAAGGAGACAAGAGATATTAAGCCGAAATGACGTCCGACGCGCGCATTTCCTCCGCCGCGCACCACATTTAAAAAAATCATAGCGTGAAAACCGTGGGTTCGATCCGCGTGCCGCTCGAAGGCTATTACAGCGGAGATGCAGCCCTTTCCAAAGAGCCATGAAAAGACTTTCTACTCCCAAGGAGACAAGAGATATTAAGCCGAAATGACGTCCGACGCGCGCATTTCCTCCGCCGCGCACCACATTTTAAAAAATCATAGCGTGAAAACCGTGGGTTCGATCCGTGTGCCGCTCGAAGGCGATTACAGGGGAGATGCAGCCCTTTCCAATGAGCCATGAACAGACTTTCTACACCCAATGAGACAAGAGATATTAAGCCGCAAATACGTCCGGCGCGCGTCTTTTCTCCGACGCGCAACACATTTAAAAAATCGTATCGGAAGAACGGTGGGTCCAATCCGCGTGCCGCTTAAAGGCGATTACAAGGGAGATGCAAACCTTTCCAAAGAGCCATGAAAAGACTTTCTACTCCCAAGGAGACAATAGATATTAAGCCGAAATGACGTCCGACGCGCGCATTTTCTCCGCCGCGCACCACATTTAAAAAAATCATAGCGTGAAAACCGTGGGTTCGATCCGCGTGCCGCTCGAAGGCGATTACAGGGGAGATGCAGCCCTTTCAAAAGAGCCATGAACAGACTTTCTACTCCCAAGGAGACAAGAGATATTAAGCCGCAAATACGTCCGGCGCGCGTCTTTTCTCCGCCGCGCAACACATTTAAAAAAAATCGTAGCGTGAAAAACGTGGGTTCGATCCGCGTGCCGCTCGAAGGCGATTACAGGGGAGATGCATCCCTTTCAAAAGAGCCATGAACAGACTTTCTACTCCCAAGGAGACCAGAAATATTAACATATAAAGCGTTACGCTCCAGTCGGATGAACGAGAAACGCTTGTACAATTGCAACGAATTGGAGGAGAAAGTTTAAACAAACGCGCTGACTTTGAACGCTCACATCTAGGCCGGGCCAACTCCAAATGGCGTGCAACTCGGTGCGCATCACCTCCATGACTGTCCCTAACGAACGCCACCTGCCACGCTTTCGGCCCGTCCCTGGCGGCATTAAAAAATCGTAGCGTGATAACGATGGTTCCGATGCGCGTGCCGCTCAAAGGCGATTACAGGGGAGATACAGCCCTTTCCAAAGAGCCATGAACAGACTTTCTACTCCCAAGGAGACAAGAGATATTAAGCCGAAATGACGTCCGACGCGCGCATTTCCTCCGCCGCGCACCACATTTAAAAAAATCATAGCGTGAAAACCGTGGGTTCGATCCGCGTGCCGCTCGAAGGCGATTACAGGGGAGATGCAGCCCTTTCCAATGAGCCATGAACAGACTTTCTACACCCAATGAGACAAGAGATATTAAGCCGCAAATACGTCCGGCGCGCGTCTTTTCTCCGACGCGCAACACATTTAAAAAATCGTATCGGAAGAACGGTGGGTCCAATCCGCGTGCCGCTTAAAGGCGATTACAAGGGAGATGCAAACCTTTCCAAAGAGCCATGAAAAGACTTTCTACTCCCAAGGAGACAATAGATATTAAGCCGAAATGACGTCCGACGCGCGCATTTTCTCCGCCGCGCACCACATTTAAAAAAATCATAGCGTGAAAACCGTGGGTTCGATCCGCGTGCCGCTCGAAGGCGATTACAGGGGAGATGCAGCCCTTTCAAAAGAGCCATGAACAGACTTTCTACTCCCAAGGAGACAAGAGATATTAAGCCGCAAATACGTCCGGCGCGCGTCTTTTCTCCGCCGCGCAACACATTTAAAAAAAATCGTAGCGTGAAAAACGTGGGTTCGATCCGCGTGCCGCTCGAAGGCGATTACAGGGGAGATGCATCCCTTTCAAAAGAGCCATGAACAGACTTTCTACTCCCAAGGAGACCAGAAATATTAACATATAAAGCGTTACGCTCCAGTCGGATGAACGAGAAACGCTTGTACAATTGCAACGAATTGGAGGAGAAAGTTTAAACAAACGCGCTGACTTTGAACGCTCACATCTAGGCCGGGCCAACTCCAAATGGCGTGCAACTCGGTGCGCATCACCTCCATGACTGTCCCTAACGAACGCCACCTGCCACGCTTTCGGCCCGTCCCTGGCGGCATTAAAAAATCGTAGCGTGATAACGATGGTTCCGATGCGCGTGCCGCTCGAAGGCGATTACAGGGGAGATACAGCCCTTTCCAAAGAGCCATGAACAGACTTTCTACTCCCAAGGAGACAAGAGATATTAAGCCGAAATGACGTCCGACGCGCGCATTTCCTCCGCCGCGCACCACATTTAAAAAAATCATAGCGTGAAAACCGTGGGTTCGATCCGCGTGCCGCTCGAAGGCTATTACAGCGGAGATGCAGCCCTTTCCAAAGAGCCATGAAAAGACTTTCTACTCCCAAGGAGACAAGAGATATTAAGCCGAAATGACGTCCGACGCGCGCATTTCCTCCGCCGCGCACCACATTTAAAAAAATCATAGCGTGAAAACCGTGGGTTCGATCCGCGTGCCGCTCGAAGGCGATTACAGGGGAGATGCAGCCCTTTCCAAAGAGCCATGAACAGACTTTCTACACCCAATGAGACAAGAGATATTAAGCCGCAAATACGTCCGGCGCGCGTCTTTTCTCCGCCGCGCAACACATTTAAAAAAAATCGTAGCGTGAAAACCGTGGGTTCGATCCGCGTGCCGCTTAAAGGCGATTACAGGGGAGATGCAGCCCTTTCCAAAGAGCCATGAAAAGACTTTCTACTCCCAAGGAGACAAGAGATATTAAGCCGAAATGACGTCCGACGCGCGCATTTCCTACGCCGCGCACCACATTTAAAAAAATCATAGCGTGAAAACCGTGGGTTCGATCCGCGTGCCGCTCAAAGGCGATTACAGGGGAGATGCAGCCCTTTCCAAAGAGGCATGAACAGACTTCCTACTCCCAAGGAGCCCAAAGATATTAAGCCGCAAATACGTCCTACGCGCGTCTTTTCTACGCCACGCACCACATTTAAAAAATCGTATCGGAAGAACGGTGGGTCCAATCCGCGTGCCGCTTAAAGGCGATTACAAGGGAGATGCAAACCTTTCCAAAGAGCCATGAAAAGACTTTCTACTCCCAAGGAGACAATAGATATTAAGCCGAAATGACGTCCGACGCGCGCATTTTCTCCGCCGCGCACCACATTTAAAAAAATCATAGCGTGAAAACCGTGGGTTCGATCCGCGTGCCGCTCGAAGGCGATTACAGCGGAGATGCAGCCCTTTCCAAAGAGCCATGAAAAGACATTCTACTCCCAAGGAGACAAGAGATATTAAGCCGAAATGACGTCCGACGCGCGCATTTCCTCCGCCGCGCACCACATTTAAAAAAATCATAGCGTGAAAACCGTGGGTTCGATCCGCGTGCCGCTCGAAGGCGATTACAGGGGAGATGCAGCCCTTTCAAAAGAGCCATGAACAGACTTTCTACACCCAATGAGACAAGAGATATTAAGCCGCAAATACGTCCGGCGCGCGTCTTTTCTCCGCCGCGCAACACATTTAAAAAAAATCGTAGCGTGAAAAACGTGGGTTCGATCCGCGTGCCGCTCGAAGGCGATTACAGGGGAGATGCATCCCTTTCAAAAGAGCCATGAACAGACTTTCTACTCCCAAGGAGACCAGAAATATTAACATATAAAGCGTTACGCTCCAGTCGGATGAACGAGAAACGCTTGTACAATTGCAACGAATTGGAGGAGAAAGTTTAAACAAACGCGCTGACTTTGAACGCTCACATCTAGGCCGGGCCAACTCCAAATGGCGTGCAACTCGGTGCGCATCACCTCCATGACTGTCCCTAACGAACGCCACCTGCCACGCTTTCGGCCCGTCCCTGGCGGCATTAAAAAATCGTAGCGTGATAACGATGGTTCCGATGCGCGTGCCGCTCGAAGGCGATTACAGGGGAGATACAGCCCTTTCCAAAGAGCCATGAACAGACTTTCTACTCCCAAGGAGACAAGAGATATTAAGCCGAAATGACGTCCGACGCGCGCATTTCCTCCGCCGCGCACCACATTTAAAAAAATCATAGCGTGAAAACCGTGGGTTCGATCCGCGTGCCGCTCGAAGGCTATTACAGCGGAGATGCAGCCCTTTCCAAAGAGCCATGAAAAGACTTTCTACTCCCAAGGAGACAAGAGATATTAAGCCGAAATGACGTCCGACGCGCGCATTTCCTCCGCCGCGCACCACATTTTAAAAAATCATAGCGTGAAAACCGTGGGTTCGATCCGCGTGCCGCTCGAAGGCGATTACAGGGGAGATGCAGCCCTTTCCAAAGAGCCATGAACAGACTTTCTACACCCAATGAGACAAGAGATATTAAGCCGCAAATACGTCCGGCGCGCGTCTTTTCTCCGCCGCGCAACACATTTAAAAAATCGTATCAGAAGAACGGTGGGTCCAATCCGCGTGCCGCTTAAAGGCGATTACAAGGGAGATGCAATCCTTTCCAAAGAGCCATGAAAAGACTTTCTACTCCCAAGGAGACAATAGATATTAAGCCGAAATGACGTCCGACGCGCGCATTTTCTCCGCCGCGCACCACATTTAAAAAAATCATAGCGTGAAAACCGTGGGTTCGATCCGCGTGCCGCTCGAAGGCGATTACAGGGGAGATGCAGCCCTTTCAAAAGAGCCATGAACAGACTTTCTACTCCCAAGGAGACAAGAGATATTAAGCCGCAAATATGTCCGGCGCGCGTCTTTTCTCCGCCGCGCAACACATTTAAAAAAAATCGTAGCGTGAAAAACGTGGGTTCGATCCGCGTGCCGCTCGAAGGCGATTACAGGGGAGATGCATCCCTTTCAAAAGAGCCATGAACAGACTTTCTACTCCCAAGGAGACCAGAAATATTAACATATAAAGCGTTACGCTCCAGTCGGATGAACGAGAAACGCTTGTACAATTGCAACGAATTGGAGGAGAAAGTTTAAACAAACGCGCTGACTTTGAACGCTCACATCTAGGCCGGGCCAACTCCAAATGGCGTGCAACTCGGTGCGCATCACCTCCATGACTGTCCCTAACGAACGCCACCTGCCACGCTTTCGGCCCGTCCCTGGCGGCATTAAAAAATCGTAGCGTGATAACGATGGTTCCGATGCGCGTGCCGCTCGAAGGCGATTACAGGGGAGATGCAGCCCTTTCCAAAGAGCCATGAACAGACTTTCTACACCCAATGAGACAAGAGATATTAAGCCGCAAATACGTCCGGCGCGCGTCTTTTCTCCGCCGCGCAACACATTTAAAAAATCGTATCAGAAGAACGGTGGGTCCAATCCGCGTGCCGCTTAAAGGCGATTACAAGGGAGATGCAAACCTTTCCAAAGAGCCATGAAAAGACTTTCTACTCCCAAGGAGACAATAGATATTAAGCCGAAATGACGTCCGACGCGCGCATTTTCTCCGCCGCGCACCACATTTAAAAAAATCATAGCGTGAAAACCGTGGGTTCGATCCGCGTGCCGCTCGAAGGCGATTACAGGGGAGATGCAGCCCTTTCAAAAGAGCCATGAACAGACTTTCTACTCCCAAGGAGACAAGAGATATTAAGCCGCAAATACGTCCGGCGCGCGTCTTTTCTCCGCCGCGCAACACATTTAAAAAAAATCGTAGCGTGAAGAACGGTGGGTCCAATCCGCGTGCCGCTTAAAGGCGATTACAAGGGAGATGCAAACCTTTCCAAAGAGCCATGAAAAGACTTTCTACTCCCAAGGAGACAATAGATATTAAGCCGAAATGACGTCCGACGCGCGCATTTTCTCCGCCGCGCACCACATTTAAAAAAATCATAGCGTGAAAACCGTGGGTTCGATCCGCGTGCCGCTCGAAGGCGATTACAGCGGAGATGCAGCCCTTTCCAAAGAGCCATGAAAAGACTTTCTACTCCCAAGGAGACAAGAGATATTAAGCCGAAATGACGTCCGACGCGCGCATTTCCTCCGCCGCGCACCACATTTAAAAAAATCATAGCGTGAAAACCGTGGGTTCGATCCGCGTGCCGCTCGAAGGCGATTACAGGGGAGATGCAGCCCTTTCCAAAGAGCCATGAACAGATTTTCTACACCCAATGAGACAAGAGATATTAAGCCGCAAATACGTCCGGCGCGCGTCTTTTCTCCGCCGCGCAACACATTTAAAAAAAATCATAGCGTGAAAACCGTGGGTTCGATCCGCGTGCCGCTCGAAGGCGATTACAGCGGAGATGCAGCCCTTTCCAAAGAGCCATGAAAAGACTTTCTACTCCCAAGGAGACAAGAGATATTAAGCCGAAATGACGTCCGACGCGCGCATTTCCTCCGCCGCGCACCACATTTAAAAAAATCATAGCGTGAAAACCGTGGGTTCGATCCGCGTGCCGCTCGAAGGCGATTACAGGGGAGATGCAGCCCTTTCCAAAGAGCCATGAACAGACTTTCTACACCCAATGAGACAAGAGATATTAAGCCGCAAATACGTCCGGCGCGCGTCTTTCCTCCGCCGCGCAACACATTTAAAAAAAATCGTAGCGTGAAAACCGTGGGTTCGATCCGCGTGCCGCTCGAAGGCGATTACAGGGGAGATGCAGCCCTTTCCAAAGAGCCATGAACAGACTTTCTACTCCCAATGAGACAAGAGATATCAAGCCGCAAATACGTCCGGCGCGCGTCTATTCTCCGCCGCGCAACACATTTAAAAAAAATCGTAGCGTGAAAACCGTGGGTTCGATCCGCGTGCCGCTTAAAGGCGATTACAGGGGAGATGCAGCCCTTTCCAAAGAGCCATGAAAAGACTTTCTACTCCCAAGGAGACAAGAGATATTAAGCCGAAATGACGTCCGACGCGCGCATTTCCTCCGCCGCGCACCACATTTAAAAAAATCATAGCGTGAAAACCGTGGGTTCGATCCGCGTGCCGCTCGAAGGCGATTACAGGGGAGATGCAGCCCTTTCCAAAGAGGCATGAACAGACTTCCTACTCCCAAGGAGCCCAAAGATATTAAGCCGCAAATACGTCCTACGCGCGTCTTTTCTACGCCGCGCACCACATTTAAAAAATCGTAGCGTAAGAACGGTGGGTCCGATCCGCGTGCCGCTTAAAGGCGATTACAGGGGAGATGCAAACCTTTCCAAAGAGCCATGAAAAGACTTTCTACTCCCAAGGAGACAAGAGATATTAAGCCGAAATGACGTCCGACGCGCGCATTTTCTCCGCCGCGCACCACATTTAAAAAAATCATAGCGTGAAAACCGTGGGTTCGATCCGCGTGCCGCTCGAAGGCGATTACAGCGGAGATGCAGCCCTTTCCAAAGAGCCATGAAAAGACTTTCTACTCCCAAGGAGACAAGAGATATTAAGCCGAAATGACGTCCGACGCGCGCATTTCCTCCGCCGCGCACCACATTTAAAAAAATCATAGCGTGAAAACCGTGGGTTCGATCCGCGTGCCGCTCGAAGGCGATTACAGGGGAGATGCAGCCCTTTCCAAAGAGCCATGAACAGACTTTCTACACCCAATGAGACAAGAGATATTAAGCCGCAAATACGTCCGGCGCGCGTCTTTTCTCCGCCGCGCAACACATTTAAAAAAAATCGTAGCGTGAAAACCGTGGGTTCGATCCGCGTGCCGCTTAAAGGCGATTACAGGGGAGATGCAGCCCTTTCCAAAGAGCCATGAAAAGACTTTCTACTCCCAAGGAGACAAGAGATATTAAGCCGAAATGACGTCCGATGCGCGCATTTCCTACGCCGCGCACCACATTTAAAAAAATCATAGCGTGAAAACCGTGGGTTCGATCCGCGTGCCGCTCGAAGGCGATTACAGGGGAGATGCAGCCCTTTCCAAAGAGGCATGAACAGACTTCCTACTCCCAAGGAGCCCAAAGATATTAAGCCGCAAATACGTCCTACGCGCGTCTTTTCTACGCCGCGCACCACATTTAAAAAATCGTATCGGAAGAACGGTGGGTCCGATCCGCGTGCCGCTTAAAGGCGATTACAAGGGAGATGCAAACCTTTCCAAAGAGCCATGAAAAGACTTTCTACTCCCAAGGAGACAATAGATATTAAGCCGAAATGACGTCCGACGCGCGCATTTTCTCCGCCGCGCACCACATTTAAAAAAATCATAGCGTGAAAACCGTGGGTTCGATCCGCGTGCCGCTCGAAGGCGATTACAGCGGAGATGCAGCCCTTTCCAAAGAGCCATGAAAAGACTTTCTACTCCCAAGGAGACAAGAGATATTAAGCCGAAATGACGTCCGACGCGCGCATTTCCTCCGCCGCGCACCACATTTAAAAAAATCATAGCGTGAAAACCGTGGGTTCGATCCGCGTGCCGCTCGAAGGCGATTACAGGGGAGATGCAGCCCTTTCAAAAGAGCCATGAACAGACTTTCTACACCCAATGAGACAAGAGATATTAAGCCGCAAATACGTCCGGCGCGCGTCTTTTCTCCGCCGCGCAACACATTTAAAAAAAATCGTAGCGTGAAAAACGTGGGTTCGATCCGCGTGCCGCTCGAAGGCGATTACAGGGGAGATGCATCCCTTTCAAAAGAGCCATGAACAGACTTTCTACTCCCAAGGAGACCAGAAATATTAACATATAAAGCGTTACGCTCCAGTCGGATGAACGAGAAACGCTTGAACAATTGCAACGAATTGGAGGAGAAAGTTTAAACAAACGCGCTGACTTTGAACGCTCACATCTAGGCCGGGCCAACTCCAAATGGCGTGCAACTCGGTGCGCATCACCTCCATGACTGTCCCTAACGAACGCCACCTGCCACGCTTTCGGCCCGTCCCTGGCGGCATTAAAAAATCGTAGCGTGATAACGATGGTTCCGATGCGCGTGCCGCTCGAAGGCGATTACAGGGGAGATACAGCCCTTTCCAAAGAGCCATGAACAGACTTTCTACTCCCAAGGAGACAAGAGATATTAAGCCGAAATGACGTCCGACGCGCGCATTTCCTCCGCCGCGCACCACATTTAAAAAAATCATAGCGTGAAAACCGTGGGTTCGATCCGCGTGCCGCTCGAAGGCTATTACAGCGGAGATGCAGCCCTTTCCAAAGAGCCATGAAAAGACTTTCTACTCCCAAGGAGACAAGAGATATTAAGCCGAAATGACGTCCGACGCGCGCATTTCCTCCGCCGCGCACCACATTTAAAAAAATCATAGCGTGAAAACCGTGGGTTCGATCCGCGTGCCGCTCGAAGGCGATTACAGGGGAGATGCAGCCCTTTCCAAAGAGCCATGAACAGACTTTCTACACCCAATGAGACAAGAGATATTAAGCCGCAAATACGTCCGGCGCGCGTCTTTTCTCCGCCGCGCAACACATTTAAAAAATCGTATCAGAAGAACGGTGGGTCCAATCCGCGTGCCGCTTAAAGGCGATTACAAGGGAGATGCAATCCTTTCCAAAGAGCCATGAAAAGACTTTCTACTCCCAAGGAGACAATAGATATTAAGCCGAAATGACGTCCGACGCGCGCATTTTCTCCGCCGCGCACCACATTTAAAAAAATCATAGCGTGAAAACCGTGGGTTCGATCCGCGTGCCGCTCGAAGGCGATTACAGGGGAGATGCAGCCCTTTCAAAAGAGCCATGAACAGACTTTCTACTCCCAAGGAGACAAGAGATATTAAGCCGCAAATATGTCCGGCGCGCGTCTTTTCTCCGCCGCGCAACACATTTAAAAAAAATCGTAGCGTGAAAAACGTGGGTTCGATCCGCGTGCCGCTCGAAGGCGATTACAGGGGAGATGCATCCCTTTCAAAAGAGCCATGAACAGACTTTCTACTCCCAAGGAGACCAGAAAAATTAACATATAAAGCGTTACGCTCCAGTCGGATGAACGAGAAACGCTTGTACAATTGCAACGAATTGGAGGAGAAAGTTTAAACAAACGCGCTGACTTTGAACGCTCACATCTAGGCCGGGCCAACTCCAAATGGCGTGCAACTCGGTGCGCATCACCTCCATGACTGTCCCTAACGAACGCCACCTGCCACGCTTTCGGCCCGTCCCTGGCGGCATTAAAAAATCGTAGCGTGATAACGATGGTTCCGATGCGCGTGCCGCTCGAAGGCGATTACAGGGGAGATACAGCCCTTTCCAAAGAGCCATGAACAGACTTTCTACTCCCAAGGAGACAAGAGATATTAAGCCGAAATGACGTCCGACGCGCGCATTTCCTCCGCCGCGCACCACATTTAAAAAAATCATAGCGTGAAAACCGTGGGTTCGATCCGCGTGCCGCTCGAAGGCTATTACAGCGGAGATGCAGCCCTTTCCAAAGAGCCATGAAAAGACTTTCTACTCCCAAGGAGACAAGAGATATTAAGCCGAAATGACGTCCGACGCGCGCATTTCCTCCGCCGCGCACCACATTTAAAAAAATCATAGCGTGAAAACCGTGGGTTCGATCCGCGTGCCGCTCGAAGGCGATTACAGGGGAGATGCAGCCCTTTCCAAAGAGCCATGAACAGATTTTCTACACCCAATGAGACAAGAGATATTAAGCCGCAAATACGTCCGGCGCGCGTCTTTTCTCCGCCGCGCAACACATTTAAAAAAAATCGTAGCGTGAAAACCGTGGGTTCGATCCGCGTGCCGCTCGAAGACGATTACAGGGGAGATGCAGCCCTTTCCAAAGAGCCATGAACAGACTTTCTACTCCCAATGAGACAAGAGATATCAAGCCGCAAATACGTCCGGCGCGCGTCTATTCTCCGCCGCGCAACACATTTAAAAAAAATCGTAGCGTGAAAACCGTGGGTTCGATCCGCGTGCCGCTTAAAGGCGATTACAGGGGAGATGCAGCCCTTTCCAAAGAGCCATGAAAAGACTTTCTACTCCCAAGGAGACAAGAGATATTAAGCCGCAATGACGTCCGACGCGCGCATTTTCTCCGCCGCGCAGCACATTTAAAAAAATCATAGCGTGAAAACCGTGGGTTCGATCCGCGTGCCGCTCGAAGGCGATTACAGGGGAGATGCAGCCCTTTCCAAAGAGGCATGAACAGACTTCCTACTCCCAAGGAGCCCAAAGATATTAAGCCGCAAATACGTCCTACGCGCGTCTTTTCTACGCCGCGCACCACATTTAAAAAATCGTATCGGAAGAACGGTGGGTCCAATCCGCGTGCCGCTTAAAGGCGATTACAAGGGAGATGCAAACCTTTCCAAAGAGCCATGAAAAGACTTTCTACTCCCAAGGAGACAATAGATATTAAGCCGAAATGACGTCCGACGCGCGCATTTTCTCCGCCGCGCACCACATTTAAAAAAATCATAGCGTGAAAACCGTGGGTTCGATCCGCGTGCCGCTCGAAGGCGATTACAGCGGAGATGCAGCCCTTTCCAAAGAGCCATGAAAAGACTTTCTACTCCCAAGGAGACAAGAGATATTAAGCCGAAATGACGTCCGAAGCGCGCATTTCCTCCGCCGCGCACCACATTTAAAAAAATCATAGCGTGAAAACCGTGGGTTCGATCCGCGTGCCGCTCGAAGGCGATTACAGGGGAGATGCAGCCCTTTCCAAAGAGCCATGAACAGACTTTCTACACCCAATGAGACAAGAGATATTAAGCCGCAAATACGTCCGGCGCGCGTCTTTTCTCCGCCGCGCAACACATTTAAAAAAAATCGTAGCGTGAAAAACGTGGGTTCGATCCGCGTGCCGCTCGAAGGCGATTACAGGGGAGATGCATCCCTTTCAAAAGAGCCATGAACAGACTTTCTACTCCCAAGGAGACCAGAAATATTAACATATAAAGCGTTACGCTCCAGTCGGATGAACGAGAAACGCTTGTACAATTGCAACGAATTGGAGGAGAAAGTTTAAACAAACGCGCTGACTTTGAACGCTCACATCTAGGCCGGGCCAACTCCAAATGGCGTGCAACTCGGTGTGCATCACCTCCATGACTGTCCCTAACGAACGCCACCTGCCACGCTTTCGGCCTATCCCTGGCGGCATTAAAAAATCGTAGCGTGATAATGATGGTTCCGATGCGCGTGCCGCTCGAAGGCGATTACAGGGGAGATACAGCCCTTTCCAAAGAGCCATGAACAGACTTTCTACTCCCAAGGAGACAAGAGATATTACGCGCATTTTCTCCGACGCGCACCACGTTTAAAAAATCGTAGCATGAGAACGGTGGGTCCGATCCGCGTGCCGCTTAAAGGCGATTACAGGGGAGATGCAACCCTTTCCAAAGAACCATGAAAAGACTTTCTACTCCCAAGGAGAAAAGAGATATTAAGCCGCAATGACGTCCGACGCGCGCATTTTCTCCGCCGCGCAGCACATTTAAAAAAAAATCATAGCGTGAAAACCGTGGGTTCGATCCGCGTGCCGCTCGAAGGCGATTACAGGGGAGATGGAGCCCTTTCCAAAGAGGCATGAACAGACTTCCTACTCCCAAGGAGCCCAAAGATATTAAGCCGCAAATACGTCCTACGCGCGTCTTTTCTACCCCGCGCACCACATTTAAAAAATCGTATCGGAAGAACGGTGGGTCCAATCCGCGTGCCGCTTAAAGGCGATTACAAGGAAGATGCAAACCTTTCCAAAGAGCCATGAAAAGACTTTCTACTCCCAAGGAGACAATAGATATTAAGCCGAAATGACGTCCGACGCGCGCATTTTCTCCGCCGCGCACCACATTTAAAAAAATCATAGCGTGAAAACCGTGGGTTCGATCCGCGTGCCGCTCGAAGGCGATTACAGCGGAGATGCAGCCCTTTCCAAAGAGCCATGAAAAGACTTTCTACTCCCAAGGAGACAAGAGATATTAAGCCGAAATGACGTCCGACGCGCGCATTTCCTCCGCCGCGCACCACATTTAAAAAAATCATAGCGTGAAAACCGTGGGTTCGATCCGCGTGCCGCTCGAAGGCGATTACAGGGGAGATGCAGCCCTTTCCAAAGAGCCATGAACAGATTTTCTACACCCAATGAGACAAGAGATATTAAGCCGCAAATACGTCCGGCGCGCGTCTTTTCTCCGCCGCGCAACACATTTAAAAAAAATCGTAGCGTGAAAACCGTGGGTTCGATCCGCGTGCCGCTCGAAGACGATTACAGGGGAGATGCAGCCCTTTCCAAAGAGCCATGAACAGACTTTCTACTCCCAATGAGACAAGAGATATCAAGCCGCAAATACGTCCGGCGCGCGTCTATTCTCCGCCGCGCAACACATTTAAAAAAAATCGTAGCGTGAAAACCGTGGGTTCGATCCGCGTGCCGCTTAAAGTCGATTACAGGGGAGATGCAGCCCTTTCCAAAGAGCCATGAAAAGACTTTCTACTCCCAAGGAGACAAGAGATATTAAGCCGCAATGACGTCCGACGCGCGCATTTTCTCCGCCGCGCAGCACATTTAAAAAAATCATAGCGTGAAAACCGTGGGTTCGATCCGCGTGCCGCTCGAAGGCGATTACAGGGGAGATGCAGCCCTTTCCAAAGAGGCATGAACAGACTTCCTACTCCCAAGGAGCCCAAAGATATTAAGCCGCAAATACGTCCTACGCGCGTCTTTTCTACGCCGCGCACCACATTTAAAAAATCGTATCGGAAGAACGGTGGGTCCAATCCGCGTGCCGCTTAAAGGCGATTACAAGGGAGATGCAAACCTTTCCAAAGAGCCATGAAAAGACTTTCTACTCCCAAGGAGACAAGAGATATTAAGCCGAAATGACGTCCGACGCGCGCATTTCCTCCGCCGCGCACCACATTTAAAAAAATCATAGCGTGAAAACCGTGGGTTCGATCCGCGTGCCGCTCGAAGGCGATTACAGGGGAGATGCAGCCCTTTCCAAAGAGCCATGAACAGACTTTCTACACCCAATGAGACAAGAGATATTAAGCCGCAAATACGTCCGGCGCGCGTCTTTTCTCCGCCGCGCAACACATTTAAAAAAAATCGTAGCGTGAAAAACGTGGGTTCGATCCGCGTGCCGCTCGAAGGCGATTACAGGGGAGATGCATCCCTTTCAAAAGAGCCATGAACAGACTTTCTACTCCCAAGGAGACCAGAAATATTAACATATAAAGCGTTACGCTCCAGTCGGATGAACGAGAAACGCTTGTACAATTGCAACGAATTGGAGGAGAAAGTTTAAACAAACGCGCTGACTTTGAACGCTCACATCTAGGCCGGGCCAACTCCAAATGGCGTGCAACTCGGTGTGCATCACCTCCATGACTGTCCCTAACGAACGCCACCTGCCACGCTTTCGGCCTATCCCTGGCGGCATTAAAAAATCGTAGCGTGATAACGATGGTTCCGATGCGCGTGCCGCTCGAAGGCGATTACAGGGGAGATACAGCCCTTTCCAAAGAGCCATGAACAGACTTTCTACTCCCAAGGAGACAAGAGATATTACGCGCATTTTCTCCGACGCGCACCACGTTTAAAAAATCGTAGCGTGAGAACGGTGGGTCCGATCCGCGTGCCGCTTAAAGGCGATTACAGGGGAGATGCAACCCTTTCCAAAGAACCATGAAAAGACTTTCTACTCCCAAGGAGAAAAGAGATATTAAGCCGCAATGACGTCCGACGCGCGCATTTTCTCCGCCGCGCAGCACATTTAAAAAAAAATCATAGCGTGAAAACCGTGGGTTCGATCCGCGTGCCGCTTGAAGGCGATTACAGGGGAGATGGAGCCCTTTCCAAAGAGGCATGAACAGACTTCCTACTCCCAAGGAGCCCAAAGATATTAAGCCGCAAATACGTCCTACGCGCGTCTTTTCTACCCCGCGCACCACATTTAAAAAATCGTATCGGAAGAACGGTGGGTCCAATCCGCGTGCCGCTTAAAGGCGATTACAAGGAAGATGCAAACCTTTCCAAAGAGCCATGAAAAGACTTTCTACTCCCAAGGAGACAATAGATATTAAGCCGAAATGACGTCCGACGCGCGCATTTTCTCCGCCGCGCACCACATTTAAAAAAATCATAGCGTGAAAACCGTGGGTTCGATCCGCGTGCCGCTCGAAGGCGATTACAGCGGAGATGCAGCCCTTTCCAAAGAGCCATGAAAAGACTTTCTACTCCCAAGGAGACAAGAGATATTAAGCCGAAATGACGTCCGACGCGCGCATTTCCTCCGCCGCGCACCACATTTAAAAAAATCATAGCGTGAAAACCGTGGGTTCGATCCGCGTGCCGCTCGAAGGCGATTACAGGGGAGATGCAGCCCTTTCCAAAGAGCCATGAACAGACTTTCTACACCCAATGAGACAAGAGATATTAAGCCGCAAATACGTCCGGAGCGCGTCTTTTCTCCGCCGCGCAACACATTTAAAAAAAATCGTAGCGTGAAAAACGTGGGTTCGATCCGCGTGCCGATCGAAGGCGATTACAGGGTAGATGCATCCCTTTCAAAAGAGCCATGAACAGACTTTCTACTCCCAAGGAGACCAGAAATATTAACATATAAATCGTTACGCTCCAGTCGGATGAACGAGAAACGCTTGTACAATTGCAACGAATTGGAGGAGAAAGTTTAAACAAACGCGCTGACTTTGAAGGCTCACATCTAGGCCGGGCCAGGTCCAAATGGCCTGCAACTCGGTCCGCATCACGTCCATGACTTTTCCTAACGAACGCCACCTGCCAAGCTTTCGGCCCGTCCCTGTCGGCATTAAAAAATCGTAGCGTGATAACGATGGTTCCGATCCGCGTGCCGCGCGAAGGCGATTACAGGGGAGATGCAGCCCTTTCCAAAGAGCCATGAACAGACTTTCTACTCCCAATGAGACAAGAGATATCAAGCCGCAAATACGTCCGGCGCGCGTCTATTCTCCGCCGCGCAACACATTTAAAAAAAATCGTAGCGTGAAAACCGTGGGTTCGATCCGCGTGCCGCTTAAAGGCGATTACAGGGGAGATGCAGCCCTTTCCAAAGAGCCATGAAAAGACTTTCTACTCCCAAGGAGACAATAGATATTAAGCCGAAATGACGTCCGACGCGCGCATTTTCCCCGCCGCGCACCACATTTAAAAAAATCATAGCGTGAAAACCGTGGGTTCGATCCGCGTGCCGCTCGAAGGCGATTACAGCGGAGATGCAGTCCTTTCCAAAGAGCCATGAAAAGACTTTCTACTCCCAAGGAGACAAGAGATATTAAGCCGAAATGACGTCCGACGCGCGCATTTCCTCCGCCGCGCACCACATTTAAAAAAATCATAGCGTGAAAACCGTGGGTTCGATCCGCGTGCCGCTCGAAGGCGATTACAGGGGAGATGCAGCCCTTTCCAAAGAGCCATGAACAGACTTTCTACACCCAATGAGACAAGAGATATTAAGCCGCAAATACGTCCGGCGCGCGTCTTTTCTCCGCCGCGCAACACATTTAAAAAAAATCGTAGCGTGAAAACCGTGGGTTCGATCCGCGTGCCGCTCGAAGGCGATTACAGGGGAGATGCAGCCCTTTCCAAAGAGCCATGAACAGACTTTCTACTCCCAATGAGACAAGAGATATCAAGCCGCAAATACGTCCGGCGCGCGTCTATTCTCCGCCGCGCAACACATTTAAAAAAAATCGTAGCGTGAAAACCGTGGGTTCGATCCGCGTGCCGCTTAAAGGCGATTACAGGGGAGATGCAGCCCTTTCCAAAGAGCCATGAAAAGACTTTCTACTCCCAAGGAGACAAGAGATATTAAGCCGAAATGACGTCCGACGCGCGCATTCCCTCCGCCGCGCACCACATTTAAAAAAATCATAGCGTGAAAACCGTGGGTTCGATCCGCGTGCCGCTCGAAGGCGATTACAGGGGAGATGCAGCCCTTTCCAAAGAGGCATGAACAGACTTCCTACTCCCAAGGAGCCCAAAGATATTAAGCCGCAAATACGTCCTACGCGCGTCTTTTCTACGCCGCGCACCACATTTAAAAAATCGTAGCGTAAGAACGGTGGGTCCGATCCGCGTGCCGCTTAAAGGCGATTACAGGGGAGATGCAAACCTTTCCAAAGAGCCATGAAAAGACTTTCTACTCCCAAGGAGACAAGAGATATTAAGCCGAAATGACGTCCGACGCGCGCATTTTCTCCGCCGCGCACCACATTTAAAAAAATCATAGCGTGAAAACCGTGGGTTCGATCCGCGTGCCGCTCGAAGGCGATTACAGCGGAGATGCAGCCCTTTCCAAAGAGCCATGAAAAGACTTTCTACTCCCAAGGAGACAAGAGATATTAAGCCGAAATGACGTCCGACGCGCGCATTTCCTCCGCCGCGCACCACATTTAAAAAAATCATAGCGTGAAAACCGTGGGTTCGATCCGCGTGCCGCTCGAAGGCGATTACAGCGGAGATGCAGCCCTTTCCAAAGAGCCATGAAAAGACTTTCTACTCCCAAGGAGACAAGAGATATTAAGCCGAAATGACGTCCGACGCGCGCATTTCCTCCGCCGCGCACCACATTTAAAAAAATCATAGCGTGAAAATCGTGGGTTCGATCCGCGTGCCGCTCGAAGGCGATTACAGGGGAGATGCAGCCCTTTCCAAAGAGCCATGAACAGATTTTCTACACCCAATGAGACAAGAGATATTAAGCCGCAAATACGTCCGGCGCGCGTCTTTTCTCCGCCGCGCAACACATTTAAAAAAAATCGTAGCGTGAAAACCGTGGGTTCGATCCGCGTGCCGCTCGAAGACGATTACAGGGGAGATGCAGCCCTTTCCAAAGAGCCATGAACAGACTTTCTACTCCCAATGAGACAAGAGATATCAAGCCGCAAATACGTCCGGCGCGCGTCTATTCTCCGCCGCGCAACACATTTAAAAAAAATCGTAGCGTGAAAACCGTGGGTTCGATCCGCGTGCCGCTTAAAGGCGATTACAGGGGAGATGCAGCCCTTTCCAAAGAGCCATGAAAAGACTTTCTACTCCCAAGGAGACAAGAGATATTAAGCCGCAATGACGTCCGACGCGCGCATTTTCTCCGCCGCGCAGCACATTTAAAAAAATCATAGCGTGAAAACCGTGGGTTCGATCCGCGTGCCGCTCGAAGGCGATTACAGGGGAGATGCAGCCCTTTCCAAAGAGGCATGAACAGACTTCCTACTCCCAAGGAGCCCAAAGATATTAAGCCGCAAATACGTCCTACGCGCGTCTTTTCTACGCCGCGCACCACATTTAAAAAATCGTATCGGAAGAACGGTGGGTCCAATCCGCGTGCCGCTTAAAGGCGATTACAAGGGAGATGCAAACCTTTCCAAAGAGCCATGAAAAGACTTTCTACTCCCAAGGAGACAATAGATATTAAGCCGAAATGACGTCCGACGCGCGCATTTTCTCCGACGCGCACCACATTTAAAAAAATCATAGCGTGAAAACCGTGGGTTCGATCCGCGTGCCGCTCGAAGGCGATTACAGCGGAGATGCAGCCCTTTCCAAAGAGCCATGAAAAGACTTTCTACTCCCAAGGAGACAAGAGATATTAAGCCGAAATGACGTCCGACGCGCGCATTTCCTCCGCCGCGCACCACATTTAAAAAAATCATAGCGTGAAAACCGTGGGTTCGATCCGCGTGCCGCTCGAAGGCGATTACAGGGGAGATGCATCCCTTTCAAAAGAGCCATGAACAGACTTTCTACTCCCAAGGAGACCAGAAATATTAACATATAAAGCGTTACGCTCCAGTCGGATGAACGAGAAACGCTTGTACAATTGCAACGAATTGGAGGAGAAAGTTTAAACAAACGCGCTGACTTTGAACGCTCACATCTAGGCCGGGCCAACTCCAAATGGCGTGCAACTCGGTGTGCATCACCTCCATGACTGTCCCTAACGAACGCCACCTGCCACGCTTTCGGCCTATCCCTGGCGGCATTAAAAAATCGTAGCGTGATAACGATGGTTCCGATGCGCGTGCCGCTCGAAGGCGATTACAGGGGAGATACAGCCCTTTCCAAAGAGCCATGAACAGACTTTCTACTCCCAAGGAGACAAGAGATATTACGCGCATTTTCTCCGACGCGCACCACGTTTAAAAAATCGTAGCATGAGAACGGTGGGTCCGATCCGCGTGCCGCTTAAAGGCGATTACAGGGGAGATGCAACCCTTTCCAAAGAACCATGAACAGACTTTCTACACCCAATGAGACAAGAGATATTAAGCCGCAAATACGTCCGGAGCGCGTCTTTTCTCCGCCGCGCAACACATTTAAAAAAAATCATAGCGTGAAAACCGTGGGTTCGATCCGCGTGCCGCTCGAAGGCGATTACAGGGGAGATGGAGCCCTTTCCAAAGAGCCATGAACAGACTTTCTACTCCCAAGGAGACCAGAAATATTAACATATAAATCGTTACGCTCCAGTCGGATGAACGAGAAACGCTTGTACAATTGCAACGAATTGGAGGAGAAAGTTTAAACAAACGCGCTGACTTTGAAGGCTCACATCTAGGCCGGGCCAGGTCCAAATGGCCTGCAACTCGGTCCGCATCACGTCCATGACTTTTCCTAACGAACGCCACCTGCCAAGCTTTCGGCCCGTCCCTGTCGGCATTAAAAAATCGTAGCGTGATAACGATGGTTCCGATCCGCGTGCCGCGCGAAGGCGATTACAGGGGAGATGCAGCCCTTTCCAAAGAGCCATGAACAGACTTTCTACTCCCAATGAGACAAGAGATATCAAGCCGCAAATACGTCCGGCGCGCGTCTATTCTCCGCCGCGCAACACATTTAAAAAAAATCGTAGCGTGAAAACCGTGGGTTCGATCCGCGTGCCGCTTAAAGGCAATTACAGGGGAGATGCAGCCCTTTCCAAAGAGCCATGAAAAGACTTTCTACTCCCAAGGAGACAATAGATATTAAGCCGAAATGACGTCCGTCGCGCGCATTTTCCCCGCCGCGCACCACATTTAAAAAAATCATAGCGTGAAAACCGTGGGTTCAATCCGCGTGCCGCTCGAAGGCGATTACAGCGGAGATGCAGCCCTTTCCAAAGAGCCATGAAAAGACTTTCTACTCCCAAGGAGACAAGAGATATTAAGCCGAAATGACGTCCGACGCGCGCATTTCCTCCGCCGCGCACCACATTTAAAAAAATCATAGCGTGAAAACCGTGGGTTCGATCCGCGTGCCGCTCGAAGGCGATTACAGGGGAGATGCAGCCCTTTCCAAAGAGCCATGAACAGACTTTCTACACCCAATGAGACAAGAGATATTAAGCCGCAAATACGTCCGGCGCGCGTCTTTTCTCCGCCGCGCAACACATTTAAAAAAAATCGTAGCGTGAAAACCGTGGGTTCGATCCGCGTGCCGCTCGAAGGCGATTACAGGGGAGATGCAGCCCTTTCCAAAGAGCCATGAACAGACTTTCTACTCCCAATGAGACAAGAGATATTAAGCCAAAATGACGTCCGTCGCGCGCATTTCCTCCGCCGCGCACCACATTTAAAAAAATCATAGCGTGAAAACCGTGGGTTCGATCCGCGTGCCGCTCGAAGGCGATTACAGGGGAGATGCAGCCCTTTCCAAAGAGGCATGAACAGACTTCCTACTCCCAAGGAGCCCAAAGATATTAAGCCGCAAATACGTCCTACGCGCGTCTTTTCTACGCCGCGCACCACATTTAAAAAATCGTATCGGAAGAACGGTGGGTCCAATCCGCGTGCCGCTTAAAGGCGATTACAAGGGAGATGCAAACCTTTCCAAAGAGCCATGAAAAGACTTTCTACTCCCAAGGAGACAATAGATATTAAGCCGAAATGACGTCCGACGCGCGCATTTTCTCCGACGCGCACCACATTTAAAAAAATCATAGCGTGAAAACCGTGGGTTCGATCCGCGTGCCGCTCGAAGGCGATTACAGCGGAGATGCAGCCCTTTCCAAAGAGCCATGAAAAGACTTTCTACTCCCAAGGAGACAAGAGATATTAAGCCGAAATGACGTCCGACGCGCGCATTTCCTCCGCCGCGCACCACATTTAAAAAAATCATAGCGTGAAAACCGTGGGTTCGATCCGCGTGCCGCTCGAAGGCGATTACAGGGGAGATGCAGCCCTTTCCAAAGAGCCATGAACAGACTTTCTACACCCAATGAGACAAGAGATATTAAGCCGCAAATACGTCCGGCGCGCGTCTTTTCTCCGCCGCGCAACACATTTAAAAAAAATCGTAGCGTGAAAAACGTGGGTTCGATCCGCGTGCCGCTCGAAGGCGATTACAGGGGAGATGCATCCCTTTCAAAAGAGCCATGAACAGACTTTCTACTCCCAAGGAGACCAGAATTATTAACATATAAAGCGTTACGCTCCAGTCGGATGAACGAGAAACGCTTGTACAATTGCAACGAATTGGAGGAGAAAGTTTAAACAAACGCGCTGACTTTGAACGCTCACATCTAGGCCGGGCCAACTCCAAATGGCGTGCAACTCGGTGTGCATCACCTCCATGACTGTCCCTAACGAACGCCACCTGCCACGCTTTCGGCCTATCCCTGGCGGCATTAAAAAATCGTAGCGTGATAACGATGGTTCCGATGCGCGTGCCGCTCGAAGGCGATTACAGGGGAGATACAGCCCTTTCCAAAGAGCCATGAACAGACTTTCTACTCCCAAGGAGACAAGAGATATTACGCGCATTTTCTCCGACGCGCACCACGTTTAAAAAATCGTAGCGTGAGAACGGTGGGTCCGATCCGCGTGCCGCTTAAAGGCGATTACAGGGGAGATGCAACCCTTTCCAAAGAACCATGAAAAGACTTTCTACTCCCAAGGAGACAAGAGATATTAAGCCGCAATGACGTCCGACGCGCGCATTTTCTCCGCCGCGCAGCACATTTAAAAAAAAATCATAGCGTGAAAACCGTGGGTTCGATCCGCGTGCCGCTCGAAGGCGATTACAGGGGAGATGGAGCCCTTTCGAAAGAGGCATGAACAGACTTCCTACTCCCAAGGAGCCCAAAGATATTAAGCCGCAAATACGTCCTACGCGCGTCTTTTCTACCCCGCGCACCACATTTAAAAAATCGTATCGGAAGAACGGTGGGTCCAATCCGCGTGCCGCTTAAAGGCGATTACAAGGAAGATGCAAACCTTTCCAAAGAGCCATGAAAAGACTTTCAACTCCCAAGGAGACAATAGATATTAAGCCAAAATGACGTCCGACGCGCGCATTTTCTCCGCCGCGCACCACATTTAAAAAAATCATAGCGTGAAAACCGTGGGTTCGATCCGCGTGCCGCTCGAAGGCGATTACAGCGGAGATGCAGCCCTTTCCAAAGAGCCATGAAAAGACTTTCTACTCCCAAGGAGACAAGAGATATTAAGCCGAAATGACGTCCGACGCGCGCATTTCCTCCGCCGCGCACCACATTTAAAAAAATCATAGCGTGAAAACCGTGGGTTCGATCCGCGTGCCGCTCGAAGGCGATTACAGGGGAGATGCAGCCCTTTCCAAAGAGCCATGAACAGACTTTCTACACCCAATGAGACAAGAGATATTAAGCCGCAAATACGTCCGGAGCGCGTCTTTTCTCCGCCGCGCAACACATTTAAAAAAAATCGTAGCGTGAAAAACGTGGGTTCGATCCGCGTGCCGCTCGAAGGCGATTACAGGGTAGATGCATCCCTTTCAAAAGAGCCATGAACAGACTTTCTACTCCCAAGGAGACCAGAAATATTAACATATAAATCGTTACGCTCCAGTCGGATGAACGAGAAACGCTTGTACAATTGCAACGAATTGGAGGAGAAAGTTTAAACAAACGCGCTGACTTTGAAGGCTCACATCTAGGCCGGGCCAGGTCCAAATGGCCTGCAACTCGGTCCGCATCACGTCCATGACTTTTCCTAACGAACGCCACCTGCCAAGCTTTCGGCCCGTCCCTGTCGGCATTAAAAAATCGTAGCGTGATAACGATGGTTCCAATCCGCGTGCCGCGCGAAGGCGATTACAGGGGAGATGCAGCCCTTTCCAAAGAGCCATGAACAGACTTTCTACTCCCAATGAGACAAGAGATATCAAGCCGCAAATACGTCCGGCGCGCGTCTATTCTCCGCCGCGCAACACATTTAAAAAAAATCGTAGCGTGAAAACCGTGGGTTCGATCCGCGTGCCGCTTAAAGGCGATTACAGGGGAGATGCAGCCCTTTCCAAAGAGCCATGAAAAGACTTTCTACTCCCAAGGAGACAAGAGATATTAAGCCGAAATGACGTCCGACGCGCGCATTTCCTCCGCCGCGCACCACATTTAAAAAAATCATAGCGTGAAAACCGTGGGTTCGATCCGCGTGCCGCTCGAAGGCGATTACAGGGGAGATGCAGCCCTTTCCAAAGAGGTATGAACAGACTTCCTACTCCCAAGGAGCCCAAAGATATTAAGCCGCAAATACGTCCTACGCGCGTCTTTTCTACGCCGCGCACCACATTTAAAAAATCGTAGCGTAAGAACGGTGGGTCCGATCCGCGTGCCGCTTAAAGGCGATTACAGGGGAGATGCAAACCTTTCCAAAGAGCCATGAAAAGACTTTCTACTCCCAAGGAGACAAGAGATATTAAGCCGCAATGACGTCCGACGCGCGCATTTTCTCCGATGCGCAACACATTTAAAAAAATCATAGCGTGAAAACCGTGGGTTCGATCCGCGTGCCGCTCGAAGGCGATTACAGGGGAGATGCAGCCCTTTCCAAAGAGGCATGAACAGACTTCCTACTCCCAAGGAGCCCAAAGATATTAAGCCGCAAATACGTCCTACGCGCGTCTTTTCTACCCCGCGCACCACATTTAAAAAATCGTATCGGAAGAACGGTGGGTCCAATCCGCGTGCCGCTTAAAGGCGATTACAAGGAAGATGCAAACCTTTCCAAAGAGCCATGAAAAGACTTTCAACTCCCAAGGAGACAATAGATATTAAGCCAAAATGACGTCCGACGCGCGCATTTTCTCCGCCGCGCACCACATTTAAAAAAATCATAGCGTGAAAACCGTGGGTTCGATCCGCGTGCCGCTCGAAGGCGATTACAGCGGAGATGCAGCCCTTTCCAAAGAGCCATGAAAAGACTTTCTACTCCCAAGGAGACAAGAGATATTAAGCCGAAATGACGTCCGACGCGCGCATTTCCTCCGCCGCGCACCACATTTAAAAAAATCATAGCGTGAAAACCGTGGGTTCGATCCGCGTGCCGCTCGAAGGCGATTACAGGGGAGATGCAGCCCTTTCCAAAGAGCCATGAACAGACTTTCTACACCCAATGAGACAAGAGATATTAAGCCGCAAATACGTCCGGAGCGCGTCTTTTCTCCGCCGCGCAACACATTTAAAAAAAATCGTAGCGTGAAAAACGTGGGTTCGATCCGCGTGCCGCTCGAAGGCGATTACAGGGTAGATGCATCCCTTTCAAAAGAGCCATGAACAGACTTTCTACTCCCAAGGAGACCAGAAATATTAACATATAAATCGTTACGCTCCAGTCGGATGAACGAGAAACGCTTGTACAATTGCAACGAATTGGAGGAGAAAGTTTAAACAAACGCGCTGACTTTGAAGGCTCACATCTAGGCCGGGCCAGGTCCAAATGGCCTGCAACTCGGTCCGCATCACGTCCATGACTTTTCCTAACGAACGCCACCTGCCAAGCTTTCGGCCCGTCCCTGTCGGCATTAAAAAATCGTAGCGTGATAACGATGGTTCCGATCCGCGTGCCGCGCGAAGGCGATTACAGGGGAGATGCAGCCCTTTCCAAAGAGCCATGAACAGACTTTCTACTCCCAATGAGACAAGAGATATCAAGCCGCAAATACGTCCGGCGCGCGTCTATTCTCCGCCGCGCAACACATTTAAAAAAAATCGTAGCGTGAAAACCGTGGGTTTGATCCGCGTGCCGCTTAAAGGCGATTACAGGGGAGATGCAGCCCTTTCCAAAGAGGCATGAACAGACTTCCTACTCCCAAGGAGCCCAAAGATATTAAGCCGCAAATACGTCCTACGCGCGTCTTTTCTACCCCGCGCACCACATTTAAAAAATCGTATCGGAAGAACGGTGGGTCCAATCCGCGTGCCGCTTAAAGGCGATTACAAGGAAGATGCAAACCTTTCCAAAGAGCCATGAAAAGACTTTCTACTCCCAAGGAGACAATAGATATTAAGCCGAAATGACGTCCGACGCGCGCATTTTCTCCGCCGCGCACCACATTTAAAAAAATCATAGCGTGAAAACCGTGGGTTCGATCCGCGTGCCGCTCGAAGGCGATTACAGGGGAGATGCAGCCCTTTCCAAAGAGCCATGAAAAGACTTTCTACTCCCAAGGAGACAAGAGATATTAAGCCGAAATGACGTCCGACGCGCGCATTTCCTCCGCCGCGCACCACATTTAAAAAAATCATAGCGTGAAAACCGTGGGTTCGATCCGCGTGCCGCTCGAAGGCGATTACAGGGGAGATGCAGCCCTTTCCAAAGAGCCATGAACAGACTTCCTACTCCCAATGAGACAAGAGATATTAAGCCGCAAATACGTCCGGAGCGCGTCTTTTCTCCGCCGCGCAACACATTTAAAAAAAATCGTAGCGTGAAAAACGTGGGTTCGATCCGCGTGCCGCTCGAAGGCGATTACAGGGTAGATGCATCCCTTTCAAAAGAGCCATGAACAGACTTTCTACTCCCAAGGAGACCAGAAATATTAACATATAAATCGTTACGCTCCAGTCGGATGAACGAGAAACGCTTGTACAATTGCAACGAATTGGAGGAGAAAGTTTAAACAAACGCGCTGACTTTGAAGGCTCACATCTAGGCCGGGCCAGGTCCAAATGGCCTGCAACTCGGTCCGCATCACGTCCATGACTTTTCCTAACGAACGCCACCTGCCAAGCTTTCGGCCCGTCCCTGTCGGCATTAAAAAATCGTAGCGTGATAACGATGGTTCCGATCCGCGTGCCGCGCGAAGGCGATTACAGGGGAGATGCAGCCCTTTCCAAAGAGCCATGAACAGACTTTCTACACCCAATGAGACAAGAGATATTAAGCCGCAAATACGTCCGGAGCGCGTCTTTTCTCCGCCGCGCAACACATTTAAAAAAAATCGTAGCGTGAAAAACGTGGGTTCGATCCGCGTGCCGCTCGAAGGCGATTACAGGGTAGATGCATCCCTTTCAAAAGAGCCATGAACAGACTTTCTACTCCCAAGGAGACCAGAAATATTAACATATAAATCGTTACGCTCCAGTCGGATGAACGAGAAACGCTTGTACAATTGCAACGAATTGGAGGAGAAAGTTTAAACAAACGCGCTGACTTTGAAGGCTCACATCTAGGCCGGGCCAGGTCCAAATGGCCTGCAACTCGGTCCGCATCACGTCCATGAATTTTCCTAACGAACGCCACCTGCCAAGCTTTCGGCCCGTCCCTGTCGGCATTAAAAAATCGTAGCGTGATAACGATGGTTCCAATCCGCGTGCCGCGCGAAGGCGATTACAGGGGAGATGCAGCCCTTTCCAAAGAGCCATGAACAGACTTTCTACTCCCAATGAGACAAGAGATATCAAGCCGCAAATACGTCCGGCGCGCGTCTATTCTCCGCCACGCAACACATTTAAAAAAAATCGTAGCGTGAAAACCGTGGGTTCGATCCGCGTGCCGCTTAAAGGCGATTACAAGGAAGATGCAAACCTTTCCAAAGAGCCATGAAAAGACTTTCTACTCCCAAGGAGACAATAGATATTAAGCCGAAATGACGTCCGACGCGCGCATTTTCTCCGCCGCGCACCACATTTAAAAAAATCATAGCGTGAAAACCGTGGGTTCGATCCGCGTGCCGCTCGAAGGCGATTACAGGGGAGATGCAGCCCTTTCCAAAGAGCCATGAACAGACTTTCTACTCCCAAGGAGACAAGAGATATTAAGCCGAAATGACGTCCGACGCGCGCATTTCCTCCGCCGCGCACCACATTTAAAAAAATCATAGCGTGAAAACCGTGGGTTCGATCCGCGTGCCGCTCGAAGGCGATTACAGGGGAGATGCAGCCCTTTCCAAAGAGCCATGAACAGACTTTCTACACCCAATGAGACAAGAGATATTAAGCCGCAAATACGTCCGGCGCGCGTCTTTTCTCCGCCGCGCAACACATTTAAAAAAAATCGTAGCGTGAAAACCGTGGGTTCGATCCGCGTGCCGCTCGAAGGCGATTACAGGGGAGATGCAGCCCTTTCCAAAGAGCCATGAACAGACTTTCTACTCCCAATGAGACAAGAGATATCAAGCCGCAAATACGTCCGGCGCGCGTCTATTCTCCGCCGCGCAACACATTTAAAAAAAATCGTAGCGTGAAAACCGTGGGTTCGATCCGCGTGCCGCTTAAAGGCGATTACAGGGGAGATGCAGCCCTTTCCAAAGAGCCATGAAAAGACTTTCTACTCCCAAGGAGACAAGAGATATTAAGCCGAAATGACGTCCGACGCGCGCATTTCCTCCGCCGCGCACCACATTTAAAAAAATCATAGCGTGAAAACCGTGGGTTCGATCCGCGTGCCGCTCGAAGGCGATTACAGGGGAGATGCAGCCCTTTCCAAAGAGGTATGAACAGACTTCCTACTCCCAAGGAGCCCAAAGATATTAAGCCGCAAATACGTCCTACGCGCGTCTTTTCTACGCCGCGCACCACATTTAAAAAATCGTAGCGTAAGAACGGTGGGTCCGATCCGCGTGCCGCTTAAAGGCGATTACAGGGGAGATGCAAACCTTTCCAAAGAGCCATGAAAAGACTTTCTACTCCCAAGGAGACAAGAGATATTAAGCCGCAATGACGTCCGACGCGCGCATTTTCTCCGATGCGCAACACATTTAAAAAAATCATAGCGTGAAAACCGTGGGTTCGATCCGCGTGCCGCTCGAAGGCGATTACAGGGGAGATGCAGCCCTTTCCAAAGAGGCATGAACAGACTTCCTACTCCCAAGGAGCCCAAAGATATTAAGCCGCAAATACGTCCTACGCGCGTCTTTTCTACGCCGCGCACCACATTTAAAAAATCGTATCGGAAGAACGGTGGGTCCAATCCGCGTGCCGCTTAAAGGCGATTACAAGGGAGATGCAAACCTTTCCAAAGAGCCATGAAAAGACTTTCTACTCCCAAGGAGACAATAGATATTAAGCCGAAATGACGTCCGACGCGCGCATTTTCTCCGACGCGCACCACATTTAAAAAAATCATAGCGTGAAAACCGTGGTTTCGATCCGCGTGCCGCTCGAAGGCGATTACAGCGGAGATGCAGCCCTTTCCAAAGAGCCATGAAAAGACTTTCTACTCCCAAGGAGACAAGAGATATTAAGCCGAAATGACGTCCGACGCGCGCATTTCCTCCGCCGCGCACCACATTTAAAAAAATCATAGCGTGAAAACCGTGGGTTCGATCCGCGTGCCGCTCGAAGGCGATTACAGGGGAGATGCAGCCCTTTCCAAAGAGCCATGAACAGACTTTCTACACCCAATGAGACAAGAGATATTAAGCCGCAAATACGTCCGGCGCGCGTCTTTTCTCCGCCGCGCAACACATTTAAAAAAAATCGTAGCGTGAAAAACGTGGGTTCGATCCGCGTGCCGCTCGAAGGCGATTACAGGGGAGATGCATCCCTTTCAAAAGAGCCATGAACAGACTTTCTACTCCCAAGGAGACCAGAATTATTAACATATAAAGCGTTACGCTCCAGTCGGATGAACGAGAAACGCTTGTACAATTGCAACGAATTGGAGGAGAAAGTTTAAACAAACGCGCTGACTTTGAACGCTCACATCTAGGCCGGGCCAACTCCAAATGGCGTGCAACTCGGTGTGCATCACCTCCATGACTGTCCCTAACGAACGCCACCTGCCACGCTTTCGGCCTATCCCTGGCGGCATTAAAAAATCGTAGCGTGAAAACCGTGGGTTTGATCCGCGTGCCGCTTAAAGGCGATTACAGGGGAGATGCAGCCCTTTCCAAAGAGGCATGAACAGACTTCCTACTCCCAAGGAGCCCAAAGATATTAAGCCGCAAATACGTCCTACGCGCGTCTTTTCTACCCCGCGCACCACATTTAAAAAATCGTATCGGAAGAACGGTGGGTCCAATCCGCGTGCCGCTTAAAGGCGATTACAAGGAAGATGCAAACCTTTCCAAAGAGCCATGAAAAGACTTTCTACTCCCAAGGAGACAATAGATATTAAGCCGAAATGACGTCCGACGCGCGCATTTTCTCCGCCGCGCACCACATTTAAAAAAATCATAGCGTGAAAACCGTGGGTTCGATCCGCGTGCCGCTCGAAGGCGATTACAGGGGAGATGCAGCCCTTTCCAAAGAGCCATGAAAAGACTTTCTACTCCCAAGGAGACAAGAGATATTAAGCCGAAATGACGTCCGACGCGCGCATTTCCTCCGCCGCGCACCACATTTAAAAAAATCATAGCGTGAAAACCGTGGGTTCGATCCGCGTGCCGCTCGAAGGCGATTACAGGGGAGATGCAGCCCTTTCCAAAGAGCCATGAACAGACTTCCTACTCCCAATGAGACAAGAGATATTAAGCCGCAAATACGTCCGGAGCGCGTCTTTTCTCCGCCGCGCAACACATTTAAAAAAAATCGTAGCGTGAAAAACGTGGGTTCGATCCGCGTGCCGCTCGAAGGCGATTACAGGGTAGATGCATCCCTTTCAAAAGAGCCATGAACAGACTTTCTACTCCCAAGGAGACCAGAAATATTAACATATAAATCGTTACGCTCCAGTCGGATGAACGAGAAACGCTTGTACAATTGCAACGAATTGGAGGAGAAAGTTTAAACAAACGCGCTGACTTTGAAGGCTCACATCTAGGCCGGGCCAGGTCCAAATGGCCTGCAACTCGGTCCGCATCACGTCCATGACTTTTCCTAACGAACGCCACCTGCCAAGCTTTCGGCCCGTCCCTGTCGGCATTAAAAAATCGTAGCGTGATAACGATGGTTCCGATCCGCGTGCCGCGCGAAGGCGATTACAGGGGAGATGCAGCCCTTTCCAAAGAGCCATGAACAGACTTTCTACACCCAATGAGACAAGAGATATTAAGCCGCAAATACGTCCGGAGCGCGTCTTTTCTCCGCCGCGCAACACATTTAAAAAAAATCGTAGCGTGAAAAACGTGGGTTCGATCCGCGTGCCGCTCGAAGGCGATTACAGGGTAGATGCATCCCTTTCAAAAGAGCCATGAACAGACTTTCTACTCCCAAGGAGACCAGAAATATTAACATATAAATCGTTACGCTCCAGTCGGATGAACGAGAAACGCTTGTACAATTGCAACGAATTGGAGGAGAAAGTTTAAACAAACGCGCTGACTTTGAAGGCTCACATCTAGGCCGGGCCAGGTCCAAATGGCCTGCAACTCGGTCCGCATCACGTCCATGACTTTTCCTAACGAACGCCACCTGCCAAGCTTTCGGCCCGTCCCTGTCGGCATTAAAAAATCGTAGCGTGATAACGATGGTTCCGATCCGCGTGCCGCGCGAAGGCGATTACAGGGGAGATGCAGCCCTTTCCAAAGAGCCATGAACAGACTTTCTACTCCCAATGAGACAAGAGATATCAAGCCGCAAATACGTCCGGCGCGCGTCTATTCTCCGCCACGCAACACATTTAAAAAAAATCGTAGCGTGAAAACCGTGGGTTCGATCCGCGTGCCGCTTAAAGGCGATTACAAGGAAGATGCAAACCTTTCCAAAGAGCCATGAAAAGACTTTCTACTCCCAAGGAGACAATAGATATTAAGCCGAAATGACGTCCGACGCGCGCATTTTCTCCGCCGCGCACCACATTTAAAAAAATCATAGCGTGAAAACCGTGGGTTCGATCCGCGTGCCGCTCGAAGGCGATTACAGGGGAGATGCAGCCCTTTCCAAAGAGCCATGAACAGACTTTCTACTCCCAAGGAGACAAGAGATATTAAGCCGAAATGACGTCCGACGCGCGCATTTCCTCCGCCGCGCACCACATTTAAAAAAATCATAGCGTGAAAACCGTGGGTTCGATCCGCGTGCCGCTCGAAGGCGATTACAGGGGAGATGCAGCCCTTTCCAAAGAGCCATGAACAGACTTTCTACACCCAATGAGACAAGAGATATTAAGCCGCAAATACGTCCGGCGCGCGTCTTTTCTCCGCCGCGCAACACATTTAAAAAAAATCGTAGCGTGAAAACCGTGGGTTCGATCCGCGTGCCGCTCGAAGGCGATTACAGGGGAGATGCAGCCCTTTCCAAAGAGCCATGAACAGACTTTCTACTCCCAATGAGACAAGAGATATCAAGCCGCAAATACGTCCGGCGCGCGTCTATTCTCCGCCGCGCAACACATTTAAAAAAAATCGTAGCGTGAAAACCGTGGGTTCGATCCGCGTGCCGCTTAAAGGCGATTACAGGGGAGATGCAGCCCTTTCCAAAGAGCCATGAAAAGACTTTCTACTCCCAAGGAGACAAGAGATATTAAGCCGAAATGACGTCCGACGCGCGCATTTCCTCCGCCGCGCACCACATTTAAAAAAATCATAGCGTGAAAACCGTGGGTTCGATCCGCGTGCCGCTCGAAGGCGATTACAGGGGAGATGCAGCCCTTTCCAAAGAGGCATGAACAGACTTCCTACTCCCAAGGAGCCCAAAGATATTAAGCCGCAAATACGTCCTACGCGCGTCTTTTCTACGCCGCGCACCACATTTAAAAAATCGTAGCGTAAGAACGGTGGGTCCGATCCGCGTGCCGCTTAAAGGCGATTACAGGGGAGATGCAAACATTTCCAAAGAGCCATGAAAAGACTTTCTACTCCCAAGGAGACAAGAGATATTAAGCCGCAATGACGTCCGACGCGCGCATTTTCTCCGACGCGCAACACATTTAAAAAAATCATAGCGTGAAAACCGTGGGTTCGATCCGCGTGCCGCTCGAAGGCGATTACAGGGGAGATGCAGCCCTTTCCAAAGAGGCATGAACAGACTTCCTACTCCCAAGGAGCCCAAAGATATTAAGCCGCAAATACGTCCTACGCGCGTCTTTTCTACGCCGCGCACCACATTTAAAAAATCGTATCGGAAGAACGGTGGGTCCAATCCGCGTGCCGCTTAAAGGCGATTACAAGGGAGATGCAAACCTTTCCAAAGAGCCATGAAAAGACTTTCTACTCCCAAGGAGACAATAGATATTAAGCCGAAATGACGTCCGACGCGCGCATTTTCTCCGACGCGCACCACATTTAAAAAAATCATAGCGTGAAAACCGTGGGTTCGATCCGCGTGCCGCTCGAAGGCGATTACAGCGGAGATGCAGCCCTTTCCAAAGAGCCATGAAAAGACTTTCTACTCCCAAGGAGACAAGAGATATTAAGCCGAAATGACGTCCGACGCGCGCATTTCCTCCGCCGCGCACCACATTTAAAAAAATCATAGCGTGAAAACCATGGGTTCGATCCGCGTGCCGCTCGAAGGCGATTACAGGGGAGATGCAGCCCTTTCCAAAGAGCCATGAACAGACTTTCTACACCCAATGAGACAAGAGATATTAAGCCGCAAATACGTCCGGAGCGCGTCTTTTCTCCGCCGCGCAACACATTTAAAAAAAATCGTAGCGTGAAAAACGTGGGTTCGATCCGCGTGCCGCTCGAAGGCGATTACAGGGTAGATGCATCCCTTTCAAAAGAGCCATGAACAGACTTTCTACTCCCAAGGAGACCAGAAATATTAACATATAAATCGTTACGCTCCAGTCGGATGAACGAGAAACGCTTGTACAATTGCAACGAATTGGAGGAGAAAGTTTAAATAAACGCGCTGACTTTGAAGGCTCACATCTAGGCCGGGCCAGGTCCAAATGGCCTGCAACTCGGTCCGCATCACGTCCATGACTTTTCCTAACGAACGCCACCTGCCAAGCTTTCGGCCCGTCCCTGTCGGCATTAAAAAATCGTAGCGTGATAACGATGGTTCCGATCCGCGTGCCGCGCGAAGGCGATTACAGGGGAGATGCAGCCCTTTCCAAAGAGCCATGAACAGACTTTCTACACCCAATGAGACAAGAGATATTAAGCCGCAAATACGTCCGGAGCGCGTCTTTTCTCCGCCGCGCAACACATTTAAAAAAAATCGTAGCGTGAAAAACGTGGGTTCGATCCGCGTGCCGCTCGAAGGCGATTACAGGGTAGATGCATCCCTTTCAAAAGAGCCATGAACAGACTTTCTACTCCCAAGGAGACCAGAAATATTAACATATAAATCGTTACGCTCCAGTCGGATGAACGAGAAACGCTTGTACAATTGCAACGAATTGGAGGAGAAAGTTTAAACAAACGCGCTGACTTTGAAGGCTCACATCTAGGCCGGGCCAGGTCCAAATGGCCTGCAACTCGGTCCGCATCACGTCCATGACTTTTCCTAACGAACGCCACCTGCCAAGCTTTCGGCCCGTCCCTGTCGGCATTAAAAAATCGTAGCGTGATAACGATGGTTCCGATCCGCGTGCCGCGCGAAGGCGATTACAGGGGAGATGCAGCCCTTTCCAAAGAGCCATGAACAGACTTTCTACTCCCAATGAGACAAGAGATATCAAGCCGCAAATACGTCCGGCGCGCGTCTATTCTCCGCCACGCAACACATTTAAAAAAAATCGTAGCGTGAAAACCGTGGGTTCGATCCGCGTGCCGCTTAAAGGCGATTACAAGGAAGATGCAAACCTTTCCAAAGAGCCATGAAAAGACTTTCTACTCCCAAGGAGACAATAGATATTAAGCCGAAATGACGTCCGACGCGCGCATTTTCTCCGCCGCGCACCACATTTAAAAAAATCATAGCGTGAAAACCGTGGGTTCGATCCGCGTGCCGCTCGAAGGCGATTACAGGGGAGATGCAGCCCTTTCCAAAGAGCCATGAACAGACTTTCTACTCCCAAGGAGACAAGAGATATTAAGCCGAAATGACGTCCGACGCGCGCATTTCCTCCGCCGCGCACCACATTTAAAAAAATCATAGCGTGAAAACCGTGGGTTCGATCCGCGTGCCGCTCGAAGGCGATTACAGGGGAGATGCAGCCCTTTCCAAAGAGCCATGAACAGACTTTCTACACCCAATGAGACAAGAGATATTAAGCCGCAAATACGTCCGGCGCGCGTCTTTTCTCCGCCGCGCAACACATTTAAAAAAAATCGTAGCGTGAAAACCGTGGGTTCGATCCGCGTGCCGCTCGAAGGCGATTACAGGGGAGATGCAGCCCTTTCCAAAGAGCCATGAACAGACTTTCTACTCCCAATGAGACAAGAGATATCAAGCCGCAAATACGTCCGGCGCGCGTCTATTCTCCGCCGCGCAACACATTTAAAAAAAATCGTAGCGTGAAAACCGTGGGTTCGATCCGCGTGCCGCTTAAAGGCGATTACAGGGGAGATGCAGCCCTTTCCAAAGAGCCATGAAAAGACTTTCTACTCCCAAGGAGACAAGAGATATTAAGCCGAAATGACGTCCGACGCGCGCATTTCCTCCGCCGCGCACCACATTTAAAAAAATCATAGCGTGAAAACCGTGGGTTCGATCCGCGTGCCGCTCGAAGGCGATTACAGGGGAGATGCAGCCCTTTCCAAAGAGGCATGAACAGACTTCCTACTCCCAAGGAGCCCAAAGATATTAAGCCGCAAATACGTCCTACGCGCGTCTTTTCTACGCCGCGCACCACATTTAAAAAATCGTAGCGTAAGAACGGTGGGTCCGATCCGCGTGCCGCTTAAAGGCGATTACAGGGGAGATGCAAACATTTCCAAAGAGCCATGAAAAGACTTTCTACTCCCAAGGAGACAAGAGATATTAAGCCGCAATGACGTCCGACGCGCGCATTTTCTCCGACGCGCAACACATTTAAAAAAATCATAGCGTGAAAACCGTGGGTTCGATCCGCGTGCCGCTCGAAGGCGATTACAGGGGAGATGCAGCCCTTTCCAAAGAGGCATGAACAGACTTCCTACTCCCAAGGAGCCCAAAGATATTAAGCCGCAAATACGTCCTACGCGCGTCTTTTCTACGCCGCGCACCACATTTAAAAAATCGTATCGGAAGAACGGTGGGTCCAATCCGCGTGCCGCTTAAAGGCGATTACAAGGGAGATGCAAACCTTTCCAAAGAGCCATGAAAAGACTTTCTACTCCCAAGGAGACAATAGATATTAAGCCGAAATGACGTCCGACGCGCGCATTTTCTCCGACGCGCACCACATTTAAAAAAATCATAGCGTGAAAACCGTGGGTTCGATCCGCGTGCCGCTCGAAGGCGATTACAGCGGAGATGCAGCCCTTTCCAAAGAGCCATGAAAAGACTTTCTACTCCCAAGGAGACAAGAGATATTAAGCCGAAATGACGTCCGACGCGCGCATTTCCTCCGCCGCGCACCACATTTAAAAAAATCATAGCGTGAAAACCGTGGGTTCGATCCGCGTGCCGCTCGAAAGCGATTACAGGGGAGATGCAGCCCTTTCCAAAGAGCCATGAACAGACTTTCTACACCCAATGAGACAAGAGATATTAAGCCGCAAATACGTCCGGAGCGCGTCTTTTCTCCGCCGCGCAACACATTTAAAAAAAATCGTAGCGTGAAAAACGTGGGTTCGATCCGCGTGCCGCTCGAAGGCGATTACAGGGTAGATGCATCCCTTTCAAAAGAGCCATGAACAGACTTTCTACTCCCAAGGAGACCAGAAATATTAACATATAAATCGTTACGCTCCAGTCGGATGAACGAGAAACGCTTGTACAATTGCAACGAATTGGAGGAGAAAGTTTAAATAAACGCGCTGACTTTGAAGGCTCACATCTAGGCCGGGCCAGGTCCAAATGGCCTGCAACTCGGTCCGCATCACGTCCATGACTTTTCCTAACGAACGCCACCTGCCAAGCTTTCGGCCCGTCCCTGTCGGCATTAAAAAATCGTAGCGTGATAACGATGGTTCCGATCCGCGTGCCGCGCGAAGGCGATTACAGGGGAGATGCAGCCCTTTCCAAAGAGCCATGAACAGACTTTCTACTCCCAATGAGACAAGAGATATCAAGCCGCAAATACGTCCGGCGCGCGTCTATTCTCCGCCGCGCAACACATTTAAAAAAAATCGTAGCGTGAAAACCGTGGGTTCGATCCGCGTGCCGCTTAAAGGCGATTACAGGGGAGATGCAGCCCTTTCCAAAGAGCCATGAAAAGACTTTCTACTCCCAAGGAGACAAGAGATATTAAGCCGCAATGACGTCCGACGCGCGCATTTTCTCCGCCGCGCAGCACATTTAAAAAAATCATAGCGTGAAAACCGTGGGTTCGATCCGCGTGCCGCTCGAAGGCGATTACAGGGGAGATGCAGCCCTTTCCAAAGAGGCATGAACAGACTTCCTACTCCCAAGGAGCCCAAAGATATTAAGCCGCAAATACGTCCTACGCGCGTCTTTTCTACGCCGCGCACCACATTTAAAAAATCGTATCGGAAGAACGGTGGGTCCGATCCGCGTGCCGCTTAAAGGCGATTACAAGGGAGATGCAAACCTTTCCAAAGAGCCATGAAAAGACTTTCTACTCCCAAGGAGACAATAGATATTAAGCCGAAATGACTTCCGACGCGCGCATTTTCTCCGACGCGCACCACATTTAAAAAAATCATAGCGTGAAAACCGTGGGTTCGATCCGCGTGCCGCTCGAAGGCGATTACAGCGGAGATGCAGCCCTTTCCAAAGAGCCATGAAAAGACTTTCTACTCCCAAGGAGACAAGAGATATTAAGCCGAAATGACGTCCGACGCGCGCATTTCCTCCGCCGCGCACCACATTTAAAAAAATCATAGCGTGAAAACCGTGGGTTCGATCCGCGTGCCGCTCGAAGGCGATTACAGGGGAGATGCAGCCCTTTCCAAAGAGCCATGAACAGACTTTCTACACCCAATGAGACAAGAGATATTAAGCCGCAAATACGTCCGGCGCGCGTCTTTTCTCCGCCGCGCAACACATTTAAAAAAAATCGTAGCGTGAAAAACGTGGGTTCGATCCGCGTGCCGCTCGAAGGCGATTACAGGGGAGATGCATCCCTTTCAAAAGAGCCATGAACAGACTTTCTACTCCCAAGGAGACCAGAAATATTAACATATAAAGCGTTACGCTCCAGTCGGATGAACGAGAAACGCTTGTACAATTTCAACGAATTGGAGGAGAAAGTTTAAACAAACGCGCTGACTTTGAACGCTCACATCTAGGCCGGGCCAACTCCAAATGGCGTGCAACTCGGTGTGCATCACCTCCATGACTGTCCCTAACGAACGCCACCTGCCACGCTTTCGGCCTATCCCTGGCGGCATTAAAAAATCGTAGCGTGATAACGATGGTTCCGATGCGCGTGCCGCTCGAAGGCGATTACAGGGGAGATACAGCCCTTTCCAAAGAGCCATGAACAGACTTTCTACTCCCAAGGAGACAAGAGATATTACGCGCATTTTCTCCGACGCGCACCACGTTTAAAAAATCGTAGCGTGAGAACGGTGGGTCCGATCCGCGTGCCGCTTAAAGGCGATTACAGGGGCGATGCAACCCTTTCCAAAGAACCATGAAAAGACTTTCTACTCCCAAGGAGAAAAGAGATATTAAGCCGCAATGACGTCCGACGCGCGCATTTTCTCCGCCGCGCACCACATTTAAAAAAAAATCATAGCGTGAAAACCGTGGGTTCGATCCGCGTGCCGCTCGAAGGCGATTACAGGGGAGATGGAGCCCTTTCCAAAGAGGCATGAACAGACTTCCTACTCCCAAGGAGCCCAAAGATATTAAGCCGCAAATACGTCCTACGCGCGTCTTTTCTACCCCGCGCACCACATTTAAAAAATCGTATCGGAAGAACGGTGGGTCCAATCCGCGTGCCGCTTAAAGGCGATTACAAGGAAGATGCAAACCTTTCCAAAGAGCCATGAAAAGACTTTCTACTCCCAAGGAGACAAGAGATATTAAGCCGAAATGACGTCCGACGCGCGCATTTCCTCCGCCGCGCACCACATTTAAAAAAATCATAGCGTGAAAACCGTGGGTTCGATCCGCGTGCCGCTCGAAGGCGATTACAGGGGAGATGCAGCCCTTTCCAAAGAGCCATGAACAGACTTTCTACACCCAATGAGACAAGAGATATTAAGCCGCAAATACGTCCGGAGCGCGTCTTTTCTCCGCCGCGCAACACATTTAAAAAAAATCGTAGCGTGAAAAACGTGGGTTCGATCCGCGTGCCGCTCGAAGGCGATTACAGGGTAGATGCATCCCTTTCAAAAGAGCCATGAACAGACTTTCTACTCCCAAGGAGACCAGAAATATTAACATATAAATCGTTACGCTCCAGTCGGATGAACGAGAAACGCTTGTACAATTGCAACGAATTGGAGGAGAAAGTTTAAACAAACGCGCTGACTTTGAAGGCTCACATCTAGGCCGGGCCAGGTCCAAATGGCCTGCAACTCGGTCCGCATCACGTCCATGACTTTTCCTAACGAACGCCACCTGCCAAGCTTTCGGCCCGTCCCTGTCGGCATTAAAAAATCGTAGCGTGATAACGATGGTTCCGATCCGCGTGCCGCGCGAAGGCGATTACAGGGGAGATGCAGCCCTTTCCAAAGAGCCATGAACAGACTTTCTACTCCCAATGAGACAAGAGATATCAAGCCGCAAATACGTCCGGCGCGCGTCTATTCTCCGCCGCGCAACACATTTAAAAAAAATCGTAGCGTGAAAACCGTGGGTTCGATCCGCGTGCCGCTTAAAGGCGATTACAGGGGAGATGCAGCCCTTTCCAAAGAGCCATGAAAAGACTTTCTACTCCCAAGGAGACAATAGATATTAAGCCGAAATGACGTCCGACGCGCGCATTTTCCCCGCCGCGCACCACATTTAAAAAAATCATAGCGTGAAAACCGTGGGTTCGATCCGCGTGCCGCTCGAAGGCGATTACAGCGGAGATGCAGCCCTTTCCAAAGAGCCATGAAAAGACTTTCTACTCCCAAGGAGACAAGAGATATTAAGCCGAAATGACGTCCGACGCGCGCATTTCCTCCGCCGCGCACCACATTTAAAAAAATCATAGCGTGAAAACCGTGGGTTCGATCCGCGTGCCGCTCGAAGGCGATTACAGGGGAGATGCAGCCCTTTCCAAAGAGCCATGAACAGACTTTCTACACCCAATGAGACAAGAGATATTAAGCCGCAAATACGTCCGGCGCGCGTCTTTTCTCCGCCGCGCAACACATTTAAAAAAAATCGTAGCGTGAAAACCGTGGGTTCGATCCGCGTGCCGCTCGAAGGCGATTACAGGGGAGATGCAGCCCTTTCCAAAGAGCCATGAACAGACTTTCTACTCCCAATGAGACAAGAGATATCAAGCCGCAAATACGTCCGGCGCGCGTCTATTCTCCGCCGCGCAACACATTTAAAAAAAATCGTAGCGTGAAAACCGTGGGTTCGATCCGCGTGCCGCTTAAAGGCGATTACAGGGGAGATGCAGCCCTTTCCAAAGAGCCATGAAAAGACTTTCTACTCCCAAGGAGACAAGAGATATTAAGCCGAAATGACGTCCGACGCGCGCATTTCCTCCGCCGCGCACCACATTTAAAAAAATCATAGCGTGAAAACCGTGGGTTCGATCCGCGTGCCGCTCGAAGGCGATTACAGGGGAGATGCAGCCCTTTCCAAAGAGGTATGAACAGACTTCCTACTCCCAAGGAGCCCAAAGATATTAAGCCGCAAATACGTCCTACGCGCGTCTTTTCTACGCCGCGCACCACATTTAAAAAATCGTAGCGTAAGAACGGTGGGTCCGATCCGCGTGCCGCTTAAAGGCGATTACAGGGGAGATGCAAACCTTTCCAAAGAGCCATGAAAAGACTTTCTACTCCCAAGGAGACAAGAGATATTAAGCCGCAATGACGTCCGACGCGCGCATTTTCTCCGATGCGCAACACATTTAAAAAAATCATAGCGTGAAAACCGTGGGTTCGATCCGCGTGCCGCTCGAAGGCGATTACAGGGTAGATGCATCCCTTTCAAAAGAGCCATGAACAGACTTTCTACTCCCAAGGAGACCAGAAATATTAACATATAAATCGTTACGCTCCAGTCGGATGAACGAGAAACGCTTGTACAATTGCAACGAATTGGAGGAGAAAGTTTAAACAAACGCGCTGACTTTGAAGGCTCACATCTAGGCCGGGCCAGGTCCAAATGGCCTGCAACTCGGTCCGCATCACGTCCATGACTTTTCCTAACGAACGCCACCTGCCAAGCTTTCGGCCCGTCCCTGTCGGCATTAAAAAATCGTAGCGTGATAACGATGGTTCCGATCCGCGTGCCGCGCGAAGGCGATTACAGGGGAGATGCAGCCCTTTCCAAAGAGCCATGAACAGACTTTCTACTCCCAATGAGACAAGAGATATCAAGCCGCAAATACGTCCGGCGCGCGTCTATTCTCCGCCGCGCAACACATTTAAAAAAAATCGTAGCGTGAAAACCGTGGGTTCGATCCGCGTGCCGCTTAAAGGCGATTACAGGGGAGATGCAGCCCTTTCCAAAGAGCCATGAAAAGACTTTCTACTCCCAAGGAGACAATAGATATTAAGCCGAAATGACGTCCGACGCGCGCATTTTCCCCGCCGCGCACCACATTTAAAAAAATCATAGCGTGAAAACCGTGGGTTCGATCCGCGTGCCGCTCGAAGGCGATTACAGCGGAGATGCAGCCCTTTCCAAAGAGCCATGAAAAGACTTTCTACTCCCAAGGAGACAAGAGATATTAAGCCGAAATGACGTCCGACGCGCGCATTTCCTCCGCCGCGCACCACATTTAAAAAAATCATAGCGTGAAAACCGTGGGTTCGATCCGCGTGCCGCTCGAAGGCGATTACAGGGGAGATGCAGCCCTTTCCAAAGAGCCATGAACAGACTTTCTACACCCAATGAGACAAGAGATATTAAGCCGCAAATACGTCCGGCGCGCGTCTTTTCTCCGCCGCGCAACACATTTAAAAAAAATCGTAGCGTGAAAACCGTGGGTTCGATCCGCGTGCCGCTCGAAGGCGATTACAGGGGAGATGCAGCCCTTTCCAAAGAGCCATGAACAGACTTTCTACTCCCAATGAGACAAGAGATATCAAGCCGCAAATACGTCCGGCGCGCGTCTATTCTCCGCCGCGCAACACATTTAAAAAAAATCGTAGCGTGAAAACCGTGGGTTCGATCCGCGTGCCGCTTAAAGGCGATTACAGGGGAGATGCAGCCCTTTCCAAAGAGCCATGAAAAGACTTTCTACTCCCAAGGAGACAAGAGATATTAAGCCGAAATGACGTCCGACGCGCGCATTTCCTCCGCCGCGCACCACATTTAAAAAAATCATAGCGTGAAAACCGTGGGTTCGATCCGCGTGCCGCTCGAAGGCGATTACAGGGGAGATGCAGCCCTTTCCAAAGAGGTATGAACAGACTTCCTACTCCCAAGGAGCCCAAAGATATTAAGCCGCAAATACGTCCTACGCGCGTCTTTTCTACGCCGCGCACCACATTTAAAAAATCGTAGCGTAAGAACGGTGGGTCCGATCCGCGTGCCGCTTAAAGGCGATTACAGGGGAGATGCAAACCTTTCCAAAGAGCCATGAAAAGACTTTCTACTCCCAAGGAGACAAGAGATATTAAGCCGCAATGACGTCCGACGCGCGCATTTTCTCCGATGCGCAACACATTTAAAAAAATCATAGCGTGAAAACCGTGGGTTCGATCCGCGTGCCGCTCGAAGGCGATTACAGGGGAGATGCAGCCCTTTCCAAAGAGGCATGAACAGACTTCCTACTCCCAAGGAGCCCAAAGATATTAAGCCGCAAATACGTCCTACGCGCGTCTTTTCTACGCCGCGCACCACATTTAAAAAATCGTATCGGAAGAACGGTGGGTCCAATCCGCGTGCCGCTTAAAGGCGATTACAAGGGAGATGCAAACCTTTCCAAAGAGCCATGAAAAGACTTTCTACTCCCAAGGAGACAATAGATATTAAGCCGAAATGACGTCCGACGCGCGCATTTTCTCCGACGCGCACCACATTTAAAAAAATCATAGCGTGAAAACCGTGGTTTCGATCCGCGTGCCGCTCGAAGGCGATTACAGCGGAGATGCAGCCCTTTCCAAAGAGCCATGAAAAGACTTTCTACTCCCAAGGAGACAAGAGATATTAAGCCGAAATGACGTCCGACGCGCGCATTTCCTCCGCCGCGCACCACATTTAAAAAAATCATAGCGTGAAAACCGTGGGTTCGATCCGCGTGCCGCTCGAAGGCGATTACAGGGGAGATGCAGCCCTTTCCAAAGAGCCATGAACAGACTTTCTACACCCAATGAGACAAGAGATATTAAGCCGCAAATACGTCCGGCGCGCGTCTTTTCTCCGCCGCGCAACACATTTAAAAAAAATCGTAGCGTGAAAAACGTGGGTTCGATCCGCGTGCCGCTCGAAGGCGATTACAGGGGAGATGCATCCCTTTCAAAAGAGCCATGAACAGACTTTCTACTCCCAAGGAGACCAGAATTATTAACATATAAAGCGTTACGCTCCAGTCGGATGAACGAGAAACGCTTGTACAATTGCAACGAATTGGAGGAGAAAGTTTAAACAAACGCGCTGACTTTGAACGCTCACATCTAGGCCGGGCCAACTCCAAATGGCGTGCAACTCGGTGTGCATCACCTCCATGACTGTCCCTAACGAACGCCACCTGCCACGCTTTCGGCCTATCCCTGGCGGCATTAAAAAATCGTAGCGTGATAACGATGATTCCGATGCGCGTGCCGCTCGAAGGCGATTACAGGGGAGATACAGCCCTTTCCAAAGAGCCATGAACAGACTTTCTACTCCCAAGGAGACAAGAGATATTACGCGCATTTTCTCCGACGCGCACCACGTTTAAAAAATCGTAGCGTGAGAACGGTGGGTCCGATCCGCGTGCCGCTTAAAGGCGATTACAGGGGAGATGCAACCCTTTCCAAAGAACCATGAAAAGACTTTCTACTCCCAAGGAGACAAGAGATATTAAGCCGCAATGACGTCCGACGCGCGCATTTTCTCCGCCGCGCAGCACATTTAAAAAAAAATCATAGCGTGAAAACCGTGGGTTCGATCCGCGTGCCGCTCGAAGGCGATTACAGGGGAGATGGAGCCCTTTCGAAAGAGGCATGAACAGACTTCCTACTCCCAAGGAGCCCAAAGATATTAAGCCGCAAATACGTCCTACGCGCGTCTTTTCTACCCCGCGCACCACATTTAAAAAATCGTATCGGAAGAACGGTGGGTCCAATCCGCGTGCCGCTTAAAGGCGATTACAAGGAAGATGCAAACCTTTCCAAAGAGCCATGAAAAGACTTTCTACTCCCAAGGAGACAATAGATATTAAGCCGAAATGACGTCCGACGCGCGCATTTTCTCCGCCGCGCACCACATTTAAAAAAATCATAGCGTGAAAACCGTGGGTTCGATCCGCGTGCCGCTCGAAGGCGATTACAGCGGAGATGCAGCCCTTTCCAAAGAGCCATGAAAAGACTTTCTACTCCCAAGGAGACAAGAGATATTAAGCCGAAATGACGTCCGACGCGCGCATTTCCTCCGCCGCGCACCACATTTAAAAAAATCATAGCGTGAAAACCGTGGGTTCGATCCGCGTGCCGCTCGAAGGCGATTACAGGGGAGATGCAGCCCTTTCCAAAGAGCCATGAACAGACTTTCTACACCCAATGAGACAAGAGATATTAAGCCGCAAATACGTCCGGAGCGCGTCTTTTCTCCGCCGCGCAACACATTCAAAAAAAATCGTAGCGTGAAAAACGTGGGTTCGATCCGCGTGCCGCTCGAAGGCGATTACAGGGTAGATGCATCCCTTTCAAAAGAGCCATGAACAGACTTTCTACTCCCAAGGAGACCAGAAATATTAACATATAAATCGTTACGCTCCAGTCGGATGAACGAGAAACGCTTGTACAATTGCAACGAATTGGAGGAGAAAGTTTAAACAAACGCGCTGACTTTGAAGGCTCACATCTAGGCCGGGCCAGGTCCAAATGGCCTGCAACTCGGTCCGCATCACGTCCATGACTTTTCCTAACGAACGCCACCTGCCAAGCTTTCGGCCCGTCCCTGTCGGCATTAAAAAATCGTAGCGTGATAACGATGGTTCCGATCCGCGTGCCGCGCGAAGGCGATTACAGGGGAGATGCAGCCCTTTCCAAAGAGCCATGAACAGACTTTCTACTCCCAATGAGACAAGAGATATCAAGCCGCAAATACGTCCGGCGCGCGTCTATTCTCCGCCGCGCAACACATTTAAAAAAAATCGTAGCGTGAAAACCGTGGGTTCGATCCGCGTGCCGCTTAAAGGCGATTACAGGGGAGATGCAGCCCTTTCCAAAGAGGCATGAACAGACTTCCTACTCCCAAGGAGCCCAAAGATATTAAGCCGCAAATACGTCCTACGCGCGTCTTTTCTACCCCGCGCACCACATTTAAAAAATCGTATCGGAAGAACGGTGGGTCCAATCCGCGTGCCGCTTAAAGGCGATTACAAGGAAGATGCAAACCTTTCCAAAGAGCCATGAAAAGACTTTCTACTCCCAAGGAGACAATAGATATTAAGCCGAAATGACGTCCGACGCGCGCATTTTCTCCGCCGCGCACCACATTTAAAAAAGTCATAGCGTGAAAACCGTGGGTTCGATCCGCGTGCCGCTTAAAGGCGATTACAGGGGAGATGCAGCCCTTTCCAAAGAGCCATGAAAAGACTTTCTACTCCCAAGGAGACAAGAGATATTAAGCCGAAATGACGTCCGACGCGCGCATTTCCTCCGCCGCGCACCACATTTAAAAAAATCATAGCGTGAAAACCGTGGGTTCGATCCGCGTGCCGCTCGAAGGCGATTACAGGGGAGATGCAGCCCTTTCCAAAGAGGCATGAACAGACTTCCTACTCCCAAGGAGCCCAAAGATATTAAGCCGCAAATACGTCCTACGCGCGTCTTTTCTACGCCGCGCACCACATTTAAAAAATCGTAGCGTAAGAACGGTGGGTCCGATCCGCGTGCCGCTTAAAGGCGATTACAGGGGAGATGCAAACATTTCCAAAGAGCCATGAAAAGACTTTCTACTCCCAAGGAGACAAGAGATATTAAGCCGCAATGACGTCCGACGCGCGCATTTTCTCCGACGCGCAACACATTTAAAAAAATCATAGCGTGAAAACCGTGGGTTCGATCCGCGTGCCGCTCGAAGGCGATTACAGGGGAGATGCAGCCCTTTCCAAAGAGGCATGAACAGACTTCCTACTCCCAAGGAGCCCAAAGATATTAAGCCGCAAATACGTCCTACGCGCGTCTTTTCTACGCCGCGCACCACATTTAAAAAATCGTATCGGAAGAACGGTGGGTCCAATCCGCGTGCCGCTTAAAGGCGATTACAAGGGAGATGCAAACCTTTCCAAAGAGCCATGAAAAGACTTTCTACTCCCAAGGAGACAATAGATATTAAGCCGAAATGACGTCCGACGCGCGCATTTTCTCCGACGCGCACCACATTTAAAAAAATCATAGCGTGAAAACCGTGGGTTCGATCCGCGTGCCGCTCGAAGGCGATTACAGCGGAGATGCAGCCCTTTCCAAAGAGCCATGAAAAGACTTCCTACTCCCAAGGAGACAAGAGATATTAAGCCGAAATGACGTCCGACGCGCGCATTTCCTCCGCCGCGCACCACATTTAAAAAAATCATAGCGTGAAAACCGTGGGTTCGATCCGCGTGCCGCTCTAAGGCGATTACAGGGGAGATGCAGCCCTTTCCAAAGAGCCATGAACAGACTTTCTACACCCAATGAGACAAGAGATATTAAGCCGCAAATACGTCCGGAGCGCGTCTTTTCTCCGCCGCGCAACACATTTAAAAAAAATCGTAGCGTGAAAAACGTGGGTTCGATCCGCGTGCCGCTCGAAGGCGATTACAGGGTAGATGCATCCCTTTCAAAAGAGCCATGAACAGACTTTCTACTCCCAAGGAGACCAGAAATATTAACATATAAATCGTTACGCTCCAGTCGGATGAACGAGAAACGCTTGTACAATTGCAACGAATTGGAGGAGAAAGTTTAAACAAACGCGCTGACTTTGAAGGCTCACATCTAGGCCGGGCCAGGTCCAAATGGCCTGCAACTCGGTCCGCATCACGTCCATGACTTTTCCTAACGAACGCCACCTGCCAAGCTTTCGGCCCGTCCCTGTCGGCATTAAAAAATCGTAGCGTGATAACGATGGTTCCGATCCGCGTGCCGCGCGAAGGCGATTACAGGGGAGATGCAGCCCTTTCCAAAGAGCCATGAACAGACTTTCTACTCCCAATGAGACAAGAGATATCAAGCCGCAAATACGTCCGGCGCGCGTCTATTCTCCGCCGCGCAACACATTTAAAAAAAATCGTAGCGTGAAAACCGTGGGTTCGATCCGCGTGCCGCTTAAAGGCGATTACAGGGGAGATGCAGCCCTTTCCAAAGAGCCATGAAAAGACTTTCTACTCCCAAGGAGACAATAGATATTAAGCCGAAATGACGTCCGACGCGCGCATTTTCCCCGCCGCGCACCACATTTAAAAAAATCATAGCGTGAAAACCGTGGGTTCGATCCGCGTGCCGCTCGAAGGCGATTACAGCGGAGATGCAGCCCTTTCCAAAGAGCCATGAAAAGACTTTCTACTCCCAAGGAGACAAGAGATATTAAGCCGAAATGACGTCCGACGCGCGCATTTCCTCCGCCGCGCACCACATTTAAAAAAATCATAGCGTGAAAACCGTGGGTTCGATCCGCGTGCCGCTCGAAGGCGATTACAGGGGAGATGCAGCCCTTTCCAAAGAGCCATGAACAGACTTTCTACACCCAATGAGACAAGAGATATTAAGCCGCAAATACGTCCGGCGCGCGTCTTTTCTCCGCCGCGCAACACATTTAAAAAAAATCGTAGCGTGAAAACCGTGGGTTCGATCCGCGTGCCGCTCGAAGGCGATTACAGGGGAGATGCAGCCCTTTCCAAAGAGCCATGAACAGACTTTCTACTCCCAATGAGACAAGAGATATCAAGCCGCAAATACGTCCGGCGCGCGTCTATTCTCCGCCGCGCAACACATTTAAAAAAAATCGTAGCGTGAAAACCGTGGGTTCGATCCGCGTGCCGCTTAAAGGCGATTACAGGGGAGATGCAGCCCTTTCCAAAGAGCCATGAAAAGACTTTCTACTCCCAAGGAGACAAGAGATATTAAGCCGAAATGACGTCCGACGCGCGCATTTCCTCCGCCGCGCACCACATTTAAAAAAATCATAGCGTGAAAACCGTGGGTTCGATCCGCGTGCCGCTCGAAGGCGATTACAGGGGAGATGCAGCCCTTTCCAAAGAGGTATGAACAGACTTCCTACTCCCAAGGAGCCCAAAGATATTAAGCCGCAAATACGTCCTACGCGCGTCTTTTCTACGCCGCGCACCACATTTAAAAAATCGTAGCGTAAGAACGGTGGGTCCGATCCGCGTGCCGCTTAAAGGCGATTACAGGGGAGATGCAAACCTTTCCAAAGAGCCATGAAAAGACTTTCTACTCCCAAGGAGACAAGAGATATTAAGCCGCAATGACGTCCGACGCGCGCATTTTCTCCGATGCGCAACACATTTAAAAAAATCATAGCGTGAAAACCGTGGGTTCGATCCGCGTGCCGCTCGAAGGCGATTACAGGGGAGATGCAGCCCTTTCCAAAGAGGCATGAACAGACTTCCTACTCCCAAGGAGCCCAAAGATATTAAGCCGCAAATACGTCCTACGCGCGTCTTTTCTACGCCGCGCACCACATTTAAAAAATCGTATCGGAAGAACGGTGGGTCCAATCCGCGTGCCGCTTAAAGGCGATTACAAGGGAGATGCAAACCTTTCCAAAGAGCCATGAAAAGACTTTCTACTCCCAAGGAGACAATAGATATTAAGCCGAAATGACGTCCGACGCGCGCATTTTCTCCGACGCGCACCACATTTAAAAAAATCATAGCGTGAAAACCGTGGTTTCGATCCGCGTGCCGCTCGAAGGCGATTACAGCGGAGATGCAGCCCTTTCCAAAGAGCCATGAAAAGACTTTCTACTCCCAAGGAGACAAGAGATATTAAGCCGAAATGACGTCCGACGCGCGCATTTCCTCCGCCGCGCACCACATTTAAAAAAATCATAGCGTGAAAACCGTGGGTTCGATCCGCGTGCCGCTCGAAGGCGATTACAGGGGAGATCCAGCCCTTTCCAAAGAGCCATGAACAGACTTTCTACACCCAATGAGACAAGAGATATTAAGCCGCAAATACGTCCGGCGCGCGTCTTTTCTCCGCCGCGCAACACATTTAAAAAAAATCGTAGCGTGAAAAACGTGGGTTCGATCCGCGTGCCGCTCGAAGGCGATTACAGGGGAGATGCATCCCTTTCAAAAGAGCCATGAACAGACTTTCTACTCCCAAGGAGACCAGAATTATTAACATATAAAGCGTTACGCTCCAGTCGGATGAACGAGAAACGCTTGTACAATTGCAACGAATTGGAGGAGAAAGTTTAAACAAACGCGCTGACTTTGAACGCTCACATCTAGGCCGGGCCAACTCCAAATGGCGTGCAACTCGGTGTGCATCACCTCCATGACTGTCCCTAACGAACGCCACCTGCCACGCTTTCGGCCTATCCCTGGCGGCATTAAAAAATCGTAGCGTGATAACGATGATTCCGATGCGCGTGCCGCTCGAAGGCGATTACAGGGGAGATACAGCCCTTTCCAAAGAGCCATGAACAGACTTTCTACTCCCAAGGAGACAAGAGATATTACGCGCATTTTCTCCGACGCGCACCACGTTTAAAAAATCGTAGCGTGAGAACGGTGGGTCCGATCCGCGTGCCGCTTAAAGGCGATTACAGGGGAGATGCAACCCTTTCCAAAGAACCATGAAAAGACTTTCTACTCCCAAGGAGACAAGAGATATTAAGCCGCAATGACGTCCGACGCGCGCATTTTCTCCGCCGCGCAGCACATTTAAAAAAAAATCATAGCGTGAAAACCGTGGGTTCGATCCGCGTGCCGCTCGAAGGCGATTACAGGGGAGATGGAGCCCTTTCGAAAGAGGCATGAACAGACTTCCTACTCCCAAGGAGCCCAAAGATATTAAGCCGCAAATACGTCCTACGCGCGTCTTTTCTACCCCGCGCACCACATTTAAAAAATCGTATCGGAAGAACGGTGGGTCCAATCCGCGTGCCGCTTAAAGGCGATTACAAGGAAGATGCAAACCTTTCCAAAGAGCCATGAAAAGACTTTCTACTCCCAAGGAGACAATAGATATTAAGCCGAAATGACGTCCGACGCGCGCATTTTCTCCGCCGCGCACCACATTTAAAAAAATCATAGCGTGAAAACCGTGGGTTCGATCCGCGTGCCGCTCGAAGGCGATTACAGCGGAGATGCAGCCCTTTCCAAAGAGCCATGAAAAGACTTTCTACTCCCAAGGAGACAAGAGATATTAAGCCGAAATGACGTCCGACGCGCGCATTTCCTCCGCCGCGCACCACATTTAAAAAAATCATAGCGTGAAAACCGTGGGTTCGATCCGCGTGCCGCTCGAAGGCGATTACAGGGGAGATGCAGCCCTTTCCAAAGAGCCATGAACAGACTTTCTACACCCAATGAGACAAGAGATATTAAGCCGCAAATACGTCCGGAGCGCGTCTTTTCTCCGCCGCGCAACACATTCAAAAAAAATCGTAGCGTGAAAAACGTGGGTTCGATCCGCGTGCCGCTCGAAGGCGATTACAGGGTAGATGCATCCCTTTCAAAAGAGCCATGAACAGACTTTCTACTCCCAAGGAGACCAGAAATATTAACATATAAATCGTTACGCTCCAGTCGGATGAACGAGAAACGCTTGTACAATTGCAACGAATTGGAGGAGAAAGTTTAAACAAACGCGCTGACTTTGAAGGCTCACATCTAGGCCGGGCCAGGTCCAAATGGCCTGCAACTCGGTCCGCATCACGTCCATGACTTTTCCTAACGAACGCCACCTGCCAAGCTTTCGGCCCGTCCCTGTCGGCATTAAAAAATCGTAGCGTGATAACGATGGTTCCGATCCGCGTGCCGCGCGAAGGCGATTACAGGGGAGATGCAGCCCTTTCCAAAGAGCCATGAACAGACTTTCTACTCCCAATGAGACAAGAGATATCAAGCCGCAAATACGTCCGGCGCGCGTCTATTCTCCGCCGCGCAACACATTTAAAAAAAATCGTAGCGTGAAAACCGTGGGTTCGATCCGCGTGCCGCTTAAAGGCGATTACAGGGGAGATGCAGCCCTTTCCAAAGAGGCATGAACAGACTTCCTACTCCCAAGGAGCCCAAAGATATTAAGCCGCAAATACGTCCTACGCGCGTCTTTTCTACCCCGCGCACCACATTTAAAAAATCGTATCGGAAGAACGGTGGGTCCAATCCGCGTGCCGCTTAAAGGCGATTACAAGGAAGATGCAAACCTTTCCAAAGAGCCATGAAAAGACTTTCTACTCCCAAGGAGACAATAGATATTAAGCCGAAATGACGTCCGACGCGCGCATTTTCTCCGCCGCGCACCACATTTAAAAAAGTCATAGCGTGAAAACCGTGGGTTCGATCCGCGTGCCGCTTAAAGGCGATTACAGGGGAGATGCAGCCCTTTCCAAAGAGCCATGAAAAGACTTTCTACTCCCAAGGAGACAAGAGATATTAAGCCGAAATGACGTCCGACGCGCGCATTTCCTCCGCCGCGCACCACATTTAAAAAAATCATAGCGTGAAAACCGTGGGTTCGATCCGCGTGCCGCTCGAAGGCGATTACAGGGGAGATGCAGCCCTTTCCAAAGAGGCATGAACAGACTTCCTACTCCCAAGGAGCCCAAAGATATTAAGCCGCAAATACGTCCTACGCGCGTCTTTTCTACGCCGCGCACCACATTTAAAAAATCGTAGCGTAAGAACGGTGGGTCCGATCCGCGTGCCGCTTAAAGGCGATTACAGGGGAGATGCAAACATTTCCAAAGAGCCATGAAAAGACTTTCTACTCCCAAGGAGACAAGAGATATTAAGCCGCAATGACGTCCGACGCGCGCATTTTCTCCGACGCGCAACACATTTAAAAAAATCATAGCGTGAAAACCGTGGGTTCGATCCGCGTGCCGCTCGAAGGCGATTACAGGGGAGATGCAGCCCTTTCCAAAGAGGCATGAACAGACTTCCTACTCCCAAGGAGCCCAAAGATATTAAGCCGCAAATACGTCCTACGCGCGTCTTTTCTACGCCGCGCACCACATTTAAAAAATCGTATCGGAAGAACGGTGGGTCCAATCCGCGTGCCGCTTAAAGGCGATTACAAGGGAGATGCAAACCTTTCCAAAGAGCCATGAAAAGACTTTCTACTCCCAAGGAGACAATAGATATTAAGCCGAAATGACGTCCGACGCGCGCATTTTCTCCGACGCGCACCACATTTAAAAAAATCATAGCGTGAAAACCGTGGGTTCGATCCGCGTGCCGCTCGAAGGCGATTACAGCGGAGATGCAGCCCTTTCCAAAGAGCCATGAAAAGACTTTCTACTCCCAAGGAGACAAGAGATATTAAGCCGAAATGACGTCCGACGCGCGCATTTCCTCCGCCGCGCACCACATTTAAAAAAATCATAGCGTGAAAACCGTGGGTTCGATCCGCGTGCCGCTCTAAGGCGATTACAGGGGAGATGCAGCCCTTTCCAAAGAGCCATGAACAGACTTTCTACACCCAATGAGACAAGAGATATTAAGCCGCAAATACGTCCGGAGCGCGTCTTTTCTCCGCCGCGCAACACATTTAAAAAAAATCGTAGCGTGAAAAACGTGGGTTCGATCCGCGTGCCGCTCGAAGGCGATTACAGGGTAGATGCATCCCTTTCAAAAGAGCCATGAACAGACTTTCTACTCCCAAGGAGACCAGAAATATTAACATATAAATCGTTACGCTCCAGTCGGATGAACGAGAAACGCTTGTACAATTGCAACGAATTGGAGGAGAAAGTTTAAATAAACGCGCTGACTTTGAAGGCTCACATCTAGGCCGGGCCAGGTCCAAATGGCCTGCAACTCGGTCCGCATCACGTCCATGACTTTTCCTAACGAACGCCACCTGCCAAGCTTTCGGCCCGTCCCTGTCGGCATTAAAAAATCGTAGCGTGATAACGATGGTTCCGATCCGCGTGCCGCGCGAAGGCGATTACAGGGGAGATGCAGCCCTTTCCAAAGAGCCATGAACAGACTTTCTACTCCCAATGAGACAAGAGATATCAAGCCGCAAATACGTCCGGCGCGCGTCTTTTCTCCGCCGCGCAACACATTTAAAAAAAATCGTAGCGTGAAAACCGTGGGTTCGATCCGCGTGCCGCTCGAAGGCGATTACAGCGGAGATGCAGCCCTTTCCAAAGAGCCATGAAAAGACTTTCTACTCCCAAGGAGACAAGAGATATTAAGCCGAAATGACGTCCGACACGCGCATTTCGTCCGCCGCGCACCACATTTAAAAAAATCATAGCGTGAAAACCGTGGGTTCGATCCGCGTGCCGCTCGAAGGCGATTACAGGGGAGATGCAGCCCTTTCCAAAGAGCCATGAACAGACTTTCTACACCCAATGAGACAAGAGATATTAAGCCGCAAATACGTCCGGCGCGCGTCTTTTCTCCGCCGCGCAACACATTTAAAAAAAATCGTAGCGTGAAAAACGTGGGTTCGATCCGCGTGCCGCTCGAAGGCGATTACAGGGGAGATGCATCCCTTTCAAAAGAGCCATGAACAGACTTTCTACTCCCAAGGAGACCAGAAATATTAACATATAAAGCGTTACGCTCCAGTCGGATGAACGAGAAACGCTTGTACAATTGCAACGAATTGGAGGAGAAAGTTTAAACAAACGCGCTGACTTTGAACGCTCACATCTAGGCCGGGCCAACTCCAAATGGCGTGCAACTCGGTGTGCATCACCTCCATGACTGTCCCTAACGAACGCCACCTGCCACGCTTTCGGCCTATCCCTGGCGGCATTAAAAAATCGTAGCGTGATAACGATGGTTCCGATGCGCGTGCCGCTCGAAGGCGATTACAGGGGAGATACAGCCCTTTCCAAAGAGCCATGAACAGACTTTCTACTCCCAAGGAGACAAGAGATATTACGCGCATTTTCTCCGACGCGCACCACGTTTAAAAAATCGTAGCGTGAGAACGGTGGGTCCGATCCGCGTGCCGCTTAAAGGCGATTACAGGGGAGATGCAACCCTTTCCAAAGAACCATGAAAAGACTTTCTACTCCCAAGGAGAAAAGAGATATTAAGCCGCAATGACGTCCGACGCGCGCATTTTCTCCGCCGCGCAGCACATTTAAAAAAAAATCATAGCGTGAAAACCGTGGGTTCGATCCGCGTGCCGCTCGAAGGCGATTACAGGGGAGATGGAGCCCTTTCCAAAGAGGCATGAACAGACTTCCTACTCCCAAGGAGCCCAAAGATATTAAGCCGCAAATACGTCCTACGCGCGTCTTTTCTACCCCGCGCACCACATTTAAAAAATCGTATCGGAAGAACGGTGGGTCCAATCCGCGTGCCGCTTAAAGGCGATTACAAGGAAGATGCAAACCTTTCCAAAGAGCCATGAAAAGACTTTCTACTCCCAAGGAGACAATAGATATTAAGCCGAAATGACGTCCGACGCGCGCATTTTCTCCGCCGCGCACCACATTTAAAAAAATCATAGCGTGAAAACCGTGGGTTCGATCCGCGTGCCGCTCGAAGGCGATTACAGCGGAGATGCAGCCCTTTCCAAAGAGCCATGAAAAGACTTTCTACTCCCAAGGAGACAAGAGATATTAAGCCGAAATGACGTCCGACGCGCGCATTTCCTCCGCCGCGCACCACATTTAAAAAAATCATAGCGTGAAAACCGTGGGTTCGATCCGCGTGCCGCTCGAAGGCGATTACAGGGGAGATGCAGCCCTTTCCAAAGAGCCATGAACAGACTTTCTACTCCCAAGGAGACCAGAAATATTAACATATAAATCGTTACGCTCCAGTCGGATGAACGAGAAACGCTTGTACAATTGCAACGAATTGGAGGAGAAAGTTTAAACAAACGCGCTGACTTTGAAGGCTCACATCTAGGCCGGGCCAGGTCCAAATGGCCTGCAACTCGGTCCGCATCACGTCCATGACTTTTCCTAACGAACGCCACCTGCCAAGCTTTCGGCCCGTCCCTGTCGGCATTAAAAAATCGTAGCGTGATAACGATGGTTCCGATCCGCGTGCCGCGCGAAGGCGATTACAGGGGAGATGCAGCCCTTTCCAAAGAGCCATGAACAGACTTTCTACTCCCAATGAGACAAGAGATATCAAGCCGCAAATACGTCCGGCGCGCGTCTATTCTCCGCCGCGCAACACATTTAAAAAAAATCGTAGCGTGAAAACCGTGGGTTCGATCCGCGTGCCGCTTAAAGGCGATTACAGGGGAGATGCAGCCCTTTCCAAAGAGCCATGAAAAGACTTTCTACTCCCAAGGAGACAATAGATATTAAGCCGAAATGACGTCCGACGCGCGCATTTTCCCCGCCGCGCACCACATTTAAAAAAATCATAGCGTGAAAACCGTGGGTTCGATCCGCGTGCCGCTCGAAGGCGATTACAGCGGAGATGCAGTCCTTTCCAAAGAGCCATGAAAAGACTTTCTACTCCCAAGGAGACAAGAGATATTAAGCCGAAATGACGTCCGACGCGCGCATTTCCTCCGCCGCGCACCACATTTAAAAAAATCATAGCGTGAAAACCGTGGGTTCGATCCGCGTGCCGCTCGAAGGCGATTACAGGGGAGATGCAGCCCTTTCCAAAGAGCCATGAACAGACTTTCTACACCCAATGAGACAAGAGATATTAAGCCGCAAATACGTCCGGCGCGCGTCTTTTCTCCGCCGCGCAACACATTTAAAAAAAATCGTAGCGTGAAAACCGTGGGTTCGATCCGCGTGCCGCTCGAAGGCGATTACAGGGGAGATGCAGCCCTTTCCAAAGAGCCATGAACAGACTTTCTACTCCCAATGAGACAAGAGATATCAAGCCGCAAATACGTCCGGCGCGCGTCTATTCTCCGCCGCGCAACACATTTAAAAAAAATCGTAGCGTGAAAACCGTGGGTTCGATCCGCGTGCCGCTTAAAGGCGATTACAGGGGAGATGCAGCCCTTTCCAAAGAGCCATGAAAAGACTTTCTACTCCCAAGGAGACAAGAGATATTAAGCCGAAATGACGTCCGACGCGCGCATTTCCTCCGCCGCGCACCACATTTAAAAAAATCATAGCGTGAAAACCGTGGGTTCGATCCGCGTGCCGCTCGAAGGCGATTACAGGGGAGATGCAGCCCTTTCCAAAGAGGCATGAACAGACTTCCTACTCCCAAGGAGCCCAAAGATATTAAGCCGCAAATACGTCCTACGCGCGTCTTTTCTACGCCGCGCACCACATTTAAAAAATCGTAGCGTAAGGACGGTGGGTCCGATCCGCGTGCCGCTTAAAGGCGATTACAGGGGAGATGCAAACCTTTCCAAAGAGCCATGAAAAGACTTTCTACTCCCAAGGAGACAAGAGATATTAAGCCGAAATGACGTCCGACGCGCGCATTTTCTCCGCAGCGCACCACATTTAAAAAAATCATAGCGTGAAAACCGTGGGTTCGATCCGCGTGCCGCTCGAAGGCGATTACAGCGGAGATGCAGCCCTTTCCAAAGAGCCATGAAAAGACTTTCTACTCCCAAGGAGACAAGAGATATTAAGCCGAAATGACGTCCGACGCGCGCATTTCCTCCGCCGCGCACCACATTTAAAAAAATCATAGCGTGAAAACCGTGGGTTCGATCCGCGTGCCGCTCGAAGGCGATTACAGGGGAGATGCAGCCCTTTCCAAAGAGCCATGAACAGACTTTCTACACCCAATGAGACAAGAGATATTAAGCCGCAAATACGTCCGGCGCGCGTCTTTTCTCCGCCGCGCAACACATTTAAAAAAAATCGTAGCGTGAAAACCGTGGGTTCGATCCGCGTGCCGCTCGAAGACGATTACAGGGGAGATGCAGCCCTTTCCAAAGAGCCATGAACAGACTTTCTACTCCCAATGAGACAAGAGATATCAAGCCGCAAATACGTCCGGCGCGCGTCTATTCTCCGCCGCGCAACACATTTAAAAAAAATCGTAGCGTGAAAACCGTGGGTTCGATCCGCGTGCCGCTTAAAGGCGATTACAGGGGAGATGCAGCCCTTTCCAAAGAGCCATGAAAAGACTTTCTACTCCCAAGGAGACAAGAGATATTAAGCCGAAATGACTTCCGACGCGCGCATTTCCTACGCCGCGCACCACATTTAAAAAAATCATAGCGTGAAAACCGTGGGTTCGATCCGCGTGCCGCTCGAAGGCGATTACAGGGGAGATGCAGCCCTTTCCAAAGAGGCATGAACAGACTTCCTACTCCCAAGGAGCCCAAAGATATTAAGCCGCAAATACGTCCTACGCGCGTCTTTTCTACGCCGCGCACCACATTTAAAAAATCGTATCGGAAGAACGGTGGGTCCAATCCGCGTGCCGCTTAAAGGCGATTACAAGGAAGATGCAAACCTTTCAAAAGAGCCATGAACAGACTTTCTACTCCCAAGGAGACCAGAAATATTAACATATAAAGCGTTACGCTCCAGTCGGATGAACGAGAAACGCTTGTACAATTGCAACGAATTGGAGGAGAAAGTTTAAACAAACGCGCTGACTTTGAACGCTCACATCTAGGCCGGGCCAACTCCAAATGGCGTGCAACTCGGTGCGCATCACCTCCATGACTGTCCCTAACGAACGCCACCTGCCACGCTTTCGGCCCGTCCCTGGCGGCATTAAAAAATCGTAGCGTGATAACGATGGTTCCGATGCGCGTGCCGCTCGAAGGCGATTACAGGGGAGATACAGCCCTTTCCAAAGAGCCATGAACAGACTTTCTACTCCCAAGGAGACAAGAGATATTAAGCCGAAATGACGTCCGACGCGCGCATTTCCTCCGCCGCGCACCACATTTAAAAAAATCATAGCGTGAAAACCGTGGGTTCGATCCGCGTGCCGCTCGAAGGCTATTACAGCGGAGATGCAGCCCTTTCCAAAGAGCCATGAAAAGACTTTCTACTCCCAAGGAGACAAGAGATATTAAGCCGAAATGACGTCCGACGCGCGCATTTCCTCCGCCGCGCACCACATTTAAAAAAATCATAGCGTGAAAACCGTGGGTTCGATCCGCGTGCCGCTCGAAGGCGATTACAGGGGAGATGCAGCCCTTTCCAAAGAGCCATGAACAGACTTTCTACACCCAATGAGACAAGAGATATTAAGCCGCAAATACGTCCGGCGCGCGTCTTTTCTCCGCCGCGCAACACATTTAAAAAATCGTATCGGAAGAACGGTGGGTCCAATCCGCGTGCCGCTCGAAGGCGATTACAGCGGAGATGCAGCCCTTTCCAAAGAGCCATGAAAAGACTTTCTACTCCCAAGGAGACAAGAGATATTAAGCCGAAATGACGTCCGACGCGCGCATTTCCTCCGCCGCGCACCACATTTAAAAAAATCATAGCGTGAAAACCGTGGGTTCGATCCGCGTGCCGCTCGAAGGCGATTACAGGGGAGATGCAGCCCTTTCCAAAGAGCCATGAACAGATTTTCTACACCCAATGAGACAAGAGATATTAAGCCGCAAATACGTCCGGCGCGCGTCTTTTCTCCGCCGCGCAACACATTTAAAAAAAATCGTAGCGTGAAAACCGTGGGTTCGATCCGCGTGCCGCTCGAAGACGATTACAGGGGAGATGCAGCCCTTTCCAAAGAGCCATGAACAGACTTTCTACTCCCAATGAGACAAGAGATATCAAGCCGCAAATACGTCCGGCGCGCGTCTATTCTCCGCCGCGCAACACATTTAAAAAAAATCGTAGCGTGAAAACCGTGGGTTCGATCCGCGTGCCGCTTAAAGGCGATTACAGGGGAGATGCAGCCCTTTCCAAAGAGCCATGAAAAGACTTTCTACTCCCAAGGAGACAAGAGATATTAAGCCGCAATGACGTCCGACGCGCGCATTTTCTCCGCCGCGCAGCACATTTAAAAAAATCATAGCGTGAAAACCGTGGGTTCGATCCGCGTGCCGCTCGAAGGCGATTACAGGGGAGATGCAGCCCTTTCCAAAGAGGCATGAACAGACTTCCTACTCCCAAGGAGCCCAAAGATATTAAGCCGCAAATACGTCCTACGCGCGTCTTTTCTACGCCGCGCACCACATTTAAAAAATCGTATCGGAAGAACGGTGGGTCCAATCCGCGTGCCGCTTAAAGGCGATTACAAGGGAGATGCAAACCTTTCCAAAGAGCCATGAAAAGACTTTCTACTCCCAAGGAGACAATAGATATTAAGCCGAAATGACGTCCGACGCGCGCATTTTCTCCGACGCGCACCACATTTAAAAAAATCATAGCGTGAAAACCGTGGGTTCGATCCGCGTGCCGCTCGAAGGCGATTACAGCGGAGATGCAGCCCTTTCCAAAGAGCCATGAAAAGACTTTCTACTCCCAAGGAGACAAGAGATATTAAGCCGAAATGACGTCCGACGCGCGCATTTCCTCCGCCGCGCACCACATTTAAAAAAATCATAGCGTGAAAACCGTGGGTTCGATCCGCGTGCCGCTCGAAGGCGATTACAGGGGAGATGCAGCCCTTTCCAAAGAGCCATGAACAGACTTTCTACTCCCAAGGAGACCAGAAATATTAACATATAAAGCGTTACGCTCCAGTCGGATGAACGAGAAACGCTTGTACAATTGCAACGAATTGGAGGAGAAAGTTTAAACAAACGCGCTGACTTTGAACGCTCACATCTAGGCCGGGCCAACTCCAAATGGCGTGCAACTCGGTGTGCATCACCTCCATGACTGTCCCTAACGAACGCCACCTGCCACGCTTTCGGCCTATCCCTGGCGGCATTAAAAAATCGTAGCGTGATAACGATGGTTCCGATGCGCGTGCCGCTCGAAGGCGATTACAGGGGAGATACAGCCCTTTCCAAAGAGCCATGAACAGACTTTCTACTCCCAAGGAGACAAGAGATATTACGCGCATTTTCTCCGACGCGCACCACGTTTAAAAAATCGTAGCGTGAGAACGGTGGGTCCGATCCGCGTGCCGCTTAAAGGCGATTACAGGGGCGATGCAACCCTTTCCAAAGAACCATGAAAAGACTTTCTACTCCCAAGGAGAAAAGAGATATTAAGCCGCAATGACGTCCGACGCGCGCATTTTCTCCGCCGCGCACCACATTTAAAAAAAAATCATAGCGTGAAAATCGTGGGTTCGATCCGCGTGCCGCTCGAAGGCGATTACAGGGGAGATGGAGCCCTTTCCAAAGAGGCATGAACAGACTTCCTACTCCCAAGGAGCCCAAAGATATTAAGCCGCAAATACGTCCTACGCGCGTCTTTTCTACCCCGCGCACCACATTTAAAAAATCGTATCGGAAGAACGGTGGGTCCAATCCGCGTGCCGCTTAAAGGCGATTACAAGGAAGATGCAAACCTTTCCAAAGAGCCATGAAAAGACTTTCTACTCCCAAGGAGACAATAGATATTAAGCCGAAATGACGTCCGACGCGCGCATTTTCTCCGCCGCGCACCACATTTAAAAAAATCATAGCGTGAAAACCGTGGGTTCGATCCGCGTGCCGCTCGAAGGCGATTACAGGGGAGATGCAGCCCTTTCCAAAGAGCCATGAACAGACTTTCTACTCCCAAGGAGACAAGAGATATTAAGCCGAAATGACGTCCGACGCGCGCATTTCCTCCGCCGCGCACCACATTTAAAAAAATCATAGCGTGAAAACCGTGGGTTCGATCCGCGTGCCGCTCGAAGGCGATTACAGGGGAGATGCAGCCCTTTCCAAAGAGCCATGAACAGACTTTCTACACCCAATGAGACAAGAGATATTAAGCCGCAAATACGTCCGGAGCGCGTCTTTTCTCCGCCGCGCAACACATTTAAAAAAAATCGTAGCGTGAAAAACGTGGGTTCGATCCGCGTGCCGCTCGAAGGCGATTACAGGGTAGATGCATCCCTTTCAAAAGAGCCATGAACAGACTTTCTACTCCCAAGGAGACCAGAAATATTAACATATAAATCGTTACGCTCCAGTCGGATGAACGAGAAACGCTTGTACAATTGCAACGAATTGGAGGAGAAAGTTTAAACAAACGCGCTGACTTTGAAGGCTCACATCTAGGCCGGGCCAGGTCCAAATGGCCTGCAACTCGGTCCGCATCACGTCCATGACTTTTCCTAACGAACGCCACCTGCCAAGCTTTCGGCCCGTCCCTGTCGGCATTAAAAAATCGTAGCGTGATAACGATGGTTCCGATCCGCGTGCCGCGCGAAGGCGATTACAGGGGAGATGCAGCCCTTTCCAAAGAGCCATGAACAGACTTTCTACTCCCAATGAGACAAGAGATATCAAGCCGCAAATACGTCCGGCGCGCGTCTATTCTCCGCCGCGCAACACATTTAAAAAAAATCGTAGCGTGAAAACCGTGGGTTCGATCCGCGTGCCGCTTAAAGGCGATTACAGGGGAGATGCAGCCCTTTCCAAAGAGCCATGAAAAGACTTTCTACTCCCAAGGAGACAATAGATATTAAGCCGAAATGACGTCCGACACGCGCATTTTCCTCGCCGCGCACCACATTTAAAAAAATCATAGCGTGAAAACCGTGGGTTCGATCCGCGTGCCGCTCGAAGGCGATTACAGCGGAGATGCAGCCCTTTCCAAAGAGCCATGAAAAGACTTTCTACTCCCAAGGAGACAAGAGATATTAAGCCGAAATGACGTCCGACGCGCGCATTTCCTCCGCCGCGCACCACATTTAAAAAAATCATAGCGTGAAAACCGTGGGTTCGATCCGCGTGCCGCTCGAAGGCGATTACAGGGGAGATGCAGCCCTTTCCAAAGAGCCATGAACAGACTTTCTACACCCAATGAGACAAGAGATATTAAGCCGCAAATACGTCCGGCGCGCGTCTTTTCTCCGCCGCGCAACACATTTAAAAAAAATCGTAGCGTGAAAACCGTGGGTTCGATCCGCGTGCCGCTCGAAGGCGATTACAGGGGAGATGCAGCCCTTTCCAAAGAGCCATGAACAGACTTTCTACTCCCAATGAGACAAGAGATATCAAGCCGCAAATACGTCCGGCGCGCGTCTATTCTCCGCCGCGCAACACATTTAAAAAAAATCGTAGCGTGAAAACCGTGGGTTCGATCCGCGTGCCGCTTAAAGGCGATTACAGGGGAGATGCAGCCCTTTCCAAAGAGCCATGAAAAGACTTTCTACTCCCAAGGAGACAAGAGATATTAAGCCGAAATGACGTCCGACGCGCGCATTTCCTCCGCCGCGCACCACATTTAAAAAAATCATAGCGTGAAAACCGTGGGTTCGATCCGCGTGCCGCTCGAAGGCGATTACAGGGGAGATGCAGCCCTTTCCAAAGAGGCATGAACAGACTTCCTACTCCCAAGGAGCCCAAAGATATTAAGCCGCAAATACGTCCTACGCGCGTCTTTTCTACGCCGCGCACCACATTTAAAAAATCGTAGCGTAAGAACGGTGGGTCCGATCCGCGTGCCGCTTAAAGGCGATTACAGGGGAGATGCAAACATTTCCAAAGAGCCATGAAAAGACTTTCTACTCCCAAGGAGACAAGAGATATTAAGCCGCAATGACGTCCGACGCGCGCATTTTCTCCGACGCGCAACACATTTAAAAAAATCATAGCGTGAAAACCGTGGGTTCGATCCGCGTGCCGCTCGAAGGCGATTACAGGGGAGATGCAGCCCTTTCCAAAGAGGCATGAACAGACTTCCTACTCCCAAGGAGCCTAAAGATATTAAGCCGCAAATACGTCCTACGCGCGTCTTTTCTACGCCGCGCCCCACATTTAAAAAATCGTATCGGAAGAACGGTGGGTCCAATCCGCGTGCCGCTTAAAGGCGATTACAAGGGAGATGCAAACCTTTCCAAAGAGCCATGAAAAGACTTTCTACTCCCAAGGAGACAATAGATATTAAGCCGAAATGACGTCCGACGCGCGCATTTTCTCCGACGCGCACCACATTTAAAAAAATCATAGCGTGAAAACCGTGGGTTCGATCCGCGTGCCGCTCGAAGGCGATTACAGCGGAGATGCAGCCCTTTCCAAAGAGCCATGAAAAGACTTTCTACTCCCAAGGAGACAAGAGATATTAAGCCGAAATGACGTCCGACGCGCGCATTTCCTCCGCCGCGCACCACATTTAAAAAAATCATAGCGTGAAAACCGTGGGTTCGATCCGCGTGCCGCTCGAAGGCGATTACAGGGGAGATGCAGCCCTTTCCAAAGAGCCATGAACAGACTTTCTACACCCAATGAGACAAGAGATATTAAGCCGCAAATACGTCCGGCGCGCGTCTTTTCTCCGCCGCGCAACACATTTAAAAAAAATCGTAGCGTGAAAAACGTGGGTTCGATCCGCGTGCCGCTCGAAGGCGATTACAGGGGAGATGCATCCCTTTCAAAAGAGCCATGAACAGACTTTCTACTCCCAAGGAGACCAGAAATATTAACATATAAAGCGTTACGCTCCAGTCGGATGAACGAGAAACTCTTGTACAATTGCAACGAATTGGAGGAGAAAGTTTAAACAAACGCGCTGACTTTGAACGCTCACATCTAGGCCGGGCCAACTCCAAATGGCGTGCAACTCGGTGTGCATCACCTCCATGACTGTCCCTAACGAACGCCACCTGCCACGCTTTCGGCCTATCCCTGGCGGCATTAAAAAATCGTAGCGTGATAACGATGGTTCCGATGCGCGTGCCGCTCGAAGGCGATTACAGGGGAGATACAGCCCTTTCCAAAGAGCCATGAACAGACTTTCTACTCCCAAGGAGACAAGAGATATTACGCGCATTTTCTCCGACGCGCACCACGTTTAAAAAATCGTAGCGTGAGAACGGTGGGTCCGATCCGCGTGCCGCTTAAAGGCGATTACAGGGGAGATGCAACCCTTTCCAAAGAACCATGAAAAGACTTTCTACTCCCAAGGAGACAAGAGATATTAAGCCGCAATGACGTCCGACGCGCGCATTTTCTCCGCCGCGCAGCACATTTAAAAAAAAATCATAGCGTGAAAACCGTGGGTTCGATCCGCGTGCCGCTCGAAGGCGATTACAGGGGAGATGGAGCCCTTTCCAAAGAGGCATGAACAGACTTCCTACTCCCAAGGAGCCCAAAGATATTAAGCCGCAAATACGTCCTACGCGCGTCTTTTCTACCCCGCGCACCACATTTAAAAAATCGTATCGGAAGAACGGTGGGTCCAATCCGCGTGCCGCTTAAAGGCGATTACAAGGAAGATGCAAACCTTTCCAAAGAGCCATGAAAAGACTTTCTACTCCCAAGGAGACAAGAGATATTAAGCCGAAATGACGTCCGACGCGCGCATTTCCTCCGCCGCGCACCACATTTAAAAAAATCATAGCGTGAAAACCGTGGGTTCGATCCGCGTGCCGCTCGAAGGCGATTACAGGGGAGATGCAGCCCTTTCCAAAGAGCCATGAACAGACTTTCTACACCCAATGAGACAAGAGATATTAAGCCGCAAATACGTCCGGAGCGCGTCTTTTCTCCGCCGCGCAACACATTTAAAAAAAATCGTAGCGTGAAAAACGTGGGTTCGATCCGCGTGCCGCTCGAAGGCGATTACAGGGTAGATGCATCCCTTTCAAAAGAGCCATGAACAGACTTTCTACTCCCAAGGAGACCAGAAATATTAACATATAAATCGTTACGCTCCAGTCGGATGAACGAGAAACGCTTGTACAATTGCAACGAATTGGAGGAGAAAGTTTAAACAAACGCGCTGACTTTGAAGGCTCACATCTAGGCCGGGCCAGGTCCAAATGGCCTGCAACTCGGTCCGCATCACGTCCATGACTTTTCCTAACGAACGCCACCTGCCAAGCTTTCGGCCCGTCCCTGTCGGCATTAAAAAATCGTAGCGTGATAACGATGGTTCCGATCCGCGTGCCGCGCGAAGGCGATTACAGGGGAGATGCAGCCCTTTCCAAAGAGCCATGAACAGACTTTCTACTCCCAATGAGACAAGAGATATCAAGCCGCAAATACGTCCGGCGCGCGTCTATTCTCCGCCGCGCAACACATTTAAAAAAAATCGTAGCGTGAAAACCGTGGGTTCGATCCGCGTGCCGCTTAAAGGCGATTACAGGGGAGATGCAGCCCTTTCCAAAGAGCCATGAAAAGACTTTCTACTCCCAAGGAGACAATAGATATTAAGCCGAAATGACGTCCGACGCGCGCATTTTCCCCGCCGCGCACCACATTTAAAAAAATCATAGCGTGAAAACCGTGGGTTCGATCCGCGTGCCGCTCGAAGGCGATTACAGCGGAGATGCAGCCCTTTCCAAAGAGCCATGAAAAGACTTTCTACTCCCAAGGAGACAAGAGATATTAAGCCGAAATGACGTCCGACGCGCGCATTTCCTCCGCCGCGCACCACATTTAAAAAAATCATAGCGTGAAAACCGTGGGTTCGAGCCGCGTGCCGCTCGAAGGCGATTACAGGGGAGATGCAGCCCTTTCCAAAGAGCCATGAACAGACTTTCTACACCCAATGAGACAAGAGATATTAAGCCGCAAATACGTCCGGCGCGCGTCTTTTCTCCGCCGCGCAACACATTTAAAAAAAATCGTAGCGTGAAAACCGTGGGTTCGATCCGCGTGCCGCTCGAAGGCGATTACAGGGGAGATGCAGCCCTTTCCAAAGAGCCATGAACAGACTTTCTACTCCCAATGAGACAAGAGATATCAAGCCGCAAATACGTCCGGCGCGCGTCTATTCTCCGCCGCGCAACACATTTAAAAAAAATCGTAGCGTGAAAACCGTGGGTTCGATCCGCGTGCCGCTTAAAGGCGATTACAGGGGAGATGCAGCCCTTTCCAAAGAGCCATGAAAAGACTTTCTACTCCCAAGGAGACAAGAGATATTAAGCCGAAATGACGTCCGACGCGCGCATTTCCTCCGCCGCGCACCACATTTAAAAAAATCATAGCGTGAAAACCGTGGGTTCGATCCGCGTGCCGCTCGAAGGCGATTACAGGGGAGATGCAGCCCTTTCCAAAGAGGCATGAACAGACTTCCTACTCCCAAGGAGCCCAAAGATATTAAGCCGCAAATACGTCCTACGCGCGTCTTTTCTACGCCGCGCACCACATTTAAAAAATCGTAGCGTAAGAACGGTGGGTCCGATCCGCGTGCCGCTTAAAGGCGATTACAGGGGAGATGCAAACCTTTCCAAAGAGCCATGAAAAGACTTTCTACTCCCAAGGAGACAAGAGATATTAAGCCGCAATGACGTCCGACGCGCGCATTTTCTCCGATGCGCAACACATTTAAAAAAATCATAGCGTGAAAACCGTGGGTTCGATCCGCGTGCCGCTCGAAGGCGATTACAGGGGAGATGCAGCCCTTTCCAAAGAGGCATGAACAGACTTCCTACTCCCAAGGAGCCCAAAGATATTAAGCCGCAAATACGTCCTACGCGCGTCTTTTCTACGCCGCGCACCACATTTAAAAAATCGTATCGGAAGAACGGTGGGTCCAATCCGCGTGCCGCTTAAAGGCGATTACAAGGGAGATGCAAACCTTTCCAAAGAGCCATGAAAAGACTTTCTACTCCCAAGGAGACAATAGATATTAAGCCGAAATGACGTCCGACGCGCGCATTTTCTCCGACGCGCACCACATTTAAAAAAATCATAGCGTGAAAACCGTGGGTTCGATCCGCGTGCCGCTCGAAGGCGATTACAGCGGAGATGCAGCCCTTTCCAAAGAGCCATGAAAAGACTTTCTACTCCCAAGGAGACAAGAGATATTAAGCCGAAATGACGTCCGACGCGCGCATTTCCTCCGCCGCGCACCACATTTAAAAAAATCATAGCGTGAAAACCGTGGGTTCGATCCGCGTGCCGCTCGAAGGCGATTACAGGGGAGATGCAGCCCTTTCCAAAGAGCCATGAACAGACTTTCTACACCCAATGAGACAAGAGATATTAAGCCGCAAATACGTCCGGCGCGCGTCTTTTCTCCGCCGCGCAACACATTTAAAAAAAATCGTAGCGTGAAAAACGTGGGTTCGATCCGCGTGCCGCTCGAAGGCGATTACAGGGGAGATGCATCCCTTTCAAAAGAGCCATGAACAGACTTTCTACTCCCAAGGAGACCAGAAATATTAACATATAAAGCGTTACGCTCCAGTCGGATGAACGAGAAACGCTTGTACAATTGCAACGAATTGGAGGAGAAAGTTTAAACAAACGCGCTGACTTTGAACGCTCACATCTAGGCCGGGCCAACTCCAAATGGCGTGCAACTCGGTGTGCATCACCTCCATGACTGTCCCTAACGAACGCCACCTGCCACGCTTTCGGCCTATCCCTGGCGGCATTAAAAAATCGTAGCGTGATAACGATGGTTCCGATGCGCGTGCCGCTCGAAGGCGATTACAGGGGAGATACAGCCCTTTCCAAAGAGCCATGAACAGACTTTCTACTCCCAAGGAGACAAGAGATATTACGCGCATTTTCTCCGACGCGCACCACGTTTAAAAAATCGTAGCGTGAGAACGGTGGGTCCGATCCGCGTGCCGCTTAAAGGCGATTACAGGGGAGATGCAACCCTTTCCAAAGAACCATGAAAAGACTTTCTACTCCCAAGGAGACAAGAGATATTAAGCCGCAATGACGTCCGACGCGCGCATTTTCTCCGCCGCGCAGCACATTTAAAAAAAAATCATAGCGTGAAAACCGTGGGTTCGATCCGCGTGCCGCTCGAAGGCGATTACAGGGGAGATGCAGCCCTTTCCAAAGAGCCATGAACAGACTTTCTACACCCAATGAGACAAGAGATATTAAGCCGCAAATACGTCCGGAGCGCGTCTTTTCTCCGCCGCGCAACACATTTAAAAAAAATCGTAGCGTGAAAAACGTGGGTTCGATCCGCGTGCCGCTCGAAGGCGATTACAGGGTAGATGCATCCCTTTCAAAAGAGCCATGAACAGACTTTCTACTCCCAAGGAGACCAGAAATATTAACATATAAATCGTTACGCTCCAGTCGGATGAACGAGAAACGCTTGTACAATTGCAACGAATTGGAGGAGAAAGTTTAAACAAACGCGCTGACTTTGAAGGCTCACATCTAGGCCGGGCCAGGTCCAAATGGCCTGCAACTCGGTCCGCATCACGTCCATGACTTTTCCTAACGAACGCCACCTGCCAAGCTTTCGGCCCGTCCCTGTCGGCATTAAAAAATCGTAGCGTGATAACGATGGTTCCGATCCGCGTGCCGCGCGAAGGCGATTACAGGGGAGATGCAGCCCTTTCCAAAGAGCCATGAACAGACTTTCTACTCCCAATAAGACAAGAGATATCAAGCCGCAAATACGTCCGGCGCGCGTCTATTCTCCGCCGCGCAACACATTTAAAAAAAATCGTAGCGTGAAAACCGTGGGTTCGATCCGCGTGCCGCTTAAAGGCGATTACAGGGGAGATGCAGCCCTTTCCAAAGAGGCATGAACAGACTTCCTACTCCCAAGGAGCCCAAAGATATTAAGCCGCAAATACGTCCTACGCGCGTCTTTTCTACCCCGCGCACCACATTTAAAAAATCTTATCGGATGAACGGTGGGTCCAATCCGCGTGCCGCTTAAAGGCGATTACAAGGAAGATGCAAACCTTTCCAAAGAGCCATGAAAAGACTTTCTACTCCCAAGGAGACAATAGATATTAAGCCGAAATGACGTCCGACGCGCGCATTTTCTCCGCCGCGCACCACATTTAAAAAAATCATAGCGTGAAAACCGTGGGTTCGATCCGCGTGCCGCTCGAAGGCGATTACAGGGGAGATGCAGCCCTTTCCAAAGAGCCATGAACAGACTTTCTACTCCCAAGGAGACAAGAGATATTAAGCCGAAATGACGTCCGACGCGCGCATTTCCTCCGCCGCGCACCACATTTAAAAAAATCATAGCGTGAAAACCGTGGGTTCGATCCGCGTGCCGCTCGAAGGCGATTACAGGGGAGATGCAGCCCTTTCCAAAGAGCCATGAACAGACTTTCTACACCCAATGAGACAAGAGATATTAAGCCGCAAATACGTCCGGAGCGCGTCTTTTCTCCGCCGCGCAACACATTTAAAAAAAATCGTAGCGTGAAAAACGTGGGTTCGATCCGCGTGCCGCTCGAAGGCGATTACAGGGTAGATGCATCCCTTTCAAAAGAGCCATGAACAGACTTTCTACTCCCAAGGAGACCAGAAATATTAACATATAAATCGTTACGCTCCAGTCGGATGAACGAGAAACGCTTGTACAATTGCAACGAATTGGAGGAGAAAGTTTAAACAAACGCGCTGACTTTGAAGGCTCACATCTAGGCCGGGCCAGGTCCAAATGGCCTGCAACTCGGTCCGCATCACGTCCATGACTTTTCCTAACGAACGCCACCTGCCAAGCTTTCGGCCCGTCCCTGTCGGCATTAAAAAATCGTAGCGTGATAACGATGGTTCCGATCCGCGTGCCGCGCGAAGGCGATTACAGGGGAGATGCAGCCCTTTCCAAAGAGCCATGAACAGACTTTCTACTCCCAATAAGACAAGAGATATCAAGCCGCAAATACGTCCGGCGCGCGTCTATTCTCCGCCGCGCAACACATTTAAAAAAAATCGTAGCGTGAAAACCGTGGGTTCGATCCGCGTGCCGCTTAAAGGCGATTACAGGGGAGATGCAGCCCTTTCCAAAGAGGCATGAACAGACTTCCTACTCCCAAGGAGCCCAAAGATATTAAGCCGCAAATACGTCCTACGCGCGTCTTTTCTACCCCGCGCACCACATTTAAAAAATCGTATCGGAAGAACGGTGGGTCCAATCCGCGTGCCGCTTAAAGGCGATTACAAGGAAGATGCAAACCTTTCCAAAGAGCCATGAAAAGACTTTCTACTCCCAAGGAGACAATAGATATTAAGCCGAAATGACGTCCGACGCGCGCATTTTCTCCGCCGCGCACCACATTTAAAAAAATCATAGCGTGAAAACCGTGGGTTCGATCCGCGTGCCGCTCGAAGGCGATTACAGGGGAGATGCAGCCCTTTCCAAAGAGCCATGAACAGACTTTCTACTCCCAAGGAGACAAGAGATATTAAGCCGAAATGACGTCCGACGCGCGCATTTCCTCCGCCGCGCACCACATTTAAAAAAATCATAGCGTGAAAACCGTGGGTTCGATCCGCGTGCCGCTCGAAGGCGATTACAGGGGAGATGCAGCCCTTTCCAAAGAGCCATGAACAGACTTTCTACACCCAATGAGACAAGAGATATTAAGCCGCAAATACGTCCGGAGCGCGTCTTTTCTCCGCCGCGCAACACATTTAAAAAAAATCGTAGCGTGAAAAACGTGGGTTCGATCCGCGTGCCGCTCGAAGGCGATTACAGGGTAGATGCATCCCTTTCAAAAGAGCCATGAACAGACTTTCTACTCCCAAGGAGACCAGAAATATTAACATATAAATCGTTACGCTCCAGTCGGATGAACGAGAAACGCTTGTACAATTGCAACGAATTGGAGGAGAAAGTTTAAACAAACGCGCTGACTTTGAAGGCTCACATCTAGGCCGGGCCATGTCCAAATGGCCTGCAACTCGGTCCGCATCACGTCCATGACTTTTCCTAACGAACGCCACCTGCCAAGCTTTCGGCCCGTCCCTGTCGGCATTAAAAAATCGTAGCGTGATAACGATGGTTCCGATCCGCGTGCCGCGCGAAGGCGATTACAGGGGAGATGCAGCCCTTTCCAAAGAGCCATGAAAAGACTTTCTACTCCCAAGGAGACAATAGATATTAAGCCGAAATGACGTCCGACGCGCGCATTTTCCTCGCCGCGCACCACATTTAAAAAAATCATAGCGTGAAAACCGTGGGTTCGATCCGCGTGCCGCTCGAAGGCGATTACAGCGGAGATGCAGCCCTTTCCAAAGAGCCATGAAAAGACTTTCTACTCCCAAGGAGACAAGAGATATTAAGCCGAAATGACGTCCGACGCGCGCATTTCCTCCGCCGCGCACCACATTTAAAAAAATCATAGCGTGAAAACCGTGGGTTCGATCCGCGTGCCGCTCGAAGGCGATTACAGGGGAGATGCAGCCCTTTCCAAAGAGCCATGAACAGACTTTCTACACCCAATGAGACAAGAGATATTAAGCCGCAAATACGTCCGGCGCGCGTCTTTTCTCCGCCGCGCAACACATTTAAAAAAAATCGTAGCGTGAAAACCGTGGGTTCGATCCGCGTGCCGCTCGAAGGCGATTACAGGGGAGATGCAGCCCTTTCCAAAGAGCCATGAACAGACTTTCTACTCCCAATGAGACAAGAGATATCAAGCCGCAAATACGTCCGGCGCGCGTCTATTCTCCGCCGCGCAACACATTTAAAAAAAATCGTAGCGTGAAAACCGTGGGTTCGATCCGCGTGCCGCTTAAAGGCGATTACAGGGGAGATGCAGCCCTTTCCAAAGAGCCATGAAAAGACTTTCTACTCCCAAGGAGACAAGAGATATTAAGCCGAAATGACGTCCGACGCGCGCATTTCCTCCGCCGCGCACCACATTTAAAAAAATCATAGCGTGAAAACCGTGGGTTCGATCCGCGTGCCGCTCGAAGGCGATTACAGGGGAGATGCAGCCCTTTCCAAAGAGGCATGAACAGACTTCCTACTCCCAAGGAGCCCAAAGATATTAAGCCGCAAATACGTCCTACGCGCGTCTTTTCTACGCCGCGCACCACATTTAAAAAATCGTAGCGTAAGAACGGTGGGTCCGATCCGCGTGCCGCTTAAAGGCGATTACAGGGGAGATGCAAACATTTCCAAAGAGCCATGAAAAGACTTTCTACTCCCAAGGAGACAAGAGATATTAAGCCGCAATGACGTCCGACGCGCGCATTTTCTCCGACGCGCAACACATTTAAAAAAATCATAGCGTGAAAACCGTGGGTTCGATCCGCGTGCCGCTCGAAGGCGATTACAGGGGAGATGCAGCCCTTTCCAAAGAGGCATGAACAGACTTCCTACTCCCAAGGAGCCCAAAGATATTAAGCCGCAAATACGTCCTACGCGCGTCTTTTCTACGCCGCGCACCACATTTAAAAAATCGTATCGGAAGAACGGTGGGTCCAATCCGCGTGCCGCTTAAAGGCGATTACAAGGGAGATGCAAACCTTTCCAAAGAGCCATGAAAAGACTTTCTACTCCCAAGGAGACAATAGATATTAAGCCGAAATGACGTCCGACGCGCGCATTTTCTCCGACGCGCACCACATTTAAAAAAATCATAGCGTGAAAACCGTGGGTTCGATCCGCGTGCCGCTCGAAGGCGATTACAGCGGAGATGCAGCCCTTTCCAAAGAGCCATGAAAAGACTTTCTACTCCCAAGGAGACAAGAGATATTAAGCCGAAATGACGTCCGACGCGCGCATTTCCTCCGCCGCGCACCACATTTAAAAAAATCATAGCGTGAAAACCGTGGGTTCGATCCGCGTGCCGCTCGAAGGCGATTACAGGGGAGATGCAGCCCTTTCCAAAGAGCCATGAACAGACTTTCTACACCCAATGAGACAAGAGATATTAAGCCGCAAATACGTCCGGAGCGCGTCTTTTCTCCGCCGCGCAACACATTTAAAAAAAATCGTAGCGTGAAAAACGTGGGTTCGATCCGCGTGCCGCTCGAAGGCGATTACAGGGTAGATGCATCCCTTTCAAAAGAGCCATGAACAGACTTTCTACTCCCAAGGAGACCAGAAATATTAACATATAAATCGTTACGCTCCAGTCGGATGAACGAGAAACGCTTGTACAATTGCAACGAATTGGAGGAGAAAGTTTAAACAAACGCGCTGACTTTGAAGGCTCACATCTAGGCCGGGCCAGGTCCAAATGGCCTGCAACTCGGTCCGCATCACGTCCATGACTTTTCCTAACGAACGCCACCTGCCAAGCTTTCGGCCCGTCCCTGTCGGCATTAAAAAATCGTAGCGTGATAACGATGGTTCCGATCCGCGTGCCGCGCGAAGGCGATTACAGGGGAGATGCAGCCCTTTCCAAAGAGCCATGAACAGACTTTCTACTCCCAATGAGACAAGAGATATCAAGCCGCAAATACGTCCGGCGCGCGTCTATTCTCCGCCGCGCAACACATTTAAAAAAAATCGTAGCGTGAAAACCGTGGGTTCGATCCGCGTGCCGCTTAAAGGCGATTACAGGGGAGATGCAGCCCTTTCCAAAGAGCCATGAAAAGACTTTCTACTCCCAAGGAGACAATAGATATTAAGCCGAAATGACGTCCGACGCGCGCATTTTCCCCGCCGCGCACCACATTTAAAAAAATCATAGCGTGAAAACCGTGGGTTCGATCCGCGTGCCGCTCGAAGGCGATTACAGCGGAGATGCAGCCCTTTCCAAAGAGCCATGAAAAGACTTTCTACTCCCAAGGAGACAAGAGATATTAAGCCGAAATGACGTCCGACGCGCGCATTTCCTCCGCCGCGCACCACATTTAAAAAAATCATAGCGTGAAAACCGTGGGTTCGATCCGCGTGCCGCTCGAAGGCGATTACAGGGGAGATGCAGCCCTTTCCAAAGAGCCATGAACAGACTTTCTACACCCAATGAGACAAGAGATATTAAGCCGCAAATACGTCCGGCGCGCGTCTTTTCTCCGCCGCGCAACACATTTAAAAAAAATCGTAGCGTGAAAAGCGTGGGTTCGATCCGCGTGCCGCTCGAAGGCGATTACAGGGGAGATGCAGCCCTTTCCAAAGAGCCATGAACAGACTTTCTACTCCCAATGAGACAAGAGATATCAAGCCGCAAATACGTCCGGCGCGCGTCTATTCTCCGCCGCGCAACACATTTAAAAAAAATCGTAGCGTGAAAACCGTGGGTTCGATCCGCGTGCCGCTGGAAGGCGATTACAGGGGAGATGCAGCCCTTTCCAAAGAGGCATGAACAGACTTCCTACTCCCAAGGAGCCCAAAGATATTAAGCCGCAAATACGTCCTACGCGCGTCTTTTCTACGCCGCGCACCACATTTAAAAAATCGTAGCGTAAGAACGGTGGGTCCGATCCGCGTGCCGCTTAAAGGCGATTACAGGGGAGATGCAAACCTTTCCAAAGAGCCATGAAAAGACTTTCTACTCCCAAGGAGACAAGAGATATTAAGCCGCAATGACGTCCGACGCGCGCATTTTCTCCGATGCGCAACACATTTAAAAAAATCATAGCGTGAAAACCGTGGGTTCGATCCGCGTGCCGCTCGAAGGCGATTACAGGGGAGATGGAGCCCTTTCCAAAGAGGCATGAACAGACTTCCTACTCCCAAGGAGCCCAAAGATATTAAGCCGCAAATACGTCCTACGCGCGTCTTTTCTACCCCGCGCACCACATTTAAAAAATCGTATCGGAAGAACGGTGGGTCCAATCCGCGTGCCGCTTAAAGGCGATTACAAGGAAGATGCAAACCTTTCCAAAGAGCCATGAAAAGACTTTCTACTCCCAAGGAGACAAGAGATATTAAGCCGAAATGACGTCCGACGCGCGCATTTCCTCCGCCGCGCACCACATTTAAAAAAATCATAGCGTGAAAACCGTGGGTTCGATCCGCGTGCCGCTCGAAGGCGATTACAGGGGAGATGCAGCCCTTTCCAAAGAGCCATGAACAGACTTTCTACACCCAATGAGACAAGAGATATTAAGCCGCAAATACGTCCGGAGCGCGTCTTTTCTCCGCCGCGCAACACATTTAAAAAAAATCGTAGCGTGAAAAACGTGGGTTCGATCCGCGTGCCGCTCGAAGGCGATTACAGGGTAGATGCATCCCTTTCAAAAGAGCCATGAACAGACTTTCTACTCCCAAGGAGACCAGAAATATTAACATATAAATCGTTACGCTCCAGTCGGATGAACGAGAAACGCTTGTACAATTGCAACGAATTGGAGGAGAAAGTTTAAACAAACGCGCTGACTTTGAAGGCTCACATCTAGGCCGGGCCAGGTCCAAATGGCCTGCAACTCGGTCCGCATCACGTCCATGACTTTTCCTAACGAACGCCACCTGCCAAGCTTTCGGCCCGTCCCTGTCGGCATTAAAAAATCGTAGCGTGATAACGATGGTTCCGATCCGCGTGCCGCGCGAAGGCGATTACAGGGGAGATGCAGCCCTTTCCAAAGAGCCATGAACAGACTTTCTACTCCCAATGAGACAAGAGATATCAAGCCGCAAATACGTCCGGCGCGCGTCTATTCTCCGCCGCGCAACACATTTAAAAAAAATCGTAGCGTGAAAACCGTGGGTTCGATCCGCGTGCCGCTTAAAGGCGATTACAGGGGAGATGCAAACCTTTCCAAAGAGCCATGAAAAGACTTTCTACTCCCAAGGAGACAATAGATATTAAGCCGAAATGACGTCCGACGCGCGCATTTTCCCCGCCGCGCACCACATTTAAAAAAATCATAGCGTGAAAACCGTGGGTTCGATCCGCGTGCCGCTCGAAGGCGATTACAGCGGAGATGCAGCCCTTTCCAAAGAGCCATGAAAAGACTTTCTACTCCCAAGGAGACAAGAGATATTAAGCCGAAATGACGTCCGACGCGCGCATTTCCTCCGCCGCGCACCACATTTAAAAAAATCATAGCGTGAAAACCGTGGGTTCGATCCGCGTGCCGCTCGAAGGCGATTACAGGGGAGATGCAGCCCTTTCCAAAGAGCCATGAACAGACTTTCTACACCCAATGAGACAAGAGATATTAAGCCGCAAATACGTCCGGCGCGCGTCTTTTCTCCGCCGCGCAACACATTTAAAAAAAATCGTAGCGTGAAAACCGTGGGTTCGATCCGCGTGCCGCTCGAAGGCGATTACAGGGGAGATGCAGCCCTTTCCAAAGAGCCATGAACAGACTTTCTACTCCCAATGAGACAATAGATATTAAGCCGAAATGACGTCCGACGCGCGCATTTTCCCCGCCGCGCACCACATTTAAAAAAATCATAGCGTGAAAACCGTGGGTTCGATCCGCGTGCCGCTCGAAGGCGATTACAGCGGAGATGCAGCCCTTTCCAAAGAGCCATGAAAAGACTTTCTACTCCCAAGGAGACAAGAGATATTAAGCCGAAATGACGTCCGACGCGCGCATTTCCTCCGCCGCGCACCACATTTAAAAAAATCATAGCGTGAAAACCGTGGGTTCGATCCGCGTGCCGCTCGAAGGCGATTACAGGGGAGATGCAGCCCTTTCCAAAGAGCCATGAACAGACTTTCTACACCCAATGAGACAAGAGATATTAAGCCGCAAATACGTCCGGCGCGCGTCTTTTCTCCGCCGCGCAACACATTTAAAAAAAATCGTAGCGTGAAAACCGTGGGTTCGATCCGCGTGCCGCTCGAAGGCGATTACAGGGGAGATGCAGCCCTTTCCAAAGAGCCATGAACAGACTTTCTACTCCCAATGAGACAAGAGATATCAAGCCGCAAATACGTCCGGCGCGCGTCTATTCTCCGCCGCGCAACACATTTAAAAAAAATCGTAGCGTGAAAACCGTGGGTTCGATCCGCGTGCCGCTTAAAGGCGATTACAGGGGAGATGCAGCCCTTTCCAAAGAGCCATGACAAGACTTTCTACTCCCAAGGAGACAAGAGATATTAAGCCGAAATGACGTCCGACGCGCGCATTTCCTCCGCCGCGCACCACATTTAAAAAAATCATAGCGTGAAAACCGTGGGTTCGATCCGCGTGCCGCTCGAAGGCGATTACAGGGGAGATGCAGCCCTTTCCAAAGAGGTATGAACAGACTTCCTACTCCCAAGGAGCCCAAAGATATTAAGCCGCAAATACGTCCTACGCGCGTCTTTTCTACGCCGCGCACCACATTTAAAAAATCGTAGCGTAAGAACGGTGGGTCCGATCCGCGTGCCGCTTAAAGGCGATTACAGGGGAGATGCAAACCTTTCCAAAGAGCCATGAAAAGACTTTCTACTCCCAAGGAGACAAGAGATATTAAGCCGCAATGACGTCCGACGCGCGCATTTTCTCCGATGCGCAACACATTTAAAAAAATCATAGCGTGAAAACCGTGGGTTCGATCCGCGTGCCGCTCGAAGGCGATTACAGGGGAGATGCAGCCCTTTCCAAAGAGGCATGAACAGACTTCCTACTCCCAAGGAGCCCAAAGATATTAAGCCGCAAATACGTCCTACGCGCGTCTTTTCTACGCCGCGCACCACATTTAAAAAATCGTATCGGAAGAACGGTGGGTCCAATCCGCGTGCCGCTTAAAGGCGATTACAAGGGAGATGCAAACCTTTCCAAAGAGCCATGAAAAGACTTTCTACTCCCAAGGAGACAATAGATATTAAGCCGAAATGACGTCCGACGCGCGCATTTTCTCCGACGCGCACCACATTTAAAAAAATCATAGCGTGAAAACCGTGGGTTCGATCCGCGTGCCGCTCGAAGGCGATTACAGCGGAGATGCAGCCCTTTCCAAAGAGCCATGAAAAGACTTTCTACTCCCAAGGAGACAAGAGATATTAAGCCGAAATGACGTCCGACGCGCGCATTTCCTCCGCCGCGCACCACATTTAAAAAAATCATAGCGTGAAAACCGTGGGTTCGATCCGCGTGCCGCTCGAAGGCGATTACAGGGGAGATGCAGCCCTTTCCAAAGAGCCATGAACAGACTTTCTACACCCAATGAGACAAGAGATATTAAGCCGCAAATACGTCCGGCGCGCGTCTTTTCTCCGCCGCGCAACACATTTAAAAAAAATCGTAGCGTGAAAAACGTGGGTTCGATCCGCGTGCCGCTCGAAGGCGATTACAGGGGAGATGCATCCCTTTCAAAAGAGCCATGAACAGACTTTCTACTCCCAAGGAGACCAGAAATATTAACATATAAAGCGTTACGCTCCAGTCGGATGAACGAGAAACGCTTGTACAATTGCAACGAATTGGAGGAGAAAGTTTAAACAAACGCGCTGACTTTGAACGCTCACATCTAGGCCGGGCCAACTCCAAATGGCGTGCAACTCGGTGTGCATCACCTCCATGACTGTCCCTAACGAACGCCACCTGCCACGCTTTCGGCCTATCCCTGGCGGCATTAAAAAATCGTAGCGTGATAACGATGGTTCCGATGCGCGTGCCGCTCGAAGGCGATTACAGGGGAGATACAGCCCTTTCCAAAGAGCCATGAACAGACTTTCTACTCCCAAGGAGACAAGAGATATTACGCGCATTTTCTCCGACGCGCACCACGTTTAAAAAATCGTAGCGTGAGAACGGTGGGTCCGATCCGCGTGCCGCTTAAAGGCGATTACAGGGGAGATGCAACCCTTTCCAAAGTACCATGAAAAGACTTTCTACTCCCAAGGAGACAAGAGATATTAAGCCGCAATGACGTCCGACGCGCGCATTTTCTCCGCCGCGCAGCACATTTAAAAAAAAATCATAGCGTGAAAACCGTGGGTTCGATCCGCGTGCCGCTCGAAGGCGATTACAGGGGAGATGGAGCCCTTTCCAAAGAGGCATGAACAGACTTCCTACTCCCAAGGAGCCCAAAGATATTAAGCCGCAAATACGTCCTACACGCGTCTTTTCTACCCCGCGCACCACAATTAAAAAATCGTATCGGAAGAACGGTGGGTCCAATCCGCGTGCCGCTTAAAGGCGATTACAAGGAAGATGCAAACCTTTCCAAAGAGCCATGAAAAGACTTTCTACTCCCAAGGAGACAATAGATATTAAGTCGAAATGACGTCCGACGCGCGCATTTTCTCCGCCGCGCACCACATTTAAAAAAATCATAGCGTGAAAACCGTGGGTTCGATCCGCGTGCCGCTCGAAGGCGATTACAGCGGAGATGCAGCCCTTTCCAAAGAGCCATGAAAAGACTTTCTACTCCCAAGGAGACAAGAGATATTAAGCCGAAATGACGTCCGACGCGCGCATTTCCTCCGCCGCGCACCACATTTAAAAAAATCATAGCGTGAAAACCGTGGGTTCGATCCGCGTGCCGCTCGAAGGCGATTACAGGGGAGATGCAGCCCTTTCCAAAGAGGCATGAACAGACTTCCTACTCCCAAGGAGCCCAAAGATATTAAGCCGCAAATACGTCCTACGCGCGTCTTTTCTACGCCGCGCACCACATTTAAAAAATCGTATCGTAAGAACGGTGGGTCCGATCCGCGTGCCGCTTAAAGGCGATTACAGGGGAGATGCAGCCCTTTCCAAAGAGCCAGGAATAGACTTTCTACTCCCAAGGAGACCAGAGATACTAACAGATAAAGCGTTACGCTCCAGTCGGATGAGCGAGAAACGCTTGTACAATTGCAACGAATTGGAGGAGAAAGTTTAAACAAACGCGCTGACTTTGAACGCTCACATCTAGGCCGGGCCAGGTCCAAATGGCCTGCAACTCGGCGCGCATCACCTCCATGACTGTCCCTAACGAACGCCACCTGCCACGCTTTCGGCCCGTCCCTGTCGGCATTAAAAAATCGTAGCGTGATAACGATGGTTCCGATCCGCGTGCCGCTTAAAGGCGATTACAGGGGAGATGCAGCCCTTTCCAAAGAGCCATGAATAGACTTTCTACTCCCAAGGAGACCAGAGATATTAACAGATAAAGCGTTACGCTCCAGTCGGATGAGCGAGAAACGCTTGTACAATTGCAACGAATTGGAGGAGAAAGTTTAAACAAACGCGCTGACTTTGAACGCTCACATCTAGGTCTGGCCAAGTCCAAATGGCCTGCAACTCGGTGCGCATCACCTCCATGACTGTCCCTAACGAACGCCACCTGCCACGCTTTCGGCCCGTCCCTGGCGGCTTTAAAAAATCGTAGCGTGATAACCGTGGGTCCAATCCGCTTGAAGCTCGAAGGCGATTAGAGGGGAGATGCAGCCCTTTCCAAAGAGCCATGAACAGACTTCCTACTCCCAAGGAGACAAGAGATATTAAGCCACAAATACGTCCGGAGCACGTCTTTTCTCCGCAGCTCACCACATTTAAAAAAATCGTAGCGTGAAAACCGTGGGTTCGATATAGTATACATACAGAGTATATAGTTTGACCAAAAGATCGTGCTGATGTTTGATCTCCTGGTTCTTCATCTCCAGCGCCACTTTCAGACTCATAATGTCCTCCTCTATGGGCTGGTATAACCCACACACACGAATCATCACTACAGCCAGTACAATGGAAAGGTGGGAATGTGTACTGAATGTGTACTGACGTTATAAGTGAAAGGTGGAGGTACTGGTGGATGTGTACTGACACTAGAAGGGATCTCTACCTGCAGTGACAGTCTGAGCTTCTCAAGTTCTTCCTCCAGAGATTTCTTCTCCTGTTCACAGGCCATTTTCATATCTGCCAGAGCAAGTATCATTACTGCTGGACATAACACAGATTGTATATACTACATAATTACTACTGAATATATAAAATATAATATATATAGTACTATACATATATTAGTATCACTTTTATTGGAGCCTATAGGCTAACATTCATTATTAGTTATGTTAGTATTATTGCATTTCCATAGTACTTACTCTTGATGGACCTGTTATGCTCCTCCTCCTCCTGCTGTTTCTGCAGGAGCTCTGTCTCCTCCTGCTGCTTGTGTTTCAGCATCTCCTGAAGAACCTGCAGCTCCTTCTGCTTCTGCAACCTCACATCCTTCAGCTGCTCCAACAAACTGTTCTCCAACTCCTCCTTCTCACACCGCAAACACTCCAATCGGGCCACAGGCACCACTAGTGACACAGAACCACACACACACACAGACACACACACACACACACACACACACACACACACACACAGAGAGAGAGATAAACATGTATAAATGTATAAGAATTTGTGGATAAAATTATTATGAGATTATTTATAATGAAACGACTACACTACACAACCACTTCTTCCTTTTATTTACATATTATACAGATATTTACAGATATTTACATTTTATTTACCCGCGTGCGTCTCTCTTCTCCAAGGTAGCGGAGAGATATGAAAGGATAAAAGGGGAAAAGAATAAAATGCACGTCGGTTTTAAATTCGCAGGCTACCTGCGCTGAAGGCGTGGAAAACGAGCACGTGACGGAAAGGCTTCCGTACCCGATGGGTCCAAATCACATGCCCAGCAAAGTAGCCTTAAACCTGCACACACAATGGAGACCATTTGACCCTTTAAAATCATACTACAACCAGACTTCCAGGCCCAAGAGGTCACACAGTCATGCCCAGCAAAGTAGCTCTGGGCCTGGGCACACTTCACGCAGTTTGACCCTTTAAATAATACTACAACCAGACTTCCAGGCACAAGAGGTCACACAATCATGCACAGCAAAGTAGCTCTGGGCCTGGGCACACTTCATTCACTTTGTACCTTTAAATCATACTACTACTACTACTACCAGACTTCCAGGCCCAAGAGGTCACACAGTCATGCACAGCAAAGTAGCTCTGGGCCTGGGCACACTTCAATCACTTTGTGCCTTTAAATCATACTACTACTACCAGAATTCCAGGGCCAAGAGGTCACACAGTCATGCACAGCAAAGTAGCTCTGGACCTGGGCACACTTCACGCAGTTTGACCATTTAAATAAAACTAGAAACAGACTTCCTGGCCCAAGAGGTCACACAGTCATGCCCATCAAAGTAGCTCTGGGCCTGGGCACACTTCACGCAGTTTGACCCTTTAAATAATACTACAACCAGACACATACAGGTGCGCACATATACACATTCTTTTTAATTTCTTCACATCTGCAGACTAGAGTAAGCTGAGGGTATAGTGTTAAACCAGGTACAACATAAACAGTATATAGTATATATACAGAGGATATAATGTTAAACCAGGTACTACATACAGAGTATATAGTTTGACCAAAAGTTCGTGCTGATCTTTGATCTCCTGGTTCTTTATCTCCAGCGCTACTTTCAGACTCATAATGTCCTCCTCTATGGGCTGGTATAAAACACACACGAATCATCACTACAGCCAGTACAATGGAAAGGTGGGAATGTGTACTGAATGTGTACTGACGTTATAAGCGAAAGGTGGAGGTACTGGTGGATGTGTACTGACACTAGAAGGGATCTCTACCTGCAGTGACAGTCTGAGCTTCTCAAGTTCTTCCTCCAGAGATTTCTTCTCCTGTTCACAGGCCATTTTCATATCTGCCAGAGCAAGTATCATTACTGCTGGACATAACACAGATTGTATATACTACATAATTACTACTGAATATATAAAATATAATATATATAGTACTATACATATATTAGTATCACTTTTATTGGAGCCTAAAGGCTAATATTCATTATTAGTTATGTTAGTATTATTGCATTTCCATAGTACTTACTCTTGATGGACCTGTTATGCTCCTCCTCCTCCTGCTGTTTCTGCAGGAGCTCTGTCTCCTTCTGCTGCTTGTGTTTCAGCATCTCCTGAAGAACCTGCAGCTCCTTCTGCTTCTGCAACCTCACATCCTTCAGCTGCTCCAACAAACTGTTCTCCAACTCCTCCTTCTCACACCGCAAACACTCCAATCGGGCCACAGGCACCACTAGTGACACAGAACCACACACACACACAGACACACACACACACACACACACACACACACACACACACACACACAGAGAGAGAGATAAACATGTATAAATGTATAAGAATTTGTGGATAAAATTATTATGAGATTATTTATAATCAAACGACTACACTACACAACCACTTCTTCCTTTTATTTACATATTATACAGATATTTACAGATATTTACATTTTATTTACCCGCGTGCGTCTCTCTTCTCCAAGGTAGCGGAGAGATATGAAAGGATAAAAGGGGAAAAGAATAAAATGCACGTCGGTTTTAAATTCGCAGGCTACCTGCGCTGAAGGCGTGGAAAACGAGCACGTGACGGAAAGGCTTCCGTACCCGATGGGTCCAAATCACATGCCCAGCAAAGTAGCCTTAAACCTGCACACACAATGGAGACCATTTGACCCTTTAAAATCATACTACAACCAGACTTCCAGGCCCAAGAGGTCACACAGTCATGCCCAGCAAAGTAGCTCTGGGCCTGGGCACACTTCACGCAGTTTGACCCTTTAAATAATACTACAACCAGACTTCCAGGCACAAGAGGTCACACAATCATGCACAGCAAAGTAGCTCTGGGCCTGGGCACACTTCATTCACTTTGTACCTTTAAATCATACTACTACTACTAGCAGACTTCCAGGCCCAAGAGGTCAAACACAGTCATGCACAGCAAAGTAGCTCTGGGCCTGGGCACACTTCAATCACTTTGTGCCTTTAAATCATACTACTACTACCAGACTTCCAGGGCCAAGAGGTCACACAGTCATGCACAGCAAAGTAGCTCTGGGCCTGGGCACACTTCACGCAGTTTGACCATTTAAATAAAACTAGAAACAGACTTCCTGGCCCAAGAGGTCACACAGTCATGCCCATCAAAGTAGCTCTGGGCCTGGGCACACTTCACGCAGTTTGACCCTTTAAATAATACTACAACCAGACACATACAGGTGCGCACATATACACATTCTTTTTAATTTCTTCACATCTGCAGACTAGAGTAAGCTGAGGGTATAGTGTTAAACCAGGTACTACATAAACAGTATATAGTATATATACAGAGGATATAATGTTAAACCAGGTACAACATACAGAGTATATAGTTTGACCAAAAGTTCGTACTGATCTTTGATCTCCTGGTTCTTCATCTCCAGCGCTACTTTCAGACTCATAATGTCCTCCTCTATGGGCTGGTATAAAACACACACGAATCATCACTACAGCCAGTACAATGGAAAGGTGGGAATGTGTACTGAATGTGTACTGACGTTATAAGTGAAAGGTGGAGGTACTGGTGGATGTGTACTGACACTATAAGGTATCTCTACCTGCAGTGACAGTCTGAGCTTCTCAAGTTCTTCCTCCAGAGATTTCTTCTCCTGTTCACAGGCCATTTTCATATCTGCCAGAGCAAGTATCATTACTGCTGGACATAACACAGATTGTATATAGTACATAATTACTACTGAATATATAAAATATAATATATATAGTACTATACATATATTAGTATCACTTTTATTGGAGCCTAAAGGCTAACATTCATTATTAGTTATGTTAGTATTATTGCATTTCCATAGTACTTACTCTTGATGGACCTGTTATGCTCCTCCTCCTCCTGCTGTTTCTGCAGGAGCTCTGTCTCCTTCTGCTGCTTGTGTTTCAGCATCTCCTGAAGAACCTGCAGCTCCTTCTGCTTCTGCAACCTCACATCCTTCAGCTGCTCCAACAAACTGTTCTCCAACTCCTCCTTCTCACACCGCAAACACTCCAATCGGGCCACAGGCACCACTAGTGACACAGAACCACACACACACACAGACACACACACACACACACACACACACACACAGAGAGAGAGAGATAAACATGTATAAATGTATAAGAATTTGTGGATAAAATTATTATGAGATTATTTATAATCAAACGACTACACTACACAACCACTTCTTCCTTTTATTTACATATTATACAGATATTTACAGATATTTACATTTTATTTACCCGCGTGCGTCTCTCTTCTCCAAGGTAGCGGAGAGATATGAAAGGATAAAAGGGGAAAAGAATAAAATGCACGTCGGTTTTAAATTCGCAGGCTACCTGCGCTGAAGGCGTGGAAAACGAGCACGTGACGGAAAGGCTTCCGTACCCGATGGGTCCAAATCACATGCCCAGCAAAGTAGCCTTAAACCTGCACACACAATGGAGACCATTTGACCCTTTAAAATCATACTACAACCAGACTTCCAGGCCCAAGAGGTCACACAGTCATGCCCAGCAAAGTAGCTCTGGGCCTGGGCACACTTCACGCAGTTTGACCCTTTAAATAATACTACAACCAGACTTCCAGGCCCAAGAGGTCACACAGTCATGCACAGCAAAGTAGCTCTGGGCCTGGGCACACTTCATTCACTTTGTACCTTTAAATCATACTACTACTACTAGCAGACTTCCAGGCCCAAGAGGTCAAACACAGTCATGCACAGCAAAGTAGCTCTGGGCCTGGGCACACTTCAATCACTTTGTGCCTTTAAATCATACTACTACTACCAGACTTCCAGGGCCAAGAGGTCACACAGTCATGCACAGCAAAGTAGCTCTGGGCCTGGGCACACTTCACGCAGTTTGACCATTTAAATAAAACTAGAAACAGACTTCCTGGCCCAAGAGGTCACACAGTCATGCCCATCAAAGTAGCTCTGGGCCTGGGCACACTTCACGCAGTTTGACCCTTTAAATAATACTACAACCAGACACATACAGGTGCGCACATATACACATTCTTTTTAATTTCTTCACATCTGCAGACTAGAGTAAGCTGAGGGTATAGTGTTAAACCAGGTACTACATAAACAGTATATAGTATATATACAGAGGATATAATGTTAAACCAGGTACTACATACAGAGTATATAGTTTGACCAAAAGTTCGTGCTGATCTTTGATCTCCTGGTTCTTCATCTCCAGCGCTACTTTCAGACTCATAATGTCCTCCTCTATGGGCTGGTATAAAACACACACGAATCATTACTACAGCCAGTACAATGGAAAGGTGGGAATGTGTACTGAATGTGTACTGACGTTATAAGTGAAAGGTGGAGGTACTGGTGGATGTGTACTGACACTATAAGGGATCTCTACCTGCAGTGACAGTCTGAGCTTCTCAAGTTCTTCCTCCAGAGATTTCTTCTCCTGTTCACAGGCCATTTTCATATCTGCCAGAGCAAGTATCATTACTGCTGGACATAACACAGATTGTATATACTACATAATTACTACTGAATATATAAAATATAATATATATAGTACTATACATATATTAGTATCACTTTTATTGGAGCCTAAAGGCTAACATTCATTATTAGTTATGTTAGTATTATTGCATTTCCATAGTACTTACTCTTGATGGACCTGTTATGCTCCTCCTCCTCCTGCTGTTTCTGCAGGAGCTCTGTCTCCTCCTGCTGCTTGTGTTTCAGCATCTCCTAAAGAACCTGCAGCTCCTTCTGCTTCTGCAACCTCAACTCCTTCAGCTGCTCCAACAAACTGTTCTCCAACTCCTCCTTCTCACACCGCAAACACTCCAATCGGGCCACAGGCCCCACTAGTGACACACACACACACACACACACACACACACACACACACACAAAGAGAGAGATAAACATGTATAAATGTATAAGAATTTGTGGATAAAATTATTATGAGATTATTTATAATCAAACGACTACACTACACAACCACTTCTTCCTTTTGTTTACATATTATACAGATATTTACATTTTATTTACCCGCGTGCGTCTCTCTTCTCCAAGGTAGCGGAGAGATATGAAGGGATAAAAGGGGAAAAGAATAAAATGCACGTCGGTTTTAAATTCGCAGGCTACCTGCGCTGAAGGCGTGGAAAACGAGCACGTGACGGAAAGGCTTTCGTACCCGATGGGTCCAAATCACATGCCCAGCAAAGTAGCCTTAAACCTGGACACACAATGGAGACCATTTGACCCTTTAAAATCATACTACAACCAGACTTCCAGGCCCAAGAGGTCACACAGTCATGCCCAGCAAAGTAGCTCTGGGCCTGGGCACACTTCACGCAGATTGACCGTTTAAATAAAACTAGAAACAGACTTCCTGGCCCAAGAGGTCACACAGTCATGCCCAGCAAGGTTGCTTTAAACGTGGGCACACTTCAGACCGTTTCACTCTTTAAATCATTCAAAGCACCACATTTCAAGGCCCAAGAGGTCACAGAATCATGCCCATCAAAGTAGCTCTGGGCCTGGGCACACTTCACACAGTTTGACCCTTTAAATAATACTACAACCAGACACATACAGTTGCGCACATATACACAGATACACATTCTGTTTAAATTTCTTCACATCTGCAGACTAGAGTAAGCTGAGGGTATAGTGTTAAACTAGGAACTACATAAACAGTATATAGTATATATACAGAGGATATAATGTTAAACCAGGTACTACATACAGACTATATAGTTTGACCAAAAGATCGTGCTGATCTTTGATCTCCTGGTTCTTCATCTCCAGCGCCACTTTCAGACTCATAATGTCCTCCTCTATGCGCTGGTATAACACACACACACGAATCATCACTACAGCCAGTACAATGGAAAGGTGGGAATGTGTACTGAATGTGTACTGACGTTATAAGTGAAAGGTGGAGGTACTGGTGGATGTGTACTGACACTATAAGGGATCTCTACCTGCAGTGACAGTCTGAGCTTCTCAAGTTCTTCCTTCAGAGATTTCTTCTCGTGTTCACAGGCCATTTTCATATCTGCCAGAGCAAGTATCATTACTCCTGGATATAACACAGATTGCATATACTACATAATTACTACTGAATATATAAAATATAATATATATAGTACTATACATATATTAGTATCACTTTTATTGGAGCCTAAAGGCTAACATTCATTATTAGTTATGTTAGTATTATTGCATTTCCATAGTACTTACTCTTGATGGACCTGTTATGCTCCTCCTCCTCCTGCTGTTTCTGCAGGAGCTCTGTCTCCTCCTGCTGCTTGTGTTTCAGCATCTCCTGAAGAACCTGCAGCTCCTTCTGCTTCTGCAACCTCAACTCCTTCGGCTGCTCCAACAAACTGTTCTCCAACTCCTCCTTCTCACACCGCAAACACTCCAATCGGACCACAGGCCCCACTAGTGACACAGAACCACACACACACACACAGACACACACACACACACACACACACACACACAGAGAGATAAACATGTATAAATGTATAAGAATTTGTGGATAAAATTATTATGAGATTATTTATAATCAAACGACTACACTACACTACCACTTCTTCCTTTTATTTACATATTATACAGATATTTACATTTTATTTACCCGCGTGCGTCTCTCTTCTCCAAGGTAGCGGAGAGATATGAAAGGATAAAAGGGGAAAAGAATAAAATGCACGTCGGTTTTAAATTCGCAGGCTACCTGCGCTGAAGGCGTGGAAAATGAGCACGTGACGGAAAGGCTTCCGTACCCGATGGGTCCAAATCACATGCCAAGCAAAGTAGCCTTAAACCTGGACACACAATGGAGACCATTTGACCCTTTAAAATCATACTACAACCAGACTTCCAGGCCCAAGAGGTCACACAGTCATGCCCAGCAAAGTAGCTCTGGGCATGGGCACACTTCACGCAGTTTGACCGTTTAAATAAAAGTAGAAACAGACTTCCTGGCCCAAGAGGTCACACAGTCATGCCCAGCAAGGATGCTTTAAACGTGGGCACACTTCAGACCGTTTCACTCTTTAAATCATTCAAAGCACCACATTTCAAGGCCCAAGAGGTCACAGAATCATGCCCATCAAAGTAGCTCTGGGCCTGGGCACACTTCATGCAGTTTGACCCTTTAAATAATACTACAACCAGACACATACAGGTGCGCACATATACACAGATACACATTCTGTTTAATTTCTTCACATCTGCAGACTAGAGTAAGCTGAGGGTATAGTGTTAAACCAGGTACTACATAAACAGTATATAGTATATATACAGAGGATATAATGTTAAACCAGGTACTACATACAGACTATATAGTTTGACCAAAAGATCGTGCTGATCTTTGATCTCCTGGTTCTTCATCTCCAGCGCCACTTTCAGACTCATAATGTCCTCCTCTATGGGCTGGTATAACCCACACACACGAATCATCACTACAGCCAGTACAATGGAAAGGTGGGAATGTGTACTGAATGTGTACTGACGTTATAAGTGAAAGGTGGAGGTACTGGTGGATGTGTACTGACACTATAAGGGATCTCTACCTGCAGTGACAGTCTGAGCTTCTCAAGTTCTTCCTCCAGAGATTTCTTCTCCTGTTCACAGGCCATTTTCATATCTGCCAGAGCAAGTATCATTACTGCTGGATATAACATAGATTGTATATACTACATAATTACTACTGAATATATAAAATATAATATATATAGTACTATACATATATTAGTATCACTTTTATTGGAGCCTAAAGGCTAGCATTCATTATTAGTTATGTTAGTATTATTGCATTTCCATAGTACTTACTCTTGATGGACCTGTTATGCTCCTCCTCCTCCTGCTGTTTCTGCAGGAGCTCTGTCTCCTCCTGCTGCTTGTGTTTCAGCATCTCCTGAAGAACCTGCAGCTCCTTCTGCTTCTGCAACCTCAACTCCTTCAGCTGCTCCAACAAACTGTTCTCCAACTCCTCATTCCTCCTTCTCACACCGCAAACACTCCAATCGGGCCACAGGCCCCACTAGTGACACAGAACCACACACACACACACACACACACACACACACACACAGAGAGAGATAAACATGTATAAATGTATAAGAATTTGAGGATAAAATTATTATGAGATTATTTATAATCAAACGACTACACTATACAACCACTTCTTCCTTTTATTTAGATATTATACAGATATGTACAGATATTTACATTTTATTTACCCGCGTGCGTCTCTCTTCTCCAAGGTAGCGGAGAGATATGAAAGGATAAAAGGGGAAAAGAATGAAATGCACGTCGGTTTTAAATTCGCAGGCTACCTGCGCTGAAAGCGTGGAAAACGAGCACGTGACGGAAAGGCTTCCGTACCCGATGGGTCCAAATCACATGCCCAGCAAAGTAGCCTTAAACCTGGACACACAATGGAGACCATTTGACCCTTTAAAATCATACTACAACCAGACTTCCAGGCCCAAGAGGTCACACAGTCATGCCCAGCAAAGTAGCTCTGGGCCTGGGCACACATGACGCAGTTTGACCGTTTAAATAAAACTAAACCAGACACATACAGGTGCGCACATATACACAGATACACATTCTGTTTAATTTCTTCACATCTGCAGACTAGAGTAAGCTGAGGGTATAGTGTTAAACCAGGTACTACATAAACAGTATATAGTATATATACAGAGGATATAGTGTTAAACCAGGTACTACATACAGAGTATATAGTATACATACAGAGTACATAGTTTGACCAAAAGATCGTGCTGATCTTTGATCTCCTGGTTCTTCATCTCCAGCACTACTTTCAGACTCATAATGTCCTCCTCTATGGGCTGGTATAACACACACACGAATCATCACTACAGCCAGTACAATGGAAAGGTGGGAATGTGTACTGAATGTGTACTGACGTTATAAGTGAAAGGTGGAGGTACTGGTGGATGTGTACTGACACTATAAGGGATCTCTACCTGCAGTGACAGTCTGAGCTTCTCAAGTTCTTACTCCAGAGATTTCTTCTCCTGTTCACAGGCCATTTTCATATCTGCCAGAGCAAGTATCATTACTGCTGGATATAACACAGATTGTATATACTACATAATTACTACTGAATATATAAAATATAATATATATAGTACTATACATATATTAGTATCACTTTTATTGGAGCCTAAAGGCTAACATTCATTATTAGTTATGTTAGTATTATTGCATTTCCATAGTACTTACTCTTGATGGACCTGTTATGCTCCTCCTCCTCCTGCTGTTTCTGCAGGAGCTCTGTCTCCTCTTGCTGCTTGTGTTTCAGCATCTCCTGAAGAACCTGCAGCTCTTTCTGCTTCTGCAACCTCAACTCCTTCAGCTGCTCCAACAAATTGTTCTCCAACTCCTCCTTCTCACACCGCAAACACTCCAATCGGGCCACAGGCCCCACTAGTGACACAGAACCACACACACACACACACAGAGAGAGATAAACATGTATAAATGTATAAGAATTTGAGGATAAAATTATTATGAGATTATTTATAATCAAACGACTACACTATACAACCACTTCTTCCTTTTATTTAGATATTATACAGATATGTACAGATATTTACATTTTATTTACCCGCGTGCGTCTCTCTTCTCCAAGGTAGCGGAGAGATATGAAAGGATAAAAGGGGAAAAGAATGAAATGCACGTCGGTTTTAAATTCGCAGGCTACCTGCGCTGAAAGCGTGGAAAACGAGCACGTGACGGAAAGGCTTCCGTACCCGATGGGTCCAAATCACATGCCCAGCAAAGTAGCCTTAAACCTGGACACACAATGGAGACCATTTGACCCTTTAAAATCATACTACAACCAGACTTCCAGGCCCAAGAGGTCACACAGTCATGCCCAGCAAAGTAGCTCTGGGCCTGGGCACACATGACGCAGTTTGACCGTTTAAATAAAACTAAACCAGACACATACAGGTGCGCACATATACACAGATACACATTCTGTTTAATTTCTTCACATCTGCAGACTAGAGTAAGCTGAGGGTATAGTGTTAAACCAGGTACTACATAAACAGTATATAGTATATATACAGAGGATATAGTGTTAAACCAGGTACTACATACAGAGTATATAGTATACATACAGAGTATATAGTTTGACCAAAAGATCGTGCTGATCTTTGATCTCCTGGTTCTTCATCTCCAGCACTACTTTCAGACTCATAATGTCCTCCTCTATGGGCTGGTATAACACACACACGAATCATCACTACAGCCAGTACAATGGAAAGGTGGGAATGTGTACTGAATGTGTACTGACGTTATAAGTGAAAGGTGGAGGTACTGGTGGATGTGTACTGACACTATAAGGGATCTCTACCTGCAGTGACAGTCTGAGCTTCTCAAGTTCTTACTCCAGAGATTTCTTCTCCTGTTCACAGGCCATTTTCATATCTGCCAGAGCAAGTATCATTACTGCTGGATATAACACAGATTGTATATACTACATAATTACTACTGAATATATAAAATATAATATATATAGTACTATACATATATTAGTATCACTTTTATTGGAGCCTAAAGGCTAACATTCATTATTAGTTATGTTAGTATTATTGCATTTCCATAGTACTTACTCTTGATGGACCTGTTATGCTCCTCCTCCTCCTGCTGTTTCTGCAGGAGCTCTGTCTCCTCTTGCTGCTTGTGTTTCAGCATCTCCTGAAGAACCTGCAGCTCTTTCTGCTTCTGCAACCTCAACTCCTTCAGCTGCTCCAACAAATTGTTCTCCAACTCCTCCTTCTCACACCGCAAACACTCCAATCGGGCCACAGGCCCCACTAGTGACACAGAACCCCACACACACACACACACAGAGAGATAAACATGTATAAATGTATAAGAATTTGTGGATAAAATTATTATGAGATTATTTATAATCAAACGACTACACTACACAACCACTTCTTCCTTTTATTTACATATTATACAGATATTTACAGATATTTACCCGTGTGAGTCTCTCTTCTCCAAGGTAGCGGAGAGATATGAAAGGATAAAAGGGGAAAAGAATAAAATGCACGTCGGTTTTAAATTCGCAGGCTACCTGCGCTGAAGGCGTGGAAAACGAGCACGTGACGGAAAGGCTTCCGTACCCGATGGGTCCAAATCACATGCCCAGCAAAGTAGCCTTAAACCTGGACACACAATGGAGACCATTTGACCCTTTAAATAATACTACAACCAGACACATACAGGTGCGCACATATACACAGATACACATTCTGTTTAAATTTCTTCACATCTGAAGACTAGAGTAAGCTGAGGGTATAGTGTTAAACCAGGTACTTCATAAACAGTATATAGTATATATACAGAGGATATAGTGTTAAACCAGGTACTACATACAGAGTATATAGTATACATACAGAGTATATAGTTTGACCAAAAGATCGTGCTGATCTTTGATCTCCTGGTTCTTCATCTCCAGCGCCACTTTCAGACTCATAAAGTCCTCCTCTATGGGCTGGTATAACACACACACGAATCATCACTACAGCCAGTACAATGGAAAGGTGGGAATGTGTACTGAATGTGTACTGACGTTATAAGTGAAAGGTGGAGGTACTGGTGGATGTGTACTGACACTATAAGGGATCTCTACCTGCAGTGACAGTCTGAGCTTCTCAAGTCCTTCCTCCAGAGATTTCTTCTCCTGTTCACAGGCCATTTTCATATCTGCCAGAGCAAGTATCATTACTGCTGGATATAACACAGATTGTATATACTACATAATTACTACTGAATATATAAAATATAATATATATAGTACTATACATATATTAGTATCACTTTTATTGGAGCCTAAAGGCTAACATTCATTATTAGTTATGTTAGTATTATTGCATTTCCATAGTACTTACTCTTGATGGACCTGTTATGCTCCTCCTCCTCCTGCTGTTTCTGCAGGAGCTCTGTCTCCTCCTGCTGCTTGTGTTTCAGCATCTCCTGAAGAACCTGCAGCTCCTTCTGCTTCTGCAACCTCAACTCCTTCAGCTGCTCCAACAAACTGTTCTCCAACTCCTCATTCCTCCTTCTCACACCGCAAACACTCCAATCGGGCCACAGGCCCCACTAGTGACACAGAACCACACACACACACACACACACACACACACACACACAGAGAGAGATAAACATGTATAAATGTATAAGAATTTGAGGATAAAATTATTATGAGATTATTTATAATCAAACGACTACACTATACAACCACTTCTTCCTTTTATTTAGATATTATACAGATATGTACAGATATTTACATTTTATTTACCCGCGTGCGTCTCTCTTCTCCAAGGTAGCGGAGAGATATGAAAGGATAAAAGGGGAAAAGAATGAAATGCACGTCGGTTTTAAATTCGCAGGCTACCTGCGCTGAAAGCGTGGAAAACGAGCACGTGACGGAAAGGCTTCCGTACCCGATGGGTCCAAATCACATGCCCAGCAAAGTAGCCTTAAACCTGGACACACAATGGAGACCATTTGACCCTTTAAAATCATACTACAACCAGACTTCCAGGCCCAAGAGGTCACACAGTCATGCCCAGCAAAGTAGCTCTGGGCCTGGGCACACATGACGCAGTTTGACCGTTTAAATAAAACTAAACCAGACACATACAGGTGCGCACATATACACAGATACACATTCTGTTTAATTTCTTCACATCTGCAGACTAGAGTAAGCTGAGGGTATAGTGTTAAACCAGGTACTACATAAACAGTATATAGTATATATACAGAGGATATAGTGTTAAACCAGGTACTACATACAGAGTATATAGTATACATACAGAGTATATAGTTTGACCAAAAGATCGTGCTGATCTTTGATCTCCTGGTTCTTCATCTCCAGCACTACTTTCAGACTCATAATGTCCTCCTCTATGGGCTGGTATAACACACACACGAATCATCACTACAGCCAGTACAATGGAAAGGTGGGAATGTGTACTGAATGTGTACTGACGTTATAAGTGAAAGGTGGAGGTACTGGTGGATGTGTACTGACACTATAAGGGATCTCTACCTGCAGTGACAGTCTGAGCTTCTCAAGTTCTTACTCCAGAGATTTCTTCTCCTGTTCACAGGCCATTTTCATATCTGCCAGAGCAAGTATCATTACTGCTGGATATAACACAGATTGTATATACTACATAATTACTACTGAATATATAAAATATAATATATATAGTACTATACATATATTAGTATCACTTTTATTGGAGCCTAAAGGCTAACATTCATTATTAGTTATGTTAGTATTATTGCATTTCCATAGTACTTACTCTTGATGGACCTGTTATGCTCCTCCTCCTCCTGCTGTTTCTGCAGGAGCTCTGTCTCCTCTTGCTGCTTGTGTTTCAGCATCTCCTGAAGAACCTGCAGCTCTTTCTGCTTCTGCAACCTCAACTCCTTCAGCTGCTCCAACAAATTGTTCTCCAACTCCTCCTTCTCACACCGCAAACACTCCAATCGGGCCACAGGCCCCACTAGTGACACAGAACCCCACACACACACACACACAGAGAGATAAACATGTATAAATGTATAAGAATTTGTGGATAAAATTATTATGAGATTATTTATAATCAAACGACTACACTACACAACCACTTCTTCCTTTTATTTACATATTATACAGATATTTACAGATATTTACCCGTGTGAGTCTCTCTTCTCCAAGGTAGCGGAGAGATATGAAAGGATAAAAGGGGAAAAGAATAAAATGCACGTCGGTTTTAAATTCGCAGGCTACCTGCGCTGAAGGCGTGGAAAACGAGCACGTGACGGAAAGGCTTCCGTACCCGATGGGTCCAAATCACATGCCCAGCAAAGTAGCCTTAAACCTGGACACACAATGGAGACCATTTGACCCTTTAAATAATACTACAACCAGACACATACAGGTGCGCACATATACACAGATACACATTCTGTTTAAATTTCTTCACATCTGAAGACTAGAGTAAGCTGAGGGTATAGTGTTAAACCAGGTACTTCATAAACAGTATATAGTATATATACAGAGGATATAGTGTTAAACCAGGTACTACATACAGAGTATATAGTATACATACAGAGTATATAGTTTGACCAAAAGATCGTGCTGATCTTTGATCTCCTGGTTCTTCATCTCCAGCGCCACTTTCAGACTCATAAAGTCCTCCTCTATGGGCTGGTATAACACACACACGAATCATCACTACAGCCAGTACAATGGAAAGGTGGGAATGTGTACTGAATGTGTACTGACGTTATAAGTGAAAGGTGGAGGTACTGGTGGATGTGTACTGACACTATAAGGGATCTCTACCTGCAGTGACAGTCTGAGCTTCTCAAGTCCTTCCTCCAGAGATTTCTTCTCCTGTTCACAGGCCATTTTCATATCTGCCAGAGCAAGTATCATTACTGCTGGATATAACACAGATTGTATATACTACATAATTACTACTGAATATATAAAATATAATATATATAGTACTATACATATATTAGTATCACTTTTATTGGAGCCTAAAGGCTAACATTCATTATTAGTTATGTTAGTATTATTGCATTTCCATAGTACTTACTCTTGATGGACCTGTTATGCTCCTCCTCCTCCTGCTGTTTCTGCAGGAGCTCTGTCTCCTCCTGCTGCTTGTGTTTCAGCATCTCCTCAAGAACCTGCAGCTCCTTCTGCTTCTGCAACCTCAACTCCTTCAGCTGCTCCAACAAACTGTTCTCCAACTCCTCCTTCTCACACCGCAAACACTCCAATCGGGCCACAGGCCCCACTAGTGACACAGAACCACACACACACACACACACACACACACACAAAGAGAGAGATAAACATGTATAAATGTATAAGAATTTGTGGATAAAATTATTATGAGATTATTTATAATCAAACGACTACACTACACAACCACATCTTCCTTTTATTTACAAATTATACAGATATTTAGAGATATTTACATTTTATTTACCCGCGTGCGTCTCTCTTCTCCAAGGTAGCGGAGAGATATGAAAGGATAAAAGGGGAAAAGAATAAAATGCACGTCGGTTTTAAATTCGCAGGCTACCTGCGCTGAAGGCGTGGAAAACGAGCACGTGACGGAAAGGCTTCCGTACCCGATGGGTCCAAATCACATGCCCAGCAAAGTAGCCTTAAACCTGGACACACAATGGAGACCATTTGACCCTTTAAATAATACTACAACCAGACACATACAGGTGCGCACATATACACAGATACACATTCTGTTTAAATTTCTTCACATCTGCAGACTAGAGTAAGCTGAGGGTATAGTGTTAAACCAGGAACTACATAAACAGTATATAGTATATATACAGAGGATATAGTGTTAAACCAGGTACTACATACAGAGTATATAGTATACATACAGAGTATATAGTTTGACCAAAAGATCGTGCTGATCTTTGATCTCCTGGTTCTTCATCTCCAGCGCCACTTTCAGACTCATAATGTCCTCCTCTATGGGCTGGTATAACCCACACACACGAATCATCACTACAGCCAGTACAATGGAAAGGTGGGAATGTGTACTGAATGTGTACTGACGTTATAAGTGAAAGGTGGAGGTACTGGTGGATGTGTACTGACACTATAAGGGATCTCTACCTGCAGTGACAGTCTGAGCTTCTCAAGTTCTTCCTCCAGAGATTTCTTCTCCTGTTCACAGGCCATTTTCATATCTGCCAGAGCAAGTATCATTACTGCTGGATATAACATAGATTGTATATACTACATAATTACTACTGAATATATAAAATATAATATATATAGTACTATACATATATTAGTATCACTTTTATTGGAGCCTAATGGCTAGCATTCATTATTATGTTAGTATTATTGCATTTCCATAGTACTTACTCTTGATGGACCTGTTATGCTCCTCCTCCTCCTGCTGTTTCTGCAGGAGCTCTGTCTCCTCCTGCTGCTTGTGTTTCAGCATCTCCTGAAGAACCTGCAGCTCCTTCTGCTTCTGCAACCTCAACTCCTTCAGCTGCTCCAACAAACTGTTCTCCAACTCCTCCTTCTCACACCGCAAACACTCCAATCAGGCCACAGGCCCCACTAGTGACACAGAACCACACACACACACACAAACACACACACACACACACACACACACACACACACACACAAAGAGAGAGATAAACATGTATAAATGTATAAGAATTTGAGGATAAAATTATTATGAGATTATTCATAATCAAACGACTACACTACACAACCACTTCTTCCTTTTATTTACATATTATACAGATATTTACAGATATTTACATTTTATTTACCCGCATGCGTCTCTCTTCTCCAAGGTAGCGGAGAGATATGAAAGGATAAAAGGGGAAAAGAATAAAATGCACGTCAGTTTTAAATTCGCAGGCTACCTGCACTGAAGGCGTGGAAAACGAGCACGTGACGGAAAGGCTTCCGTACCCGATGGGTCCAAATCACATGCCCAGCAAAGTAGCCTTAAACCTGGACACACAATGGAGACCATTTGACCCTTTAAAATCATACTACAACCAGACACATACAGGTGCGCACATATACACAGATACACATTCTGTTTAAATTTCTTCACATCTGCAGACTAGAGTAAGCTGAGGGTATAGTGTTAAACCAGGAGCTACATAAACAGTATATAGTATATATAAAGAGGATATAGTGTTAAACCAGGTACTACATACAGAGTATATAGTATACATACAGAGTATATAGTTTGACCAAAAGATCGTGCTGATCTTTGATCTCCTGGTTCTTCATCTCCAGCGCCACTTTCAGACTCATAATGTCCTCCTCTATGGGCTGGTATAACCCACACATACGAATCATCACTACAGCCAGTACAATGGAAAGGTGGGAATGTGTACTGAATGTGTACTGACGTTATAAGTGAAAGGTGGAGGTACTGGTGGATGTGTACTGACACTATAAGGGATCTCTACCTGCAGTGACAGTCTGAGCTTCTCAAGTTCTTCCTCTAGAGATTTCTTCTCCTGTTCACAGGCCATTTTCATATCTGCCAGAGTAAGTATCATTACTGCTGGATATAACATAGATTGTATATACTACATAATTACTACTGAATATATAAAATATAATATATATAGTACTATACATATATTAGTATCACTTTTATTGGAGCCTGAAGGCTAGCATTCATTATTAGTTATGTTAGTATTATTGCATTTCCATAGTACTTACTCTTGATGGACCTGTTATGCTCCTCCTCCTCCTTCTGTTTCTGCAGGAGCTCTGTCTCCTCCTACTGCTTGTGTTTCAGCATCTCCTGAAGAACATGCAGCTCCTTCTGCTTCTGCAACCTCAACTCCTTCAGCTGCTCCAAGAAACTGTTATCCAACTCCTCCTTCTCACACTGCAAACACTCCAATCGGGCCACAGGCCCCACTAGTGACACAGAACCACACACAAACACACACACACACACACACACACACACACACACACACACACACACACACACAGACAAAGAGAGAGATAAACATGTATAAATGTATAATAATTTGTGGATAAAATTATTATGAGATTATTTATAATGAAACGACTACACTACACAACCACTTCTTCCTTTTATTTACATATTATACAGATATTTAGAGATATTTACATTTTATTTACCCGCGTGCGTCTCTCTTCTCCAAGGTAGCGGAGAGATATGAAGGGATAAAAGGGGAAAAGAATAAAATGCACGTCGGTTTTAAATTCGCAGGCTACCTGCGCTGAAGGCGTGGAAAACGAGCACGTGACGGAAAGGCTTCCGTACCCGATGGGTCCAAATCACATGCCCAGCAAAGTAGCCTTAAACCTGGACACACAATGGAGACCATTTGACCCTTTAAATAATACTACAACCAGACACATACAGGTGCGCACATATACACAGATACACATTCTGTTTAAATTTCTTCACATCTGCAGACTAGAGTAAGCTGAGGGTATAGTGTTAAACCAGGAACTACATAAACAGTATATAGTATATATACAGAGGATATAGTGTTAAACCAGGTACTACATACAGAGTATATAGTATACATACAGAGTATATAGTTTGACCAAAAGATCGTGCTGATCTTTGATCTCCTGGTTCTTCATCTCCAGCGCCACTTTCAGACTCATAAAGTCCTCCTCTATGGGCTGGTATAACACACACACGAATCATCACTACAGCCAGTACAATGGAAAGGTGGGAATGTGTACTGAATGTGTACTGACGTTATAAGTGAAAGGTGGAGGTACTGGTGGATGTGTACTGACACTATAAGGGATCTCTACCTGCAGTGACAGTCTGAGCTTCTCAAGTTCTTCCTCCAGAGATTTCTTCTCCTGTTCACAGGCCATTTTCATATCTGCCAGAGCAAGTATCATTACTGCTGGATATAACACAGATTGTATATACTACATAATTACTACTGAATATATAAAATATAATATATATAGTACTATACATATATTAGTATCACTTTTATTGGAGCCTAAAGGCTAACATTCATTATTAGTTATGTTAGTATTATTGCATTTCCATAGTACTTACCCTTGAGGGACCTGTTATGCTCCTCCTCCTCCTGCTGTTTCTGCAGGAGCTCTGTCTCCTCCTGCTGCTTGTGTTTCAGCATCTCCTGAAGAACCTGCAGCTCCTTCTGCTTCTGCAACCTCAACTCCTTCAGCTGCTCCAACAAACTGTTCTCCAACTCCTCCTTCTCACACCGCAAACACTCCAATCGGGCCACAGGCCCCACTAGTGACACAGAACCACACACACACACACACACACACACACACAAAGAGAGAGATAAACATGTATAAATGTATAAGAATTTGTGGATAAAATTATTATGAGATTATTTATAATCAAACGACTACACTACACAACCACATCTTCCTTTTATTTACATATTATACAGATATTTAGAGAAATTTACATTTTATTTACCCGCGTGCGTCTCTCTTCTCCAAGGTAGCGGAGAGATATGAAAGGATAAAAGGGGAAAGAATAAAATGCACGTCGGTTTTAAATTCGCAGGCTACCTGCGCTGAAGGCGTGGAAAACGAGCACGTGACGGAAAGGCTTCCGTACCCGATGGGTCCAAATCACATGCCCAGCAAAGTAGCCTTAAACCTGGACACACAATGGAGAGCATTTGACCCTTTAAAATCATACTACAACCAGACTTCCAGGCCCAAGAGGTCACACAGCCATGCCCAGCAAAGTAGCTCTGGGCCTGGTCACACTTCACGCAGTTTGACCGTTTAAATAAAACTAGAAACAGACTTCCTGGCCCAAGAGGTCACAGTCATACCCAGCAAAGTACGTTTAAACCTGGAAACAAATCAGATCCTTTCTGTCATTCAAAGGAATGGGCCTGCAACTCACAACCACATCCCCAGTGAAGCGCACCGTCACCCAGCCACACTACCCCACCTTGCCCGTCCTGGAACAACCACACCTCCAGGGCACCACATGCCAATCTCTCATGCCCAGCAAACTGCAACCTCACGCAGCCAGGCCACACACTGTCTCCCCTTGTACCGTCCAAGGACGAACTCCTCCACAAACCTGGTGTTCACGCGCACACACGCAATTACAACGAATTGGTGGAGAACTTTGAAACAAACGTGCTGACTTTGAATACTCACATCTAGGCTGGGCCAGGTCCAAATGGCCTGCAGCTCGGTGCGCATTAACTGCTTGACTGTCCGTCACGAACGCCACCTGCCAAGCGTTCGTTCCGTCCCTGGCGGATTTTAAAAAATCGTAGCGTGAGAACGATGGGTCCGATCCGCGTGCCGCTTAAAGGCGATTACAGGGGAGATGCAAACCTTTCCAAAGAGCCATGAAAAGACTTTCTACTCCCAAGGAGACAAGAGATATTAGACCGCAATGACGTCTGACGCGCGCATTTTCTCCGCCGCGCACCACATTTAAAAAATCGTATCGTGAGAACGGTGGGTTCGATCCGCGTGCCGCTCGAAGGCGATTACAGGGGAGATGCAGCCCTTTCCAAAGAGCCATGAACAGACTTTCTACTCCCAATGAGACCAGAGATATTAACAGATAAAGCGTTACGCTCCAGTCGGATGAGCGAGAAACGCTTGTACAATTGCAACGAATTGGAGGAGAAAGTTTAAACAAACGCGCTGACTTTGAAGGCTCACATCTAGGCCGGGCCAGGTCCAAATGGCCTGCAACTCGGTCCGCATCACGTCCATGACTTTTCCTAACGAACGCCACCTGTCAAGCTTTCGGCCCGTCCCTGTCCGCATTAAAAAATCGTAGCGTGATAACGATGGTTCCGATCCGCGTGCCGCGCGAAGGCGATTACAGGGGAGATGCAGCCCTTTCCAAAGAGCCATGAACAGACTTTCTACTCCCAATGAGACAAGAGATATCAAGCCGCAAATACGTCCGGCGCGCGTCTATTCTCCGCCGCGCAACACATTTAAAAAAAATCGTAGCGTGAAAACCGTGGGTTCGATCCGCGTGCCGCTTAAAGGCGATTACAGGGGAGATGCAGCCCTTTCCAAAGAGACATGAAAAGACTTTCTACTCCCAAGGAGACAAGAGATATTAAGCCGCAATGACGTCCGACGCGCGCATTTTCTCCGACGCGCACCACGTTTAAAAAATCGTAGCGTGAGAACGGTGGGTCCGATCCGCGTGCCGCTTAAAGGCGATTACAGGGGAGATGCATCCCTTTCCAAAGAGCCATGAACAGACTTTCTACTCCCAAGGAGACCAGAGATATTAACAGATAAAGCGTTACGCTCCAGTCGGATGAGCGAGAAACGCTTGTAAAATTGCAACGAATTGGAGGAGAAAGTTTAAACAAACGCGCTGACTTTGAACGCTCACATCTAAGCCGGGCCAGGTCCAAATGGCCTGCAACTCGGCGCGCATCACCTCCATGACTGTCCCTAACGAACGCCACCTGCCACGCTTTCGGCCCGTCCCTGTCGGCATTAAAAAATCGTAGCGTGATAACGATGGTTCCGATCCGCGTGCCGCGCGAAGGCGATTACAGGGGAGATGCAGCCCTTTCCAAAGAGCCATGAACAGACTTTCTACTCCCAATGAGACAAGAGATATCAAGCCGCAAATACATCCGGCGCGCATCTATTCTCCGCCGCGCAACACATTTAAAAAAAATCGTAGCGTGAAAACCGTGGGTTCGATCCGCGTGCCGCTTAAAGGCGATTACAGGGGAGATGCAGCCCTTTCCAAAGAGCCATGAACAGACTTTCTACTCCCAAAGAGACAAGAGATATTACGCGCATTTTCTCCGACGCGCACCACGTTTAAAAAATCGTAGCGTGAGAACGGTGGGTCCGATCCGCGTGCCGCTTAAAGGCGATTACAGGGGAGATGCAAACCTTTCCAAAGAGCCATGAAAAGACTTTCTACTCCCAAGGAGACAAGAGATATTAAGCCGAAATGACGTCCGACGCGCGCATTTCCTCCGCCGCGCACCACATTTAAAAAAATCATAGCGTGAAAACCGTGGGTTCGATCCGCGTGCCGCTCGAAGGCGATTACAGGGGAGATGCAGCCCTTTCCAAAGAGGCATGAACAGACTTCCTACTCCCAAGGAGCCCAAAGATATTAAGCCGCAAATACGTCCTACGCGCGTCTTTTCTACGCCGCGCACCACATTTAAAAAATCGTATCGTAAGAACGGTGGGTCCGATCCGCGTGCCGCTTAAAGGCGATTACAGGGCAGACGCAGCCCTTTCCAAAGAGCCATGAATAGACTTTCTACTCCCAAGGAGCCCAAAGATATTAAGCCGCAAATACGTCCTACGCGCGTCTTTTCTACGCCGCGCACCACATTTAAAAAATCGTAGCGTAAGAACGGTGGGTCCGATCCGCGTGCCTCTTAAAGGCGATTACAGGGGAGATGCAACCCTTTCCAAAGAGCCATGAAAAGACTTTCTACTCCCAAGGAGACAAGAGATATTAAGCCGCAATGACATCCGACACGCGCATTTTCTCCGCCGCGCACCACATTTAAAAAAATCATATCGTGAAAACCGTGGGTTCGATCCGCGTGCCGCTCGAAGGCGATTACAGCGGAGATGCAGCCCTTTCCAAAGAGCCATGAAAAGACTTTCTACTCCCAAGGAGACCAGAAATATTAACATATAAAGCGTTACGCTCCAGTCGGATGAACGAGAAACGCTTGTACAATTGCAACGAATTGGAGGAGAAAGTTTAAACAAACGCGCTGACTTTGAACGCTCACATCTAGGCCGGGCCAACTCCAAATGGCGTGCAACTCGGTGCGCATCACCTCCATGACTGTCCCTAACGAACGCCACCTGCCACGCTTTCGGCCTATCCCTGGCGGCATTAAAAAATCGTAGCGTGATAACGATGGTTCCGATGCGCGTGCCGCTCGAAGGCGATTACAGGGGAGATACAGCCCTTTCCAAAGAGCCATGAACAGACTTTCTACTCCCAAGGAGACAAGAGATATTACGCGCATTTTCTCCGACGCGCACCACGTTTAAAAAATCGTAGCGTGAGAACGGTGGGTCCGATCCGCGTGCCGCTTAAAGGCGATTACAGGGGAGACGCAACCCTTTCCAAAGAGCCATGAAAAGACTTTCTACTCTCAAGGAGACAAGAGATATTAAGCCGAAATGACGTCCGACACGCGCATTTTCTCCGCCGCGCACCACATTTAAAAAAATCATAGCGTGAAAACCGTGGGTTCGATCCGCGTGCCGCTCGAAGGCGATTACAGGGGAGATGCAGCCCTTTCCAAAGAGCCATGAACAGACTTTCTACACCCAATGAGACAAGAGATATTAAGCCGCAAATACGTTCGGCGCGCGTCTTTTCTCCGCCGCGCAACACATATAAAAAAAATCGTAGCGTGAAAAACGTGGGTTCGATCCGCGTGCCGCTCGAAGGCTATTACAGGGGAGATGCATCCCTTTCAAAAGAGCCATGAACAGACTTTCTACTCCCAAGGAGACCAGAGATATTAACAGATAAAGCGTTACGCTCCAGTCGGATGAGCGAGAAACGCTTGTACAATTGCAACGAATTGGAGGAGAAAGTTTAAACAAACGCGCTGACTTTGAAGGCTCACATCTAGGCCGGGCCAGGTCCAAATGGCCTGCAACTCGGTCCGCATCACGTCCATGACTTTTCCTAACGAACGCCACCTGCCAAGCTTTCGGCCCGTCCCTGTCGGCATTAAAAAATCGTAGCGTGATAACGATGGTTCCGATCCGCGTGCCGCGCGAAGGCGATTACAGGGGAGATGCAGCCCTTTCCAAAGAGCCATGAACAGACTTTCTACTCCCAAGGAGCCCAAAGATATTAAGCCGCAAATAATTCCTACGCGCGTCTTTTCTACGCCTCGCACCACATTTAAAAAATCGTAGCGTAAGAACGGTGGGTCCGATCCGCGTGCCGCTTAAAGGCGATTACAGGGGAGATGCAACCCTTTCCAAAGAACCATGAAAAGACTTTCTACTCCCAAGGAGACAAGAGATATTAAGCCGCAATGACGTCCGACGCGCGCATTTTCTCCGCCGCGCAACACATTTAAAAAAATCATAGCGTGAAAACCGTGGGTTCGATCCGCGTGCCGCTCGAAGGCGATTACAGGGGAGATGCAGCCCTTTCCAAAGAGCCATGAACAGACTTTCTACTCCCAATGAGACAAGAGATATCAAGCCGCAAATACGTCCGGCGCGCGTCTATTCTCCGCCGCGCAACACATTTAAAAAAAATCGTAGCGTGAAAACCGTGGGTTCGATCCGCGTGCCGCTTAAAGGCGATTACAGGGGAGATGCAGCCCTTTCCAAAGAGCCATGAAAAGACTTTCTACTCCCAAGGAGACAAGAGATATTAAGCCGAAATGACGTCCGACGCGCGCATTTCCTCCGCCGCGCACCACATTTAAAAAAATCATAGCGTGAAAACCGTGGGTTCGATCCGCGTGCCGCTCGAAGGCGATTACAGCGGAGATGCAGCCCTTTCCAAAGAGCCATGAAAAGACTTTCTACTCCCAATGAGACAAGAGATATCAAGCCGCAAATACGTCCGGCGCGCGTCTATTCTCCGCCGCGCAACACATTTAAAAAAAATCGTAGCGTGAAAACCGTGGGTTCGATCCGCATGCCGCTCGAAGGCGATTACAGGGGAGATGCATCCCTTTCCAAAGAGCCATGAACAGACTTTCTACTCCCAAGGAGCCCAAAGATATTAAGCCGCAAATACGTCCTACGCGCGTCTTTTCTACGCCGCGCACCACATTTAAAAAATCGTAGCGTAAGAACGGTGGGTCCGATCCGCGTGCCGCTTAAAGGCGATTACAGGGGAGATGCAACCCTTTCCAAAGAGCCATGAAAAGACTTTCTACTCCCAAGGAGACAAGAGATTTAAGCCGAAATGACGTCCGACGCGCGCATTTTCTCCGCCGCGCACCACATTTAAAAAAATCATAGCGTGAAAACCGTGGGTTCGATCCGCGTGCCGCTCGAAGTCGATTACAGGGGAGATGCAGCCCTTTCCAAAGAGCCATGAACAGACTTTCTACTCCCAAGGAGACAAGAGATATTAAGCCGCAATTATGTCCGACGCGCCCATTTTCTCCGCCGCGCACCACATTTAAAAAATCTTAGCGTGAGAACGGTGGGTCCGATCCGCGTGCCGCTTAAAGGCGATTACAGGGGAGATGCAGCCCTTTCAAAAGAGCCATGAACAGACTTCCTACTCCCAACGAGACAAGAGATATTAAGCCGCAATCACGTCCGACGCGCGGATTTATTGCTCCGCTCACCACATTTAAAAAATCGTAGCGTGAGAACGGTGGGTCCGATCCGCGTGCCGCTTAAAGGCGATTACAGGGGAGATGCAGCCCTTTCCAAAGAGCCATGAACAGACTTTCTACTCCCAAGGAGACAAGAGATATTAAGCCGCAATGACGTCCGACGCGCGCATTTTCTCCGCCGAGCACCACATTTAAAAAAATCATAGCGTGAAAACCGTGGGTTCCATCCGCGTGCCGCTCGAAGACGATTACAGGGGAGATGCAGCCCTTTCCAAAGAGCCATGAACAGACTTTCTACTCCCAATGAGACAAGAGATATTAAGCCGCAATGACGTCCGACGCGCGCATTTTCTCCGCCGCGCACCACATTTAAAAAAATCATAGCGTGAAAACCGTGGGTTCGATCCGCGTGCCGCTCGAAGGCGATTACAGGGGAGATGCAGCCCTTTCCAAAGAGCCATGAACAGACTTCCTACTCCCAAGGAGCCCAAAGATATTAAGCCGCAAATACGTCCTACGCGCGTCTTTTCTACGCCGCGCACCACATTTAAAAAATCGTATCGTAAGAACGGTGGGTCCGATCCGCATGCCGCTTAAAGGCGATTACAGGGGAGATGCAGCCCTTTCCAAAGAGCCATGAATAGAGTTTCTACTCCCAAGGAGCCCAAAGATATTAAGCCGCAAATACGTCCTACGCGCGTCTTTTCTACGCCGCGCACCACATTTAAAAAATCGTATCGTAAGAACGGTGGGTCCGATCCGCGTGCTGCTTAACGGCGATTACAGGGGAGATGCAGCCCTTTCCAAAGAGCCATGAACAGACTTTCTACTCCCAAGGAGACCAGAGATATTAACAGATAAAGCGTTACGCTCCAGTCGGATGAGCGAGAAACGCTTGTACAATTGCAACGAATTGGAGGAGAAAGTTTAAACAAACGCGCTGACTTTGAAGGCTCACATCTAGGCCGGGCCAGGTCCAAATGGCCTGCAACTCGGTCCGCATCACGTCCATGACTTTTCCTAACGAACGCCACCTGCCAAGCTTTCGGCCCGTCCCTGTCGGCATTAAAAAATCGTAGCGTGATAACGATGGTTCCGATCCGCGTGCCGCGCGAAGGCGATTACAGGGGAGATGCAGCCCTTTCCAAAGAGCCATGAACAGACTTTCTACTCCCAAGGAGACAAGAGATATTAAGCCGCAATGACGTCCGACGCGCGCATTTTCTCCGCCGAGCACCACATTTAAAAAAATCATAGCGTGAAAACCGTGGGTTCGATCCGCGTGCCGCTCGAAGGCGATTACAGGGGAGATGCAGCCCTTTCCAAAGAGCCATGAACAGACTTTCTACACCCAAGGAGACAAGAGATATTACGCCGCAAATACGTCCGGCGCGCGTCTTTTCTCCGCCGCGCAACACATTTAAAAAAAATCGTAGCCTGAAAACCGTGGGTTCGATCCGCGTGCCGCTCGAAGGCGATTACAGGGGAGATGCATCCCTTTCAAAAGAGCCATGAACAGACTTTCTACTCCCAAGGAGACCAGAAATATTAACATATAAAGCGTTACGCTCCAATCGGATGAGCGAGAAACGCTTGTACAATTGCAACGAATTGGAGGAGAAAGTTTAAACAAACGCGCTGAATTTGAACGCTCACATCTAGGCCGGGCCAGGTCCAAATGGCCTGCAACTCGGTGCGCATCACCTCCATGACTGTCCCTAACGAACGCCACCTGCCACGCTTTCGGCCGTCCCTAGAGGCATTAAAAAATCGTAGCGTGATAACGATGGTTCCGATCCGCGTGCCGCTCGAAGGCGATTACAGGGGAGATGCAGCCCTTTCCAAAGAGGCATGAACAGACTTCCTACTCCCAAGGAGCCCAAAGATATTAAGCCGCAAATAAGTCCTACGCGCGTCTTTTCTACGCCGCGCACCACATTTAAAAAATCGTAGCATAAGAACGGTGGGTCCGATCCGCGTGCCGCTTAAAGGCGATTACAGGGGAGATGCAACCCTTTCCAATGAACCATGAAAAGACTTTCTACTCCCAAGGAGACAAGAGATATTAAGCCGCAATGACGTCCGACGCGCGCATTTTCTCCGCTGCGCAGCTCATTTAAAAAAATCATAGCGTGAAAACCGTGGGTTCGATCCGCGTGGCGCTCGAAGTCGATTACAGGGGAGATGCAGCCCTTTCCAAAGAGGCATGAACAGACTTCCTACTCCCAACGAGACAAGAGATATTAAGCCGCAATCACGTCCGACGCGCGCATTTTCTCCGCCGCGCACCACATTTAAAAAAATCATAGCGTGAAAACCGTGGGTTCGATCCGCGTGCCGCTCGAAGGCGATTACAGGGGAGATGCAGCCCTTTCCAAAGAGCCATGAACAGACTTCCTACTCCCAAGGAGCCCAAAGATATTAAGCCGCAAATACGTCCTACGCGCGTCTTTTCTACGCCGCGCACCACATTTAAAAAATCGTATCGTAAGAACGGTGGGTCCGATCCGCGTGCCGCTTAAAGGCGATTACAGGGGAGATGCAGCCCTTTCCAAAGAGCCATGAATAGACTTTCTACTCCCAAGGAGCCCAAAGATATTAAGCCGCAAATACGTCCTACGCGCGTCTTTTCTACGCCGCGCACCACATTTAAAAAATCGTATCGTAAGAACGGTGGGTCCGATCCGCGTGCTGCTTAAAGGCGATTACAGGAGAGATGCAACCCTTTCCAAAGAGCCATGAACAGACTTTCTACTCCCAAGGAGACAAGAGATATTAAGCCGCAATTATGTCCGACGCGCGCATTTTCTCCGACGCGCACCACGTTTAAAAAATCGTAGCGTGAGAACGGTGGGTCCGATCCGCGTGCCGCTTAAAGGCGATTACAGGGGAGATGCATCCCTTTCCAACGAGCCATGAACAGACTTTCTACTCCCAAGGAGACCAGAGATATTAACAGATAAAGCGTTACGCTCCAGTCGGATGAGCGAGAAACGCTTGTACAATTGCAACGAATTGGAGCAGAAAGTTTAAACAAACGCGCTGACTTTGAACGCTCACATCTAGGCCGGGCCAAGTCCAAATGGCCTGCAACTCGGTCCGCATCACGTCCATGACTGTCCCTAACGAACGCCACCTGCCAAGCTTTCGGCCCGTCCCTGTCGGCATTAAAAAATCGTAGCGTGATAACGATGGTTCCGATCCGCGTGCCGCGCGAAGGCGATTACAGGGGAGATGCAGCACTTTCCAAAGAGCCATGAAAAGACTTTCTACTCCCAAGGAGACAAGAGATATTAAGCCGAAATTACGTCCGACGCGCGCATTTCCTCCGCCGCGCACCACATTTAAAAAAATCATAGCGTGAAAATCGTGGGTTCGATCCGCGTGCCGCTCGAAGGCGATTACAGGGGAGATGCAGCCCTTTCCAAAGAGCCATGAAAAGACTTTCTACTCCCAAGGAGACAAGAGATATTAAGCCGCAATGACGTCCGGCGCGCGCATTTTCTCCGCCGCGCACCACATTTAAAAAATCGTATCGTGAGAACGGTGGGTCCGATCCGCGTGCCGCTTAAAGGCGATTACAGGGGAGACGCAGCCCTTTCCAAAGAGCCATGAACAGACTTTCTACTCCCAAGGAGACAAGAGATATTAAGCCGCAATGACGTCCGACGCGCGCATTTTCTCCGCCGCGCACCACATTTAAAAAAATCATAGCGTGAAAACCGTGGGTTCGATCCGCGTGCCGCTCGAAGGCGATTACAGCGGAGATGCAGCCCTTTCGAAAGAGCCATGAAAAGACTTTCTACTCCCAAGGAGACAAGAGATATTAAGCCGAAATGACGTCCGACGCGCGCATTTCCTCCGCCGCGCACCACATTTAAAAAAATCATAGCGTGAAAACCGTGGGTTCGATCCGCGTGCCGCTCGAAGGCGATTACAGGGGAGATGCAGCCCTTTCCAAAGAGGCATGAACAGACTTCCTACTCCCAAGGAGCCCAAAGATATTAAGCCGCAAATACGTCCTACGCGCGTCTTTTCTACGCCGCGCACCACATTTAAAAAATCGTATCGTAAGAACGGTGGGTCCGATCCGCGTGCCGCTTAAAGGCGATTACAGGGGAGATGCAGCCCTTTCCAAAGAGCCAGGAATAGACTTTCTACTCCCAAGGAGACCAGAGATACTAACAGATAAAGCGTTACGCTCCAGTCGGATGAGCGAGAAACGCTTGTACAATTGCAACGAATTGGAGGAGAAAGTTTAAACAAACGCGCTGACTTTGAACGCTCACATCTAGGCCGGGCCAGGTCCAAATGGCCTGCAACTCGGCGCGCATCACCTCCATGACTGTCCCTAACGAACGCCACCTGCCACGCTTTCGGCCCGTCCCTGTCGGCATTAAAAAATCGTAGCGTGATAACGATGGTTCCGATCCGCGTGCCGCTTAAAGGCGATTACAGGGGAGATGCAGCCCTTTCCAAAGAGCCATGAATAGACTTTCTACTCCCAAGGAGACCAGAGATATTAACAGATAAAGCGTTACGCTCCAGTCGGATGAGCGAGAAACGCTTGTACAATTGCAACGAATTGGAGGAGAAAGTTTAAACAAACGCGCTGACTTTGAACGCTCACATCTAGGTCTGGCCAAGTCCAAATGGCCTGCAACTCGGTGCGCATCACCTCCATGACTGTCCCTAACGAACGTCACCTGCCACGCTTTCGGCCCGTCCCTGGCGGCTTTAAAAAATCGTAGCGTGATAACCGTGGGTCCAATCCGCTTGAAGCTCGAAGGCGATTAGAGGGGAGATGCAGCCCTTTCCAAAGAGCCATGAACAGACTTCCTACTCCCAAGGAGACAAGAGATATTAAGCCACAAATACGTCCGGAGCACGTCTTTTCTCCGCAGCTCACCACATTTAAAAAAATCGTAGCGTGAAAACCGTGGGTTCGATATAGTATACATACAGAGTATATAGTTTGACCAAAAGATCGTGCTGATGTTTGATCTCCTGGTTCTTCATCTCCAGCGCCACTTTCAGACTCATAATGTCCTCCTCTATGGGCTGGTATAACCCACACACACGAATCATCACTACAGCCAGTACAATGGAAAGGTGGGAATGTGTACTGAATGTGTACTGACGTTATAAGTGAAAGGTGGAGGTACTGGTGGATGTGTACTGACACTAGAAGGGATCTCTACCTGCAGTGACAGTCTGAGCTTCTCAAGTTCTTCCTCCAGAGATTTCTTCTCCTGTTCACAGGCCATTTTCATATCTGCCAGAGCAAGTATCATTACTCCTGGACATAACACAGATTGTATATACTACATAATTACTACTGAATATATAAAATATAATATATATAGTACTATACATATATTAGTATCACTTTTATTGGAGCCTAAAGGCTAACATTCATTATTAGTTATGTTAGTATTATTGCATTTCCATAGTACTTACTCTTGATGGACCTGTTATGCTCCTCCTCCTCCTGCTGTTTCTGCAGGAGCTCTGTCTCCTCCTGCTGCTTGTGTTTCAGCATCTCCTGAAGAACCTGCAGCTCCTTCTGCTTCTGCAACCTCACATCCTTCAGCTGCTCCAACAAACTGTTCTCCAACTCCTCCTTCTCACACCGCAAACACTCCAATCGGGCCACAGGCACCACTAGTGACACAGAACCACACACACACACAGACACACACACACACACACACACACACACACACACACACACACACAGAGAGAGAGATAAACATGTATAAATGTATAAGAATTTGTGGATAAAATTATTATGAGATTATTTATAATGAAACGACTACACTACACAACCACTTCTTCCTTTTATTTACATATTATACAGATATTTACAGATATTTACATTTTATTTACCCGCGTGCGTCTCTCTTCTCCAAGGTAGCGGAGAGATATGAAAGGATAAAAGGGGAAAAGAATAAAATGCACGTCGGTTTTAAATTCGCAGGCTACCTGCGCTGAAGGCGTGGAAAACGAGCACGTGACGGAAAGGCTTCCGTACCCGATGGGTCCAAATCACATGCCCAGCAAAGTAGCCTTAAACCTGCACACACAATGGAGACCATTTGACCCTTTAAAATCATACTACAACCAGACTTCCAGGCCCAAGAGGTCACACAGTCATGCCCAGCAAAGTAGCTCTGGGCCTGGGCACACTTCACGCAGTTTGACCCTTTAAATAATGCTACAACCAGACTTCCAGGCACAAGAGGTCACACAATCATGCACAGCAAAGTAGCTCTGGGCCTGGGCACACTTCATTCACTTTGTACCTTTAAATCATACTACTACTACTACTACCAGACTTCCAGGCCCAAGAGGTCACACAGTCATGCACAGCAAAGTAGCTCTGGGCCTGGGCACACTTCAATCACTTTGTGCCTTTAAATCATACTACTACTACCAGAATTCCAGGGCCAAGAGGTCACACAGTCATGCACAGCAAAGTAGCTCTGGACCTGGGCACACTTCACGCAGTTTGACCATTTAAATAAAACTAGAAACAGACTTCCTGGCCCAAGAGGTCACACAGTCATGCCCATCAAAGTAGCTCTGGGCCTGGGCACACTTCACGCAGTTTGACCCTTTAAATAATACTACAACCAGACACATACAGGTGCGCACATATACACATTCTTTTTAATTTCTTCACATCTGCAGACTAGAGTAAGCTGAGGGTATAGTGTTAAACCAGGTACAACATAAACAGTATATAGTATATATACAGAGGATATAATGTTAAACCAGGTACTACATACAGAGTATATAGTTTGACCAAAAGTTCGTGCTGATCTTTGATCTCCTGGTTCTTTATCTCCAGCGCTACTTTCAGACTCATAATGTCCTCCTCTATGGGCTGGTATAAAACACACACGAATCATCACTACAGCCAGTACAATGGAAAGGTGGGAATGTGTACTGAATGTGTACTGACGTTATAAGCGAAAGGTGGAGGTACTGGTGGATGTGTACTGACACTAGAAGGGATCTCTACCTGCAGTGACAGTCTGAGCTTCTCAAGTTCTTCCTCCAGAGATTTCTTCTCCTGTTCACAGGCCATTTTCATATCTGCCAGAGCAAGTATCATTACTGCTGGACATAACACAGATTGTATATACTACATAATTACTACTGAATATATAAAATATAATATATATAGTACTATACATATATTAGTATCACTTTTATTGGAGCCTAAAGGCTAATATTCATTATTAGTTATGTTAGTATTATTGCATTTCCATAGTACTTACTCTTGATGGACCTGTTATGCTCCTCCTCCTCCTGCTGTTTCTGCAGGAGCTCTGTCTCCTTCTGCTGCTTGTGTTTCAGCATCTCCTGAAGAACCTGCAGCTCCTTCTGCTTCTGCAACCTCACATCCTTCAGCTGCTCCAACAAACTGTTCTCCAACTCCTCCTTCTCACACCGCAAACACTCCAATCGGGCCACAGGCACCACTAGTGACACAGAACCACACACACACACAGACACACACACACACACACACACACACACACACACACACACACACAGAGAGAGAGATAAACATGTATAAATGTATAAGAATTTGTGGATAAAATTATTATGAGATTATTTATAATCAAACGACTACACTACACAACCACTTCTTCCTTTTATTTACATATTATACAGATATTTACAGATATTTACATTTTATTTACCCGCGTGCGTCTCTCTTCTCCAAGGTAGCGGAGAGATATGAAAGGATAAAAGGGGAAAAGAATAAAATGCACGTCGGTTTTAAATTCGCAGGCTACCTGCGCTGAAGGCGTGGAAAACGAGCACGTGACGGAAAGGCTTCCGTACCCGATGGGTCCAAATCACATGCCCAGCAAAGTAGCCTTAAACCTGCACACACAATGGAGACCATTTGACCCTTTAAAATCATACTACAACCAGACTTCCAGGCCCAAGAGGTCACACAGTCATGCCCAGCAAAGTAGCTCTGGGCCTGGGCACACTTCACGCAGTTTGACCCTTTAAATAATACTACAACCAGACTTCCAGGCACAAGAGGTCACACAATCATGCACAGCAAAGTAGCTCTGGGCCTGGGCACACTTCATTCACTTTGTACCTTTAAATCATACTACTACTACTAGCAGACTTCCAGGCCCAAGAGGTCAAACACAGTCATGCACAGCAAAGTAGCTCTGGGCCTGGGCACACTTCAATCACTTTGTGCCTTTAAATCATACTACTACTACCAGACTTCCAGGGCCAAGAGGTCACACAGTCATGCACAGCAAAGTAGCTCTGGGCCTGGGCACACTTCACGCAGTTTGACCATTTAAATAAAACTAGAAACAGACTTCCTGGCCCAAGAGGTCACACAGTCATGCCCATCAAAGTAGCTCTGGGCCTGGGCACACTTCACGCAGTTTGACCCTTTAAATAATACTACAACCAGACACATACAGGTGCGCACATATACACATTCTTTTTAATTTCTTCACATCTGCAGACTAGAGTAAGCTGAGGGTATAGTGTTAAACCAGGTACTACATAAACAGTATATAGTATATATACAGAGGATATAATGTTAAACCAGGTACAACATACAGAGTATATAGTTTGACCAAAAGTTCGTACTGATCTTTGATCTCCTGGTTCTTCATCTCCAGCGCTACTTTCAGACTCATAATGTCCTCCTCTATGGGCTGGTATAAAACACACACGAATCATCACTACAGCCAGTACAATGGAAAGGTGGGAATGTGTACTGAATGTGTACTGACGTTATAAGTGAAAGGTGGAGGTACTGGTGGATGTGTACTGACACTATAAGGTATCTCTACCTGCAGTGACAGTCTGAGCTTCTCAAGTTCTTCCTCCAGAGATTTCTTCTCCTGTTCACAGGCCATTTTCATATCTGCCAGAGCAAGTATCATTACTGCTGGACATAACACAGATTGTATATAGTACATAATTACTACTGAATATATAAAATATAATATATATAGTACTATACATATATTAGTATCACTTTTATTGGAGCCTAAAGGCTAACATTCATTATTAGTTATGTTAGTATTATTGCATTTCCATAGTACTTACTCTTGATGGACCTGTTATGCTCCTCCTCCTCCTGCTGTTTCTGCAGGAGCTCTGTCTCCTTCTGCTGCTTGTGTTTCAGCATCTCCTGAAGAACCTGCAGCTCCTTCTGCTTCTGCAACCTCACATCCTTCAGCTGCTCCAACAAACTGTTCTCCAACTCCTCCTTCTCACACCGCAAACACTCCAATCGGGCCACAGGCACCACTAGTGACACAGAACCACACACACACACAGACACACACACACACACACACACACACACACAGAGAGAGAGAGAGATAAACATGTATAAATGTATAAGAATTTGTGGATAAAATTATTATGAGATTATTTATAATCAAACGACTACACTACACAACCACTTCTTCCTTTTATTTACATATTATACAGATATTTACAGATATTTACATTTTATTTACCCGCGTGCGTCTCTCTTCTCCAAGGTAGCGGAGAGATATGAAAGGATAAAAGGGGAAAAGAATAAAATGCACGTCGGTTTTAAATTCGCAGGCTACCTGCGCTGAAGGCGTGGAAAACGAGCACGTGACGGAAAGGCTTCCGTACCCGATGGGTCCAAATCACATGCCCAGCAAAGTAGCCTTAAACCTGCACACACAATGGAGACCATTTGACCCTTTAAAATCATACTACAACCAGACTTCCAGGCCCAAGAGGTCACACAGTCATGCCCAGCAAAGTAGCTCTGGGCCTGGGCACACTTCACGCAGTTTGACCCTTTAAATAATACTACAACCAGACTTCCAGGCCCAAGAGGTCACACAGTCATGCACAGCAAAGTAGCTCTGGGCCTGGGCACACTTCATTCACTTTGTACCTTTAAATCATACTACTACTACTAGCAGACTTCCAGGCCCAAGAGGTCAAACACAGTCATGCACAGCAAAGTAGCTCTGGGCCTGGGCACACTTCAATCACTTTGTGCCTTTAAATCATACTACTACTACCAGACTTCCAGGGCCAAGAGGTCACACAGTCATGCACAGCAAAGTAGCTCTGGGCCTGGGCACACTTCACGCAGTTTGACCATTTAAATAAAACTAGAAACAGACTTCCTGGCCCAAGAGGTCACACAGTCATGCCCATCAAAGTAGCTCTGGGCCTGGGCACACTTCACGCAGTTTGACCCTTTAAATAATACTACAACCAGACACATACAGGTGCGCACATATACACATTCTTTTTAATTTCTTCACATCTGCAGACTAGAGTAAGCTGAGGGTATAGTGTTAAACCAGGTACTACATAAACAGTATATAGTATATATACAGAGGATATAATGTTAAACCAGGTACTACATACAGAGTATATAGTTTGACCAAAAGTTCGTGCTGATCTTTGATCTCCTGGTTCTTCATCTCCAGCGCTACTTTCAGACTCATAATGTCCTCCTCTATGGGCTGGTATAAAACACACACGAATCATTACTACAGCCAGTACAATGGAAAGGTGGGAATGTGTACTGAATGTGTACTGACGTTATAAGTGAAAGGTGGAGGTACTGGTGGATGTGTACTGACACTATAAGGGATCTCTACCTGCAGTGACAGTCTGAGCTTCTCAAGTTCTTCCTCCAGAGATTTCTTCTCCTGTTCACAGGCCATTTTCATATCTGCCAGAGCAAGTATCATTACTGCTGGACATAACACAGATTGTATATACTACATAATTACTACTGAATATATAAAATATAATATATATAGTACTATACATATATTAGTATCACTTTTATTGGAGCCTAAAGGCTAACATTCATTATTAGTTATGTTAGTATTATTGCATTTCCATAGTACTTACTCTTGATGGACCTGTTATGCTCCTCCTCCTCCTGCTGTTTCTGCAGGAGCTCTGTCTCCTCCTGCTGCTTGTGTTTCAGCATCTCCTAAAGAACCTGCAGCTCCTTCTGCTTCTGCAACCTCAACTCCTTCAGCTGCTCCAACAAACTGTTCTCCAACTCCTCCTTCTCACACCGCAAACACTCCAATCGGGCCACAGGCCCCACTAGTGACACACACACACACACACACACACACACACACACACACACAAAGAGAGAGATAAACATGTATAAATGTATAAGAATTTGTGGATAAAATTATTATGAGATTATTTATAATCAAACGACTACACTACACAACCACTTCTTCCTTTTGTTTACATATTATACAGATATTTACATTTTATTTACCCGCGTGCGTCTCTCTTCTCCAAGGTAGCGGAGAGATATGAAGGGATAAAAGGGGAAAAGAATAAAATGCACGTCGGTTTTAAATTCGCAGGCTACCTGCGCTGAAGGCGTGGAAAACGAGCACGTGACGGAAAGGCTTTCGTACCCGATGGGTCCAAATCACATGCCCAGCAAAGTAGCCTTAAACCTGGACACACAATGGAGACCATTTGACCCTTTAAAATCATACTACAACCAGACTTCCAGGCCCAAGAGGTCACACAGTCATGCCCAGCAAAGTAGCTCTGGGCCTGGGCACACTTCACGCAGATTGACCGTTTAAATAAAACTAGAAACAGACTTCCTGGCCCAAGAGGTCACACAGTCATGCCCAGCAAGGTTGCTTTAAACGTGGGCACACTTCAGACCGTTTCACTCTTTAAATCATTCAAAGCACCACATTTCAAGGCCCAAGAGGTCACAGAATCATGCCCATCAAAGTAGCTCTGGGCCTGGGCACACTTCACGCAGTTTGACCCTTTAAATAATACTACAACCAGACACATACAGTTGCGCACATATACACAGATACACATTCTGTTTAAATTTCTTCACATCTGCAGACTAGAGTAAGCTGAGGGTATAGTGTTAAACTAGGAACTACATAAACAGTATATAGTATATATACAGAGGATATAATGTTAAACCAGGTACTACATACAGACTATATAGTTTGACCAAAAGATCGTGCTGATCTTTGATCTCCTGGTTCTTCATCTCCAGCGCCACTTTCAGACTCATAATGTCCTCCTCTATGCGCTGGTATAACACACACACACGAATCATCACTACAGCCAGTACAATGGAAAGGTGGGAATGTGTACTGAATGTGTACTGACGTTATAAGTGAAAGGTGGAGGTACTGGTGGATGTGTACTGACACTATAAGGGATCTCTACCTGCAGTGACAGTCTGAGCTTCTCAAGTTCTTCCTTCAGAGATTTCTTCTCGTGTTCACAGGCCATTTTCATATCTGCCAGAGCAAGTATCATTACTCCTGGATATAACACAGATTGCATATACTACATAATTACTACTGAATATATAAAATATAATATATATAGTACTATACATATATTAGTATCACTTTTATTGGAGCCTAAAGGCTAACATTCATTATTAGTTATGTTAGTATTATTGCATTTCCATAGTACTTACTCTTGATGGACCTGTTATGCTCCTCCTCCTCCTGCTGTTTCTGCAGGAGCTCTGTCTCCTCCTGCTGCTTGTGTTTCAGCATCTCCTGAAGAACCTGCAGCTCCTTCTGCTTCTGCAACCTCAACTCCTTCGGCTGCTCCAACAAACTGTTCTCCAACTCCTCCTTCTCACACCGCAAACACTCCAATCGGACCACAGGCCCCACTAGTGACACAGAACCACACACACACACACACAGACACACACACACACACACACACACACACAGAGAGATAAACATGTATAAATGTATAAGAATTTGTGGATAAAATTATTATGAGATTATTTATAATCAAACGACTACACTACACTACCACTTCTTCCTTTTATTTACATATTATACAGATATTTACATTTTATTTACCCGCGTGCGTCTCTCTTCTCCAAGGTAGCGGAGAGATATGAAAGGATAAAAGGGGAAAAGAATAAAATGCACGTCGGTTTTAAATTCGCAGGCTACCTGCGCTGAAGGCGTGGAAAATGAGCACGTGACGGAAAGGCTTCCGTACCCGATGGGTCCAAATCACATGCCAAGCAAAGTAGCCTTAAACCTGGACACACAATGGAGACCATTTGACCCTTTAAAATCATACTACAACCAGACTTCCAGGCCCAAGAGGTCACACAGTCATGCCCAGCAAAGTAGCTCTGGGCATGGGCACACTTCACGCAGTTTGACCGTTTAAATAAAAGTAGAAACAGACTTCCTGGCCCAAGAGGTCACACAGTCATGCCCAGCAAGGATGCTTTAAACGTGGGCACACTTCAGACCGTTTCACTCTTTAAATCATTCAAAGCACCACATTTCAAGGCCCAAGAGGTCACAGAATCATGCCCATCAAAGTAGCTCTGGGCCTGGGCACACTTCATGCAGTTTGACCCTTTAAATAATACTACAACCAGACACATACAGGTGCGCACATATACACAGATACACATTCTGTTTAATTTCTTCACATCTGCAGACTAGAGTAAGCTGAGGGTATAGTGTTAAACCAGGTACTACATAAACAGTATATAGTATATATACAGAGGATATAATGTTAAACCAGGTACTACATACAGACTATATAGTTTGACCAAAAGATCGTGCTGATCTTTGATCTCCTGGTTCTTCATCTCCAGCGCCACTTTCAGACTCATAATGTCCTCCTCTATGGGCTGGTATAACCCACACACACGAATCATCACTACAGCCAGTACAATGGAAAGGTGGGAATGTGTACTGAATGTGTACTGACGTTATAAGTGAAAGGTGGAGGTACTGGTGGATGTGTACTGACACTATAAGGGATCTCTACCTGCAGTGACAGTCTGAGCTTCTCAAGTTCTTCCTCCAGAGATTTCTTCTCCTGTTCACAGGCCATTTTCATATCTGCCAGAGCAAGTATCATTACTGCTGGATATAACATAGATTGTATATACTACATAATTACTACTGAATATATAAAATATAATATATATAGTACTATACATATATTAGTATCACTTTTATTGGAGCCTAAAGGCTAGCATTCATTATTAGTTATGTTAGTATTATTGCATTTCCATAGTACTTACTCTTGATGGACCTGTTATGCTCCTCCTCCTCCTGCTGTTTCTGCAGGAGCTCTGTCTCCTCCTGCTGCTTGTGTTTCAGCATCTCCTGAAGAACCTGCAGCTCCTTCTGCTTCTGCAACCTCAACTCCTTCAGCTGCTCCAACAAACTGTTCTCCAACTCCTCATTCCTCCTTCTCACACCGCAAACACTCCAATCGGGCCACAGGCCCCACTAGTGACACAGAACCACACACACACACACACACACACACACACACACACAGAGAGAGATAAACATGTATAAATGTATAAGAATTTGAGGATAAAATTATTATGAGATTATTTATAATCAAACGACTACACTATACAACCACTTCTTCCTTTTATTTAGATATTATACAGATATGTACAGATATTTACATTTTATTTACCCGCGTGCGTCTCTCTTCTCCAAGGTAGCGGAGAGATATGAAAGGATAAAAGGGGAAAAGAATGAAATGCACGTCGGTTTTAAATTCGCAGGCTACCTGCGCTGAAAGCGTGGAAAACGAGCACGTGACGGAAAGGCTTCCGTACCCGATGGGTCCAAATCACATGCCCAGCAAAGTAGCCTTAAACCTGGACACACAATGGAGACCATTTGACCCTTTAAAATCATACTACAACCAGACTTCCAGGCCCAAGAGGTCACACAGTCATGCCCAGCAAAGTAGCTCTGGGCCTGGGCACACATGACGCAGTTTGACCGTTTAAATAAAACTAAACCAGACACATACAGGTGCGCACATATACACAGATACACATTCTGTTTAATTTCTTCACATCTGCAGACTAGAGTAAGCTGAGGGTATAGTGTTAAACCAGGTACTACATAAACAGTATATAGTATATATACAGAGGATATAGTGTTAAACCAGGTACTACATACAGAGTATATAGTATACATACAGAGTATATAGTTTGACCAAAAGATCGTGCTGATCTTTGATCTCCTGGTTCTTCATCTCCAGCACTACTTTCAGACTCATAATGTCCTCCTCTATGGGCTGGTATAACACACACACGAATCATCACTACAGCCAGTACAATGGAAAGGTGGGAATGTGTACTGAATGTGTACTGACGTTATAAGTGAAAGGTGGAGGTACTGGTGGATGTGTACTGACACTATAAGGGATCTCTACCTGCAGTGACAGTCTGAGCTTCTCAAGTTCTTACTCCAGAGATTTCTTCTCCTGTTCACAGGCCATTTTCATATCTGCCAGAGCAAGTATCATTACTGCTGGATATAACACAGATTGTATATACTACATAATTACTACTGAATATATAAAATATAATATATATAGTACTATACATATATTAGTATCACTTTTATTGGAGCCTAAAGGCTAACATTCATTATTAGTTATGTTAGTATTATTGCATTTCCATAGTACTTACTCTTGATGGACCTGTTATGCTCCTCCTCCTCCTGCTGTTTCTGCAGGAGCTCTGTCTCCTCTTGCTGCTTGTGTTTCAGCATCTCCTGAAGAACCTGCAGCTCTTTCTGCTTCTGCAACCTCAACTCCTTCAGCTGCTCCAACAAATTGTTCTCCAACTCCTCCTTCTCACACCGCAAACACTCCAATCGGGCCACAGGCCCCACTAGTGACACAGAACCCCACACACACACACACACAGAGAGATAAACATGTATAAATGTATAAGAATTTGTGGATAAAATTATTATGAGATTATTTATAATCAAACGACTACACTACACAACCACTTCTTCCTTTTATTTACATATTATACAGATATTTACAGATATTTACCCGTGTGAGTCTCTCTTCTCCAAGGTAGCGGAGAGATATGAAAGGATAAAAGGGGAAAAGAATAAAATGCACGTCGGTTTTAAATTCGCAGGCTACCTGCGCTGAAGGCGTGGAAAACGAGCACGTGACGGAAAGGCTTCCGTACCCGATGGGTCCAAATCACATGCCCAGCAAAGTAGCCTTAAACCTGGACACACAATGGAGACCATTTGACCCTTTAAATAATACTACAACCAGACACATACAGGTGCGCACATATACACAGATACACATTCTGTTTAAATTTCTTCACATCTGAAGACTAGAGTAAGCTGAGGGTATAGTGTTAAACCAGGTACTTCATAAACAGTATATAGTATATATACAGAGGATATAGTGTTAAACCAGGTACTACATACAGAGTATATAGTATACATACAGAGTATATAGTTTGACCAAAAGATCGTGCTGATCTTTGATCTCCTGGTTCTTCATCTCCAGCGCCACTTTCAGACTCATAAAGTCCTCCTCTATGGGCTGGTATAACACACACACGAATCATCACTACAGCCAGTACAATGGAAAGGTGGGAATGTGTACTGAATGTGTACTGACGTTATAAGTGAAAGGTGGAGGTACTGGTGGATGTGTACTGACACTATAAGGGATCTCTACCTGCAGTGACAGTCTGAGCTTCTCAAGTCCTTCCTCCAGAGATTTCTTCTCCTGTTCACAGGCCATTTTCATATCTGCCAGAGCAAGTATCATTACTGCTGGATATAACACAGATTGTATATACTACATAATTACTACTGAATATATAAAATATAATATATATAGTACTATACATATATTAGTATCACTTTTATTGGAGCCTAAAGGCTAACATTCATTATTAGTTATGTTAGTATTATTGCATTTCCATAGTACTTACTCTTGATGGACCTGTTATGCTCCTCCTCCTCCTGCTGTTTCTGCAGGAGCTCTGTCTCCTCCTGCTGCTTGTGTTTCAGCATCTCCTCAAGAACCTGCAGCTCCTTCTGCTTCTGCAACCTCAACTCCTTCAGCTGCTCCAACAAACTGTTCTCCAACTCCTCCTTCTCACACCGCAAACACTCCAATCGGGCCACAGGCCCCACTAGTGACACAGAACCACACACACACACACACACACACACACACAAAGAGAGAGATAAACATGTATAAATGTATAAGAATTTGTGGATAAAATTATTATGAGATTATTTATAATCAAACGACTACACTACACAACCACATCTTCCTTTTATTTACAAATTATACAGATATTTAGAGATATTTACATTTTATTTACCCGCGTGCGTCTCTCTTCTCCAAGGTAGCGGAGAGATATGAAAGGATAAAAGGGGAAAAGAATAAAATGCACGTCGGTTTTAAATTCGCAGGCTACCTGCGCTGAAGGCGTGGAAAACGAACACGTGACGGAAAGGCTTCCGTACCCGATGGGTCCAAATCACATGCCCAGCAAAGTAGCCTTAAACCTGGACACACAATGGAGACCATTTGACCCTTTAAATAATACTACAACCAGACACATACAGGTGCGCACATATACACAGATACACATTCTGTTTAAATTTCTTCACATCTGCAGACTAGAGTAAGCTGAGGGTATAGTGTTAAACCAGGAACTACATAAACAGTATATAGTATATATACAGAGGATATAGTGTTAAACCAGGTACTACATACAGAGTATATAGTATACATACAGAGTATATAGTTTGACCAAAAGATCGTGCTGATCTTTGATCTCCTGGTTCTTCATCTCCAGCGCCACTTTCAGACTCATAATGTCCTCCTCTATGGGCTGGTATAACCCACACACACGAATCATCACTACAGCCAGTACAATGGAAAGGTGGGAATGTGTACTGAATGTGTACTGACGTTATAAGTGAAAGGTGGAGGTACTGGTGGATGTGTACTGACACTATAAGGGATCTCTACCTGCAGTGACAGTCTGAGCTTCTCAAGTTCTTCCTCCAGAGATTTCTTCTCCTGTTCACAGGCCATTTTCATATCTGCCAGAGCAAGTATCATTACTGCTGGATATAACATAGATTGTATATACTACATAATTACTACTGAATATATAAAATATAATATATATAGTACTATACATATATTAGTATCACTTTTATTGGAGCCTAATGGCTAGCATTCATTATTATGTTAGTATTATTGCATTTCCATAGTACTTACTCTTGATGGACCTGTTATGCTCCTCCTCCTCCTGCTGTTTCTGCAGGAGCTCTGTCTCCTCCTGCTGCTTGTGTTTCAGCATCTCCTGAAGAACCTGCAGCTCCTTCTGCTTCTGCAACCTCAACTCCTTCAGCTGCTCCAACAAACTGTTCTCCAACTCCTCCTTCTCACACCGCAAACACTCCAATCAGGCCACAGGCCCCACTAGTGACACAGAACCACACACACACACACAAACACACACACACACACACACACACACACACACACACACAAAGAGAGAGATAAACATGTATAAATGTATAAGAATTTGAGGATAAAATTATTATGAGATTATTCATAATCAAACGACTACACTACACAACCACTTCTTCCTTTTATTTACATATTATACAGATATTTACAGATATTTACATTTTATTTACCCGCATGCGTCTCTCTTCTCCAAGGTAGCGGAGAGATATGAAAGGATAAAAGGGGAAAAGAATAAAATGCACGTCAGTTTTAAATTCGCAGGCTACCTGCACTGAAGGCGTGGAAAACGAGCACGTGACGGAAAGGCTTCCGTACCCGATGGGTCCAAATCACATGCCCAGCAAAGTAGCCTTAAACCTGGACACACAATGGAGACCATTTGACCCTTTAAAATCATACTACAACCAGACACATACAGGTGCGCACATATACACAGATACACATTCTGTTTAAATTTCTTCACATCTGCAGACTAGAGTAAGCTGAGGGTATAGTGTTAAACCAGGAGCTACATAAACAGTATATAGTATATATAAAGAGGATATAGTGTTAAACCAGGTACTACATACAGAGTATATAGTATACATACAGAGTATATAGTTTGACCAAAAGATCGTGCTGATCTTTGATCTCCTGGTTCTTCATCTCCAGCGCCACTTTCAGACTCATAATGTCCTCCTCTATGGGCTGGTATAACCCACACATACGAATCATCACTACAGCCAGTACAATGGAAAGGTGGGAATGTGTACTGAATGTGTACTGACGTTATAAGTGAAAGGTGGAGGTACTGGTGGATGTGTACTGACACTATAAGGGATCTCTACCTGCAGTGACAGTCTGAGCTTCTCAAGTTCTTCCTCTAGAGATTTCTTCTCCTGTTCACAGGCCATTTTCATATCTGCCAGAGTAAGTATCATTACTGCTGGATATAACATAGATTGTATATACTACATAATTACTACTGAATATATAAAATATAATATATATAGTACTATACATATATTAGTATCACTTTTATTGGAGCCTGAAGGCTAGCATTCATTATTAGTTATGTTAGTATTATTGCATTTCCATAGTACTTACTCTTGATGGACCTGTTATGCTCCTCCTCCTCCTTCTGTTTCTGCAGGAGCTCTGTCTCCTCCTACTGCTTGTGTTTCAGCATCTCCTGAAGAACATGCAGCTCCTTCTGCTTCTGCAACCTCAACTCCTTCAGCTGCTCCAAGAAACTGTTATCCAACTCCTCCTTCTCACACTGCAAACACTCCAATCGGGCCACAGGCCCCACTAGTGACACAGAACCACACACAAACACACACACACACACACACACACACACACACACACACACACACACAGACAAAGAGAGAGATAAACATGTATAAATGTATAATAATTTGTGGATAAAATTATTATGAGATTATTTATAATGAAACGACTACACTACACAACCACTTCTTCCTTTTATTTACATATTATACAGATATTTAGAGATATTTACATTTTATTTACCCGCGTGCGTCTCTCTTCTCCAAGGTAGCGGAGAGATATGAAGGGATAAAAGGGGAAAAGAATAAAATGCACGTCGGTTTTAAATTCGCAGGCTACCTGCGCTGAAGGCGTGGAAAACGAGCACGTGACGGAAAGGCTTCCCTACCCGATGGGTCCAAATCACATGCCCAGCAAAGTAGCCTTAAACCTGGACACACAATGGAGACCATTTGACCCTTTAAATAATACTACAACCAGACACATACAGGTGCGCACATATACACAGATACACATTCTGTTTAAATTTCTTCACATCTGCAGACTAGAGTAAGCTGAGGGTATAGTGTTAAACCAGGAACTACATAAACAGTATATAGTATATATACAGAGGATATAGTGTTAAACCAGGTACTACATACAGAGTATATAGTATACATACAGAGTATATAGTTTGACCAAAAGATCGTGCTGATCTTTGATCTCCTGGTTCTTCATCTCCAGCGCCACTTTCAGACTCATAAAGTCCTCCTCTATGGGCTGGTATAACACACACACGAATCATCACTACAGCCAGTACAATGGAAAGGTGGGAATGTGTACTGAATGTGTACTGACGTTATAAGTGAAAGGTGGAGGTACTGGTGGATGTGTACTGACACTATAAGGGATCTCTACCTGCAGTGACAGTCTGAGCTTCTCAAGTTCTTCCTCCAGAGATTTCTTCTCCTGTTCACAGGCCATTTTCATATCTGCCAGAGCAAGTATCATTACTGCTGGATATAACACAGATTGTATATACTACATAATTACTACTGAATATATAAAATATAATATATATAGTACTATACATATATTAGTATCACTTTTATTGGAGCCTAAAGGCTAACATTCATTATTAGTTATGTTAGTATTATTGCATTTCCATAGTACTTACCCTTGAGGGACCTGTTATGCTCCTCCTCCTCCTGCTGTTTCTGCAGGAGCTCTGTCTCCTCCTGCTGCTTGTGTTTCAGCATCTCCTGAAGAACCTGCAGCTCCTTCTGCTTCTGCAACCTCAACTCCTTCAGCTGCTCCAACAAACTGTTCTCCAACTCCTCCTTCTCACACCGCAAACACTCCAATCGGGCCACAGGCCCCACTAGTGACACAGAACCACACACACACACACACACACACACACACAAAGAGAGAGATAAACATGTATAAATGTATAAGAATTTGTGGATAAAATTATTATGAGATTATTTATAATCAAACGACTACACTACACAACCACATCTTCCTTTTATTTACATATTATACAGATATTTAGAGATATTTACATTTTATTTACCCGCGTGCGTCTCTCTTCTCCAAGGTAGCGGAGAGATATGAAAGGATAAAAGGGGAAAGAATAAAATGCACGTCGGTTTTAAATTCGCAGGCTACCTGCGCTGAAGGCGTGGAAAACGAGCACGTGACGGAAAGGCTTCCGTACCCGATGGGTCCAAATCACATGCCCAGCAAAGTAGCCTTAAACCTGGACACACAATGGAGAGCATTTGACCCTTTAAAATCATACTACAACCAGACTTCCAGGCCCAAGAGGTCACACAGCCATGCCCAGCAAAGTAGCTCTGGGCCTGGGCACACTTCACGCAGTTTGACCGTTTAAATAAAACTAGAAACAGACTTCCTGGCCCAAGAGGTCACAGTCATACCCAGCAAAGTACGTTTAAACCTGGAAACAAATCAGATCCTTTCTGTCATTCAAAGGAATGGGCCTGCAACTCACAACCACATCCCCAGTGAAGCGCACCGTCACCCAGCCACACTACCCCACCTTGCCCGTCCTGGAACAACCACACCTCCAGGGCACCACATGCCAATCTCTCATGCCCAGCAAACTGCAACCTCACGCAGCCAGGCCACACACTGTCTCCCCTTGTACCGTCCAAGGACGAACTCCTCCACAAACCTGGTGTTCACGCGCACACACGCAATTACAACGAATTGGTGGAGAACTTTGAAACAAACGTGCTGACTTTGAATACTCACATCTAGGCTGGGCCAGGTCCAAATGGCCTGCAGCTCGGTGCGCATTAACTGCTTGACTGTCCGTCACGAACGCCACCTGCCAAGCGTTCGTTCCGTCCCTGGCGGATTTTAAAAAATCGTAGCGTGAGAACGATGGGTCCGATCCGCGTGCCGCTTAAAGGCGATTACAGGGGAGATGCAAACCTTTCCAAAGAGCCATGAAAAGACTTTCTACTCCCAAGGAGACAAGAGATATTAGACCGCAATGACGTCTGACGCGCGCATTTTCTCCGCCGCGCACCACATTTAAAAAATCGTATCGTGAGAACGGTGGGTTCGATCCGCGTGCCGCTCGAAGGCGATTACAGGGGAGATGCAGCCCTTTCCAAAGAGCCATGAACAGACTTTCTACTCCCAATGAGACCAGAGATATTAACAGATAAAGCGTTACGCTCCAGTCGGATGAGCGAGAAACGCTTGTACAATTGCAACGAATTGGAGGAGAAAGTTTAAACAAACGCGCTGACTTTGAAGGCTCACATCTAGGCCGGGCCAGGTCCAAATGGCCTGCAACTCGGTCCGCATCACGTCCATGACTTTTCCTAACGAACGCCACCTGTCAAGCTTTCGGCCCGTCCCTGTCCGCATTAAAAAATCGTAGCGTGATAACGATGGTTCCGATCCGCGTGCCGCGCGAAGGCGATTACAGGGGAGATGCAGCCCTTTCCAAAGAGCCATGAACAGACTTTCTACTCCCAATGAGACAAGAGATATCAAGCCGCAAATACGTCCGGCGCGCGTCTATTCTCCGCCGCGCAACACATTTAAAAAAAATCGTAGCGTGAAAACCGTGGGTTCGATCCGCGTGCCGCTTAAAGGCGATTACAGGGGAGATGCAGCCCTTTCCAAAGAGACATGAAAAGACTTTCTACTCCCAAGGAGACAAGAGATATTAAGCCGCAATGACGTCCGACGCGCGCATTTTCTCCGACGCGCACCACGTTTAAAAAATCGTAGCGTGAGAACGGTGGGTCCGATCCGCGTGCCGCTTAAAGGCGATTACAGGGGAGATGCATCCCTTTCCAAAGAGCCATGAACAGACTTTCTACTCCCAAGGAGACCAGAGATATTAACAGATAAAGCGTTACGCTCCAGTCGGATGAGCGAGAAACGCTTGTAAAATTGCAACGAATTGGAGGAGAAAGTTTAAACAAACGCGCTGACTTTGAACGCTCACATCTAAGCCGGGCCAGGTCCAAATGGCCTGCAACTCGGCGCGCATCACCTCCATGACTGTCCCTAACGAACGCCACCTGCCACGCTTTCGGCCCGTCCCTGTCGGCATTAAAAAATCGTAGCGTGATAACGATGGTTCCGATCCGCGTGCCGCGCGAAGGCGATTACAGGGGAGATGCAGCCCTTTCCAAAGAGCCATGAACAGACTTTCTACTCCCAATGAGACAAGAGATATCAAGCCGCAAATACATCCGGCGCGCATCTATTCTCCGCCGCGCAACACATTTAAAAAAAATCGTAGCGTGAAAACCGTGGGTTCGATCCGCGTGCCGCTTAAAGGCGATTACAGGGGAGATGCAGCCCTTTCCAAAGAGCCATGAACAGACTTTCTACTCCCAAAGAGACAAGAGATATTACGCGCATTTTCTCCGACGCGCACCACGTTTAAAAAATCGTGGCGTGAGAACGGTGGGTCCGATCCGCGTGCCGCTTAAAGGCGATTACAGGGGAGATGCAAACCTTTCCAAAGAGCCATGAAAAGACTTTCTACTCCCAAGGAGACAAGAGATATTAAGCCGCAATGACGTCCGACGCGCGCATTTTCTCCGACGCGCAACACATTTAAAAAAATCATAGCGTGAAAACCGTGGGTTCGATCCGCGTGCCGCTCGGAGGCGATTACAGGGGAGATGCAGCCCTTTCCAAAGAGCCATGAAAAGACTTTCTACTCCCAAGGAGACAAGAGATATTAAGCCGAAATGACGTCCGACGCGCGCATTTCCTCCGCCGCGCACCACATTTAAAAAAATCATAGCGTGAAAACCGTGGGTTCGATCCGCGTGCCGCTCGAAGGCGATTACAGGGGAGATGCAGCCCTTTCCAAAGAGGCATGAACAGACTTCCTACTCCCAAGGAGCCCAAAGATATTAAGCCGCAAATACGTCCTACGCGCGTCTTTTCTACGCCGCGCACCACATTTAAAAAATCGTATCGTAAGAACGGTGGGTCCGATCCGCGTGCCGCTTAAAGGCGATTACAGGGCAGACGCAGCCCTTTCCAAAGAGCCATGAATAGACTTTCTACTCCCAAGGAGCCCAAAGATATTAAGCCGCAAATACGTCCTACGCGCGTCTTTTCTACGCCGCGCACCACATTTAAAAAATCGTAGCGTAAGAACGGTGGGTCCGATCCGCGTGCCTCTTAAAGGCGATTACAGGGGAGATGCAACCCTTTCCAAAGAGCCATGAAAAGACTTTCTACTCCCAAGGAGACAAGAGATATTAAGCCGCAATGACATCCGACACGCGCATTTTCTCCGCCGCGCACCACATTTAAAAAAATCATATCGTGAAAACCGTGGGTTCGATCCGCGTGCCGCTCGAAGGCGATTACAGCGGAGATGCAGCCCTTTCCAAAGAGCCATGAAAAGACTTTCTACTCCCAAGGAGACCAGAAATATTAACATATAAAGCGTTACGCTCCAGTCGGATGAACGAGAAACGCTTGTACAATTGCAACGAATTGGAGGAGAAAGTTTAAACAAACGCGCTGACTTTGAACGCTCACATCTAGGCCGGGCCAACTCCAAATGGCGTGCAACTCGGTGCGCATCACCTCCATGACTGTCCCTAACGAACGCCACCTGCCACGCTTTCGGCCTATCCCTGGCGGCATTAAAAAATCGTAGCGTGATAACGATGGTTCCGATGCGCGTGCCGCTCGAAGGCGATTACAGGGGAGATACAGCCCTTTCCAAAGAGCCATGAACAGACTTTCTACTCCCAAGGAGACAAGAGATATTACGCGCATTTTCTCCGACGCGCACCACGTTTAAAAAATCGTAGCGTGAGAACGGTGGGTCCGATCCGCGTGCCGCTTAAAGGCGATTACAGGGGAGACGCAACCCTTTCCAAAGAGCCATGAAAAGACTTTCTACTCTCAAGGAGACAAGAGATATTAAGCCGAAATGACGTCCGACACGCGCATTTTCTCCGCCGCGCACCACATTTAAAAAAATCATAGCGTGAAAACCGTGGGTTCGATCCGCGTGCCGCTCGAAGGCGATTACAGGGGAGATGCAGCCCTTTCCAAAGAGCCATGAACAGACTTTCTACACCCAATGAGACAAGAGATATTAAGCCGCAAATACGTTCGGCGCGCGTCTTTTCTCCGCCGCGCAACACATATAAAAAAAATCGTAGCGTGAAAAACGTGGGTTCGATCCGCGTGCCGCTCGAAGGCTATTACAGGGGAGATGCATCCCTTTCAAAAGAGCCATGAACAGACTTTCTACTCCCAAGGAGACCAGAGATATTAACAGATAAAGCGTTACGCTCCAGTCGGATGAGCGAGAAACGCTTGTACAATTGCAACGAATTGGAGGAGAAAGTTTAAACAAACGCGCTGACTTTGAAGGCTCACATCTAGGCCGGGCCAGGTCCAAATGGCCTGCAACTCGGTCCGCATCACGTCCATGACTTTTCCTAACGAACGCCACCTGCCAAGCTTTCGGCCCGTCCCTGTCGGCATTAAAAAATCGTAGCGTGATAACGATGGTTCCGATCCGCGTGCCGCGCGAAGGCGATTACAGGGGAGATGCAGCCCTTTCCAAAGAGCCATGAACAGACTTTCTACTCCCAAGGAGCCCAAAGATATTAAGCCGCAAATAATTCCTACGCGCGTCTTTTCTACGCCTCGCACCACATTTAAAAAATCGTAGCGTAAGAACGGTGGGTCCGATCCGCGTGCCGCTTAAAGGCGATTACAGGGGAGATGCAACCCTTTCCAAAGAACCATGAAAAGACTTTCTACTCCCAAGGAGACAAGAGATATTAAGCCGCAATGACGTCCGACGCGCGCATTTTCTCCGACGCGCAACACATTTAAAAAAATCATAGCGTGAAAACCGTGGGTTCGATCCGCGTGCCGCTCGAAGGCGATTACAAGGGAGATGCAGCCCTTTCCAAAGAGCCATGAACAGACTTTCTACTCCCAATGAGACAAGAGATATCAAGCCGCAAATACGTCCGGCGCGCGTCTATTCTCCGCCGCGCAACACATTTAAAAAAAATCGTAGCGTGAAAACCGTGGGTTCGATCCGCGTGCCGCTTAAAGGCGATTACAGGGGAGATGCAGCCCTTTCCAAAGAGCCATGAAAAGACTTTCTACTCCCAAGGAGACAAGAGATATTAAGCCGAAATGACGTCCGACGCGCGCATTTCCTCCGCCGCGCACCACATTTAAAAAAATCATAGCGTGAAAACCGTGGGTTCGATCCGCGTGCCGCTCGAAGGCGATTACAGCGGAGATGCAGCCCTTTCCAAAGAGCCATGAAAAGACTTTCTACTCCCAAGGAGACAAGAGATATTAAGCCGAAATGACGTCCGACGCGCGCATTTCCTCCGCCGCGCACCACATTTAAAAAAAATCATAGCGTGAAAACCGTGGGTTCGATCCGCGTTCCGCTCGAAGGCGATTACAGGGGAGATGCAGCCCTTTCCAAAGAGCCATGAAAAGACTTTCTACTCCCAAGGAGACAAGAGATATTAAGCCGAAATGACGTCCGACGCGCGCATTTCCTCCGCCGCGCACCACATTTAAAAAAATCATAGCGTGAAAACCGTGGGTTCGATCCGCGTGCCGCTCGAAGGCGATTACATCGGAGATGCAGCCCTTTCCAAAGAGCCATGAAAAGACTTTCTACTCCCAAGGAGACAAGAGATATTAAGCCGAAATGACGTCCGACGCGCGCATTTCCTCCGCCGCGCACCACATTTAAAAAAATCATAGCGTGAAAATCGTGGGTTCCATCCGCGTGCCGCTCGAAGGCGATTACAGGGGAGATGCATCCCTTTCAAAAGAGCCATGAACAGACTTTCTACTCCCAAGGAGACCAGAAATATTAACATATAAAGCGTTACGCTCCAGTCGGATGAGCGAGAAACGCTTGTACAATTTCAACGAATTGGAGGAGAAAGTTTAAACAAACGCGCTGAATTTGAACGCTCACATCTAGGCCGGGCCAGGTCCAAATGGCCTGCAACTCGGCGCGCATCACCTCCATGACTGTCCCTAACGAACGCCACCTGCCACGCTTTCGGCCCGTCCCTAGAGGCATTAAAAAATCGTAGCGTGATAACGATGGTTCCGATCCGCATGCCGCTCGAAGGCGATTACAGGGGAGATGCATCCCTTTCCAAAGAGCCATGAACAGACTTTCTACTCCCAAGGAGCCCAAAGATATTAAGCCGCAAATACGTCCTACGCGCGTCTTTTCTACGCCGCGCACCACATTTAAAAAATCGTAGCGTAAGAACGGTGGGTCCGATCCGCGTGCCGCTTAAAGGCGATTACAGGGGAGATGCAACCCTTTCCAAAGAGCCATGAAAAGACTTTCTACTCCCAAGGAGACAAGAGATTTAAGCCGAAATGACGTCCGACGCGCGCATTTTCTCCGCCGCGCACCACATTTAAAAAAATCATAGCGTGAAAACCGTGGGTTCGATCCGCGTGCCGCTCGAAGTCGATTACAGGGGAGATGCAGCCCTTTCCAAAGAGCCATGAACAGACTTTCTACTCCCAAGGAGACAAGAGATATTAAGCCGCAATTATGTCCGACGCGCCCATTTTCTCCGCCGCGCACCACATTTAAAAAATCTTAGCGTGAGAACGGTGGGTCCGATCCGCGTGCCGCTGAAAGGCGATTACAGGGGAGATGCAGCCCTTTCCAAAGAGCCATGAACAGACTTTCTACTCCCAAGGAGACAAGAGATATTAAGCCGCAATGACGTCCGACGCGCGCATTTTCTCCGCCGAGCACCACATTTAAAAAAATCATAGCGTGAAAACCGTGGGTTCCATCCGCGTGCCGCTCGAAGACGATTACAGGGGAGATGCAGCCCTTTCCAAAGAGCCATGAACAGACTTTCTACTCCCAATGAGACAAGAGATATTAAGCCGCAATGACGTCCGACGCGCGCATTTTCTCCGCCGCGCACCACATTTAAAAAAATCATAGCGTGAAAACCGTGGGTTCGATCCGCGTGCCGCTCGAAGGCGATTACAGGGGAGATGCAGCCCTTTCCAAAGAGCCATGAACAGACTTCCTACTCCCAAGGAGCCCAAAGATATTAAGCCGCAAATACGTCCTACGCGCGTCTTTTCTACGCCGCGCACCACATTTAAAAAATCGTATCGTAAGAACGGTGGGTCCGATCCGCATGCCGCTTAAAGGCGATTACAGGGGAGATGCAGCCCTTTCCAAAGAGCCATGAATAGAGTTTCTACTCCCAAGGAGCCCAAAGATATTAAGCCGCAAATACGTCCTACGCGCGTCTTTTCTACGCCGCGCACCACATTTAAAAAATCGTATCGTAAGAACGGTGGGTCCGATCCGCGTGCTGCTTAACGGCGATTACAGGGGAGATGCAGCCCTTTCCAAAGAGCCATGAACAGACTTTCTACTCCCAAGGAGACCAGAGATATTAACAGATAAAGCGTTACGCTCCAGTCGGATGAGCGAGAAACGCTTGTACAATTGCAACGAATTGGAGGAGAAAGTTTAAACAAACGCGCTGACTTTGAAGGCTCACATCTAGGCCGGGCCAGGTCCAAATGGCCTGCAACTCGGTCCGCATCACGTCCATGACTTTTCCTAACGAACGCCACCTGCCAAGCTTTCGGCCCGTCCCTGTCGGCATTAAAAAATCGTAGCGTGATAACGATGGTTCCGATCCGCGTGCCGCGCGAAGGCGATTACAGGGGAGATGCAGCCCTTTCCAAAGAGCCATGAACAGACTTTCTACTCCCAAGGAGACAAGAGATATTAAGCCGCAAATAAGTCCGACGCGCGCATTTTCTCCGCCGAGCACCACATTTAAAAAAATCATAGCGTGAAAACCGTGGGTTCGATCCGCGTGCCGCTCGAAGGCGATTACAGGGGAGATGCAGCCCTTTCCAAAGAGCCATGAACAGACTTTCTACTCCCAATGAGACAAGAGACATTAAGCCGCAATGACGTCCGACGCGCGCATTTTCTCCGCCGCGCACCACATTTAAAAAAAATCATAGCGTGAAAACCGTGGGTTCGATCCGCGTGCCGCTCGAAGGCGATTACAGGGGAGATGCAGCCCTTTCCAAAGAGCCATGAACAGACTTTCTACACCCAAGGAGACAAGAGATATTACGCCGCAAATACGTCCGGCGCGCGTCTTTTCTCCGCCGCGCAACACATTTAAAAAAAATCGTAGCCTGAAAACCGTGGGTTCGATCCGCGTGCCGCTCGATGGCGATTACAGGGGAGATGCATCCCTTTCAAAAGAGCCATGAACAGACTTTCTACTCCCAAGGAGACCAGAAATATTAACATATAAAGCGTTACGCTCCAATCGGATGAGCGAGAAACGCTTGTACAATTGCAACGAATTGGAGGAGAAAGTTTAAACAAACGCGCTGAATTTGAACGCTCACATCTAGGCCGGGCCAGGTCCAAATGGCCTGCAACTCGGTGCGCATCACCTCCATGACTGTCCCTAACGAACGCCACCTGCCACGCTTTCGGCCCGTCCCTAGAGGCATTAAAAAATCGTAGCGTGATAACGATGGTTCCGATCCGCGTGCCGCTCGAAGGCGATTACAGGGGAGATGCATCCCTTTCCAAAGAGCCATGAACAGACTTTATACTCCCAAGGAGCCCAAAGATAATAAGCCGCAAATACGTCCTACGCGCGTCTTTTCTACGCCGCGCACCACATTTAAAAAATCGTAGCGTAAGAACGGTGGGTCCGATCTGCGTGCCGCTTAAAGGCGATTACAGGGGAGATGCAACCCTTTCCAAAGAGCCATGAAAAGACTTTCTACTCCCAAGGAGACAAGAGATTTAAGCCGAAATGACGTCCGACGCGCGCATTTTCTCCGCCTCGCACCACATTTAAAAAAATCATAGCGTGAAAACCGTGGGTTCGATCCGCGTGCCGCTGGAAGGCGATTACAGGGGAGATGCATCCCTTTCAAAAGAGCCATGAACAGACTTTCTACTCCCAAGGAGACCAGAAATATTAACATATAAAGCGTTACGCTCCAATCGGATGAGCGAGAAACGCTTGTACAATTGCAACGAATTGGAGGAGAAAGTTTAAACAAATGCGCTGAATTTGAACGCTCACATCTAGGCCGGGCCAGGTCCAAATGGCCTGCTACTCGGTGCGCATCACCTCCATGACTGTCCCTAACGAACGCCACCTGCCACGCTTTCGGCCCGTCCCTAGAGGCATTAAAAAATCGTAGCGTGATAACGATGGTTCCGATCCGCGTGCCGCTCGAAGGCGATTACAGGGAAGATGCATCCCTTTCCAAAGAGCCATGAACAGACTTTCTACTCCCAAGGAGCCCAAAGATAATAAGCCGCAAATACGTCCTACGCGCGTCTTTTCTACGCCGGGCACCACATTTAAAAAATCGTAGCGTAAGAACGGTGGGTCCGATCCGCGTGCCGCTCAAAGTCGATTACAGGGGAGATGCAACCCTTTCCAAAGAGCCATGAAAAGACTTCCTACTCCCAACGAGACAAGAGATATTAAGCCGCAATCACGTCCGACGCGCGCATTTATTGCTCCGCTCACCACATTTAAAAAATCGTAGCGTGAGAACGGTGGGTCCGATCCGCGTGCCGCTTAAAGGCGATTACAGGGGAGATGCAGCCCTTTCCAAAGAGCCATGAACAGACTTTCTACTCCCAAGGAGACAAGAGATATTAAGCCGCAATGACGTCCGACGCGCGCATTTTCTCCGCCGAGCACCACATTTAAAAAAATCATAGCGTGAAAACCGTGGGTTCCATCCGAGTGCCGCTCGAAGACGATTACAGGGGAGATGCAGCCCTTTCCAAAGAGCCATGAACAGACTTTCTACTCCCAATGAGGCAAGAGATATTAAGCCGCAATGACGTCCGACGCGCGCATTTTCTCCGCCGCGCACCACATTTAAAAAAATCATAGCGTGAAAACCGTGGGTTCGATCCGCGTGCCGCTCGAAGGCGATTACAGGGGAGATGCAGCCCTTTCCAAAGAGGCATGAACAGACTTCCTACTCCCAAGGAGCCCAAAGATATTAAGCCGCAAATACGTCCTACGCGCGTCTTTTCTACGCCGCGCACCACATTTAAAAAATCGTATCGTAAGAACGGTGGGTCCGATCCGCGTGCCGCTTAAAGGCGATTACAGGGGAGATGCAGCCCTTTCCAAAGAGCCATGAATAGACTTTCTACTCCCAAGGACCCCAAAGATATTAAGCCGCAAATACGTCCTACGCGCGTGTTTTCTACGCCGCGCACCACATTTAAAAATTCGTATCGTAAGAACGGTGGGTCCGATCCGCGTGCTGCTTAAAGGCGATTACAGGGGAGATGCAGCCCTTTCCAAAGAGCCATGAACAGACTTTCTACTCCCAAGGAGACCAGAGATATTAACAGATAAAGCGTTAGGCTCCAGTCGGATGAGCGAGAAACGCTTGTACAATTGCAACGAATTGGAGGAGAAAGTTTAAACAAACGCGCTGACTTTGAACGCTCACATATAGGCCGGGCCAGGTCCAAATGGCCTGCAACTCGGCGCGAATCACCTCCATGACTGTCCCTAACGAACGCCACCTGCCAAGCTTTCGGCCCGTCCCTGTCGGCATTAAAAAATCGTAGCGTGATAACGATGGTTCCGATCCGCGTGCCGCGCGAAGGCGATTACAGGGGAGATGCAGCCCTTTCCAAAGAGCCATGAACAGACTTTCTACTCCCAAGGAGACCAGAGATATTAACAGATAAAGCGTTACGCTCCAGTCGGATGAGCGAGAAACGCTTGTACAATTGCAACGAATTGGAGGAGAAAGTTTAAACAAACGCGCTGACTTTGAAGGCTCACATCTACGCCGGGCCAGGTCCAAATGGCCTGCAACTCGGTCCGCATCACGTCCATTACTTTTCCTAACGAACGCCACCTGCCAAGCTTTCGGCCCGTCCCTGTCGGCATTTAAAAATCGTAGCGTGATAACGATGGTTGCGATCCGCGTGTCGCGCGAAGGCGATTACAGGGGAGATGCAGCCCTTTCCAAAGAGCCATGAACAGACTTTCCACTCCCAATGAGACAAGAGATATCAAGCCGCAAATACGTCCGGCGCGCGTCTATTCTCCGCCGCGCAACACATTTAAAAAAAATCCTAGCGTGAAAACCGTGGGTTCGATCCGCGTGCCACTCGAAGGCGATTACAGGGGAGATGCAGCCCTTTCCAAAGAGCCATGAACAGACTTTCTACTCCCAAGGAGACAAGAGATATTAAGCCGAAATTACGTCCGACGCGCGCATTTCCTCCGCCGCGCACCAAATTTAAAAAAATCATAGCGTGAAAACCGTGGGTTCGATCCGCGTGCCGCTCGAAGGCGATTACAGGGGAGATGCAGCCCTTTCCAAAGAGCCATGAACAGACTTTCTACACCAAATGAGACAAGAGATATTAAGCCGCAAATAAGTCCTACGCGCGTCTTTTCTACGCCGCGCACCACATTTAAAAAATCGTAGCGTAAGAACGGTGGGTCCGATCCGCGTGCCGCTTAAAGGCGATTACAGGGGAGATGCAACCCTTTCCAAAGAACCATGAAAAGACTTTCTACTCCCAAGGAGACAAGAGATATTAAGCCGCAATGACGTCCGACGCGCGCATTTTCTCCGCCGCGCAGCTCATTTAAAAAAATCATAGCGTGAAAACCGTGGGTTCGATCCGCGTGCCGCTCGAAGGCGATTACAGGGGAGATGCAGCCCTTTCCAACGAGGCATGAACAGACTTCCTACTCCCAAGGAGCCCAAAGATATTAAGCCGCAAATACGTCCTACGCGCGTCTTTTCTACGCCGCGCACCACATTTAAAAAATCGTAGCGTAAGAACGGTGGGTCCGATCCGCGTGCCGCTTAAAGGCGATTACAGGGGAGATGCAAACCTTTCCAAAGAGCCATGAAAAGACTTTCTACTCTCAAGGAGACAAGAGATATTAAGCCGCAATGACGTCCGACGCGCGCATTTTCTCCGACGCGCAACACATTTAAAAAAATCGTAGCGTGAAAACCGTGGGTTCGATCCGCGTGCCGCTCGAAGGCGATTACAGGGGAGATGCAACCCTTTCCAAAGAACCATGAAAAGACTTTCTACTCCCAAGGAGACAAGAGATATTAAGCCGCAATGACGTCCGACGCGCGCATTTTCTCCGCCGCGCAGCTCATTTAAAAAAATCATAGCGTGAAAACCGTGGGTTCGATCCGCGTGCCGCTCGAAGGCGATTACAGGGGAGATGCAGCCCTTTCCAACGAGGCATGAACAGACTTCCTACTCCCAAGGAGCCCAAAGATATTAAGCCGCAAATACGTCCTACGCGCGTCTTTTCTACGCCGCGCACCACATTTAAAAAATCGTAGCGTAAGAACGGTGGGTCCGATCCGCGTGCCGCTTAAAGGCGATTACAGGGGAGATGCAAACCTTTCCAAAGAGCCATGAAAAGACTTTCTACTCTCAAGGAGACAAGAGATATTAAGCCGCAATGACGTCCGACGCGCGCATTTTCTCCGACGCGCAACACATTTAAAAAAATCATAGCGTGAAAACCGTGGGTTCGATCCGCGTGCCGCTCGAAGGCGATTACAGGGGAGATGCAGCCCTTTCCAAAGAGCCCTGAACAGACTTTCTACTCCCAATGAGACAAGAGATATCAAGCCGCAAATACGTCCGGCGCGCGTCTATTCTCCGCCGCGCAACACATTTAAAAAAAATCGTAGCGTGAAAACCGTGGGTTCGATCCGCGTGCCGCTTAAAGGCGATTACAGGGGAGATGCAGCCCTTTCCAAAGAGCCATGAAAAGACTTTCTACTCCCAAGGAGGCAAGAGATATTAAGCCGAAATGACCTCCGACGCGCGCATTTCCTCCGCCGCGCACCACATTTAAAAAAATCATAGCGTGAAAACCGTGGGTTCGATCCGCGTGCCGCTCGAAGGCGATTACAGGGGAGATGCAGCCCTTTCCAAAGAGGCATGAACAGACTTCCTACTCCCAAGGAGCCCAAAGATATTAAGCCGCAAATACGTCCTACGCGCGTCTTTTCTACGCCGCGCACCACATTTAAAAAATCGTATCGTAAGAACGGTGGGTCCAATCCGCGTGCCGCTTAAAGGCGATTACAAGGGAGATGCAACCCTTTCCAAAGAGCCATGAACAGACTTTCTACTCCCAAGGAGACAAGAGATATTAAGCCGCAATTATGTCCGACGCGCGCATTTTCTCCGACGCGCACCACGTTTAAAAAATCGTAGCGTGAGAACGGTGGGTCCGATCCGCGTGCCGCTTAAAGGCGATTACAGGGGAGATGCATCCCTTTCCAACGAGCCATGAACAGACTTTCTACTCCCAAGGAGACCAGAGATATTAACAGATAAAGCGTTACGCTCCAGTCGGATGAGCGAGAAACGCTTGTACAATTGCAACGAATTGGAGCAGAAAGTTTAAACAAACGCGCTGACTTTGAACGCTCACATCTAGGCCGGGCCAAGTCCAAATAGCCTGCAACTCGGTCCGCATCACGTCCATGACTGTCCCTAACGAACGCCACCTGCCAAGCTTTCGGCCCGTCCCTGTCGGCATTAAAAAATCGTAGCGTGATAACGATGGTTCCGATCCGCGTGCCGCGCGAAGGCGATTACAGGGGAGATGCAGCACTTTCCAAAGAGCCATGAAAAGACTTTCTACTCCCAAGGAGACAAGAGATATTAAGCCGCAATGACGTCCGACGCGCGCATTTTCTCCGCCGCGCACCACATTTAAAAAAATCACAGCGTGAAAACCGTGGGTTCGATCCGCGTGCCGCTCGAAGGCGATTACAGCGGAGATGCAGCCCTTTCGAAAGAGCCATGAAAAGACTTTCTACTCCCAAGGAGACAAGAGATATTAAGCCGAAATTACGTCCGACGCGCGCATTTCCTCCGCCGCGCACCACATTTAAAAAAATCATAGCGTGAAAACCGTGGGTTCGATCCGCGTGCCGCTCGAAGGCGATTACAGGGGAGATGCAGCCCTTTCCAAAGAGCCATGAACAGACTTTCTACACCCAATGAGACAAGAGATATTAAGCCGCAAATACGTCCGGCGCGCGTCTTTTCTCCGCCGGGCAACACATTTAAAAAAAATCGTAGCTTGAAAAATGTGGGTTCAATCCGCGTGCCGCTCGAAGGCGATTACAGGGGAGTTGCATCCCTTTCAAAAGAGCCATGAACAGACTTTCTACTCCCAAGGAGACCAGAAATATTAACATATAAAGCGTTACGCTCCAGTCGGATGAACGAGAAACGCTTGTACAATTGCAACGAATTGGAGGAGAAAGTTTAAACAAACGCGCTGACTTTGAACGCTCACATCTAGGCCGGGCCAACTCCAAATGGCGTGCAACTCGGTGCGCATCACCTCCATGACTGTCCCTAACGAACGACACTTGCCACGCTTTCGGCCCGTCCCTGGCGGCATTAAAAAATCGTAGCGTGATAACGATGGTTCCGATGCGCGTGCCGCTCGAAGGCGATTACAGGGGAGATACAGCCCTTTCCAAAGAGCCATGAACAGACTTTCTACTCCCAAGGAGACAAGAGATATTACGCGCATTTTCTCCGATGCGCACCACGTTTAAAAAATCGTAGCGTGAGAACGGTGGGTCCGATCCGCGTGCCGCTTAAAGGCGATTACAGGGGAGATGCATCCCTTTCCAAAGCGCCATGAACAGACTTTCTACTCCCAAGGAGACCAGAGATATTAAGCCGCAAATACGTCCGGCGCGCGTCTTTTCTCCGCCGCGCAACACATTTAAAAAAAATCGTAGCGTGAAAAACGTGGGTTCGATCCGCGTGCCGCTCGAAGGCGATTACAGGGGAGATGCATCCCTTTCCAAAGAGCCATGAACAGACTTTCTACTCCCAAGGACACAAGAGATATTAAGCCGCAATTATGTCCGACGCCCGCATTTTCTCCGACGCGCACCACGTTTAAAAAAATCGTAGCGTGAGAACGGTGGGTCCGATCCGCGTGCCGCTTAAAGGCGATTACAGGGGAGATGCATCCCTTTCCAAAGAGCCATGAACAGACTTTCTACTCCCAAGGAGACCAGAGATATTAACAGATAAAGCGTTACGCTCCAGTCGGATGAGCGAGAAACGCTTGTACAATTGCAACGAATTGGAGCAGAAAGTTTAAACAAACGCGCTGACTTTGAACGCTCACATCTAGGCCGGGCCAGGTCCAAATGGCCTGCAACTCGGTCCGCATCACGTCCATGACTGTCCCTAACGAACGCCACCTGCCAAGCTTTCGGCCCGTCCCTGTCGGCATTAAAAAATCGTAGCGTGATAACGATGGTTCCGATCCGCGTGCCGCGCGAAGGCGATTACAGGGGAGATGCAGCATTTTCCAAAGAGCCATGAACAGACTTTCTACTCCCAAGGAGCCCAAAGATATTAAGCCGCAAATAAGTCCTACGCAAGTCTTTTCTACGCCGCGCACCACATTTAAAAAATCGTAGCGTAAGAACGGTGGGTCCGATCCGCGTGCCGCTTAAAGGCGATTACAGGGGAGATGCAACCCTTTCCAAAGAGCCATGAAAAGACTTTCTACTCCCAAGGAGACAAGAGATTTAAGCCGAAATGACGTCCGACGCGCGCATTTTCTCCGCCGCGCACCACATTTAAAAAAATCATAGCGTGAAAACCGTGGGTTCGATCCGCGTGCCGCTCGAAGGCGATTACAGGGGAGATGCAGCCCTTTCCAAAGAGGCATGAACAGACTTCCTACTCCCAAGGAGCCCAAAGATATTAAGCCGCAAATACGTCCTACGCGCGTCTTTTCTACGCCGCGCACCACATTTAAAAAATCGTATCGGAAGAACGGTGGGTCCACTCCGCGTGCCGCTTAAAGGCGATTACAGGGGAGATGCAGCCCTTTCCAAAGAGCCATAAAAAGACTTTCTACTCCCAAGGAGACAATAGATATTAAGCCGAAATGACGTCCGACGCGCGCATTTTCTCCGCCGCGCACCACATTTAAAAAAATCATAGCGTGAAAACCGTGGGTTCGATCCGCGTGCCGCTCGAAGGCGATTACAGCGGAGATGCAGCCCTTTCCAAAGAGCCATGAACAGACTTCCTACTCCCAAGCAGCCCAAAGATATTAAGCCGCAAATACGTCCTACGCGCGTCTTTTCTACGCCGCGCACCACATTTAAAAAAAATCATAGCGTGAAAACCGTGGGTTCGATCCGCGTGCCGCTCGAAGGCGATTACAGGGGAGATGCATCCCTTTCAAAGGAGCCATGAACAGACTTTCTACTCCCAAGGAGACCAGAAATATTAACATATAAAGCGTTACGCTCCAGTCGGATGAGCGAGAAACGCTTGTACAATTGCAACGAATTGGAGGAGAAAGTTTAAACAAACGCGCTGAATTTGAACGCTCACATCTAGGCCGGGCCAGGTCCAAATGGCCTGCAACTCGGTGCGCATCACCTCCATGACTGTCCCTAACGAACGCCACCTGCCACGCTTTCGGCCCGTCCCTAGAGGCATTAAAAAATCGTAGCGTGATAACGATGGTTCCGATCCGCGTGCCGCTCGAAGGCGATTACAGTGGAGATGCAGCCCTTTCCTAAGAGCCATGAAAAGACTTTCTACTCCCAAGGAGACAAGAGATATTAAGCCGAAATTACGTCCGACGCGCGCATTTCCTCCGCCGCGCACCACATTTAAAAAAATCATAGCGTGAAAACCGTGGGTTCGATCCGCGTGCCGCTCGAAGGCGATTACAGGGGAGATGCAGCCCTTTCCAAAGAGCCATGAACAGACTTTCTACACCCAATGAGACAAGAGATATTAAGCCGCAAATACGTCCGGCGCGCGTCTTTTCTCCGCCGGGCAACACATTTAAAAAAAATCGTAGCTTGAAAAATGTGGGTTCAATCCGCGTGCCGCTCGAAGGCGATTACAGGGGAGTTGCATCCCTTTCAAAAGAGCCATGAACAGACTTTCTACTCCCAAGGAGACCAGAAATATTAACATATAAAGCGTTACGCTCCAGTCGGATGAACGAGAAACGCTTGTACAATTGCAACGAATTGGAGGAGAAAGTTTAAACAAACGCGCTGACTTTGAACGCTCACATCTAGGCCGGGCCAACTCCAAATGGCGTGCAACTCGGTGCGCATCACCTCCATGACTGTCCCTAACGAACGACACTTGCCACGCTTTCGGCCCGTCCCTGGCGGCATTAAAAAATCGTAGCGTGATAACGATGGTTCCGATGCGCGTGCCGCTCGAAGGCGATTACAGGGGAGATACAGCCCTTTCCAAAGAGCCATGAACAGACTTTCTACTCCCAAGGAGACAAGAGATATTACGCGCATTTTCTCCGATGCGCACCACGTTTAAAAAATCGTAGCGTGAGAACGGTGGGTCCGATCCGCGTGCCGCTTAAAGGCGATTACAGGGGAGATGCATCCCTTTCCAAAGCGCCATGAACAGACTTTCTACTCCCAAGGAGACCAGAGATATTAAGCCGCAAATAAGTCCTACGCGCGTCTTTTCTACGCCGCGCACCACATTTAAAAAATCGTAGCGTAAGAACGGTGGGTCCGATCCGCGTGCCGCTTAAAGGCGATTACAGGGGAGATGCAACCCTTTCCAAAGAACCATGAAAAGACTTTCTACTCCCAAGGAGACAAGAGATATTAAGCCGCAATGACGTCCGACGCGCGCATTTTCTCCGCCGCGCAGCTCATTTAAAAAAATCATAGCGTGAAAACCGTGGGTTCGATCCGCGTGCCGCTCGAAGGCGATTACAGGGGAGATGCAGCCCTTTCCAAAGAGGCATGAACAGACTTCCTACTCCCAAGGAGCCCAAAGATATTAAGCCGCAAATACGTCCTACGCGCGTCTTTTCTACGCCGCGCACCACATTTAAAAAATCGTAGCGTAAGAACGGTGGGTCCGATCCGCGTGCCGCTTAAAGGCGATTACAGGGGAGATGCAAACCTTTCCAAAGAGCCATGAAAAGACTTTCTACTCCCAAGGAGACAAGAGATATTAAGCCGCAATGACGTCCGACGCGCGCATTTTCTCCGCCGAGCACCACATTTAAAAAAATCATAGCGTGAAAACCGTGGGTTCGATCCGCGTGCCGCTCGAAGGCGATTACAGGGGAGATGCAGCCCTTTCCAAAGAGCCATGAACAGACTTTCTACACCCAAAGAGACAAGAGATATTAAGCCGCAAATACGTCCGGCGCGCGTCTTTTCTCCGCCGCGCAACACATTTAAAAAAAATCGTAGCGTGAAAAACGTGGGTTCGATCCGCGTGCCGCTCGAAGGCGATTACAGGGGAGATGCATCCCTTTCCAAAGAGCCATGAACAGACTTTCTACTCCCAAGGACACAAGAGATATTAAGCCGCAATTATGTCCGACGCCCGCATTTTCTCCGACGCGCACCACGTTTAAAAAATCGTAGCGTGAGAACGGTGGGTCCGATCCGCGTGCCGCTTAAAGGCGATTACAGGGGAGATGCATCCCTTTCCAAAGAGCCATGAACAGACTTTCTACTCCCAAGGAGACCAGAGATATTAACAGATAAAGCGTTACGCTCCAGTCGGATGAGCGAGAAACGCTTGTACAATTGCAACGAATTGGAGCAGAAAGTTTAAACAAACGCGCTGACTTTGAACGCTCACATCTAGGCCGGGCCAGGTCCAAATGGCCTGCAACTCGGTCCGCATCACGTCCATGACTGTCCCTAACGAACGCCACCTGCCAAGCTTTCGGCCCGTCCCTGTCGGCATTAAAAAATCGTAGCGTGATAACGATGGTTCCGATCCGCGTGCCGCGCGAAGGCGATTACAGGGGAGATGCAGCATTTTCCAAAGAGCCATGAACAGACTTTCTACTCCCAAGGAGCCCAAAGATATTAAGCCGCAAATAAGTCCTACGCAAGTCTTTTCTACGCCGCGCACCACATTTAAAAAATCGTAGCGTAAGAACGGTGGGTCCGATCCGCGTGCCGCTTAAAGGCGATTACAGGGGAGATGCAACCCTTTCCAAAGAACCATGAAAAGACTTTCTACTCCCAAGGAGACAAGAGATATTAAGCCGCAATGACGTCCGACGCGCGCATTTTCTCCGCTGCGCAGCTCATTTAAAAAAATCATAGCGTGAAAACCGTGGGTTCGATCCGCGTGCCGCTTGAAGGCGATTACAGGGGAGATGCAGCCCTTTCCAAAGAGGCATGAACAGACTTCCTACTCCCAAGGAGCCCAAAGATATTAAGCCGCAAATACGTCCTACGCGCGTCTTTTCTACGCCGCGCACCACATTTAAAAAATCGTAGCGTAAGAACGGTGGGTCCGATCCGCGTGCCGCTTAAAGCCGATTACAGGGGAGATGCAAACCTTTCCAAAGAGCCATGAAAAGACTTTCTACTCTCAAGGAGACAAGAGATATTAAGCCGCAATGACGTCCGACGCGCGCATTTTCTCCGACGCGCAACACATTTAAAAAAATCGTAGCGTGAAAACCGTGGGTTCGATCCGCGTGCCGCTCGAAGGCGATTACAGGGGAGATGCAGCCCTTTCCAAAGAGCCATGAACAGACTTTCTACTCCCAATGAGACAAGAGATATCAAGCCGCAAATACGTCCGGCGCGCGTTTATTCTCCGCCGCGCAACACATTTAAAAAAAATCGTAGCGTGAAAACCGTGGGTTCGATCCGCGTGCCGCTTAAAGGCGATTACAGGGGAGATGCAGCCCTTTCCAAAGAGCCATGAACAGACTTTCTACTCCCAAGGAGACAAGAGATATTACGCGCATTTTCTCCGACGCGCACCACGTTTAAAAAATCGTAGCGTGAGAACGGTGGGTCCGATCCGCGTGCCGCTTAAAGGCGATTACAGGGGAGATGCATCCCTTTCCAAAGAGCCATGAACAGACTTTCTACTCCCAAGGAGACCAGAGATATTAACAGATAAAGCGTTACGCTCCAGTCGGATGAGCGAGAAACGCTTGTACAATTGCAACGAATTGGAGGAGAAAGTTTAAACAAACGCGCTGACTTTGAAGGCTCACATCTAGGCCGGGCCAGGTCCAAATGGCCTGCAACTCGGTCCGCATCACGTCCATGACTTTTCCTAACGAACGCCACCTGCCAAGCTTTCGGCCCGTCCCTGTCGGCATTAAAAAATCGTAGCGTGATAACGATGGTTCCGATCCGCGTGCCGCGCGAAGGCGATTACAGGGGAGATGCAGCCCTTTCCAAAGAGCCATGAACAGACTTTCTACTCCCAAGGAGCCCAAAGATATTAAGCCGCAAATAAGTCCTACGCGCGTCTTTTCTACGCCGCGCACCACATTTAAAAAATCGTAGCGTAAGAACGGTGGGTCCGATCCGCGTGCCGCTTAAAGGCGATTACAGGGGAGATGCAAACCTTTCCAAAGAGCCATGAACAGACTTTCTACTCCCAATGAGACAAGAGATATCAAGCCGCAAATACGTCCGGCGCGCGTCTATTCTCCGCCGCGCAACACATTTAAAAAAAATCGTAGCGTGAAAACCGTGGGTTCGATCCGCGTGCCGCTTAAAGGCGATTACAGGGGAGATGCAGCCCTTTCCAAAGAGCCATGAAAAGACTTTCTACTCCCAAGGAGACAAGAGATATTAAGCCGAAATGACCTCCGACGCGCGCATTTCCTCCGCCGCGCAACACATTTAAAAAAATCATAGCGTGAAAACCGTGGGTTCGATCCGCGTGCCGCTCGAAGGCGATTACAGGGGAGATGCAGCCCTTTCCAAAGAGGCATGAACAGACTTCCTACTCCCAAGGAGCCCAAAGATATTAAGCCGCAAATACGTCCTACGCGCGTCTTTTCTACGCCGCGCGCCACATTTAAAAAATCGTATCGTAAGAACGGTGGGTCCAATCCGCGTGCCGCTTAAAGGCAATTACAAGGGAGATGCAACCCTTTCCAAAGAGCCATGAACAGACTTTCTACTCCCAAGGACACAAGAGATATTAAGCCGCAATTATGTCCGACGCGCGCATTTTCTCCGACGCGCACCACGTTTAAAAAATCGTAGCGTGAGAACGGTGGGTCCGATCCGCGTGCCGCTTAAAGGGGATTACAGGGGAGATGCAACCCTTTCCAAAGAGCCATGGACAGACTTTCTACTCCCAAGGAGACCAGAGATATTAACAGATAAAGCGTTACGCTCCAGTCGGATGAGCGAGAAACGCTTGTACAATTGCAACGAATTGGAGCAGAAAGTTTAAACAAACGCGCTGACTTTGAACGCTCACATCTAGGCCGGGCCAGGTCCAAATGGCCTGCAACTCGGTCCGCATCACGTCCATGACTGTCCCTAACGAACGCCACCTGCCAAGCTTTCGGCCCGTCCCTGTCGGCATTAAAAAATCGTAGCGTGATAACGATGGTTCCGATCCGCGTGCCGCGCGAAGGCGATTACAGGGGAGATGCAGCCCTTTCCAAAGAGCCATGAACAGACTTTCTACTCCCAAGGAGCCCAAAGATATTAAGCCGCAAATAAGTCCTACGCGCGTCTTTTCTACGCCGCGCACCACATTTAAAAAATCGTAGCGTAAGAACGGTGGGTCCGATCCGCGTGCCGCTTAAAGGCGATTACAGGGGAGATGCAAACCTTTCCAAAGAGCCATGAAAAGACTTTCTACTCTCAAGGAGACAAGAGATATTAAGCCGAAATTACGTCCGACGCGCGCATTTTCTCCGACGCGCAACACATTTAAAAAAATCATAGCGTGAAAACCGTGGGTTCGATCCGCGTGCCGCTCGAAGGCGATTACAGGGGAGATGCAGCCCTTTCCAAAGAGCCATGAAAAGACTTTCTACTCCCAAGGAGACAAGAGATATTAAGCCGAAATGACGTCCGACGCGCGCATTTCCTCCGCCGCGCACCACATTTAAAAAAATCATAGCGTGAAAACCGTGGGTTCGATCCGCGTGCCGCTCGAAGGCGATTACAGGGGAGATGCAGCCCTTTCCAAAGAGGCATGAACAGACTTCCTACTCCCAAGGAGCCGAAAGATATTAAGCCGCAAATACGTCCTACGCGCGTCTTTTCTACGCCGCGCGCCACATTTAAAAAATCGTATCGTAAGAACGGTGGGTCCAATCCGCGTGCCGCTTAAAGGCGATTACAAGGGAGATGCAACCCTTTCCAAAGAGCCATGAACAGACTTTCTACTCCCAAGGAGACCAGAGATATTAACAGATAAAGCGTTACGCTCCAGTCGGATGAGCGAGAAACGCTTGTACAATTGCAACGAATTGGAGGAGAAAGTTTAAACAAACGCGCTGACTTTGAACGCTCACATCTAGGCCGGGCCAGGTCCAAATGGCCTGCAACTCGGCGCGCATCACCTCCATGACTGTCCCTAACGAACGCCACCTGCCACGCTTTCGGCCCGTCCCTGTCGGCATTAAAAAATCGTAGCGTGATAACGATGGTTCCGATCCGCGTGCCGCTTAAAGGCGATTACAAGGGAGATGCAACCCTTTCCAAAGAGCCATGAACAGACTTTCTACTCCCAAGGACACAAGAGATATTAAGCCGCAATTATGTCCGACGCGTACATTTTCTCCGACGCGCACCACGTTTAAAAAATCGTAGCGTGAGAACGGTGGGTCCGATCCGCGTGCCGCTTAAAGGCGATTACAGGGGAGATGCATCCCTTTCCAAAGAGCCATGAACAGACTTTCTACTCCCAAGGAGACAAGAGATATTAAGCCGAAATGACGTCCGACGCGCGCATTTCCTCCGCCGCGCACCACATTTAAAAAAATCATAGCGTGAAAACCGTGGGTTCGATCCGCGTGCCGCTCGAAGGCGATTACAGGGGAGATGCAGCCCTTTCCAAAGAGGCATGAACAGACGTCCTACTCCCAAGGAGCCCAAAGATATTAAGCCGCAAATACGTCCTACGCGCGTCTTTTCTACGCCGCGCACCACATTTAAAAAATCGTATCGCAAGAACGGTGGGTCCAATCCGCGTGCCGCTTAAAGGCGATTACAAGGGAGATGCAACCCTTTCCAAAGAGCCATGAACAGACTTTCTACTCCCAAGGAGACAAGAGATATTAAGCCGCAATGACGTCCGACGCGCGCATTTCCTCCGCCGCGCACCACATTTAAAAAAATCATAGCGTGAAAACCGTGGGTTCGATCCGCGTGCCGCTCGAAGGCGATTACAGGGGAGATGCAGCCCTTTCCAAAGAGCCATGAACAGACTTTCTACACCCAATGAGACAAGAGATATTAAGCCGCAAATACGTCCGGTGCGCGTCTTTTCTCCGCCGCGCAACACATTTAAAAAAAATCGTAGCGTGAAAAACGTGGGTTCGATCCGCGTGCCGCTCGAAGGCGATTACAGGGGAGATGCATCCCTTTCAAAAGAGCCATGAACAGACTTTCTACTCCCAAGGAGACCAGAAATATTAACATATAAAGCGTTACGCTCCAGTCGGATGAATGAGAAACGCTTGTACAATTGCAACGAATTGGAGGAGAAAGTTTAAACAAACGCGCTGACTTTGAACGCTCACATCTAGGCCGGGCCAACTCCAAATGGCGTGCAACTCGGTGCGCATCACCTCCATGACTGTCCCTAACGAACGCCACTTGCCACGCTTTCGGCCCGTCCCTGGCGGCATTAAAAAGTCGTAGCGTGATAACGATGGTTCCGATGCGCGTGCCGCTCGAAGGCGATTACAGGGGAGATACAGCCCTTTCCAAAGAGCCATTAACAGACTTTCTACTCCCAAGGAGACAAGAGATATTACGCGCATTTTCTCCGACGCGCACCACGTTTAAAAAATCGTAGCGTGAGAACGGTGGGTCCGATCCGCGTGCCGCTTAAAGGCGATTACAGGGGAGATGCATCCCTTTCCAAAGAGCCATGAACAGACTTTCTACTCCCAAGGAGACCAGAGATATTAACAGATAAAGCGTTACGCTCCAGTCGGATGAGCGAGAAACGCTTGTACAATTGCAACGAATTGGAGGAGAAAGTTTAAACAAACGCGCTGACTTTGAAGGCTCACATCTAGGCCGGGCCAGGTCCAAATGGCCTGCAACTCGGTCCGCATCACGTCCATGACTTTTCCTAACGAACGCCACCTGCCAAGCTTTCGGCCCGTCCCTGTCGGCATTAAAAAATCGTAGCGTGATAACGATGGTTCCGATCCGCGTGCCGCGCGAAGGCGATTACAGGGGAGATGCAGCCCTTTCCAAAGAGCCATGAACAGACTTTCTACTCCCAAGGAGCCCAAAGATATTAAGCCGCAAATAAGTCCTACGCGCGTCTTTTCTACGCCGCGCACCACATTTAAAAAATCGTAGCGTAAGAACGGTGGGTCCGATCCGCGTGCCGCTTAAAGGCGATTACAGGGGAGATGCAGCCCTTTCCAAAGAGCCATGAACAGACTTTCTACTCCCAATGAGACAAGAGATATCAAGCCGCAAATACGTCCGGCGCGCGTCTATTCTCCGCCGCGCAACACATTTAAAAAAAATCGTAGCGTGAAAACCGTGGGTTCGATCCGCGTGCCGCTTAAAGGCGATTACAGGGGAGATGCAGCCCTTTCCAAAGAGCCATGAAAAGACTTTCTACTCCCAAGGAGACAAGAGATATTAAGCCGAAATGACCTCCGACGCGCGCATTTCCTCCGCCGCGCAACACATTTAAAAAAATCATAGCGTGAAAACCGTGGGTTCGATCCGCGTGCCGCTCGAAGGCGATTACAGGGGAGATGCAGCCCTTTCCAAAGAGGCATGAACAGACTTCCTACTCCCAAGGAGCCCAAAGATATTAAGCCGCAAATACGTCCTACGCGCGTCTTTTCTACGCCGCGCGCCACATTTAAAAAATCGTATCGTAAGAACGGTGGGTCCAATCCGCGTGCCGCTTAAAGGCGATTACAAGGGAGATGCAACCCTTTCCAAAGAGCCATGAACAGACTTTCTACTCCCAAGGACACAAGAGATATTAAGCCGCAATTATGTCCGACGCGCGCATTTTCTCCGACGCGCACCACGTTTAAAAAATCGTAGCGTGAGAACGGTGGGTCCGATCCGCGTGCCGCTTAAAGGGGATTACAGGGGAGATGCAACCCTTTCCAAAGAGCCATGGACAGACTTTCTACTCCCAAGGAGACCAGAGATATTAACAGATAAAGCGTTACGCTCCAGTCGGATGAGCGAGAAACGCTTGTACAATTGCAACGAATTGGAGCAGAAAGTTTAAACAAACGCGCTGACATTGAACGCTCACATCTAGGCCGGGCCAGGTCCAAATGGCCTGCAACTCGGTCCGCATCACGTCCATGACTGTCCCTAACGAACGCCACCTGCCAAGCTTTCGGCCCGTCCCTGTCGGCATTAAAAAATCGTAGCGTGATAACGATGGTTCCGATCCGCGTGCCGCGCGAAGGCGATTACAGGGGAGATGCAGCCCTTTCCAAAGAGCCATGAACAGACTTTCTACTCCCAAGGAGCCCAAAGATATTAAGCCGCAAATAAGTCCTACGCGCGTCTTTTCTACGCCGCGCACCACATTTAAAAAATCGTAGCGTAAGAACGGTGGGTCCGATCCGCGTGCCGCTTAAAGGCGATTACAGGGGAGATGCAAACCTTTCCAAAGAGCCATGAAAAGACTTTCTACTCTCAAGGAGACAAGAGATATTAAGCCGAAATTACGTCCGACGCGCGCATTTTCTCCGACGCGCAACACATTTAAAAAAATCATAGCGTGAAAACCGTGGGTTCGATCCGCGTGCCGCTCGAAGGCGATTACAGGGGAGATGCAGCCCTTTCCAAAGAGCCATGAAAAGACTTTCTACTCCCAAGGAGACAAGAGATATTAAGCCGAAATGACGTCCGACGCGCGCATTTCCTCCGCCGCGCACCACATTTAAAAAAATCATAGCGTGAAAACCGTGGGTTCGATCCGCGTGCCGCTCGAAGGCGATTACAGGGGAGATGCAGCCCTTTCCAAAGAGGCATGAACAGACTTCCTACTCCCAAGGAGCCGAAAGATATTAAGCCGCAAATACGTCCTACGCGCGTCTTTTCTACGCCGCGCGCCACATTTAAAAAATCGTATCGTAAGAACGGTGGGTCCAATCCGCGTGCCGCTTAAAGGCGATTACAAGGGAGATGCAACCCTTTCCAAAGAGCCATGAACAGACTTTCTACTCCCAAGGAGACCAGAGATATTAACAGATAAAGCGTTACGCTCCAGTCGGATGAGCGAGAAACGCTTGTACAATTGCAACGAATTGGAGGAGAAAGTTTAAACAAACGCGCTGACTTTGAACGCTCACATCTAGGCCGGGCCAGGTCCAAATGGCCTGCAACTCGGCGCGCATCACCTCCATGACTGTCCCTAACGAACGCCACCTGCCACGCTTTCGGCCCGTCCCTGTCGGCATTAAAAAATCGTAGCGTGATAACGATGGTTCCGATCCGCGTGCCGCTTAAAGGCGATTACAAGGCAGATGCAACCCTTTCCAAAGAGCCATGAACAGACTTTCTACTCCCAAGGACACAAGAGATATTAAGCCGCAATTATGTCCGACGCGTACATTTTCTCCGACGCGCACCACGTTTAAAAAATCGTAGCGTGAGAACGGTGGGTCCGATCCGCGTGCCGCTTAAAGGCGATTACAGGGGAGATGCATCCCTTTCCAAAGAGCCATGAAAAGACTTTCTACTCCCAAGGAGACAAGAGATATTAAGCCGAAATGACGTCCGACGCGCGCATTTCCTCCGCCGCGCACCACATTTAAAAAAATCATAGCGTGAAAACCGTGGGTTCGATCCGCGTGCCGCTCGAAGGCGATTACAGGGGAGATGCAGCCCTTTCCAAAGAGGCATGAACAGACTTCCTACTCCCAAGGAGCCCAAAGATATTAAGCCGCAAATACGTCCTACGCGTGTCTTTTCTACGCCGCGCACCACATTTAAAAAATCGTAGCGTAAGAACGGTGGGTCCGATCCGCGTGCCGCTTAAAGACGATTACAGGGGAGATGCAAACCTTTCCAAAGAGCCATGAAAAGACTTTCTACTCTCAAGGAGACAAGAGATATTAAGCCGCAATGACGTCCGACGCGGGCATTTTCTCCGACGCGCAACACATTTAAAAAAATCGTAGCGTGAAAACCGTGGGTTCGATCCGCGTGCCGCTCGAAGGCGATTACAGGGGAGATGCAGCCCTTTCCAAAGAGCCATGAACAGACTTTCTACTCCCAATGAGACAAGAGATATCAAGCCGCAAATACGTCCGGCGCGCGTTTATTCTCCGCCGCGCACCACATTTAAAAAAATCATAGCGTGAAAACCGTGGGTTCGATCCGCGTGCCGCTCGAAGGTGATTACAGGGGAGATGCAGCCCTTTCCAAAGAGCCATGAACAGACTTTCTACACCCAATGAGACAAGAGATATTAAGCCGCAAATACGTCCGGTGCGCGTCTTTTCTCCGCCGCGCACCACATTTAAAAAAAATCGTAGCGTGAAAAACGTGGGTTCGATCCGCGTGCCGCTCGAAGTCGATTACAGGGGAGATGCATCCCTTTCAAAAGAGCCATGAACAGACTTTCTACTCCCAAGGAGACCAGAAATATTAACATATAAAGCGTTACGCTCCAGTCGGATGAATGAGAAACGCTTGTACAATTGCAACGAATTGGAGGAGAAAGTTTAAACAAACGCGCTGACTTTGAACGCTCACATCTAGGCCGGGCCAACTCCAAATGGCGTGCAACTCGGTGCGCATCACCTCCATGACTGTCCCTAACGAACGCCACTTGCCACGCTTTCGGCCCGTCCCTGGCGGCATTAAAAAGTCGTAGCGTGATAACGATGGTTCCGATGCGCGTGCCGCTCGAAGGCGATTACAGGGGAGATACAGCCCTTTCCAAAGAGCCATTAACAGACTTTCTACTCCCAAGGAGACAAGAGATATTACGCGCATTTTCTCCGACGCGCACCACGTTTAAAAAATCGTAGCGTGAGAACGGTGGGTCCGATCCGCGTGCCGCTTAAAGGCGATTACAGGGGAGATGCATCCCTTTCCAAAGAGCCATGAACAGACTTTCTACTCCCAAGTAGACCAGAGATATTTACAGATAAAGCGTTACGCTCCAGTCGGATGAGCGAGAAACGCTTGTACAATTGCAACGAATTGGAGGAGAAAGTTTAAACAAACGCGCTGACTTTGAAGGCTCACATCTAGGCCGGGCCAGGTCCAAATGGCCTGCAACTCGGTCCGCATCACGTCCATGACTTTTCCTAACGAACGCCACCTCCCAAGCTTTCGGCCCGTCCCTGTCGGCATTAAAAAATCGTAGCGAGATAACGATGGTTCCGATCCGCGTGCCGCGCGAAGGAGATTACAGGGGAGATGCAGCCCTTTCCAAAGAGCCATGAACAGACTTTCTACTCCCAAGGAGACAAGAGATATTAAGCCACAATGACGTCCGACGCGCGCATTTTGTCCGACACGCACCACGTTTAAAAAATCGTAGCGTGAGAACGGTGGGTCCGATCCGCGTGCCGCTTAAAAGCGATTACAGGGGAGATGCATCCCTTTCCAAAGAGCCATGAACAGACTTTCTACTCCCAAGGAGCCCAAAGATATTAAGCCGCAAATACGTCCTACGCGCGTCTTTTCTACGCCGCGCACCACATTTAAAAAATCGTAGCGTAAGAACGGTGGGTCCGATCCTCGTGCCGCTTAAAGTCGATTACAGGGGAGATGCAACCCTTTCCAAAGAGCCATGAAAAGACTTTCTACTCCCAAGGAGACAAGAGATTTAAGCCGAAATGACGTCCGACGCGCGCATTTTCTCCGCCGCGCACCACATTTAAAAAAATCATAGCGTGAAAACCGTGGGTTCGATCCGCGTGCCGCTCGAAGGCGATTACAGGGGAGATGCAGCCCTTTCCAAAGAGCCCTGAACAGACTTCCTACTCCCAAGGAGACAAGAGATATCAAGCCGCAATGATGTCCGACGCGCGCATTTTCTCCGCCGCGCACCACATTTAAAAAATCTTAGCGTGAGAACGGTGGGTCCGATCCGCGTGCCGCTTAAAGGCGATTACAAGGGAAATGCAGCCCTTTCCAAAGAGCCATGAAAAGACTTTCTACTCCCAAGGAGACCAGAAATATTAACATATAAAGCGTTACGCTCCAGTCGGATGAGCGAGAAAGGCTTGTACAATTGCAACGAATTGGAGGAGAAAGTTTAAACAAACGCGCTGAATTTGAACGCTCACATCTAGGCCGGTCCAGGTCCAAATGGCCTGCAACTCGGTGCGCATCACCTCCATGACTGTCCCTAACGAACGCCACCTGCCACGCTTTCGGCCCGTCCCTAGAGGCATTAAAAAATCGTAGCGTGATAACGATGGTTCCGATCCGCGTGCCGCTCGAAGGCGATTACAGGGGATATGCAGCCCTTTCCAAAGAGGCATGAACAGACTTCCTACTCCCAAGGAGCCGAAAGATATTAAGCCGCAAATACGTCCTACGCGTGTCTTTTCTACGCCGCGCACCACATTTAAAAAATCGTATCGTAAGAACGGTGGGTCCAATCCGCGTGCCGCTTAAAGGCGATTACAAGGGAGATGCAACCCTTTCCAAAGAGCCATGAACAGACTTTCTACTCCCAAGGAGACCAGAGATATTAACAGATAAAGCGTTACGCTCCAGTCGGATGAGCGAGAAACGCTTGTACAATTGCAACGAATTGGAGGAGAAAGTTTAAACAAACGCGCTGACTTTGAACGCTCACATCTAGGCCGGGCCAACTCCAAATGGCGTGCAACTCGGTGCGCATCACCTCCATGACTGTCCCTAACGAACGCCACCTGCCACGCTTTCGGCCCGTCCCTGGCGGCATTAAAAAATCGTAGCGTGATAACGATGGTTCCGATGCGCGTGCCGCTCGAAGGCGATTACAGGGGAGATACAGCCCTTTCCAAAGAGCCATGAACAGACTTTCTACTCCCAAGGAGACAAGAGATATTACGCGCATTTTCTCCGACGCGCACCACGTTTAAAAAATCGTAGCGTGAGAACGGTGGGTCCGATCCGCGTGCCGCTTAAAGGCGATTACAGGGGAGATGCATCCCTTTCCAAAGAGCCATGAACAGACTTTCTACTCCCAAGGAGACCAGAGATATTAACAGATAAAGCGTTACGCTCCAGTCGGATGAGCGAGAAACGCTTGTACAATTGCAACGAATTGGAGGAGAAAGTTTAAACAAACGCGCTGACTTTGAAGGCTCACATCTAGGCCGGGCCAGGTCCAAATGGCCTGCAACTCGGTCCGCATCACGTCCATGACTTTTCCTAACGAAAGCCACCTGCCAAGCTTTCGGCCCGTCCCTGTCGGCATTAAAAAATCGTAGCGTGATAACGATGGTTCAGATCCGCGTGCCGCGCGAAGGCGATTACAGGGGAGATGCAGCCCTTTCCAAGGAGCCATGAACAGACTTTCTACTCCCAAGGAGCCCAAAGATATTAAGCCGCAAATAAGTCCTACGCGCGTCTTTTCTACGCCGCGCACCACATTTAAAAAATCGTAGCGTAAGAACGGTGGGTCCGATCCGCGTGCCGCTTAAAGGCGATTACAGGGGAGATGCAAACCTTTCCAAAGAGCCATGAAAAGACTTTCTACTCTCAAGGAGACAAGAGATATTAAGCCGCAATGACGTCCGACGCGCGCATTTTCTCCGACGCGCAACACATTTAAAAAAATCATAGCGTGAAAACCGTGGGTTCGATCCGCGTGCCGCTCGAAGGCGATTACAGGGGAGATGCAGCCCTTTCCAAAGAGCCATGAACAGACTTTCTACTCCCAAGGAGACCAGAGATATTAACAGATAAAGCGTTACGCTCCAGTCGGATGAGCGAGAAACGCTTGTACAATTGCAACGAATTGGAGGAGAAAGTTTAAACAAACGCGCTGACTTTGAACGCTCACATCTAGGCCGGGCCAACTCCAAATGGCGTGCAACTCGGTGCGCATCACCTCCATGACTGTCCCTAACGAACGCCACCTGCCACGCTTTCGGCCCGTCCCTGGCGGCATTAAAAAATCGTAGCGTGATAACGATGGTTCCGATGCGCGTGCCGCTCGAAGGCGATTACAGGGGAGATACAGCCCTTTCCAAAGAGCCATGAACAGACTTTCTACTCCCAAGGAGACAAGAGATATTACGCGCATTTTCTCCGACGCGCACCACGTTTAAAAAATCGTAGCGTGAGAACGGTGGGTCCGATCCGCGTGCCGCTTAAAGGCGATTACAGGGGAGATGCATCCCTTTCCAAAGAGCCATGAACAGACTTTCTACTCCCAAGGAGACCAGAGATATTAACAGATAAAGCGTTACGCTCCAGTCGGATGAGCGAGAAACGCTTGTACAATTGCAACGAATTGGAGGAGAAAGTTTAAACAAACGCGCTGACTTTGAAGGCTCACATCTAGGCCGGGCCAGGTCCAAATGGCCTGCAACTCGGTCCGCATCACGTCCATGACTTTTCCTAACGAACGCCACCTGCCAAGCTTTCGGCCCGTCCCTGTCGGCATTAAAAAATCGTAGCGTGATAACGATGGTTCCGATCCGCGTGCCGCTTAAAGGCGATTACAGGGGAGATGCAAACCTTTCCAAAGAGCCATGAAAAGACTTTCTACTCTCAAGGAGACAAGAGATATTAAGCCGCAATGACGTCCGACGCGCGCATTTTCTCCGACGCGCAACACATTTAAAAAAATCATAGCGTGAAAACCGTGGGTTCGATCCGCGTGCCGCTCGAAGGCGATTACAGGGGAGATGGAGCCCTTTCCAAAGAGGCATGAACAGACTTCCTACTCCCAAGGAGCCCAAAGATATTAAGCCGCAAATACGTCCTACGCGCGTCTTTTCTACGCCGCGCACCACATTTAAAAAATCGTAGCGTAAGAACGGTGGGTCCGATCCGCGTGCCGCTTAAAGGCGATTACAGGGGAGATGCAACCCTTTCCAATGAACCATGAAAAGACTTTCTACTCCCAAGGAGACAAGAGATATTAAGCCGCAATGACGTCCGACGCGCGCATTTTCTCCGCTGCGCAGCTCATTTAAAAAAATCATAGCGTGAAAACCGTGGGTTCGATCCGCGTGCCGCTCGAAGGCGATTACAGGGGAGATGCAGCCCTTTCCAAAGAGGCATGAAAAGACTTCCTACTCCCAAGGAGCCCAAAGATATTAAGCCGCAAATACGTCCTACGCGCGTCTTTTCTACGCCGCGCACCACATTTAAAAAATCGTAGCGTAAGAACGGTGGTTTCGATCCGCGTGCCGCTTAAAGGCGATTACAGGGGAGATGCAGCCCTTTCCAAAGAGCCATGAAAAGACTTTCTACTCCCAAGGAGACAAGAGATATTAAGCCGAAATTACGTCCGACGCGCGCATTTCCTCCGTCGCGCACCACATTTAAAAAAATCATAGCGTGAAAACCGTGGGTTCGATCCGCGTGCCGCTCGAAGGCGATTACAGGGGAGATGCAGCCCTTTCCAAAGAGCCATGAACAGACTTCCTACTCCCAACGAGACAAGAGATATTAAGCCGCAAATACGTCCGGACCGCGTCTTTTCTCCGCAGCTCACCACATTTAAAAAAATCGTAGCGTGAAAACCGTGGGTTCGATATAGTATACATACAGAGTATATAGTTTGACCAAAAGATCGTGCTGATCTTTGATCTCCTGGTTCTTCATCTCCAGCGCCACTTTCAGACTCATAATGTCCTCCTCTATGGGCTGGTATAACACAGACACGAATCATCACTACAGCCAGTACAATGGAAAGGTGGGAATGTGTACTGAATGTGTACTGACGTTATAAGTGAGAGGTGGTGGTACTGGTGGATGTGTACTGACACTATAAGGGATCTCTACCTGCAGTGACAGTTTGAGCTTCTCAAGTTCTTCCTCCAGAGATTTCTTCTCCTGTTCACAGGCCATTTTCATATCTGCCAGAGCAAGTATCATTACTGCTGGATATAACACAGATTGTATATACTACATAATTACTGCTGAATACATAAAATATAATATATATAGTACTATACATATATTAGTGTCACTTTTATTGGAGCCTAAAGGCTAACATTCATTATTAGTCATGTTAGTATTATTGCATTTCCTTAGTACTTACTCTTGATGGACCTGTTATGCTCCTCCTCCTCCTGCTGTTTCTGCAGGAGCTCTGTCTCCTCCTGCTGCTTGTGTTTCAGCATCTCCTGAAGAACCTGCAGCTCCTTCTGCTTCTGCAACCTCAACTCCTTCAGCTGCTCAAACAAACTGTTCTCCAACTCCTCCTTCTCACACCGCAAACACTCCAATCGGGCCACAGGCCCCACTAGTGACACAGAACCACACACACACACACACACACACAGACACACACACACACACACACACACACACACACACAGAGAGATAAACATGTATAAATGTATAAGAATTTGTGGATAAAATTATTATGAGATTATTTATAATCAAACGACTACACTACACAACCACATCTTCCTTTTATTTACATATTATACAGATATTTAGAGATATTTACATTTTATTTACCCGCGTGCGTCTCTCTTCTCCAAGGTAGCGGAGAGATATGAAAGGATAAAAGGGGAAAAGAATAAAATGCACGTCGGTTTTAAATTCGCAGGCTACCTGCGCTGAAGGCGTGGAAAACGAGCACGTGACGGAAAGGCTTCCGTACCCGATGGGTCCAAATCACATGCCCAGCAAAGTAGCCTTAAACCTGGACACACAATGGAGACCATTTGACCCTTTAAAATCATACTACAACCAGACTTCCAGGCCCAAGAGGTCACACAGTCATGCCCAGCAAAGTAGCTCTGGGCCTGGGCACACTTCACGCAGTTTGACCGTTTAAATAAAACTAGAAACAGACTTCCTGGCCCAAGAGGTCACACAGTCATGCCCAGCAAGGTTGCTTTAAACGTGGGCACACTTCAGACCGTTTCACTCTTTAACTCATTCAAAGCACCACATTTCAAGGCCCAAGAGGTCACAGAATCATGCCCATCAAAGTAGCTCTGGGCCTGGGCACACTTTACGGAGTTTGACCCTTTAAATAATACTACAACCAGACACATACAGGTGCGCACATATACACAGATACACATTCTGTTTAATTTCTTCACATCTGCAGACTAGAGTAAGCTGAGGGTATAGTGTTAAACCAGGAGCTACATAAACAGTATATAGTATATATAAAGAGGATATAGTGTTAAACCAGGTACTACATACAGAGTATATAGTATACATACAGAGTATATAGTTTGACCAAAAGATCGTGCTGATCTTTGATCTCCTGGTTCTTCATCTCCAGCGCCACTTTCAGACTCATAATGTCCTCCTCTATGGGCTGGTATAACCCACACATACGAATCATCACTACAGCCAGTACAATGGAAAGGTGGGAATGTGTACTGAATGTGTACTGACGTTATAAGTGAAAGGTGGAGGTACTGGTGGATGTGTACTGACACTATAAGGGATCTCTACCTGCAGTGACAGTCTGAGCTTCTCAAGTTCTTCCTCCAGAGATTTCTTCTCCTGTTCACAGGCCATTTTCATATCTGCCAGAGCAAGTATCATTACTGCTGGATATAACACAGATTGTATATACTACATAATTACTACTGAATATATAAAATATAATATATATAGTACTATACATATATTAGTATCACTTTTATTGGAGCCTAAAGGCTAACATTCATTATTAGTTATGTTAGTATTATTGCATTTCCATAGTACTTACTCTTGATGGACCTGTTATGCTCCTCCTCCTCCTGCTGTTTCTGCAGGAGCTCTGTCTCCTCATGCTGCTTGTGTTTCAGCATCTCCTGAAGAACCTGCAGCTCCTTCTGCTTCTGCAACCTCAACTCCTTCAGCTGCTCCAACAAACTGTTCTCCAACTCCTCCTTCTCACACCGCAAACACTCCAATCGGGCCACAGGCCCCACTAGTGACACAGAACCACACACACACACACACACACAAAGAGAGAGATAAACATGTATAAATGTATAAGAATTTGTGGATAAAATTATTATGAGATTATTTATAATCAAACGACTACACTACACAACCACATCTTCCTTTTATTTACATATTATACAGATATTTAGAGATATTTACATTTTATTTACCCGCGTGCGTCTCTCTTCTCCAAGGTAGCGGAGAGATATGAAAGGATAAAAGGGGAAAAGAATAAAATGCACGTCGGTTTTAAATTCGCAGGCTACCTGCGCTGAAGGCGTGGAAAACGAGCACGTGACGGAAAGGCTTCCGTACCCGATGGGTCCAAATCACATGCCCAGCAAAGTAGCCTTAAACCTGGACACACAATGGAGAGCATTTGACCCTTTAAAATCATACTACAACCAGACTTCCAGGCCCAAGAGGTCACACAGCCATGCCCAGCAAAGTAGCTCTGGGCCTGGGCACACTTCACGCAGTTTGACCCTTTAAATAATACTACAACCAGACACATACAGGTGCGCACATATACACAGATACACATTCTGTTTAAATTTCTTCACATCTGCAGACTAGAGTAAGCTGAGGTTATAGTGTTAAACCAGGTACTACATAAACAGTATATAGTATATATACAGAGGATATAGTGTTAAACCAGGTACTACATACAGAGTATATAGTATACATACAGAGTATATAGTTTGACCAAAAGATCGTGCTGATCTTTGATCTCCTGGTTCTTCATCTCCAGCGCCACTTTCAGACTCATAATGTCCTCCTCTATGGGCTGGTATAACCCACACACACGAATCATCACTACAGCCAGTACAATGGAAAGGTGGGAATGTGTACTGAATGTGTACTGACGTTATAAGTGAAAGGTGGAGGTACTGGTGGATGTGTACTGACACTATAAGGGATCTCTACCTGCAGTGACAGTCTGAGCTTCTCAAGTTCTTCCTCCAGAGATTTCTTCTCCTGTTCACAGGCCATTTTCATATCTGCCAGAGCAAGTATCATTACTGCTGGATATAACACAGATTGTATATACTACATAATTACTACTGAATATATAAAATATAATATATATAGTACTATACATATATTAGTATCACTTTTATTGGAGCCTAAAGGCTAACATTCATTATTAGTTATGTTAGTATTATTGCATTTCCATAGTACTTACTCTTGATGGACCTGTTATGCTCCTCCTCCTCCTGCTGTTTCTGCAGGAGCTCTGTCTCCTCATGCTGCTTGTGTTTCAGCATCTCCTGAAGAACCTGCAGCTCCTTCTGCTTCTGCAACCTCAACTCCTTCAGCTGCTCCAACAAACTGTTCTCCAACTCCTCCTTCTCACACCGCAAACACTCCAATCGGGCCACAGGCCCCACTAGTGACACAGAACCACACACACACACACACACACACACACAAAGAGAGAGATAAACATGTATAAATGTATAAGAATTTGTGGATAAAATTATTATGAGATTATTTATAATCAAACGACTACACTACACAACCACATCTTCCTTTTATTTACATATTATACAGATATTTAGAGATATTTACATTTTATTTACCCGCGTGCGTCTCTCTTCTCCAAGGTAGCGGAGAGATATGAAAGGATAAAAGGGGAAAAGAATAAAATGCACGTCGGTTTTAAATTCGCAGGCTACCTGCGCTGAAGGCGTGGAAAACGAGCACGTGACGGAAAGGCTTCCGTACCCGATGGGTCCAAATCACATGCCCAGCAAAGTAGCCTTAAACCTGGACACACAATGGAGAGCATTTGACCCTTTAAAATCATACTACAACCAGACTTCCAGGCCCAAGAGGTCACACAGCCATGCCCAGCAAAGTAGCTCTGGGCCTGGGCACACTTCACGCAGTTTGACCCTTTAAATAATACTACAACCAGACACATACAGGTGCGCACATATACACAGATACACATTCTGTTTAAATTTCTTCACATCTGCAGACTAGAGTAAGCTGAGGTTATAGTGTTAAACCAGGTACTACATAAACAGTATATAGTATATATACAGAGGATATAGTGTTAAACCAGGTACTACATACAGAGTATATAGTATACATACAGAGTATATAGTTTGACCAAAAGATCGTGCTGATCTTTGATCTCCTGGTTCTTCATCTCCAGCGCCACTTTCAGACTCATAATGTCCTCCTCTATGGGCTGGTATAACCCACACACACGAATCATCACTACAGCCAGTACAATGGAAAGGTGGGAATGTGTACTGAATGTGTACTGACGTTATAAGTGAAAGGTGGAGGTACTGGTGGATGTGTACTGACACTATAAGGGATCTCTACCTGCAGTGACAGTCTGAGCTTCTCAAGTTCTTCCTCCAGAGATTTCTTCTCCTGTTCACAGGCCATTTTCATATCTGCCAGAGCAAGTATCATTACTGCTGGATATAACACAGATTGTATATACTACATAATTACTACTGAATATATAAAATATAATATATATAGTACTATACATTTATTAGTATCACTTTTATTGGAGCCTAAAGGCTAACATTCATTATTAGTTATGTTAGTATTATTGCATTTCCATAGTACTTACTCTTGATGGACCTGTTATGCTCCTCCTCCTCCTGCTGTTTCTGCAGGAGCTCTGTCTCCTCCTGCTGCTTGTGTTTCAGCATCTCCTGAAGAACCTGCAGCTCCTTCTGCTTCTGCAACCTCAACTCCTTCAGCTGCTCCAAGAAACTGTTATCCAACTCCTCCTTCTCACACTGCAAACACTCCAATCGGGCCACAGGCCCCACTAGTGACACAGAACCACACACACACACACACACACACACACAGAGAGAGAGATAAACATGTATAAATGTATAAGAATATGAGGATAAAATTATTATGAGATTATTTATAATCAAACGACTACACTATACAACCACTTCTTCCTTTTATTTAGATATTATACAGATATGTACAGATATTTACATTTTATTTACCCGCGTGCGTCTCTCTTCTCCAAGGTAGCGGAGAGATATGAAAGGATAAAAGGGGAAAAGAATAAAATGCACGTCGGTTTTAAATTCGCAGGCTACCTGCGCTGAAGGCGTGGAAAACGAGCACGTGACGGAAAGGCTTCCGTACCCGATGGGTCCAAATCACATGCCCATCAAAGTAGCCTTAAACCTGGACACACAATGGAGACCATTTGACCCTTTAAAATTATACTACAACCAGACTTCCAGGCCCAAGAGGTCACACAGTCATGCCCAGCAAAGTAGCTCTGGGCCTGGGCACACTTCACGCAGTTTGACCGTTTAAATAAAACTAGAAACAGACTTCCTGGCCCAAGAGGTCACACAGTCATGCCCAGCAAAGTAGCTCTGGGCCTGGGCACACTTCAATCACTTTGTGCCTTTAAATCATACTACTACTACCACCAGACTTCCAGGGCCAAGAGGTCACACAGTCATGCACAGCAAAGTAGCTCTGGGCCTGGGCACACTTCATGCAGTTTGACCCTTTAAATAATGCTACAACCAGACACATACAGGTGCGCACATATACACATTCTTTTTAATTTCTTCACATCTGGAGAATAGAGTAAGCTGAGGGTATAGTGTTAAACCATGTACTACATAAACAGTATATAGTATATATACAGAGGATATAATGTTAAACCAGGTACTACATACAGAGTATATAGTTTGACCAAAAGTTCGTGCTGATCTTTGATCTCCTGGTTCTTCATCTCCAGCGCCACTTTCAGACTCAATGTCCTCCTCTATGGGCTGGTATAACACACACATGAATCATCACTACAGCCAGTACAATGGAAAGGTGGGAATGTGTACCGAATGTGTACTGACGTTATAAGTGAAAGGTGGAGGTACTGGTGGATGTGTACTGACACTATAAGGGATCTCTACCTGCAGTGACAGTCTGAGCTTCTCAAGTTCTTCCTCCAGAGATTTCTTCTCCTGTTCACAGGCCATTTTCATATCTGCCAGAGCAAGTATCATTACTGCTGGACATAACACAGATTGTATATACTACATAATTACTACTGAATATATAAAATATAATATATATAGTACTATACATATATTAGTATCACTTTTATTGGAGCCTAAAGGCTAACATTCATTATTAGTTATGTTAGTATTATTGCATTTCCATAGTACTTACTCTTGATGGACCTGTTATGCTCCTCCTCCTCCTGCTGTTTCTGCAGGAGCTCTGTCTCCTTTTGCTGCTTGTGTTTCAGCATCTCCTGAAGAACCTGCAGCTCCTTCTGCTTCTGCAACCTCACATCCTTCAGCTGCTCCAACAAACTGTTCTCCAACTCCTCCTTCTCACACCGCAAACACTCCAATCGGGCCACAGGCACAACTAGTGACACAGAACCACACACACACACAGACACACACACACACACACACAGAGAGAGATAAACATGTATAAATGTATTAGAATTTGTGGATAAAATTATTATGAGATTATTTATAATCAAACGACTACACTACACAACCACTTCTTCCTTTTATTTACATATTATACAGATATTTACAGATATTTACATTTTATTTACCCGCGTGCGTCTCTCTTCTCCAAGGTAGCGGAGAGATATGAAAGGATAAAAGGGGAAAAGAATAAAATGCACGTCGGTTTTAAATTCGCAGGCTACCTGCGCTGAAGGCGTGGAAAACGAGCACGTGACGGAAAGGCTTCCGTACCCGATGGGTCCAAATCACATGCCCAGCAAAGTAGCCTTAAACCTGGACACACAATGGAGACCATTTGACCCTTTAAATAGTACTACAACCAGACACATACAGGTGCGCACATATACACAGATACACATTCTGTTTAAATTTCTTCACATCTGCAGACTAGAGTAAGCTGAGGGTATAGTGTTAAACCAGGAACTACATAAACAGTATATAGTATATATACAGAGGATATAGTGTTAAACCAGGTACTACATACAGAGTATATAGTATACATACAGAGTATATAGTTTGACCAAAAGATCGTGCTGATCTTTGATCTCCTGGTTCTTCATCTCCAGCGCCACTTTCAGACTCATAATGTCCTCCTCTATGGGCTGGTATAACACACACACGAATCATCACTACAGCCAGTACAATGGAAAGGTGGGAATGTGTACTGAATGTGTACTGACGTTATAAGTGAAAGGTGGAGGTACTGGTGGATGTGTACTGACACTATAAGGGATCTCTACCTGCAGTGACAGTCTGAGCTTCTCAAGTTCTTCCTCCAGAGATTTCTTCTCCTCTTCACAGGCCATTTTCATATCTGCCAGAGCAAGTATCATTACTGCTGGATATAACACAGATTGTATATACTACATAATTACTACTGAATATATAAAATATAATATATATATAGTACTATACATATATTAGTATCACTTTTATTGGAGCCTAAAGGCTAACATTCATTATTAGTTATGTTAGTATTATTGCATTTCCATAGTACTTACCCTTGAGGGAACTGTTATGCTCCTCCTCCTCCTGCTGTTTCTGCAGGAGCTCTGTCTCCTCCTGCTGCTTGTGTTTCAGCATCTCCTGAAGAACCTGCAGCTCCTTCTGCTTCTGCAACCTCAACTCCTTCAGCTGCTCCAACAAACTGTTCTCCAACTCCTCCTTCTCACACCGCAAACACTCCAATCGGGCCACAGGCCCCACTAGTGACACAGAACCACACACACACACACAGAGAGAGAGATAAACATGTATAAATGTATAAGAATTTGTGGATAAAATTATTATGAGATTATTTATAATGAAACGACTACACTACACAACCACTTCTTCCTTTTATTTACATATTATACAGATATTTACATTTTATTTACCCGCGTGCGTCTCTCTTCTCCAAGGTAGCGGAGAGATATGAAGGGATAAAAGGGGAAAAGAATAAAATGCACGTCGGTTTTAAATTCGCAGGCTACCTGCGCTGAAGGCGTGGAAAACGAGCACGTGACGGAAAGGCTTCCGTACCCGATGGGTCCAAATCACATGCCCAGCAAAGTAGCCTTAAACCTGGACACACAATGGAGACCATTTGACCCTTTAAAATCATACTACAACCAGACTTCCAGGCCCAAGAGGTCACACAGTCATGCCCAGCAAAGTAGCTCTGGGCCTGGGCACACTTCACGCAGTTTGACCGTTTAAATAAAACTAGAAACAGACTTCCTGGCCCAAGAGGTCACACAGTCATGCCCAGCAAGGTTGATTTAAACGTGGGCACACTTCAGACCGTTTCACTCTTTAAATCATTCAAAGCACCACATTTCAAGGCCCAAGAGGTCACAGAATCATGCCCATCAAAGTAGCTCTGGGCCTGGGCACACTTCACGCAGTTTGACCCTTTAAATAATACTACAACCAGACACATACAGGTGCGCACATATACACAGATACACATTCTGTTTAATTTCTTCACATCTGCAGACTAGAGTAAGCTGAAGGTATAGTGTTAAACCAGGTACTACATAAACAGTATATAGTATATATACAGAGGATATAGTGTTAAACCAGGTACTACATACAGAGTATATAGTATACATACAGAGTATATAGTTTGACCAAAAGATCGTGCTGATCTTTGATCTCCTGGTTCTTCATCTCCAGCGCCACTTTCAGACTCATAATGTCCTCCTCTATGGGCTGGTATAACCCACACACACGAATCATCACTACAGCCAGTACAATGGAAAGGTGGGAATGTGTACTGAATGTGTACTGACGTTATAAGTGAAAGGTGGAGGTACTGGTGGATGTGTACTGACACTATAAGGGATCTCTACCTGCAGTGACAGTCTGAGCTTCTCAAGTTCTTCCTCCAGAGATTTCTTCTCCTGTTCACAGGCCATTTTCATATCTGCCAGAGCAAGTATCATTACTGCTGGATATAACATAGATTGTATATACTACATAATTACTACTGAATATATAAAATATAATATATATAGTACTATACATATATTAGTATCACTTTTATTGGAGCCTAAAGGCTAGCATTCATTATTAGTTATGTTAGTATTATTGCATTTCCATAGTACTTACTCTTGATGGACCTGTTATGCTCCTCCTCCTCCTGCTGTTTCTGCAGGAGCTCTGTCTCCTCCTGCTGCTTGTGTTTCAGCATCTCCTGAAGAACCTGCAGCTCCTTCTGCTTCTGCAACTTCAACTCCTTCAGCTGCTCCAACAAACTGTTCTCCAACTCCTCCTTCTCACACCGCAAACACTCCAATCGGGCCACAGGCCCCACTAGTGACACAGAACCACACACACACACAGACACAGACACACACACACACACACACACACACACACACACACACACACACACACACACAGAGAGAGATAAACATGTATAAATGTATAATAATTTGTGGATAAAATTATTATGAGATTATTTATAATCAAACGACTACACTACACAACCACTTCTTCCTTTTATTTACATATTATACAGATATTTACAGATATTTACATTTTATTTACCCGCGTGCGTCTCTCTTCTCCAAGGTAGCGGAGAGATATGAAAGGATAAAAGGGGAAAAGAATAAAATGCACGTCGGTTTTAAATTCGCAGGCTACCTGCGCTGAAGGCGTGGAAAACGAGCACGTGACGGAAAGGCTTCCGTACCCGATGGGTCCAAATCACATGCCCAGCAAAGTAGCCTTAAACCTGGACACACAATGGAGACCATTTGACCCTTTAAAATAATACTACAAGCAGACTTCCAGGCCCAAGAGGTCACACAGTCATGCCCAGCAAAGTACCTCTGGGCCTGGGCACACTTCACGCAGTTTGACCGTTTAAATAAAACTAGAAACACACTTCCTGGCCCAAGATGTCACACAGTCATGCCCAGCAAGGTTGCTTTAAACGTGGGCACACTTCAGACCGTTTCACTCTTTAAATCATTCAAAGCACCACATTTCAAGGCCCAAGAGGTCACAGAATCATGCCCATCAAAGTAGCTCTGGGCCTGGGCACACTTCACGCAGTTTGACCCTTTAAATAATACTAAACCAGACACATACAGGTGCGCACATATACACAGATACACATTCTGTTTAAATTTCTTCACATCTGAAGATTAGAGTAAGCTGAGGGTATAGTGTTAAACCAGGTACTACATAAACAGTATATAGTATATATACAGAGGATATAGTGTTAAACCAGGTACTACATACAGAGTATATAGTATACATACAGAGTATATAGTTTGACCAAAAGATCGTGCTGATCTTTGATCTCCTGGTTCTTCATCTCCAGCGCCACTTTCAGACTCATAATGTCCTCCTCTATGGGCTGGTATAACCCACACACACGAATCATCACTACAGCCAGTACAATGGAAAGGTGGGAATGTGTACTGAATGTGTACTGACGTTATAAGTGAAAGGTGGAGGTACTGGTGGATGTGTACTGACACTATAAGGGATCTCTACCTGCAGTGACAGTCTGAGCTTCTCAAGTTCTTCCTCCAGAGATTTCTTCTCCTGTTCACAGGCCATTTTCATATCTGCCAGAGCAAGTATCATTACTGCTGGATATAACACAGATTGTATATACTACATAATTACTACTGAATATATAAAATATAATATATATAGTACTATACATATATTAGTATCACTTTTATTGGAGCCTAAAGGCTAACATTCATTATTAGTTATGTTAGTATTATTGCATTTCCATAGTACTTACTCTTGATGGACCTGTTATGCTCCTCCTCCTCCTGCTGTTTCTGCAGGAGCTCTGTCTCCTCCTGCTGCTTGTGTTTCAGCATCTCCTGAAGAACCTGCAGCTCCTTCTGCTTCTGCAACCTCAACTCCTTCAGCTGCTCAAACAAACTGTTCTCCAACTCCTCCTTCTCACACCGCAAACACTCCAATCGGGCCACAGGCCCCACTAGTGACACAGAACCACACACACACACACACACACACACACACACACACACACACACACAGAGAGAGATAAACATGTATAAATGTATAAGAATTTGTGGATAAAATTATTATGAGATTATTTATAATGAAACGACTACACTACACAACCACTTCTTCCTTTTATTTACATATTATACAGATATTTAGAGATATTTACATTTTATTTACCCGCGTGCGTCTCTCTTCTCCAAGGTAGCGGAGAGATATGAAGGGATAAAAGGGGAAAAGAATAAAATGCACGTCGGTTTTAAATTCGCAGGCTACCTGCGCTGAAGGCGTGGAAAACCAGCACGTGACGGAAAGGCTTCCGTACCCGATGGGTCCAAATCACATGCCCAGCAAAGTAGCCTTAAACCTGGACACACAATGGAGACCATTTGACCCTTTAAAATCATACTACAACCAGACTTCCAGGCCCAAGAGGTCACACAGTCATGCCCAGCAAAGTAGCTCTGGGCCTGGGCACACTTCACGCAGTTTGACCGTTTAAATAAAACTAGAAACAGACTTCCTGGCCCAAGAGGTCACACAGTCATGCCCAGCAAGGTTGCTTTAAACGTGGGCACACTTCAGACCGTTTCACTCTTTAAATCATTCAAAGCACCACATTTCAAGGCCCAAGAGGTCACAGAATCATGCCCATCAAAGTAGCTCTGGGCCTGGGCACACTTCACGCAGTTTGACCCTTTAAATAATACTACAACCAGACACATACAGGTGCGCACATATACACAGATGCACATTCTGTTTAATTTCTTCACATCTGCAGACTAGAGTAAGCTGAGGGTATAGTGTTAAACCAGGTGCTACATAAACAATATATAGTATATATACAGAGGATATAGTGTTAAACCAGGTACTACATACAGAGTATATAGTATACATACAGAGTATATAGTTTGACCAAAAGATCGTGCTGATCTTTGATCTCCTGGTTCTTCATCTCCAGCGCCACTTTCAGACTCATAATGTCCTCCTCTATGGGCTGGTATAACCCACACACACGAATCATCACTACAGCCAGTACAATGGAAAGGTGGGAATGTGTACTGAATGTGTACTGACGTTATAAGTGAAAGGTGGAGGTACTGGTGGATGTGTACTGACACTATAAGGGATCTCTACCTGCAGTGACAGTCTGAGCTTCTCAAGTTCTTCCTCCAGAGATTTCTTCTCCTGTTCACAGGCCATTTTCATATCTGCCAGAGCAAGTATCATTACTGCTGGATATAACATAGATTGTATATACTACATAATTACTACTGAATATATAAAATATAATATATATAGTACTATACATATATTAGTATCACTTTTATTGGAGCCTAAAGGCTAGCATTCATTATTAGTTATGTTAGTATTATTGCATTTCCATAGTACTTACTCTTGATGGACCTGTTATGCTCCTCCTCCTCCTGCTGTTTCTGCAGGAGCTCTGTCTCCTCATTCTGCTTGTGTTTCAGCATCTCCTGAAGAACCTGCAGCTCCTTCTGCTTCTGCAACCTCAACTCCTTCAGCTGCTCCAACAAACTGTTCTCCAACTCCTCCTTCTCACACCGCAAACACTCCAATCGGGCTACAGGCCCCACTAGTGACACAGAACCACACACACACACACACACACACACACACACACAGAGAGAGAGATAAACATGTATAAATGTATAAGAATTTGAGGATAAAATTATTATGAGATTATTTATAATCAAACGACTACACTATACAACCACTTCTTCCTTTTATTTAGATATTATACAGATATGTACAGATATTTACATTTTATTTACCCGCGTGCGTCTCTCTTCTCCAAGGTAGCGGAGAGATATGAAAGGATAAAAGGGGAAAAGAATAAAATGCACGTCGGTTTTAAATTCGCAGGCTACCTGCGCTGAAGGCGTGGAAAACGAGCACGTGACGGAAAGGCTTCCGTACCCGATGGGTCCAAATCACATGCCCAGCAAAGTAGCCTTAAACCTGGACACACAATGGAGACCATTTGACCCTTTAAAATCATACTACAACCAGACTTCCAGGCCCAAGAGGTCACACAGTCATGCCCAGCAAAGTAGCTTTGGGCCTGGGCACACTTCACGCAGTTTGACCGTTTAAATAAAACTAGAAACAGACTTCCTGGCCCAAGAGGTCACACAGTCATGCCCAGCAAGGTTGCTTTAAACGTGGGCACACTTCAGACCGTTTCACTCTTTAAATCATTCAATGCACCACATTTCAAGGCCAAAGAGGTCACAGAATCATGCCCATCAAAGTAGCTCTGGGCCTGGGCACACTTTACGGAGTTTGACCCTTTAAATAATACTACAACCAGACACATACAGGTGCGCACATATAAACAGATACACATTCTGTTTAATTTCTTCACATCTGCAGACTAGAGTAAGCTGAGGGTATAGTGTTAAACCAGGCGCTACATAAACAGTATATAGTATATATACAGAGGATATAGTGTTAAACCAGGTACTACATACAGAGTATATAGTATACATACAGAGTATATAGTTTGACCAAAAGATCGTGCTGATCTTTGATCTCCTGGTTCTTCATCTCCAGCGCCACTTTCAGACTCATAAAGTCCTCCTCTATGGGCTGGTATAACACACACATGAATCATCACTACAGCGAGTACAATGGAAAGGTGGGAATGTGTACTGAATGTGTACTGACGTTATAAGTGAAAGGTGGAGCTACTGGTGGATGTGTACTGACACTATAAGGGATCTCTACCTGCAGTGACAGTCTCAGCTTCTCAAGTTCTTCCTCCAGAGATTTCTTCTCCTGTTCACAGGCCATTTTCATATCTGCCAGAGCAAGTATCATTACTGCTGGATATAACACAGATTGTATATACTACATAATTACTACTGAATATATAAAATATAATATATATAGTACTATACATATATTAGTATCACTTTTATTGGAGCCTAAAGGCTAACATTCATTATTAGTTATGTTAGTATTATTGCATTTCCATAGTACTTACCCTTGAGGGACCTGTTATGCTCCTCCTCCTCCTGCTGTTTCTGCAGGAGCTCTGTCTCCTCCTGCTGCTTGTGTTTCAGCATCTCCTGAAGAACCTGCAGCTCCTTCTGCTTCTGCAACCTCAACTCCTTCAGCTGCTCCAACAAACTGTTCTCCAACTCCTCCTTCTCACACCGCAAACACTCCAATCGGGCCACAGGCCCCACTAGTGACACAGAACCACACACACACACACAGAGAGAGAGATAAACATGTATAAATGTATAAGAATTTGTGGATAAAATTATTATGAGATTATTTATAATCAAACGACTACACTACATAACCACTTCTTCCTTTTATTTACATATTATACAGATATTTACAGATATTTACATTTTATTTACCCGCGTGCGTCTCTCTTCTCCAAGGTAGCGGAGAGATATGAAAGGATAAAAGGGGAAAAGAATAAAATGCACGTCGGTTTTAAATTCGCAGGCTACCTGCGCTGAAGGCGTATAAAACGAGCACTTGAAGGAAAGGCTTCCGTACCCGATGGGTCCAAATCACATGCCCAGCAAACTAGCCTTAAACCTGGACACACAATGGAGACCATTTGACCCTTTAAAATCATACTAAAACCAGACTTCCAGGCCCAAGAGGTCACACAGTCATGCCCAGCAAAGTAGCTCTGGGCCTGGGCACACTTCACGCAGTTTGACCGTTTAAATAAAACTAGAAACAGACTTCCTGGCCCAAGAGGTCACAGAGTCATGCCTGGGTCTGGGCACACTTCACGCAGTTTGACCCTTTAAATAATACTACAACCAGACACATACAGGTGCGCACATATACACATATACACATTCTGTTTAATTTCTTCACATCTGCAGACTAGAGTAAGCTGAGGGTATAGTGTTAAACCAGGTACTACATAAACAGTATATAATATATATACAGAGGACATAATGTTAAACCAGGTACTACATACAGAGTATATAGTTTTACCAAAAGATCGTGCTGATCTTTGATCTCCTGGTTCTTCATCTCCAGCACCACTTTCATACTCATGTCCTCCTCTATGGGCTGGTATAACACACACACACACACACACACACACACAAATTAGCAAGCCATATAGTGTAGAAATAGATAGATGTTATTCAGGGACCTCATTTATAAAACTTTGTGGATTCCAAAGTGAAAGTGTGTGTATTCTGCACAAATAACAGGAAATGGCATATACCCCCCAAAAACTTAGATTTCTAAAGCCTCGAGTATGAATTATTGGGAGATAGAGGCGACAATGCAGCGCTAAAGACAAAATAGGAATTTTAACCACAGGTATGAGTGCCAGCACCAGCAACCGCAGGTGTGAGTGGCATTATATTTACATTTACCCTCCACATCCTTTGTGTCTGTGTATTCGTCCTCGATGCGTCCAGCACACCAGCTCCAGAAACGCCTCATTTTTCCTCTGTCCTCTTCAGTGTCTTTCCACAGACTGATCTGTAAAGGTGTTCATGGGATTCCCCTCACGTGTGACATCGGGCCACAGGACATATGGGGTTCTAAAGTTCCAAGAGCGTAGATGAGTTGTTTTTCTTTGAATTTCCTAATTTCATTGCTGCCATAGCAACAACTGGCAATGCAAACAGACGTGTCATTAATGCAGTGACTCTACCTCAACCTGGATTGATCAACCATGTACGGCTCACCGGAGACTGTGATACGTATAACATCCCAAAGTGTACTTAATTCTGAGCAAAATCTAACTAGCCTCATTACTGCTGAACTATGAGGGGCCATTTAGGGAGAAATCAGGGAAACACTACTTGTACATACATATGAAACATTTTCACATAAATAGCCTACTACTTACATTTGTGTATAATAATTTAAACTCGCATATTTTTAACATGTGTACAGTGCGTATAATAGACAGAGGAAGACTGTTGGACTATTAATATTAGGACGGTTATTGACATCTGTGTAATGAGTAGTGCTTCTCTTAATGACAAATGTAACTGTTTTCCCATATAGAATTGTGTGCCTTATATTGTTTGGAGGAACTTTTTCTTCTCATTTAGAAATATGTGGACTAAGTACTCAGATTGTCTTATTACGTATTATGCTCAGTCTCACCATTTTTGGCAGATTTCACCACGTTATTACGAACGTGGATACGTTATCTTATAATTATAAGCAGTGTGAGATGTGAAGCTAAGCGAAGCACATGTGCAGAATTTCTAACAATAGCCTGTTTTGTATAGCCTGGCTAACTGACCAATCAGTGAAATTAAATGTGGTTGCTGAGCCTGTTGCAGCTGGGTCAATTTAATTTGATTTCATTGTGTTTAATTTTAAACTCAGCTGCGTGCCATGAGACACAAGTTAATCTGAGCATTTTTTGTTCTAACGCCGACTTAACCTAGCCATGTTTTACAGTTATCTTGAAATAATTGAGGTTCATCGCTAGAGGGTGCTGTTCATCTTTTTTTTTTCTTTTTTTCTATTATTGATCAGGAAAAAACGATAAAACAGAGAATTTGTGGATAAAATTATTATGAGATTATTTATAATCAAATGACTACACTACACAACCACTTCTTCCTTTTATTTACATATTATACAGATATTTACATTTTATTTACTCGTGTGCGTCTCTCTTCTCCAATGTAGCGGAGAGATATGAAAGGATAAAAGGGGAAAAGAATAAAATGCACGTCGGTTTTAAATTCGCAGGCTACCTGCGCTGAAGGCGTGGAAAACGAGCACGTGACGGAAAAGCTTCCGTACCCGATGGGTCCAAATCACATGCCCAGCAAAGTAGCCTTAAACCTGGACACACAATGGAGACCATTTGACCCTTTAAAATCATACTACAACCAGACTTCCAGGCACAAGAGGTCACACAGTCATGCCCAGCAAAGTAGGTCTGGGCCTGGGCACACTTCACGCAGTTTGACCGTTTAAATAAAACTAGAAACAGACTTCCTGGCCCAAGAGGTCACACAGTCATGCCCAGCAAAGTAGCTCTGGGCCTGGGCACACTTCAATCACTTTGTGCCTTTAAATCATACTACTACTACCACCAGACTTCCAGGGCCTAGAGGTCACACAGTCATGCACAGCAAAGTAGCTCTGGGCCTGGGCACACTTCATGCAGTTTGACCCTTTAAATAATACTACAACCAGACACATACAGGTGCGCACATATACACAGATACACATTCTGTTTAATTTCTTCACATCTGCAGACTAGAGTAAGCTGAGGGTATAGTGTTAAACCAGGTACTACATAAACAGTATATAGTATATATACAGAGGATATAGTGTTAAACCAGGTACTACATACAGAGTATATAGTATACATACAGAGTATATAGTTTGACCAAAAGATCGTGCTGATCTTTGATCTCCTGGTTCTTCATCTCCAGCGCCACTTTCAGACTCATAATGTCCTCCTCTATGGGCTGGTATAACACACACACGAATCATCACTACAGCCAGTACAATGGAAAGGTGGGAATGTGTACTGAATGTGTACTGACGTTATAAGTGAAAGGTGGAGGTACTGGTGGATGTGTACTGACACTATAAGGGATCTCTACCTGCAGTGACAGTCTGTGCTTCTCAAGTTCTTCCTCCAGAGATTTCTTCTCCTGTTCACAGGCCATTTTCATATCTGCCAGAGCAAGTATCATTACTGCTGGATATAACACAGATAGTATATACTACATAATTCACTTCTTCCTTTTATTTACATATTATACAGATATTTACAGATATTTACATTTTATTTACCCGCGTGCGTCTCTCTTCTCCAAGGTAGCGGAGAGATATGAAAGGATAAAAGGGGAAAAGAATAAAATGCACGTCGGTTTAAAATTCGCAGGCTACCTGCGCTGAAGGCGTGGAAAATGAGCACGTGACGGAAAGGCTTCCGTACCCGATGGGTCCAAATCACATGCCAAGCAAAGTAGCCTTAAACCTGGACACACAATGGAGACCATTTGACCCTTTAAAATCATACTACAAGCAGACTTCCAGGCCCAAGAGGTCACACAGTCATGCCCAGCAAAGTAGCTCTGGGCATGGGCACACTTCACGCAGTTTGACCGTTTAAATAAAAGTAGAAACAGACTTCCTGGCCCAAGAGGTCACACAGTCATGCCCAGCAAGGATGCTTTAAACGTGGGCACACTTCAGACCGTTTCACTCTTTAAATCATTCAAAGCACCACATTTCAAGGCCCAAGAGGTCACAGAATCATGCCCATCAAAGTAGCTCTGGGCCTGGGCACACTTCATGCAGTTTGACCCTTTAAATAATACTACAACCAGACACATACAGGTGCGCACATATACACAGATACACATTCTGTTTAATTTCTTCACATCTGCAGACTAGAGTAAGCTGAGGGTATAGTGTTAAACCATGTACTACATAAACAGTATATAGTATATATACAGAGGATATAATGTTAAACCAGGTACTACATACAGACTATATAGTTTGACCAAAAGATCGTGCTGATCTTTGATCTCCTGGTTCTTCATCTCCAGCGCCACTTTCAGACTCATAATGTCCTCCTCTATGGGCTGGTATAACACACACACGAATCATCACTACAGCCAGTACAATGGAAAGGTGGGAATGTGTACTGAATGTGTACTGACGTTATAAGTGAGAGGTGGAGGTACTGGTGGATGTGTACTGACACTATAAGGGATCTCTACCTGCAGTGACAGTCTGAGCTTCTCAAGTTCTTCCTCCAGAGATTTCTTCTCCTGTTCACAGGCCATTTTCATATCTGCCAGAGCAAGTATCATTACTGCTGGATATAACACAGATTGTATATACTACATAATTACTACTGAATATATAAAATATAATATATATAGTACTATACATATATTAGTATCACTTTTATTGGAGCCTAAAGGCTAACATTCATTATTAGTTATGTTAGTATTATTGCATTTCCATAGTACTTACTCTTGATGGACCTGTTATGCTCCTCCTCCTCCTGCTGTTTCTGCAGGAGCTCTGTCTCCTCCTGCTGCTTGTGTTTCAGCATCTCCTGAAGAACCTGCAGCTCCTTCTGCTTCTGCAACCTCAACTCCTTCAGCTGCTCCAACAAACTGTTCTCCAACTCCTCATTCCTCATTCTCACACCGCAAACACTCCAATCGGGCCACAGGCCCCACTAGTGACACAGAACCACACACACACACACACACACACACACACACACACAAAGAGAGAGATAAACATGTATAAATGTATAAGAATTTGTGGATAAAATTATTATGAGATTATTTATAATCAAACGACTACACTACACAACCACATCTTCCTTTTATTTACATATTATACAGATATTTAGAGATATTTACATTTTATTTACCCGCGTGCGTCTCTCTTCTCCAAGGTAGCGGAGAGATATGAAAGGATAAAAGGGGAAAAGAATAAAATGCACGTCGGTTTTAAATTCGCAGGCTACCTGCGCTGAAGGCGTGGAAAACGAGCACGTGACGGAAAGGCTTCCGTACCCGATGGGTCCAAATCACATGCCCAGCAAAGTAGCCTTAAACCTGGACACACAATGGAGACCATTTGACCCTTTAAATAATACTACAACCAGACACATACAGGTGCGCACATATACACAGATACACATTCTGTTTAAATTTCTTCACATCTGCAGACTAGAGTAAGCTGAGGGTATAGTGTTAAACCAGGAACTACATAAACAGTATATAGTATATATACAGAGGATATAGTGTTAAACCAGGTACTACATACAGAGTATATAGTATACATACAGAGTATATAGTTTGACCAAAAGATCGTGCTGATCTTTGATCTCCTGGTTCTTCATCTCCAGCGCCACTTTCAGACTCATAATGTCCTCCTCTATGGGCTGGTATAACCCACACACACGAATCATCACTACAGCCAGTACAATGGAAAGGTGGGAATGTGTACTGAATGTGTACTGACGTTATAAGTGAAAGGTGGAGGTACTGGTGGATGTGTACTGACACTATAAGGGATCTCTACCTGCAGTGACAGTCTGAGCTTCTCGAGTTCTTCCTCCAGAGATTTCTTCTCCTGTTCACAGGCCATTTTCATATCTGCCAGAGCAAGTATCATTACTGCTGGATATAACATAGATTGTATATACTACATAATTACTACTGAATATATAAAATATAATATATATAGTACTATACATATATTAGTATCACTTTTATTGGAGCCTAATGGCTAGCATTCATTATTATGTTAGTATTATTGCATTTCCATAGTACTTACTCTTGATGGACCTGTTATGCTCCTCCTCCTCCTGCTGTTTCTGCAGGAGCTCTGTCTCCTCCTGCTGCTTGTGTTTCAGCATCTCCTGAAGAACCTGCAGCTCCTTCTGCTTCTGCAACCTCAACTCCTTCAGCTGCTCCAACAAACTGTTCTCCAACTCCTCCTTCTCACACCGCAAACACTCCAATCGGGCCACAGGCCCCACTAGTGACACAGAACCACACACACACACACAAACACACACACACACACACACACACACACACACACACACACAAAGAGAGAGATAAACATGTATAAATGTATAAGAATTTGTGGATAAAATTATTATGAGATTATTCATAATCAAACGACTACACTACACAACCACTTCTTCCTTTTATTTACATATTATACAGATATTTACAGATATTTACATTTTATTTACCCGCATGCGTCTCTCTTCTCCAAGGTAGCGGAGAGATATGAAAGGATAAAAGGGGAAAAGAATAAAATGCACGTCGGTTTTAAATTCCCAGGCTACCTGCGCTGAAGGCGTGGAAAACGAGCACGTGACGGAAAGGCTTCCGTACCCGATGGGTCCAAATCACATGCCCAGCAAAGTAGCCTTAAACCTGGACACACAATGGAGACCATTTGACCCTTTAAAATCATACTACAACCAGACTTCCAGGCCCAAGAGGTCACACAGTCATGCCCAGCAAGGATGCTTTAAACGTGGGCACACTTCAGACCGTTTCACTCTTTAAATCATTCAAAGCACCACATTTCAAGACCCAAGAGGTCACAGAATCATGCCCATCAAAGTAGCTCTGCGCCTGGGCACACTTCACGCAGTTTGACCCTTTAAATAATACTACAACCAGAAACATACAGGTGCGCACATATACACAGATACACATTCTGTTTAATTTCTTCACATCTGCAGACTAGAGTAAGCTGAGGGTATAGTGTTAAACCAGGTACTACATAAACAGTATATAGTATATATACAGAGGATATAGTGTTAAACCAGGTACTACATACAAAGTATATAGTATACATACAGAGTATATAGTTTGACCAAAAGATCGTGCTGATCTTTGATCTCCTGGTTCTTCATCTCCAGCGCTACTTTCAGACTCATAATGTCCTCCTCTATGGGCTGGTATAAAACACACACGAATCATCACTACAGCCAGTACAATGGAAAGGTGGGAATGTGTACTGAATGTGTACTGACGTTATAAGTGAAAGGTGGAGCTACTGGTGGATGTGTACTGACACTATAAGGGATCTCTACCTGCAGTGACAGTCTGAGCTTCTCAAGTTCTTCCTCCAGAGATTTCTTCTCCTGTTCACAGGCCATTTTCATATCTGCCAGAGCAAGTATCATTACTGCTGGATATAACACAGATTGTATATACTACATAATTACTACTGAATATATAAAATATAATATATATAGTACTATACATATATTAGTGTCACTTTTATTGGAGCCTAAAGGCTAACATTCATTATTAGTTATGTTAGTATTATTGCATTTCCATAGTACTTACTCTTGATGGACCTGTTATGCTCCTCCTCCTCCTGCTGTTTCTGCAGGAGCTCTGTCTCCTCCTGCTGCTTGTGTTTCAGCATCTCCTGAAGAACCTGCAGCTCCTTCTGCAACCTCAACTCCTTCAGCTGCTCCAACAAACTGTTCTCCAACTCCTCCTTCTCACACCGCAAACACTCCAATCGGGCCACAGGCCCCACTAGTGACACAGAACCACACACACACACACACACACACACACACACACACACACACACACAGAAAGAGAGAGATAAACATGTATAAATGTGTAAGAATTTGAGGATAAAATTATTATGAGATTATTTATAATCAAACGACTACACTATACAACCACTTCTTCCTTTTATTTAGATATTATACAGATATGTACAGATATTTACATTTTATTTACCCGCGTGCGTCTCTCTTCTCCAAGGTAGCGGAGAGATATGAAAGGATAAAAGGGGAAAAGAATAAAATGCACGTCGGTTTTAAATTCGCAGGCTACCTGCGCTGAAGGCGTGGAAAACGAGCACGTGACGGAAAGGCTTCCGTACCCGATGGGTCCAAATCACATGCCCAGCAAAGTAGCCTTAAACCTGGACACACAATGGAGACCATTTGACCCTTTAAAATCATACTACAACCAGACTTCCAGGCCCAAGAGGTCACACAGTCATGCCCAGCAAAGTAGCTCTGGGCCTGGGCACACTTCACGCAGTTTGACCCTTTAACCAAAACTAGAAACAGACCTGCAAGCCCAGGAGCTCACAGAATCATACCCAGTAAAGTAGCTAGCTAGCTTTCAGCTCAGTAACCGTAGCTAGCTAGCTAGCTATCAGCTCAGTAAACCATACAATCAAATGTCCACCAAGCATTTAAACCGCAAGCATTTAAACCACTAGATACCGCTAGTTACCGGCTGCACGGTTAACAGTGCAAAGCCATTACCAAGCTACCTAGCTAGCTAGCTAGCTACCGGAAGCACTTTTAACAGTGCAAAGTCAGTAGCTAGCTAGTAGTAGCTACTGTAGCTAGCTAGCTACCGGAAGCACTTTTCACAGTGCAAAGTCAGTAGCTAGCTAGTCGTAGCTACTGTAGCTAGCTAGCTAGCTACTGATTTTGCACTGTTAACCTTGCAGCCGGTAGCTCGCTAGCTAGCTAGCAGCTCACTAACCGTACAAATTCGCCTGCTGCTGAAAACTGTCAAGTTGTATTTATAGCTTTCGTTTTAGTTCTCTCAGCTTACTTATTTGGTTTTTTTGTGTGTGTGTTTTTTTCAGGGAAGTTTAATAATTTCTTAGAAATCTTGGAACATTTTGCCAGTTGGCATCTAGGAAAGCCTTTCTGCCCACAGACAATAAACACAAGCCAGAATTCCTCAAACAGGAATAAATCTACTAATTTAGTAACATTTCAGGCACATGAGTGGAGGAACTAGCAAATTCTAAATGATGAAATCGAAGCTGATAAAAATCCATGAAAATATAAACTGGTCATGAAAAAATGCTTGTGAATTGAAAATGTAAGTGATAGGATTAAAACAGTCTTGATTTGATATATTTTTAAAAATCAAATATCAAGTTTGATCATTCATGACCAAGGGAGTTTCTATGAGGGTGTAAACAACAAATGCATGTGAACTAAATACTACAGTGGTATATAATTAAATAATTGGAATAACTTTGTGTCACGTCATTTAACGTTTAACTCAAGCCGTTTGTGTTACCGGACTCTTTTATCACTTAACATTAGTAACTGTTTTAGTTGCCTTGTTTATCCAATAACATTCATTAATTAATCAATCCATGGTTTAACCCAAGCAATTTTCGTTACTTCCGCCTCTCGAGGCAAAAATGTAAATCAGAACGTTGCGCCCGCAAACTTCAAATAAACGATAAATAAGGCAAGTAATAAAAATGGATAAAGTTGAAAGATAAGTTGATTAAACTTGAGTCAAATAAAACTACTTATCAGTCAAAACGTCAATTCATATGCATTTTATTGACTCAAAATTTAATTTACGTGCATTTTAATCAGCCATATTTTTGGTGTATAGACCTGAGTTTTGTCGTTGAAGAGAATAAAAGAATCCGTCGTGTAAACTTACGCCATCTGCAGGCTGAGATGGTGTTGGGTTGACCCGGATGTGACGTTTGCCAAGCTGATGACATATCACGATATTAATTGTGAGATTTCCTTACCATCTTTGCTCTTCGCAGAAGGGCACAGTGCGGTTTACAGGGCACAGTTTGACCCTTTAAATAATACTACAACCAGACTTCCAGGCACAAGAGGTCACACAGTCATGCCCAGCAAGGTTGCTTTAAACGTGGGCACACTTCAGACCGTTTCACTCTTTAAATCGTTCAAAGCACCAGATTTCAAGGCCCAAGAGGTCACAGAATCATGCCCAGCAAAGTAGCTCTGGGCCTGGGCACACTTCATGCAGTTTGACCCTTTAAATAATACTACAACCAGACTTCCAGGCACAAGAGGTCACACAGTCATGTCCAGCAAAGTAGCTCTGGGCCTGGGCACACTTCATGCAGTTTGACCCTTTAAATAATACTACAACCAGACTTCCAGGCACAAGAGGTCACACAGTCATGCACAGCAAAGTAGTGCTGGGCCAGGGCACACTTCATGTACTTTGTGCCTTTAAATAATACTACAACCAGACTTCCAAGCCGAAGAGGTCACAGAGTCATGCCCAGCAAAGTCGCTATGGGCCTGGGCAGACCATGCAATTTGACCCTTTAACCAAAACTAGAAACAGAACTCAAAGCCCAGGAGGTCACAGAATCATGCCCATCAAAGTAGCTCTGGGCCTGTGTACACTTCAGGCCATTTCACCTTTTATATAATAGAAACACCAGACCTCCAGGCCCAAGAGGTCACACAGTCATGCCCAGAAAAGTAACTCTGGGCCTATACACACTTCATGCAGTTTGACCGTTTAAATAAAACTAGAAACAGACTTCCTGGCCCAAGAGGTCACACAGTCATGCCCAGCAAAGTAGCCTTAAACCTGGACACACAATGGAGACCATTTGACCCTTTAAAATCATACTACAACCAGACTTCCAGGCCCAAGAGGTCACACAGTCATGCCCAGCAAAGTAGCTCTGGGCCTGGGCACACTTCACGCAGTTTGACCGTTTAAATAAAACTAGAAACAGACTTCCTGGCCCTAGAGGTCACACAGTCATGCCCATCAAAGTAGCTCTGGGCCTGGGCACACTTCACGCAGTTTGACCCTTTAAATAATACTACAACCAGACACATACAGGTGCGCACATATACACAGATACACATTCTGTTTAATTTCTTCACATCTGCAGACTAGAGTAAGCTGAGGGTATAATGTTAAACCAGGTACTATGTAAACAGTATATAGTTTTACCAAAAGATCGTGCTGATCTTTGATCTCCTGGTTCTTTATCTCCAGCCACTTTCAGACTCATGTCCTCCTCTATGGGCTGGTATAACACACACACACACACACACACACACACACACACACACACACACACACACACACACACACACACACACACAGACAAACAGAAAGACACACAGACATTTGAAATTAGCAAGCCATATAGTGTAGAAATAGATTGATGTTATTCAGGGACCTCATTTATAAAACTTTGTGGATTCCAAAGTGAAAGTGTGTGTATTCTGCACAAATAACAGGAAATGGCATATACCCCCCAAAAACTTAGATTTCTAAAGCCTCGAGTATGAATTATTGGGAGATAGAGGCGACAATGCAGCGCTAAAGACAAAAAAGGAATTTTAACCACAGGTATGAGTGGCAGCACCAGCAACCGCAGGTGTGAGTGGCATTATATTTACATTTACCCTCCACATCCTTTGTGTCTGTGTATTCGTCCTCGATGCGTCCAGCACACCATCTCCAGAAACGCCTCATTTTTCCTCTGTCTTCTTCAGTGTCTTTCCACAGACTGATCTGTAAAGGTGTTCATGGGATTCCCCTCACGTGTGACATCGGGCCACAGGACATATGGGGTTCTAAAGTTCCAAGAGCGTAGATGAGTTGTTTTTCTTTGAATTTCCTAATTTCATTGCTGCCATAGCAACAACTGGCAATGCAAACAGACGTGTCATTAATGCAGTGACTCTACCTCAACCTGGATTGATCAACCATGTACGGCTCACCGGAGACTGTGATACGTATAACATCCCAAAGTGTACTTAATTCTGAGCAAAATCTAACTAGCCTCATTACTGCTGAACTATGAGGGGCCATTTAGGGAGAAATCAGGGAAACACTACTTGTACATACATATGAAACATTTTCACATAAATAGCCTACTACTTACATTTGTGTATAATAATTTAAACTCGCATATTTTTAACATGTGTACAGTGCGTATAATAGACAGAGGAAGACTGTTGGACTATTAATATTAGGACGGTTATTGACATCTGTGTAATGAGTAGTGCTTCTCTTAATGACAAATGTAACTGTTTTCCCATATAGAATTGTGTGCCTTATATTGTTTGGAGGAACTTTTTCTTCTCATTTAGAAATATGTGGACTAAGTACTCAGATTGTCTTATTACGTATTATGCTCAGTCTCACCATTTTTGGCAGATTTCACCACGTTATTACGAACGTGGATACGTTATCTTATAATTATAAGCAGTGTGAGATGTGAAGCTAAGCGAAGCACATGTGCAGAATTTCTAACAATAGCCTGTTTTGTATAGCCTGGCTAACTGACCAATCAGTGAAATTAAATGTGGTTGCTGAGCCTGTTGCAGCTGGGTCAATTTAATTTGATTTCATTGTGTTTAATTTTAAACTCAGCTGCGTGCCATGAGACACAAGTTAATCTGAGCATTTTTTGTTCTAACGCCGACTTAACCTAGCCATGTTTTACAGTTATCTTGAAATAATTGAGGTTCATCGCTAGAGGGTGCTGTTCATCTTTTTTTTCCTTTTTTTCTATTATTGATCAGGAAAAAAACGATAAAACAGAGAATTTGTGGATAAAATTATTATGAGATTATTTATAATCAAATGACTACACTACACAACCACTTCTTCCTTTTATTTACATATTATACAGATATTTACATTTTATTTACTCGTGTGCGTCTCTCTTCTCCAATGTAGCGGAGAGATATGAAAGGATAAAAGGGGAAACGAATAAAATGCACGTCGGTTTTAAATTCGCAGGCTACCTGCGCTGAAGGCGTGGAAAACGAGCACGTGACGGAAAAGCTTCCGTACCCGATGGGTCCAAATCACATGCCCAGCAAAGTAGCCTTAAACCTGGACACACAATGGAGACCATTTGACCCTTTAAAATCATACTACAACCAGACTTCCAGGCACAAGAGGTCACACAGTCATGCCCAGCAAAGTAGGTCTGGGCCTGGGCACACTTCACGCAGTTTGACCGTTTAAATAAAACTAGAAACAGACTTCCTGGCCCAAGAGGTCACACAGTCATGCCCAGCAAGGTTACTTTAAACGTGAGCACACTTCAGACCGTTTCACTCTTTAAATCGTTCAAAGCACCACATTTCAAGGCCCAAGAGGTCACAGAATCATGCCCATCAAAGTAGCTCTGGGCCTGGGCACACTTCACGCAGTTTGACCGTTTAAATAAAACTAGAAACAGACTTCCTGGCCCAAGAGGTCACAGTCATACCCAGCAAAGTACGTTTAAACCTGGAAACAAATCAGATCCTTTCTGTCATTCAAAGGAATGGGCCTGCAACTCACAACCACATCCCCAGTGAAGCGCACCGTCACCCAGCCACACTACCCCACCTTGCCCGTCCTGGAACAACCACACCTCCAGGGCACCACATGCCAATCTCTCATGCCCAGCAAACTGCAACCTCACGCAGCCAGGCCACACACTGTCTCCCCTTGTACAGTCCAAGGACGAACTCCTCCACAAACCTGGTGTTCACGCGCACACACGCAATTACAACGAATTGGTGGAGAACTTTGAAACAAACGTGCTGACTTTGAATACTCACATCTAGGCTGGGCCAGGTCCAAATGGCCTGCAGCTCGGTGCGCATTAACTGCTTGACTGTCCGTCACGAACGCCACCTGCCAAGCGTTCGTTCCGTCCTTGGCGGATTTTAAAAAATCGTAGCGTGAGAACGATGGGTCCGATCCGCGTGCCGCTTAAAGGCGATTACAGGGGAGATGCAACCCTTTCCAAAGAACCATGAAAAGACTTTCTACTCCCAAGGAAACGAGATATTAAGCCGCAATGACATCCGACGCGCGCATTTTCTCCGCCGCGCAACACATTTAAAAAAAATCGTAGCGTGAAAACCGTGGGTTCGATCCGCGTGCCGCTCGAAGGCGATTACAGGGGAGATGCAGCCCTTTCCAAAGAGCCATGAAAAGACTTTCTACTCCCAAGGAGACAAGAGATATTAAGCCGAAATGACGTCCGACGCGCGCATTTCCTCCGCCGCGCACCACATTTAAAAAAATCATAGCGTGAAAACCGTGGGTGCGATCCGCGTGCCGCTCGAAGGCGATTACAGGGGAGATGCAGCCCTTTCCAAAGAGGCATGAACAGACTTCCTACTCCCAAGGAGCCCAAAGATATTAAGCCACAAATACGTCCTACGCGCGTCTTTTCTACGCCGCGCACCACATTTAAAAAATCGTATCGGAAGAACGGTGGGTCCAATCCGCGTGCCGCTTAAAGGCGATTACAGGGGAGATGCAGCCCTTTCCAAAGAGCCATGAACAGACTTCCTACTCCCAAGGAGCCCAAAGATATTAAGCCGCAAATACGTCCTACGCGCGTCTTTTCTACGCCGCGCACCACATTTAAAAAATCGTATCGTAAGAACGGTGGGTCCGATCCGCGTGCCGCTTAAATGCGATTACAGGGGAGATGCAGCCCTTTCCAAAGAGCCATGAATAGACTTTCTACTCCCAAGGAGACCAGAGATATTAACAGATAAAGCGTTACGCTCCAGTCGGATGAGCGAGAAACGCTTGTACAATTGCAACGAATTGGAGGAGAAAGTTTAAACAAACGCGCTGACTTTGAACGCTCACATCTAGGCCGGGCCAGGTCCAAATGGCCTGCAACTCGGCGCGCATCACCTCCATGACTGTCCCTAACGAACGCCACCTGCCACGCTTTCGGCCCGTCCCTGTCGGCATTAAAAAATCGTAGCGTGATAACGGTGGGTCCGATCCGCATGCCGCTTAAAGGCGATTACAGGGGAGATGCAACCCTTTCCAAAGAGCCATGAAAAGACTTTCTATTCCCAAGGAGACAAGAGATATTAAGCCGCAATGACGTCCGACGCGCACATTTTCTCCGCCGCTCAGCACATTTAAAAAATTCATAGCGTGAAACCCGTGGGTTCGATCCGCGTGCCGCTCGAAGGCGATTACAGGGGAGATGCAGCCCTTTCCAAAGAGCCATGAACAGACTTCCTACTCCCAAGGAGACAAGAGATATTAAGCAGCAACTCGGTGCGCATCACCTCCATGACTGTCCCTAACGAACGCCACCTGCCACGCTTTCGGCCCGTCCCTAGAGGCATTAAAAAATCGTAGCGTGATAATGATGGTTCCGATCCGCGTGCCGCTCGAAGGCGATTACAGGGGAGATGCAGCCCTTTCCAAAGAGCCATGAACAGACTTTCTACTCCCAATGAGACAAGAGATATTAAGCCGCAAATACGTCCGGCGCGCACCACGTTTAAAAAATCGTAGCGTGAGAACGGTGGGTCCGATCCGCGTGCCGCTTAAAGGCGATTACAGGGGAGATGCATCCCTTTCCAAAGAGCCATGAACAGACTTTCTACTCCCAAGGAGACCAGAGATATTAACAGATAAAGCGTTACGCTCCAGTCGGATGAGCGAGAAACGCTTGTACAATTGCAACGAATTGGAGGAGAAAGTTTAAACAAACGCGCTGACTTTGAACGCTCACATCTAGGCCGGGCCAACTCCAAATGGCGTGCAACTCGGTGTGCATCACCTCCATGACTGTCCCTAACGAACGCCACCTGCCACGCTTTCGGCCTATCCCTGGCGGCATTAAAAAATCGTAGCGTGATAACGATGGTTCCGATGCGCGTGCCGCTCAAAGGCGATTACAGGGGAGATACAGCCCTTTCCAAAGAGCCATGAACAGACTTTCTACTCCCAAGGAGACAAGAGATATTACGCGCATTTTCTCCGACGCGCACCACGTTTAAAAAATCTTAGCGTGAGAACGGTGGGTCCGATCCGCGTGCCGCTTAAAGGCGATTACAGGGGAGATGCAGCCCTTTCCAAAGAGCCATGAAAAGACTTTCTACTCCCAAGGAGACAAGAGATATTAAGCCGAAATGACGTCCGACGCGCGCAATTTCTCCGCCGCGCACCACATTTAAAAAAATCATAGCGTGAAAACCGTGGGTTCGATCCGCGTGCCGCTCGAAGGCGATTACAGGGGAGATGCAGCCCTTTCCAAAGAGCCATGAACAGACTTTCTACTCCCAAGGAGACAAGAGATATTACGCGCATTTTCTCCGAGGCGCACCACGTTTAAAAAATCGTAGCGTGAGAACGGTGGGTCCGATCCGCGTGCCGCTTAAAGGCGATTACAGGGGAGATGCATCCCTTTCCAAAGAGCCATGAACAGACTTTCTACTCCCAAGGAGACCAGAGATATTAACAGATAAAGCGTTACGCTCCAGTCGGATGAGCGAGAAACGCTTGTACAATTGCAACGAATTGGAGGAGAAAGTTTAAACAAACGCGCTGACTTTGAAGGCTCACATCTAAGCCGGGCCAGGTCCAAATGGCCTGCAACTCGGTCCGCATCACGTCAATGACTTTTCCTAACGAACGCCACCTGCCAAGCTTTCGGCCCGTCCCTGTCGGCATTAAAAAATCGTAGCGTGATAACGATGGTTCCGATCCGCGTGCCGCGCCAAGGCGATTACAGGGGAGATGCAGCCCTTTCCAAAGAGCCATGAACAGACTTTCTACTCCCAAGGAGCCCAAAGATATTAAGCCGCAAATAAGTCCTACGCGCGTCTTTTCTACGCCTCGCAGGACATTTAAAAAATCGTAGCGTAAGAACGGTGGGTCCGATCCGCGTGCCGCTTAAAGGCGATTACAGGGGAGATGCAACCCTTTCCAAAGAACCATGAAAAGACTTTCTACTCCCAAGGAGACAAGAGATATTAAGCCGCAATGACGTCCGACGCGCGCATTTTCTCCGCCGCGCAGCACATTTAAAAAAATCATAGCGTGAAAACCGTGGGTTCGATCCGCGTGCCGCTCGAAGGCGATTACAGGGGAGATGGAGCCCTTTCCAAAGAGGCATGAACAGACTTCCTACTCCCAAGGAGCCCAAAGATATTAAGCCGCAAATACGTCCTACGCGCGTCTTTTCTACGCCGCGCACCACATTTAAAAAATCGTAGCGTAAGAACGGTGGGTCCGATCCGCGTGCCGCTTAAAGGCGATTACAGGGGAGATGCAAACCTTTCCAAAGAGCCATGAAAAGACTTTCTACTCCCAAGGAGACAAGAGATATTAAGCCGCAATGACGTCCGACGCGCGCATTTTCTCCGACGCGCAACACATTTAAAAAAATCATAGCGTGAAAACCGTGGGTTCGATCCGCGTGCCGCTCGAAGGCGATTACAGGGGAGATGCAGCCCTTTCCAAAGAGCCATGAACAGACTTTCTACTCCCAATGAGACAAGAGATATCAAGCCACAAATACATCCGGCGCGCGTCTATTCTCCGCCGCGCAACACATTTAAAAAAAATCGTAGCGTGAAAACCGTGGGTCCCATCCGTGTGCCGCTTAAAGGCGATTACAGGGGAGATGCATCCCTTTCCAAAGAGCCATGAACAGACTTTCTACTCCCAAGGAGAGCAGAGATATTAACAGATAAAGCGTTACGCTCCAGTCGGATGAGCGAGAAACGCTTGTACAATTGCAACGAATTGGAGGAGAAAGTTTAAACAAACGCGCTGACTTTGAACGCTCACATCTAGGCCGGGCCAGGTCCAAATGGCCTGCAACTCGGCGCGCATCACCTCCATGACTGTCCCTAACGAACGCCACCTGCCACGCTTTCGGCCCGTCCCTGTCGGCATTAAAAAATCGTAGCGTGATAACGATGGTTCCGATCCGCGTGCCGCGCGAAGGCGATTACAGGGGAGATGCAGCCCTTTCCAAAGAGCCATGAACAGACTTTCTACTCCCAAGGAGCCCAAAGATATTAAGCCGCAAATACGTCCTACGCGCGTCTTTTCTACGCCGCGCACCACATTTAAAAAATCTTAGCGTAAGAACGGTGGGTCCGATCCGCGTGCCGCTTAAAGGCGATTACAGGGGAGATGCAAACCTTTCCAAAGAGCCATGAAAAGACTTTCTACTCCCAAGGAGACAAGAGATATTAAGCCGCAATGACGTCCGACGCGCGCATTTTCTCCGACGCGCAACACATTTAAAAAAATCATAGCGTGAAAACCGTGGGTTCGATCCGCGTGCCGCTCGAAGGCGATTACAGGGGAGATGCAGCCCTTTCCAAAGAGCCATGAACAGACTTCCTACTCCCAACGAGACAAGAGATATTAAGCCCCAATGACGTCCGACGCGCGCATTTATTGCGCCGCGCACCACATTTAAAAAATCGTAGCGTGAGAACGGTGGGTCCGATCCGCGTGCCGCTTAAAGGCGATTACAGGGGAGATGCAGCCCTTTCCAAAGAGCCATGAACAGACTTTCTACTCCCAATGAGACAAGAGATATTAAGCCGCAATGACGTCCGACGCGCGCATTTTCTCCGCCGCGCACCACATTTAAAAAAATCATAGCGTGAAAACCGTGGGTTCGATCCGCGTGCCGCTCGAAGGCGATTACAGGGGAGATGCAGCCCTTTCCAAAGAGCCATGAACAGACTTTCTACTCCCAAGGAGACAAGAGATATTAAGCCGAAATGACGTCCGACGCGCGCATTTCCTCCGCCGCGCACCACATTTAAAAAAATCATAGCGTGAAAACCGTGGGTTCGATCCGCGTGCCGCTCGAAGGCGATTACAGGGGAGATGCAGCCCTTTCCAAAGAGCCATGAACAGACTTTCTACACCCAATGAGACAAGAGATATTAAGCCGCAAATACGTCCGGCGCGCGTCTTTTCTCCGCCGCGCAACACATTTAAAAAAAATCGTAGCGTGAAAAACGTGGGTTCGATCCGCGTGCCGCTCGAAGGCGATTACAGGGGAGATGCATCCCTTTCAAAAGAGCCATGAACAGACTTTCTACTCCCAAGGAGACCAGAAATATTAACATATAAAGCGTTACGCTCCAGTCGGATGAACGAGAAACGCTTGTACAATTGCAACGAATTGGAGGAGAAAGTTTAAACAAACGCGCTGACTTTGAACGCTCACATCTAGGCCGGGCCAACTCCAAATGGCGTGCAACTCGGTGTGCATCACCTCCATGACTGTCCCTAACGAACGCCACCTGCCACGCTTTCGGCCTATCCCTGGCGGCATTAAAAAATCGTAGCGTGATAACGATGGTTCCGATGCGCGTGCCGCTCGAAGGCGATTACAGGGGAGATACAGCCCTTTCCAAAGAGCCATGAACAGACTTTCTACTCCCAAGGAGACAAGAGATATTACGCGCATTTTCTCCGACGCGCACCACGTTTAAAAAATCGTAGCGTGAGAACGGTGGGTCCGATCCGCGTGCCGCTTAAAGGCGATTACAGGGGAGATGCAACCCTTTCCAAAGAGCCATGAAAAGACTTTCTACTCCCAAGGAGACAAGAGATTTAAGCCGAAATGACGTCCGACGCGCGCATTTTCTCCGCCGCGCACCACATTTAAAAAAATCATAGCGTGAAAACCGTGGGTTCGATCCGCGTGCCGCTCGAAGGCGATTACAGGGGAGATGCAGCCCTTTCCAAAGAGCCATGAACAGACTTTCTACTCCCAAGGAGACAAGAGATATTACGCGCATTTTCTCCGAGGCGCACCACGTTTAAAAAATCGTAGCGTGAGAACGGTGGGTCCGATCCGCGTGCCGCTTAAAGGCGATTACAGGGGAGATGCATCCCTTTCCAAAGAGCCATGAACAGACTTTCTACTCCCAAGGAGACCAGAGATATTAACAGATAAAGCGTTACGCTCCAGTCGGATGAGCGAGAAACGCTTGTACAATTGCAACGAATTGGAGGAGAAAGTTTAAACAAACGCGCTGACTTTGAAGGCTCACATCTAAGCCGGGCCAGGTCCAAATGGCCTGCAACTCGGTCCGCATCACGTCCATGACTTTTCCTAACGAACGCCACCTGCCAAGCTTTCGGCCCGTCCCTGTCGGCATTAAAAAATCGTAGCGTGATAACGATGGTTCCGATCCGCGTGCCGCGCCAAGGCGATTACAGGGGAGATGCAGCCCTTTCCAAAGAGCCATGAACAGACTTTCTACTCCCAAGGAGCCCAAAGATATTAAGCCGCAAATAAGTCCTACGCGCGTCTTTTCTACGCCTCGCAGGACATTTAAAAAATCGTAGCGTAAGAACGGTGGGTCCGATCCGCGTGCCGCTTAAAGGCGATTACAGGGGAGATGCAACCCTTTCCAAAGAACCATGAAAAGACTTTCTACTCCCAAGGAGACAAGAGATATTAAGCCGCAATGACGTCCGACGCGCGCATTTTCTCCGCCGCGCAGCACATTTAAAAAAATCATAGCGTGAAAACCGTGGGTTCGATCCGCGTGCCGCTCGAAGGCGATTACAGGGGAGATGGAGCCCTTTCCAAAGAGGCATGAACAGACTTCCTACTCCCAAGGAGCCCAAAGATATTAAGCCGCAAATACGTCCTACGCGCGTCTTTTCTACGCCGCGCACCACATTTAAAAAATCGTAGCGTAAGAACGGTGGGTCCGATCCGCGTGCCGCTTAAAGGCGATTACAGGGGAGATGCAAACCTTTCCAAAGAGCCATGAAAAGACTTTCTACTCCCAAGGAGACAAGAGATATTAAGCCGCAATGACGTCCGACGCGCGCATTTTCTCCGACGCGCAACACATTTAAAAAAATCATAGCGTGAAAACCGTGGGTTCGATCCGCGTGCCGCTCGAAGGCGATTACAGGGGAGATGCAGCCCTTTCCAAAGAGCCATGAACAGACTTTCTACACCCAATGAGACAAGAGATATTAAGCCGCAAATACGTCCTACGCGCGTCTTTTCTACGCCGCGCACCACATTTAAAAAATCGTATCGGAAGAATGGTGGGTCCAATCCGCGTGCCGCTTAAAGGCGATTACAGGGGAGATGCAGCCCTTTCCAAAGAACCATGAAAAGACTTTCTACTCCCAAGGAGACAATAGATATTAAGCCGCAATGACGTCCGACGCGCGCATTTTCTCCGCCGCGCAACACATTTTAAAAAATCATAGCGTGAAAACCGTGGGTTCGATCCGCGTGCCGCTCGAAGGCGATTACAGGGGAGATGCAGCCCTTTCCAAAGAGCCATGAACAGACTTCCTACTCCCAACGAGACAAGAGATATTAAGCCGCAATGACGTCCGACGGGCGCATTTATTGCGCCGCGCACCACATTTAAAAAATCGTAGCGTGAGAACGGTGGGTCCGATCCGCGTGCCGCTTAAAGGCGATTACAGGGGAGATGCAGCCCTTTCCAAAGAGCCATGAACAGACTTTCTACTCCCAAGGAGACAAGAGATATTAAGCCGCAATGACGTCCGACGCGCGCATTTTCTCCGCCGCGCACCACATTTAAAAAAATCATAGCGTGAAAACCGTGGGTTCCATCCGCGTGCCGCTCGAAGGCGATTACAGGGGAGATGCAGCCCTTTCCAACGAGCCATGAACAGACTTTCTACTCCCAATGAGACAAGAGATATTAAGCCGCAATGACGTCCGACGCGCGCATTTTCTCCGCCGCGCACCACATTTAAAAAAATCATAGCGTGAAAACCGTGGGTTCGATCCGCGTGCCGCTCGAAGGCGATTACAGGGGAGATGCAGCCCTTTCCAAAGAGCCATGAACAGACTTTCTACTCCCAAGGAGACAAGAGATATTAAGCCGAAATGACGTCCGACGCGCGCATTTCCTCCGCCGCGCACCACATTTAAAAAAATCATAGCGTGAAAACCGTGGGTTCGATCCGCGTGCCGCTCGAAGGCGATTACAGGGGAGATGCAGCCCTTTCCAAAGAGCCATGAACAGACTTTCTACACCCAATGAGACAAGAGATATTAAGCCGCAATGACGTCCGACGGGCGCATTTATTGCGCCGCGCACCACATTTAAAAAATCGTAGCGTGAGAACGGTGGGTCCGATCCGCGTGCCGCTTAAAGGCGATTACAGGGGAGATGCATCCCTTTCCAAAGAGCCATGAACAGACTTTCTACTCCCAAGGAGACCAGAGATATTAACAGATAAAGCGTTACGCTCCAGTCGGATGAGCGAGAAACGCTTGTACAATTGCAACGAATTGGAGGAGAAAGTTTAAACAAACGCGCTGACTTTGAAGGCTCACATCTAAGCCGGGCCAGGTCCAAATGGCCTGCAACTCGGTCCGCATCACGTCCATGACTTTTCCTAACGAACGCCACCTGCCAAGCTTTCGGCCCGTCCCTGTCGGCATTAAAAAATCGTAGCATGATAACGATGGTTCCGATCCGCGTGCCGCGCGAAGGCGATTACAGGGGAGATGCAGCCCTTTCCAAAGAGCCATGAACAGACTTTCTACTCCCAAGGAGCCCAAAGATATTAAGCCGCAAATACGTCCTACGCGCGTCTTTTCTACGCCGCGCACCACATTTAAAAAATCTTAGCGTAAGAACGGTGGGTCCGATCCGCGTGCCGCTTAAAGGCGATTACAGGGGAGATGCAAACCTTTCCAAAGAGCCATGAAAAGACTTTCTACTCCCAAGGAGACAAGAGATATTAAGCCGCAATGACGTCCGACGCGCGCATTTTCTCCGACGCGCAACACATTTAAAAAAATCATAGCGTGAAAACCGTGGGTTCGATCCGCGTGCCGCTCGAAGGCGATTACAGGGGAGATGCAGCCCTTTCCAAAGAGCCATGAACAGACTTCCTACTCCCAACGAGACAAGAGATATTAAGCCCCAATGACGTCCGACGCGCGCATTTATTGCGCCGCGCACCACATTTAAAAAATCGTAGCGTGAGAACGGTGGGTCCGATCCGCGTGCCGCTTAAAGGCGATTACAGGGGAGATGCAGCCCTTTCCAAAGAGCCATGAACAGACTTTCTACTCCCAATGAGACAAGAGATATTAAGCCGCAATGACGTCCGACGCGCGCATTTTCTCCGCCGCGCACCACATTTAAAAAAATCATAGCGTGAAAACCGTGGGTTCGATACGCGTGCCGCTCGAAGGCGATTACAGGGGAGATGCAGCCCTTTCCAAAGAGCCATGAACAGACTTTCTACTCCCAAGGAGACAAGAGATATTAAGCCGAAATGACGTCCGACGCGCGCATTTCCTCCGCCGCGCACCACATTTAAAAAAATCATAGCGTGAAAACCGTGGGTTCGATCCGCGTGCCGCTCGAAGGCGATTACAGGGGAGATGCAGCCCTTTCCAAAGAGCCATGAACAGACTTTCTACACCCAATGAGACAAGAGATATTAAGCCGCAAATACGTCCGGCGCGCGTCTTTTCTCCGCCGCGCAACACATTTAAAAAAAATCGTAGCGTGAAAAACGTGGGTTCGATCCGCGTGCCGCTCGAAGGCGATTACAGGGGAGATGCATCCCTTTCAAAAGAGCCATGAACAGACTTTCTACTCCCAAGGAGACCAGAAATATTAACATATAAAGCGTTACGCTCCAGTCGGATGAACGAGAAACGCTTGTACAATTGCAACGAATTGGAGGAGAAAGTTTAAACAAACGCGCTGACTTTCAACGCTCACATCTAGGCCGGGCCAACTCCAAATGGCGTGCAACTCGGTGCGCATCACCTCCATGACTGTCCCTAACGAACGCCACCTGCCACGCTTTCGGCCTATCCCTGTCGGCATTAAAAAATCGTAGCGTGATAACGATGGTTCCGATCCGCGTGCCGCGCGAAGGCGATTACAGGGGAGATGCAGCCCTTTCCAAAGAGCCATGAACAGACTTTCTACTCCCAAGGAGCCCAAAGATATTAAGCCGCAAATAAGTCCTACGCGCGTCTTTTCTACGCCTCGCACCACATTTTAAAAATCGTAGCGTAAGAACGGTGGGTCCGATCCGCGTGCCGCTTAAAGGCGATTACAGGGGAGATGCAACCCTTTCCAAAGAACCATGAAAAGACTTTCTACTCCCAAGGAGATAAGAGATATTAAGCCGCAATGACGTCCGACGCGCGCATTTTCTCCGCCGCGCACCACATTTAAAAAAATCATAGCGTGAAAACCGTGGGTTCGATCCGCGTGCCGCTCGAAGGCGATTACAGGGGAGATGGAGCCCTTTCCAAAGAGGCATGAACAGACTTCCTACTCCCAAGGAGCCCAAAGATATTAAGCCGCAAATACGTCCTACGCGCGTCTTTTCTACGCCGCGCACCACATTTAAAAAATCGTAGCGTAAGAACGGTGGGTCCGATCCGCGTGCCGCTTAAAGGCGATTACAGGGGAGATGCAAACCTTTCCAAAGAGCCATGAAAAGACTTTCTACTCCCAAGGAGACAAGAGATATTAAGCCGCAATGACGTCCGACGCGAGCATTTATTGCGCCGCGCACCACATTTAAAAAATCGTAGCGTGAGAACGGTGGGTCCGATCCGCGTGCCGCTTAAAGGCGATTACAGGGGAGATGCAGCCCTTTCAAAAGAGCCATGAACAGACTTTCTACTCCCAAGGAGACCAGAAATATTAAGCCGCAATGACGTCCGACGCGCGCATTTTCTCCGCCGCGCAGCACATTTAAAAAAATCATAGCGTGAAAATCGTGGGTTCGATCCGCGTGCCGCTCGAAGGCGATTACAGGGGAGATGGAGCCCTTTCCAAAAAGGCATGAACAGACTTCCTACTCCCAAGGAGCCCAAAGATATTAAGCCGCAAATACGTCCTACGCGCGTCTTTTCTACGCCGCGCACCACATTTAAAAAATCGTAGCGTAAGAACGGTGGGTCCGATCCGCGTGCCGCTTAAAGGCGATTACAGGGGAGATGCAGCCCTTTCCAAAGAGCCATGAAAAGACTTTCTACTCCCAAGGAGACAAGAGATATTAAGCCGCAATGACGTCCGACGCGCGCATTTTCTCCGACGCGCAACACATTTAAAAAAATCATAGCGTGAAAACCGTGGGTTCGATCCGCGTGCCGCTCGAAGGCGATTACAGGGGAGATGCAGCCCTTTCCAAAGAGCCATGAACAGACTTTCTACTCCCAATGAGACAAGAGATATCAAGCCGCAAATACGTCCGGCGCGCGTCTATTCTCCGCGCGCAACACATTTAAAAAAAATCGTAGCGTGAAAACCGTGGGTTCGATCCGCGTGCCGCTTAAAGGCGATTACAGGGGAGATGCAGCCCTTTCCAAAGAGCCATGAAAAGACTTTCTACTCCCAAGGAGACAAGAGATATTAAGCCGCAATGACGTCCGACGCGCGTCTTTTCTATGCCGCGCACCACATTTAAAAAAATCATAGCGTGAAAACCGTGGGTTCCATCCGCGTGCCGCTCGAAGGCGATTACAGGGGAGATGCAGCCCTTTCCAAAGAGCCATGAACAGACTTTCTACTCCCAATGAGACAAGAGATATTAAGCCGCAATGACGTCCGACGCGCGCATTTTCTCCGCCGCGCACCACATTTAAAAAAATCATAGCGTGAAAACCGTGGGTTCGATCCGCGTGCCGCTCGAAGGCGATTACAGGGGAGATGCATCCCTTTCAAAAGAGCCATGAACAGACTTTCTACTCCCAAGGAGACCAGAAATATTAACATATAAAGCGTTACGCTCCAGTCGGATGAACGAGAAACGCTTGTACAATTGCAACGAATTGGAGGAGAAAGTTTAAACAAACGCGCTGACTTTGAACGCTCACATCTAGGCCGGGCCAACTCCAAATGGCGTGCAACTCGGTGCGCATCACCTCCATGAATGTCCCTAACGAACGCCACCTGCCACGCTTTCGGCCTATCCCTGGCGGCATTAAAAAATCGTAGCGTGATAACGATGGTTCCGATGCGCGTGCCGCTCGAAGGCGATTACAGGGGAGATACAGCCCTTTCCAAAGAGCCATGAACAGACTTTCTACTCCCAAGGAGACAAGAGATATTACGCGCATTTTCTCCGACGCGCACCACGTTTAAAAAATCGTAGCGTGAGAACGGTGGGTCCGATCCGCGTGCCGCTTAAAGGCGATTACAGGGGAGATGCATCCCTTTCCAAAGAGCCATGAACAGACTTTCTACTCCCAAGGAGACCAGAGATATTAACAGATAAAGCGTTACGCTCCAGTCGGATGAGCGAGAAACGCTTGTACAATTGCAACGAATTGGAGGAGAAAGTTTAAACAAACGCGCTGACTTTGAAGGCTCACATCTAGGCCGGGCCAGGTCCAAATGGCCTACAACTCGGTCCACATCACGTCCATGACTTTTCCTAACGAACGCCACCTGCCAAGCTTTCGGCCCGTCCCTGTCGGCATTAAAAAATCGTAGCGTGATAACGATGGTTCCGATCCGCGTGCCGCGTGAAGGCGATTACAGGGGAGATGCAGCCCTTTCCAAAGAGCCATGAACAGACTTTCTACTCCCAAGGAGCCCAAAGATATTAAGCCGCAAATAAGTCCTACGCGCGACTTTTCTACGCCTCGCACCACATTTAAAAAATCGTAGCGTAAGAACGGTGGGTCCGATCCGCGTGCCGCTTAAAGGCGATTACAGGGGAGATGCAACCCTTTCCAAAGAACCATGAAAAGACTTTCTACTCCCAAGGAGACAAGAGATATTAAGCCGCAATGACGTCCGACGCGCGCATTTTCTCCGCCGCGCAGCACATTTAAAAAAATCATAGCGTGAAAATCGTGGGTTCGATCCGCGTGCCGCTCGAAGGCGATTACAGGGGAGATGGAGCCCTTTCCAAAAAGGCATGAACAGACTTCCTACTCCCAAGGAGCCCAAAGATATTAAGCCGCAAATACGTCCTACGCGCGTCTTTTCTACGCCGCGCACCACATTTAAAAAATCGTAGCGTAAGAACGGTGGGTCCGATCCGCGTGCCGCTTAAAGGCGATTACAGGGGAGATGCAAACCTTTCCAAAGAGCCATGAAAAGACTTTCTACTCCCAAGGAGACAAGAGATATTAAGCCGCAATGACGTCCGACGCGCGCATTTTCTCCGACGCGCAACACATTTAAAAAAATCATAGCGTGAAAACCGTGGGTTCGATCCGCGTGCCGCTCGAAGGCGATTACAGGGGAGATGCAGCCCTTTCCAAAGAGCCATGAACAGACTTTCTACTCCCAATGAGACAAGAGATATCAAGCCGCAAATACGTCCGGCGCGCGTCTATTCTCCGCGCGCAACACATTTAAAAAAAATCGTAGCGTGAAAACCGTGGGTTCGATCCGCGTGCCGCTTAAAGGCGATTACAGGGGAGATGCAGCCCTTTCCAAAGAGCCATGAAAAGACTTTCTACTCCCAAGGAGACAAGAGATATTAAGCCGAAATGACGTCCGACGCGCGCATTTCCTCCGCCGCGCACCACATTTAAAAAAATCATAGCGTGAAAACCGTGGGTTCGATCCGCGTGCCGCTCGAAGGCGATTACAGGGGAGATGCAGCCCTTTCCAAAGAGCCATGAACAGACTTTCTACTCCCAAGGAGCCCAAAGATATTAAGCCGCAAATACGTCCTACGCGCGTCTTTTCTACGCCGCGCACCACATTTAAAAAATCTTAGCGTAAGAACGGTGGGTCCGATCCGCGTGCCGCTTAAAGGCGATTACAGTGGAGATGCAAACCTTTCCAAAGAGCCATGAAAAGACTTTCTACTCCCAAGGAGACAAGAGATATTAAGCCGCAATGACGTCCGACGCGCGTCTTTTCTATGCCGCGCACCACATTTAAAAAAATCATAGCGTGAAAACCGTGGGTTCCATCCGCGTGCCGCTCGAAGGCGATTACAGGGGAGATGCAGCCCTTTCCAAAGAGCCATGAACAGACTTTCTACTCCCAATGAGACAAGAGATATTAAGCCGCAATGACGTCCGACGCGCGCATTTTCTCCGCCGCGCACCACATTTAAAAAAATCATAGCGTGAAAACCGTGGGTTCGATCCGCGTGCCGCTCGAAGGCGATTACAGGGGAGATGGAGCCCTTTCCAAAAAGGCATGAACAGACTTCCTACTCCCAAGGAGCCCAAAGATATTAAGCCGCAAATACGTCCTACGCGCGTCTTTTCTACGCCGCGCACCACATTTAAAAAATCGTAGCGTAAGAACGGTGGGTCCGATCCGCGTGCCGCTTAAAGGCGATTACAGGGGAGATGCAGCCCTTTCCAAAGAGCCATGAAAAGACTTTCTACTCCCAAGGAGACAAGAGATATTAAGCCGCAATGACGTCCGACGCGCGCATTTTCTCCGACGCGCAACACATTTAAAAAAATCATAGCGTGAAAACCGTGGGTTCGATCCGCGTGCCGCTCGAAGGCGATTACAGGGGAGATGCAGCCCTTTCCAAAGAGCCATGAACAGACTTTCTACTCCCAATGAGACAAGAGATATCAAGCCGCAAATACGTCCGGCGCGCGTCTATTCTCCGCGCGCAACACATTTAAAAAAAATCGTAGCGTGAAAACCGTGGGTTCGATCCGCGTGCCGCTTAAAGGCGATTACAGGGGAGATGCAGCCCTTTCCAAAGAGCCATGAAAAGACTTTCTACTCCCAAGGAGACAAGAGATATTAAGCCGCAATGACGTCCGACGCGCGCATTTTCTCCGCCGCGCAGCACATTTAAAAAAATCATAGCGTGAAAATCGTGGGTTCGATCCGCGTGCCGCTCGAAGGCGATTACAGGGGAGATGGAGCCCTTTCCAAAAAGGCATGAACAGACTTCCTACTCCCAAGGAGCCCAAAGATATTAAGCCGCAAATACGTCCTACGCGCGTCTTTTCTACGCCGCGCACCACATTTAAAAAATCGTAGCGTAAGAACGGTGGGTCCGATCCGCGTGCCGCTTAAAGGCGATTACAGGGGAGATGCAAACCTTTCCAAAGAGCCATGAAAAGACTTTCTACTCCCAAGGAGACAAGAGATATTAAGCCGCAATGACGTCCGACGCGCGCATTTTCTCCGACGCGCAACACATTTAAAAAAATCATAGCGTGAAAACCGTGGGTTCGATCCGCGTGCCGCTCGAAGGCGATTACAGGGGAGATGCAGCCCTTTCCAAAGAGCCATGAACAGACTTTCTACTCCCAATGAGACAAGAGATATCAAGCCGCAAATACGTCCGGCGCGCGTCTATTCTCCGCGCGCAACACATTTAAAAAAAATCGTAGCGTGAAAACCGTGGGTTCGATCCGCGTGCCGCTTAAAGGCGATTACAGGGGAGATGCAGCCCTTTCCAAAGAGCCATGAAAAGACTTTCTACTCCCAAGGAGACAAGAGATATTAAGCCGAAATGACGTCCGACGCGCGCATTTCCTCCGCCGCGCACCACATTTAAAAAAATCATAGCGTGAAAACCGTGGGTTCGATCCGCGTGCCGCTCGAAGGCGATTACAGGGGAGATGCAGCCCTTTCCAAAGAGCCATGAACAGACTTTCTACTCCCAAGGAGCCCAAAGATATTAAGCCGCAAATACGTCCTACGCGCGTCTTTTCTACGCCGCGCACCACATTTAAAAAATCTTAGCGTAAGAACGGTGGGTCCGATCCGCGTGCCGCTTAAAGGCGATTACAGTGGAGATGCAAACCTTTCCAAAGAGCCATGAAAAGACTTTCTACTCCCAAGGAGACAAGAGATATTAAGCCGCAATGACGTCCGACGCGCGTCTTTTCTATGCCGCGCACCACATTTAAAAAAATCATAGCGTGAAAACCGTGGGTTCCATCCGCGTGCCGCTCGAAGGCGATTACAGGGGAGATGCAGCCCTTTCCAAAGAGCCATGAACAGACTTTCTACTCCCAATGAGACAAGAGATATTAAGCCGCAATGACGTCCGACGCGCGCATTTTCTCCGCCGCGCACCACATTTAAAAAAATCATAGCGTGAAAACCGTGGGTTCGATCCGCGTGCCGCTCGAAGGCGATTACAGGGGAGATGCATCCCTTTCAAAAGAGCCATGAACAGACTTTCTACTCCCAAGGAGACCAGAAATATTAACATATAAAGCGTTACGCTCCAGTCGGATGAACGAGAAACGCTTGTACAATTGCAACGAATTGGAGGAGAAAGTTTAAACAAACGCGCTGACTTTGAACGCTCACATCTAGGCCGGGCCAACTCCAAATGGCCTGCAACTCGGTGCGCATCACCTCCATGACTGTCCCTAACGAACGCCACCTGCCACGCTTTCGGCCTATCCCTGGCGGCATTAAAAAATCGTAGCGTGATAACGATGGTTCCGATGCGCGTGCCGCTCGAAGGCGATTACAGGGGAGATACAGCCCTTTCCAAAGAGCCATGAACAGACTTTCTACTCCCAAGGAGACAAGAGATATTACGCGCATTTTCTCCGACGCGCACCACGTTTAAAAAATCGTAGCGCGAGAACGGTGGGTCCGATCCGCGTGCCGCTTAAAGGCGATTACAGGGGAGATGCATCCCTTTCCAAAGAGCCATGAACAGACTTTCTACTCCCAAGGAGACCAGAGATATTAACAGATAAAGCGTTACGCTCCAGTCGGATGAGCGAGAAACGCTTGTACAATTGCAACGAATTGGAGGAGAAAGTTTAAACAAACGCGCTGACTTTGAAGGCTCACATCTAAGCCGGGCCAGGTCCAAATGGCCTGCAACTCGGTCCGCATCACGTCCATGACTTTTCCTAACGAACGCCACCTGCCAAGCTTTCGGCCCGTCCCTGTCGGCATTAAAAAATCGTAGCATGATAACGATGGTTCCGATCCGCGTGCCGCGCGAAGGCGATTACAGGGGAGATGCAGCCCTTTCCAAAGAGCCATGAACAGACTTTCTACTCCCAAGGAGCCCAAAGATATTAAGCCGCAAATACGTCCTACGCGCGTCTTTTCTACGCCGCGCACCACATTTAAAAAATCTTAGCGTAAGAACGGTGGGTCCGATCCGAGTGCTGCTTAAAGGCGATTACAGGGGAGATGCAAACCTTTCCAAAGAGCCATGAAAAGACTTTCTACTCCCAAGGAGACAAGAGATATTAAGCCGCAATGACGTCCGACGCGCGCATTTTCTCCGACGCGCAACACATTTAAAAAAATCATAGCGTGAAAACCGTGGGTTCGATCCGCGTGCCGCTCGAAGGCGATTACAGGGGAGATGCAGCCCTTTCCAAAGAGCCATGAACAGACTTCCTACTCCCAACGAGACAAGAGATATTAAGCCCCAATGACGTCCGACGCGCGCATTTATTGCGCCGCGCACCACATTTAAAAAATCGTAGCGTGAGAACGGTGGGTCCGATCCGCGTGCCGCTTAAAGGCGATTACAGGGGAGATGCAGCCCTTTCCAAAGAGCCATGAACAGACTTTCTACTCCCAATGAGACAAGAGATATTAAGCCGCAATGACGTCCGACGCGCGCATTTTCTCCGCCGCGCACCACATTTAAAAAAATCATAGCGTGAAAACCGTGGGTTCGATCCGCGTGCCGCTCGAAGGCGATTACAGGGGAGATGCAGCCCTTTCCAAAGAGCCATGAACAGACTTTCTACTCCCAAGGAGACAAGAGATATTAAGCCGAAATGACGTCCGACGCGCGCATTTCCTCCGCCGCGCACCACATTTAAAAAAATCATAGCGTGAAAACCGTGGGTTCGATCCGCGTGCCGCTCGAAGGCGATTACAGGGGAGATGCAGCCCTTTCCAAAGAGCCATGAACAGACTTTCTACACCCAATGAGACAAGAGATATTAAGCCGCAAATACGTCCGGCGCGCGTCTTTTCTCCGCCGCGCAACACATTTAAAAAAAATCGTAGCGTGAAAAACGTGGGTTCGATCCGCGTGCCGCTCGAAGGCGATTACAGGGGAGATGCATCCCTTTCAAAAGAGCCATGAACAGACTTTCTACTCCCAAGGAGACCAGAAATATTAACATATAAAGCGTTACGCTCCAGTCGGATGAACGAGAAACGCTTGTACAATTGCAACGAATTGGAGGAGAAAGTTTAAACAAACGCGCTGACTTTGAACGCTCACATCTAGGCCGGGCCAACTCCAAATGGCGTGCAACTCGGTGCGCATCACCTCCATGACTGTCCCTAACGAACGCCACCTGCCACGCTTTCGGCCTATCCCTGTCGGCATTAAAAAATCGTAGCGTGATAACGATGGTTCCGATCCGCGTGCCGCGCGAAGGCGATTACAGGGGAGATGCAGCCCTTTCCAAAGAGCCATGAACAGACTTTCTACTCCCAAGGAGCCCAAAGATATTAAGCCGCAAATAAGTCCTACGCGCGTCTTTTCTACGCCTCGCACCACATTTTAAAAATCGTAGCGTAAGAACGGTGGGTCCGATCCGCGTGCCGCTTAAAGGCGATTACAGGGGAGATGCAACCCTTTCCAAAGAACCATGAAAAGACTTTCTACTCCCAAGGAGATAAGAGATATTAAGCCGCAATGACGTCCGACGCGCGCATTTTCTCCGCCGCGCACCACATTTAAAAAAATCATAGCGTGAAAACCGTGGGTTCGATCCGCGTGCCGCTCGAAGGCGATTACAGGGGAGATGGAGCCCTTTCCAAAGAGGCATGAACAGACTTCCTACTCCCAAGGAGCCCAAAGATATTAAGCCGCAAATACGTCCTACGCGCGTCTTTTCTACGCCGCGCACCACATTTAAAAAATCGTAGCGTAAGAACGGTGGGTCCGATCCGCGTGCCGCTTAAAGGCGATTACAGGGGAGATGCAAACCTTTCCAAAGAGCCATGAAAAGACTTTCTACTCCCAAGGAGACAAGAGATATTAAGCCGCAATGACGTCCGACGCGAGCATTTATTGCGCCGCGCACCACATTTAAAAAATCGTAGCGTGAGAACGGTGGGTCCGATCCGTGTGCCGCTTAAAGGCGATTACAGGGGAGATGCAGCCCTTTCAAAAGAGCCATGAACAGACTTTCTACTCCCAAGGAGACCAGAAATATTAACATATAAAGCGTTACGCTCCAGTCGGATGAACGAGAAACGCTTGTACAATTGCAACGAATTGGAGGAGAAAGTTTAAACAAACGCGCTGACTTTGAACGCTCACATCTAGGCCGGGCCAACTCCAAATGGCGTGCAACTCGGTGCGCATCACCTCCATGAATGTCCCTAACGAACGCCACCTGCCACGCTTTCGGCCTATCCCTGGCGGCATTAAAAAATCGTAGCGTGATAACGATGGTTCCGATGCGCGTGCCGCTCGAAGGCGATTACAGGGGAGATACAGCCCTTTCCAAAGAGCCATGAACAGACTTTCTACTCCCAAGGAGACAAGAGATATTACGCGCATTTTCTCCGACGCGCACCACGTTTAAAAAATCGTAGCGTGAGAACGGTGGGTCCGATCCGCATGCCGCTTAAAGGCGATTACAGGGGAGATGCATCCCTTTCCAAAGAGCCATGAACAGACTTTCTACTCCCAAGGAGACCAGAGATATTAACAGATAAAGCGTTACGCTCCAGTCGGATGAGCGAGAAACGCTTGTACAATTGCAACGAATTGGAGGAGAAAGTTTAAACAAACGCGCTGACTTTGAAGGCTCACATCTAGGCCGGGCCAGGTCCAAATGGCCTACAACTCGGTCCACATCACGTCCATGACTTTTCCTAACGAACGCCACCTGCCAAGCTTTCGGCCCGTCCCTGTCGGCATTAAAAAATCGTAGCGTGATAACGATGGTTCCGATCCGCGTGCCGCGCGAAGGCGATTACAGGGGAGATGCAGCCCTTTCCAAAGAGCCATGAACAGACTTTCTACTCCCAAGGAGCCCAAAGATATTAAGCCGCAAATAAGTCCTACGCGCGTCTTTTCTACGCCTCGCACCACATTTAAAAAATCGTAGCGTAAGAACGGTGGGTCCGATCCGCGTGCCGCTTAAAGGCGATTACAGGGGAGATGCAACCCTTTCCAAAGAACCATGAAAAGACTTTCTACTCCCAAGGAGACAAGAGATATTAAGCCGCAATGACGTCCGACGCGCGCATTTTCTCCGCCGCGCAGCACATTTAAAAAAATCATAGCGTGAAAATCGTGGGTTCGATCCGCGTGCCGCTCGAAGGCGATTACAGGGGAGATGGAGCCCTTTCCAAAAAGGCATGAACAGACTTCCTACTCCCAAGGAGCCCAAAGATATTAAGCCGCAAATACGTCCTACGCGCGTCTTTTCTACGCCGCGCACCACATTTAAAAAATCGTAGCGTAAGAACGGTGGGTCCGATCCGCGTGCCGCTTAAAGGCGATTACAGGGGAGATGCAAACCTTTCCAAAGAGCCATGAAAAGACTTTCTACTCCCAAGGAGACAAGAGATATTAAGCCGCAATGACGTCCGACGCGCGCATTTTCTCCGACGCGCAACACATTTAAAAAAATCATAGCGTGAAAACCGTGGGTTCGATCCGCGTGCCGCTCGAAGGCGATTACAGGGGAGATGCAGCCCTTTCCAAAGAGCCATGAACAGACTTTCTACTCCCAATGAGACAAGAGATATCAAGCCGCAAATACGTCCGGCGCGCGTCTATTCTCCGCGCGCAACACATTTAAAAAAAATCGTAGCGTGAAAACCGTGGGTTCGATCCGCGTGCCGCTTAAAGGCGATTACAGGGGAGATGCAGCCCTTTCCAAAGAGCCATGAAAAGACTTTCTACTCCCAAGGAGACAAGAGATATTAAGCCGAAATGACGTCCGACGCGCGCATTTCCTCCGCCGCGCACCACATTTAAAAAAATCATAGCGTGAAAACCGTGGGTTCGATCCGCGTGCCGCTCGAAGGCGATTACAGGGGAGATGCAGCCCTTTCCAAAGAGCCATGAACAGACTTTCTACTCCCAAGGAGCCCAAAGATATTAAGCCGCAAATACGTCCTACGCGCGTCTTTTCTACGCCGCGCACCACATTTAAAAAATCTTAGCGTAAGAACGGTGGGTCCGATCCGCGTGCCGCTCGAAGGCGATTACAGGGGAGATGCAGCCCTTTCCAAAGAGCCATGAACAGACTTTCTACTCCCAATGAGACAAGAGATATCAAGCCGCAAATACATCCGGCGCGCGTCTATTCTCCGCCGCGCAACACATTTAAAAAAAATCGTAGCGTGAAAACCGTGGGTCCCATCCGTGTGCCGCTTAAAGGCGATTACAGGGGAGATGCAAACCTTTCCAAAGAGCCATGAACAGACTTTCTACTCCCAAGGAGAGCAGAGATATTAACAGATAAAGCGTTACGCTCCAGTCGGATGAGCGAGAAACGCTTGTACAATTGCAACGAATTGGAGGAGAAAGTTTAAACAAACGCGCTGACTTTGAACGCTCACATCTAGGCCGGGCCAGGTCCAAATGGCCTGCAACTCGGCGCGCATCACCTCCATGACTGTCCCTAACGAACGCCACCTGCCACGCTTTCGGCCCGTCCCTGTCGGCATTAAAAAATCGTAGCGTGATAACGATGGTTCCGATCCGCGTGCCGCGCGAAGGCGATTACAGGGGAGATGCAGCCCTTTCCAAAGAGCCATGAACAGCCTTTCTACTCCCAAGGAGCCCAAAGATATTAAGCCGCAAATACGTCCTACGCGCGTCTTTTCTACGCCGCGCACCACATTTAAAAAATCTTAGCGTGAGAACGGTGGGTCCGATCCGCGTGCCGCTTAAAGGCGATTACAAGGGAAATGCAGCCCTTTCCAAAGAGCCATGAAAAGACTTTCTACTCCCAAGGAGACAAGAGATATTAAGCCGAAATGACGTCCGACGCGCGCATTTTCTCCGCCGCGCAACACATTTTAAAAAATCATAGCGTGAAAACCGTGGGTTCGATCCGCGTGCCGCTCGAAGGCGATTACAGGGAAGATGCAGCCCTTTCCAAAGAGCCATGAACAGACTTCCTACTCCCAACGAGACAAGAGATATTAAGCCGCAATGACGTCCGACGCGCGCATTTATTGCGCCGCGCACCACATTTAAAAAATCGTAGCGTGAGAACGGTGGGTCCGATCCGCGTGCCGCTTAAAGGCGATTACAGGGGAGATGCAGCCCTTTCCAAAGAGCCATGAACAGACTTTCTACTCCCAAGGAGACAAGAGATATTAAGCCACAATGACGTCCGACGCGCGCATTTTCTCCGCCGCGCACCACATTTAAAAAAATCATAGCGTGAAAACCGTGGGTTCCATCCGCGTGCCGCTCGAAGGCGATTACAGGGGAGATGCAGCCCTTTCCAAAGAGCCATGAACAGACTTTCTACTCCCAATGAGACAAGAGATATTAAGCCGCAATGACGTCCGTCGCGCGCATTTTCTCCGCCGCGCACCACATTTAAAAAAATCATAGCGTGAAAACCGTGGGTTCGATCCGCGTGCCGCTCGAAGGCGATTACAGGGGAGATGCAGCCCTTTCCAAAGAGGCATGAACAGACTTCCTACTCCCAAGGAGCCCAAAGATATTAAGCCGCAAATACGTCCTACGCGCGTCTTTTCTACGCCGCGCACCACATTTAAAAAATCGTAGCGTAAGAACGGTGGGTCCGATCCGCGTGCCGCTTAAAGGCGATTACAGGGGAGATGCAAACCTTTCCAAAGAGCCATGAAAAGACTTTCTACTCCCAAGGAGACAAGAGATATTAAGCCGCAATGACGTCCGACGCGCGCATTTATTGCGCCGCGCACCACATTTAAAAAATCGTAGCGTGAGAACGGTGGGTCCGATCCGCGTGCCGCTTAAAGGCGATTACAGGGGAGATGCAGCCCTTTCAAAAGAGCCATGAACAGACTTTCTACTCCCAAGGAGACCAGAAATATTAACATATAAAGCGTTACGCTCCAGTCGGATGAACGAGAAACGCTTGTACAATTGCAACGAATTGGAGGAGAAAGTTTAAACAAACGCGCTGACTTTGAACGCTCACATCTAGGCCGGGCCAACTCCAAATGGCGTGCAACTCGGTGCGCATCACCTCCATGAATGTCCCTAACGAACGCCACCTGCCACGCTTTCGGCCTATCCCTGGCGGCATTAAAAAATCGTAGCGTGATAACGATGGTTCCGATGCGCGTGCCGCTCGAAGGCGATTACAGGGGAGATACAGCCCTTTCCAAAGAGCCATGAACAGACTTTCTACTCCCAATGAGACAAGAGATATCAAGCCGCAAATACGTCCGGCGCGCGTCTATTCTCCGCGCGCAACACATTTAAAAAAAATCGTAGCGTGAAAACCGTGGGTTCGATCCGCGTGCCGCTTAAAGGCGATTACAGGGGAGATGCAGCCCTTTCCAAAGAGCCATGAAAAGACTTTCTACTCCCAAGGAGACAAGAGATATTAAGCCGAAATGACGTCCGACGCGCGCATTTCCTCCGCCGCGCACCACATTTAAAAAAATCATAGCGTGAAAACCGTGGGTTCGATCCGCGTGCCGCTCGAAGGCGATTACAGGGGAGATGCAGCCCTTTCCAAAGAGACATGAACAGACTTCCTACTCCCAAGGAGCCCAAAGATATTAAGCCGCAAATACGTCCTACGCGCGTCTTTTCTACGCCGCGCACCACATTTAAAAAATCGTATCGTAAGAACGGTGGGCCCAATCCGCGTGCCGCTTAAAGGCGATTACAAGGGAGATGCAACCCTTTCCAAAGAGCCATGAACAGACTTTAAAAAATCGTAGCGTGAGAACGGTGGGTCCGATCCGCGTGCCGCTTAAAGGCGATGACAGGGGAGATGCATCCCTTTCCAAAGAGCCATGAACAGACTTTCTACTCCCAAGGAGACCAGAGATATTAACAGATAAAGCGTTACGCTCCAGTCGGATGAGCGAGAAACGCTTGTACAATTGCAACGAATTGGAGGAGAAAGTTTAAACAAACGCGCTGACTTTGAACGCTCACATCTAGGCCGGGCCAGGTCCAAATGGCCTGCAACTCGGCGCGCATCACCTCCATGACTGTCCCTAACGAACGCCACCTGCCACGCTTTCGGCCCGTCCCTGTCGGCATTAAAAAATCGTAGCGTGATAACGATGGTTCCGATCCGCGTGCCGCGCGAAGGCGATTACAGGGGAGATGCAGCCCTTTCCAAAGAGCCATGAACAGACTTTCTACTCCCAAGGAGCCCAAAGATATTAAGCCGCAAATACGTCCTACGCGCGTCTTTTCTACGCCGCGCACCACATTTAAAAAATCAGCGTGAGAACGGTGGGTCCGATCCGCGTGCCGCTTAAAGGCGATTACAAGGGAAATGCAGCCCTTTCCAAAGAGCCATGAAAAGACTTTCTACTCCCAAGGAGACAAGAGATATTAAGCCGAAATGACGTCCGACGCGAGCATTTTCTCCGCCGCGCAACACATTTTAAAAAATCATAGCGTGAAAACCGTGGGTTCGATCCGCGTGCCGCTCGAAGGGGATTACAGGGGAGATGCAGCCCTTTCCAAAGAGCCATGAACAGACTTCCTACTCCCAACGAGACAAGAGATATTAAGCCGCAATGACGTCCGACGCGCGCATTTATTGCGCCGCGCACCACATTTAAAAAATCGTAGCGTGAGAACGGTGGGTCCGATCCGCGTGCCGCTTAAAGGCGATTACAGGGGAGATGCAGCCCTTTCCAAAGAGCCATGAACAGACTTTCTACTCCCAAGGAGACAAGAGATATTAAGCCGCAATGACGTCCGACGCGCGCATTTTCTCCGCCGCGCACCACATTTAAAAAAATCATAGCGTGAAAACCGTGGGTTCCATCCGCGTGCCGCTCGAAGGCGATTACAGGGGAGATGCAGCCCTTTCCAAAGAGCCATGAACAGACTTTCTACTCCCAATGAGACAAGAGATATCAAGCCGCAAATACGTCCGGCGCGCGTCTATTCTCCGCGCGCAACACATTTAAAAAAAATCGTAGCGTGAAAACCGTGGGTTCGATCCGCGTGCCGCTTAAAGGCGATTACAGGGGAGATGCAGCCCTTTCCAAAGAGCCATGAAAAGACTTTCTACTCCCAAGGAGACAAGAGATATTAAGCCGAAATGACGTCCGACGCGCGCATTTCCTCCGCCGCGCACCACATTTAAAAAAATCATAGCGTGAAAACCGTGGGTTCGATCCGCGTGCCGCCCGAAGGAGATTACAGGGGAGATGCAGCCCTTTCCAAAGAGACATGAACAGACTTCCTACTCCCAAGGAGCCCAAAGATATTAAGCCGCAAATACGTCCTACGCGCGTCTTTTCTACGCCGCGCACCACATTTAAAAAATCGTATCGTAAGAACGGTGGGCCCAATCCGCGTGCCGCTTAAAGGCGATTACAAGGGAGATGCAACCCTTTCCAAAGAGCCATGAACAGACTTTAAAAAATCGTAGCGTGAGAACGGTGGGTCCGATCCGCGTGCCGCTTAAAGGCGATTACAGGGGAGATGCATCCCTTTCCAAAGAGCCATGAACAGACTTTCTACTCCCAAGGAGACCAGAGATATTAACAGATAAAGCGTTACGCTCCAGTCGGATGAGCGAGAAACGCTTGTACAATTGCAACGAATTGGAGGAGAAAGTTTAAACAAACGCGCTGACTTTGAACGCTCACATCTAGGCCGGGCCAGGTCCAAATGGCCTGCAACTCGGCGCGCATCACCTCCATGACTGTCCCTAACGAACGCCACCTGCCACGCTTTCGGCCCGTCCCTGTCGGCATTAAAAAATCGTAGCGTGAAAACGATGGTTCCGATCCGCGTGCCGCGCGAAGGCGATTACAGGGGAGATGCAGCCCTTTCCAAAGAGCCATGAACAGACTTTCTACTCCCAAGGAGCCCAAAGATATTAAGCCGCAAATACGTCCTACGCGCGTCTTTTCTACGCCGCGCACCACATTTAAAAAATCTTAGCGTGAGAACGGTGGGTCCGATCCGCGTGCCGCTTAAAGGCGATTACAAGGGAAATGCAGCCCTTTCCAAAGAGCCATGAAAACACTTTCTACTCCCAAGGAGACAAGAGATATTAAGCCGAAATGACGTCCGACGCGAGCATTTTCTCCGCCGCGCAACACATTTTAAAAAATCATAGCGTCAAAACCGTGGGTTCGATCCGCGTGCCGCTCGAAGGCGATTACAGGGGAGATGCAGCCCTTTCCAAAGAGCCATGAACAGACTTCCTACTCCCAACGAGACAAGAGATATTAAGCCGCAATGACGTCCGACGCGCGCATTTATTGCGCCGCGCACCACATTTAAAAAATCGTAGCGTGAGAACGGTGGGTCCGATCCGCGTGCCGCTTAAAGGCGATTACAGGGGAGATGCAGCCCTTTCCAAAGAGCCATGAACAGACTTTCTACTCCCAAGGAGACAAGAGATATTAAGCCGCAATGACGTCCGACGCGCGCATTTTCTCCGCCGCGCACCACATTTAAAAAAATCATAGCGTGAAAACCGTGGGTTCCATCCGCGTGCCGCTCGAAGGCGATTACAGGGGAGATGCAGCCCTTTCCTAAGAGCCATGAACAGACTTTCTATTCCCAAGGAGACAAGAGATATTAAGCCGCAATGACGTCCGACGCGCGCATTTTCTCCGCTGCGCAGCACATTTAAAAAAATCATAGCGTGAAAACCGTGGGTTCGATCCGCGTGCCGCTCGAAGGCGATTACAGGGGAGATGCAGCCCTTTCCAAAGAGCCATGAACAGACTTTCTACTCCCAAGGAGACCAGAGATATTAACAGATAAAGCGTTACGCTCTAGTCGGATGAGCGAGAAACGCTTGTACAATTGCAACGAATTGGAGGAGAAAGTTTAAACAAACGCGCTGACTTTGAACGCTCACATCTAGGCCGGGCCAGGACCAAATGGCCTGCAACTCGGCGCGCATCACCTCCATGACTGTCCCTAACGAACGCCACCTGCCACGCTTTCGGCCCGTCCCTAGAGGCATTAAAAAATCGTAGCGTGATAACGATGGTTCCGATCCGCGTGCCGCGCGAAGGCGATTACAGGGGAGATGCAGCCCTTTCCAAAGAGCCATGAACAGACTTCCTACTCCCAAGGAGCCCAAAGATATTAAGCCGCAAATACGTCCTACGCGCGTCTTTTCTACGCCGCGCACCACATTTAAAAAATCGTAGCGTAAGAACGGTGGGTCCGATCCGCGTGCCGCTTAAAGGCGATTACAGGGGAAACGCAACCCTTTCCAAAGAGGCATGAACAGACTTCCTACTCCCAAGGAGCCCAAAGATATTAAGCCACAAATACGTCCGGACCGCGACTTTTCTCCGCAGCTCACCACATTTAAAAAAATCGTAGCGAGAAAACCGTGGGTTCGATATAGTATACATACAGAGTATATAGTTTGACCAAAAGATCGTGCTGATCTTTGATCTCCTGGATCTTCATCTCCAGCGCCACTTTCAGACTCATAATGTCCTCCTCTATGGGCTGGTATAACACACACACGAATCATCACTACAGCCAGTACAATGGAAAGGTGGGAATGTGTACTGAATGTGTACTGACGTTATAAGTGAAAGGTGGAGGTACTGGTGGATGTGTACTGACACTATAAGGGATCTCTACCTGCAGTGACAGTCTGAGCTTCTCAAGTTCTTCCTCCAGAGATTTCTTCTCCTGTTCACAGGCCATTTTCATATCTGCCAGAGCAAGTATCATTACTGCTGGATATAACACAGATTGTATATACTAAATAATTACTACTGAATATATAAAATATAATATATATAGTACTATACATATATTAGTGTCACTTTTATTGGAGCCTAAAGGCTAACATTCATTATTAGTTATGTTAGTATTATTGCATTTCCATAGTACTTACTCTTGATGGACCTGTTATGCTCCTCCTCCTCCTGCTGTTTCTGCAGGAGCTCTGTCTCCTCCTGCTGCTTGTGTTTCAGCATCTCCTGAAGAACCTGCAGCTCCTTCTGCTTCTGCAACCTCAACTCCTTCAGCTGCTCCAACAAACTGTTCTCCAACTCCTCCTTCTCACACCGCAAACACTCCAATCGGGCCACAGGCCCCACTAGTGACACAGAACCACACACACACACACACACACACACACACACACACACACACACACACACACACAGAGAGAGATAAACATGTATAAATGTATAAGAATTTGAGGATAAAATTATTATGAGATTATTTATAATCAAACGACTACACTATACAACCACTTCTTCCTTTTATTTAGATATTATACAGATATGTACAGATATTTACATTTTATTTACCCGCGTGCGTCTCTCTTCTCCAAGGTAGCGGAGAGATATGAAAGGATAAAAGGGGAAAAGAATAAAATGCACGTCGGTTTTAAATTCGCAGGCTACCTGCGCTGAAGGCGTGGAAAACGAGCACGTGACGGAAAGGCTTCCGTACCCGATGGGTCCAAATCACATGCCCAGCAAAGTAGCCTTAAACCTGGACACACAATGGAGACCATTTGACCCTTTAAAATCATACTACAACCAGACTTCCAGGCCCAAGAGGTCACACAGTCATGCCCAGCAAAGTAGCTCTGGGCCTGGGCACACTTCACGCAGTTTGACCGTTTAAATAAAACTAGAAACAGACTTCCTGGCCCAAGAGGTCACACAGTCATGCCCAGCAAGGTTGCTTTAAACGTGGGCACACTTCAGACCGTTTCACTCTTTAAATCATTCAATGCACCACATTTCAAGGCCCAAGAGGTCACAGAATCATGCCCATCAAAGTAGCTCTGGGCCTGGGCACACTTTACGGAGTTTGACCCTTTAAATAATACTACAACCAGACACATACAGGTGCGCACATATACACAGATACACATTCTGTTTAATTTCTTCACATCTGCAGACTAGAGTAAGCTGAGGGTATAGTGTTAAACCAGGTACTACATACAGAGTATATAGTATACATACAGAGTATATAGTTTGACCAAAAGATCGTGCTGATCTTTGATCTCCTGGTTCTTCATCTCCAGCGCCACTTTCAGACTCATAATGTCCTCCTCTATGGGCTGGTATAACACACACACGAATCATCACTACAGCGAGTACAATGGAAAGGTGGGAATGTGTACTGAATGTGTACTGACGTTATAAGTGAAAGGTGGAGCTACTGGTGGATGTGTACTGACACTATAAGGGATCTCTACCTGCAGTGACAGTCTCAGCTTCTCAAGTTCTTCCTCCAGAGATTTCTTCTCCTGTTCACAGGCCATTTTCATATCTGCCAGAGCAAGTATCATTACTGCTGGATATAACACAGATTGTATATACAACATAATTACTACTGAATATATAAAATATAATATATATAGTACTATACATATATTAGTATCACTTTTATTGGAGCCTAAAGGCTAACATTCATTATTAGTTATGTTAGTATTATTGCATTTCCATAGTACTTACTCTTGATGGACCTGTTATGCTCCTCCTCCTCCTGCTGTTTCTGCAGGAGCTCTGTCTCCTCTTGCTGCTTGTGTTTCAGCATCTCCTGAAGAACCTGCAGCTCCTTCTGCTTCTGCAACCTCAACTCCTTCAGCTGCTCCAACAAATTGTTCTCCAACTCCTCCTTCTCACACCGCAAACACTCCAATCGGGCCACAGGCCCCACTAGTGACACAGAACCACACACACACACACACAGAGAGAGATAAACATGTATAAATGTATAAGAATTTGTGGATAAAATTATTATGAGATTATTTATAATCAAACAACTACACTACACAACCACATCTTCCTTTTATTTACATATTATACAGATATTTAGAGATATTTACATTTTATTTACCCGCGTGCGTCTCTCTTCTCCAAGGTAGCGGAGAGATATGAAAGGATAAAAGGGGAAAAGAATAAAATGCACGTCGGTTTTAAATTCGCAGGCTACCTGCGCTGAAGGCGTGGAAAACGAGCACGTGACGGAAAGGCTTCCGTACCCGATGGGTCCAAATCACATGCCCAGCAAAGTAGACTTAAACCTGGATACACAATGGAGACCATTTGACCCTTTAAAATCATACTACAAGCAGACTTCCAGGCCCAAGAGGTCACACAGCCATGCCCAGCAAAGTAGCTCTGGGCCTGGGCACACTTTACGCAGTTTGACCGTTTAAATAAAACTAGAAACAGACTTCCTGGCCCAAGAGGTCACACAGTCATGCCCAGCAAGGTTGCTTTAAACGTGGGCACACTTCAGACCGTTTCACTCTTTAAATCATTCAAAGCACCACATTTCAAGGCCCAAGAGGTCACAGAATCATGCCCATCAAAGTAGCTCTGGGCCTGGGCACACTTCACGCAGTTTGACCCTTTAAATAATACTACAACCAGACACATACAGGTGCGCACATATACACAGATACACATTCTGTTTAATTTCTTCACATCTGCAGACTAGAGTAAGCTGAGGGTATAGTGTTAAACCAGGTACTACATAAACAGTATATAGTATATATACAGAGGATATAGTGTTAAACCAGGTACTACATACAGAGTATATAGTATACATACAGAGTATATAGTTTGACCAAAAGATCGTGCTGATCTTTGATCTCCTGGTTCTTCATCTCCAGCGCCACTTTCAGACTCATAATGTCCTCCTCTATGGGCTGGTATAACCCACGCACACGAATCATCACTACAGCCAGTACAATGGAAAGGTGGGAATGTGTACTGAATGTGTACTGACGTTATAAGTGAAAGGTGGAGGTACTGGTGGATGTGTACTGACACTATAAGGGATCTCTACCTGCAGTGACAGTCTGAGCTTCTCAAGTTCTTCCTCCAGAGATTTCTTCTCCTGTTCACAGGCCATTTTCATATCTGCCAGAACAAGTATCATTACTGCTGGATATAACACAGATTGTATATACTACATAATTACTACTGAATATATAAAATATAATATATATAGTACTATACATATATTAGTATCACTTTTATTGGAGCCTAAAGGCTAACATTCATTATTAGTTATGTTAGTATTATTGCATTTCCATAGTACTTACTCTTGATGGACCTGTTATGCTCCTCCTCCTCCTGCTGTTTCTGCAGGAGCTCTGTCTCCTCCTGCTGCTTGTGTTTCAGCATCTCCTGAAGAACCTGCAGCTCCTTCTGCTTCTGCAACCTCAACTCCTTCAGCTGCTCAAACAAACTGTTCTCCAACTCCTCCTTCTCACACCGCAAACACTCCAATCGGGCCACAGGCCCCACTAGTGACACAGAACCACACACACACACACACACAGACACACACACACACACACACAGAGAGAGATAAACATGTATAAATGTATAAGAATTTGTGGATAAAATTATTATGAGATTATTTATAATCAAACGACTACACTACACAACCACATCTTCCTTTTATTTACATATTATACAGATATTTAGAGATATTTACATTTTATTTACCCGCGTGCGTCTCTCTTCTCCAAGGTAGCGGAGAGATATGAAAGGATAAAAGGGGAAAAGAATAAAATGCACGTCGGTTTTAAATTCGCAGGCTACCTGCGCTGAAGGCGTGGAAAACGAGCACGTGACGGAAAGGCTTCCGTACCCGATGGGTCCAAATCACATGCCCAGCAAAGTAGCCTTAAACCTGGACACACAATGGAGACCATTTGACCCTTTAAAATCATACTACAACCAGACTTCCAGGCCCAAGAGGTCACACAGTCATGCCCAGCAAAGTAGCTCTGGGCCTGGGCACACTTCACGCAGTTTGACCGTTTAAATAAAACTAGAAACAGACTTCCTGGCCCAAGAGGTCACACAGTCATGCCCAGCAAGGTTGCTTTAAACGTGGGCACACTTCAGACCGTTTCACTCTTTAAATCATTCAATGCACCACATTTCAAGGCCCAAGAGGTCACAGAATCATGCCCATCAAAGTAGCTCTGGGCCTGGGCACACTTTACGGAGTTTGACCCTTTAAATAATACTACAACCAGACACATACAGGTGCGCACATATACACAGATACACATTCTGTTTAATTTCTTCACATCTGCAGACTAGAGTAAGCTGAGGGTATAGTGTTAAACCAGGTACTACATACAGAGTATATAGTATACATACAGAGTATATAGTTTGACCAAAAGATCGTGCTGATCTTTGATCTCCTGGTTCTTCATCTCCAGCGCCACTTTCAGACTCATAATGTCCTCCTCTATGGGCTGGTATAACACACACACGAATCATCACTACAGCGAGTACAATGGAAAGGTGGGAATGTGTACTGAATGTGTACTGACGTTATAAGTGAAAGGTGGAGCTACTGGTGGATGTGTACTGACACTATAAGGGATCTCTACCTGCAGTGACAGTCTCAGCTTCTCAAGTTCTTCCTCCAGAGATTTCTTCTCCTGTTCACAGGCCATTTTCATATCTGCCAGAGCAAGTATCATTACTGCTGGATATAACACAGATTGTATATACAACATAATTACTACTGAATATATAAAATATAATATATATAGTACTATACATATATTAGTATCACTTTTATTGGAGCCTAAAGGCTAACATTCATTATTAGTTATGTTAGTATTATTGCATTTCCATAGTACTTACTCTTGATGGACCTGTTATGCTCCTCCTCCTCCTGCTGTTTCTGCAGGAGCTCTGTCTCCTCTTGCTGCTTGTGTTTCAGCATCTCCTGAAGAACCTGCAGCTCCTTCTGCTTCTGCAACCTCAACTCCTTCAGCTGCTCCAACAAATTGTTCTCCAACTCCTCCTTCTCACACCGCAAACACTCCAATCGGGCCACAGGCCCCACTAGTGACACAGAACCACACACACACACACACAGAGAGAGATAAACATGTATAAATGTATAAGAATTTGTGGATAAAATTATTATGAGATTATTTATAATCAAACAACTACACTACACAACCACATCTTCCTTTTATTTACATATTATACAGATATTTAGAGATATTTACATTTTATTTACCCGCGTGCGTCTCTCTTCTCCAAGGTAGCGGAGAGATATGAAAGGATAAAAGGGGAAAAGAATAAAATGCACGTCGGTTTTAAATTCGCAGGCTACCTGCGCTGAAGGCGTGGAAAACGAGCACGTGACGGAAAGGCTTCCGTACCCGATGGGTCCAAATCACATGCCCAGCAAAGTAGACTTAAACCTGGATACACAATGGAGACCATTTGACCCTTTAAAATCATACTACAAGCAGACTTCCAGGCCCAAGAGGTCACACAGCCATGCCCAGCAAAGTAGCTCTGGGCCTGGGCACACTTTACGCAGTTTGACCGTTTAAATAAAACTAGAAACAGACTTCCTGGCCCAAGAGGTCACACAGTCATGCCCAGCAAGGTTGCTTTAAACGTGGGCACACTTCAGACCGTTTCACTCTTTAAATCATTCAAAGCACCACATTTCAAGGCCCAAGAGGTCACAGAATCATGCCCATCAAAGTAGCTCTGGGCCTGGGCACACTTCACGCAGTTTGACCCTTTAAATAATACTACAACCAGACACATACAGGTGCGCACATATACACAGATACACATTCTGTTTAATTTCTTCACATCTGCAGACTAGAGTAAGCTGAGGGTATAGTGTTAAACCAGGTACTACATAAACAGTATATAGTATATATACAGAGGATATAGTGTTAAACCAGGTACTACATACAGAGTATATAGTATACATACAGAGTATATAGTTTGACCAAAAGATCGTGCTGATCTTTGATCTCCTGGTTCTTCATCTCCAGCGCCACTTTCAGACTCATAATGTCCTCCTCTATGGGCTGGTATAACCCACGCACACGAATCATCACTACAGCCAGTACAATGGAAAGGTGGGAATGTGTACTGAATGTGTACTGACGTTATAAGTGAAAGGTGGAGGTACTGGTGGATGTGTACTGACACTATAAGGGATCTCTACCTGCAGTGACAGTCTGAGCTTCTCAAGTTCTTCCTCCAGAGATTTCTTCTCCTGTTCACAGGCCATTTTCATATCTGCCAGAACAAGTATCATTACTGCTGGATATAACACAGATTGTATATACTACATAATTACTACTGAATATATAAAATATAATATATATAGTACTATACATATATTAGTATCACTTTTATTGGAGCCTAAAGGCTAACATTCATTATTATGTTAGTATTATTGCATTTCCATAGTACTTACTCTTGATGGACCTGTTATGCTCCTCCTCCTCCTGCTGTTTCTGCAGGAGCTCTGTCTCCTCCTGCTGCTTGTGTTTCAGCATCTCCTGAAGAACCTGCAGCTCCTTCTGCTTCTGCAACCTCAACTCCTTCAGCTGCTCAAACAAACTGTTCTCCAACTCCTCCTTCTCACACCGCAAACAATCCAATCGGGCCACAGGCCCCACTAGTGACACAGAACCACACACACACACACACACACACACACACACACACACAGAGAGAGATAAACATGTATAAATGTATAAGAATTTGTGGATAAAATTATTATGAGATTATTTATAATCAAACGACTACACTACACAACCACATCTTCCTTTTATTTACATATTATACAGATATTTAGAGATATTTACATTTTATTTACCCGCGTGCGTCTCTCTTCTCCAAGGTAGCGGAGAGATATGAAAGGATAAAAGGGGAAAAGAATAAAATGCACGTCGGTTTTAAATTCGCAGGCTACCTGCGCTGAAGGCGTGGAAAACGAGCACGTGACGGAAAGGCTTCCGTACCCGATGGGTCCAAATCACATGCCCAGCAAAGTAGCCTTAAACCTGGACACACAATGGAGACCATTTGACCCTTTAAAATCATACTACAACCAGACTTCCAGGCCGAAGAGGTCACACAGTCATGCCCAGCAAAGTAGCTCTGGGCCTGGGCACACTTCACGCAGTTTGACCGTTTAAATAAAACTAGAAACAGACTTCCTGGCCCAAGAGGTCACACAGTCATGCCCAGCAAGGTTGCTTTAAACGTGGGCACACTTCAGACCGTTTCACTCTTTAAATCATTCAAAGCACCACATTTCAAGGCCCAAGAGGTCACAGAATCATGCCCATCAAAGTAGCTCTGGGCCTGGGCACACTTTACGGAGTTTGACCCTTTAAATAATACTACAACCAGACACATACAGGTGCGCACATATACACAGATACACATTCTGTTTAATTTCTTCACATCTGCAGACTAGAGTAAGCTGAGGGTATAGTGTTAAACCAGGAGCTACATAAACAGTATATAGTATATATAAAGAGGATATAGTGTTAAACCAGGTACTACATACAGAGTATATAGTATACATACAGAGTATATAGTTTGACCAAAAGATCGTGCTGATCTTTGATCTCCTGGTTCTTTATCTCCAGCGCCACTTTCAGACTCATAATGTCCTCCTCTATGGGCTGGTATAACCCACACACACGAATCATCACTACAGCCAGTACAATGGAAAGGTGGGAATGTGTACTGAATGTGTACTGACGTTATAAGTGAAAGGTGGAGGTACTGGTGGATGTGTACTGACACTATAAGGGATCTCTACCTGCAGTGACAGTCTGAGCTTCTCAAGTTCTTCCTCCAGAGATTTCTTCTCCTGTTCATAGGCCATTTTCATATCTGCCAGAGCAAGTATCATTACTGCTGGATATAACACAGATTGTATATACTACATAATTACTGCTGAATATATAAAATATAATATATATAGTACTATACATATATTAGTGTCACTTTTATTGGAGCCTAAAGGCTAACATTCATTATTAGTTATGTTAGTATTATTGCATTTCCATAGTACTTACTCTTGATGGACCTGTTATGCTCCTCCTCCTCCTGCTGTTTCTGCAGGAGCTCTGTCTCCTCCTGCTGCTTGTGTTTCAGCATCTCCTGAAGAACCTGCAGCTCCTTCTGCTTCTGCAACCTCAACTCCTTCAGCTGCTCAAACAAACTGTTCTCCAACTCCTCCTTCTCACACCGCAAACACTCCAATCGGGCCACAGGCCCCACTAGTGACACAGAACCACACACACACACACACACAGACACACACACACACACACACAGAGAGAGATAAACATGTATAAATGTATAAGAATTTGTGGATAAAATTATTATGAGATTATTTATAATCAAACGACTACACTACACAACCACATCTTCCTTTTATTTACATATTATACAGATATTTAGAGATATTTACATTTTATTTACCCGCGTGCGTCTCTCTTCTCCAAGGTAGCGGAGAGATATGAAAGGATAAAAGGGGAAAAGAATAAAATGCACGTCGGTTTTAAATTCGCAGGCTACCTGCGCTGAAGGCGTGGAAAACGAGCACGTGACGGAAAGGCTTCCGTACCCGATGGGTCCAAATCACATGCCCAGCAAAGTAGCCTTAAACCTGGACACACAATGGAGACCATTTGACCCTTTAAAATCATACTACAACCAGACTTCCAGGCCCAAGAGGTCACACAGTCATGCCCAGCAAAGTAGCTCTGGGCCTGGGCACACTTCACGCAGTTTGACCGTTTAAATAAAACTAGAAACAGACTTCCTGGCCCAAGAGGTCACACAGTCATGCCCAGCAAGGTTGCTTTAAACGTGGGCACACTTCAGACCGTTTCACTCTTTAAATCATTCAATGCACCACATTTCAAGGCCCAAGAGGTCACAGAATCATGCCCATCAAAGTAGCTCTGGGCCTGGGCACACTTTACGGAGTTTGACCCTTTAAATAATACTACAACCAGACACATACAGGTGCGCACATATACACAGATACACATTCTGTTTAATTTCTTCACATCTGCAGACTAGAGTAAGCTGAGGGTATAGTGTTAAACCAGGAGCTACATAAACAGTATATAGTATATATAAAGAGGATATAGTGTTAAACCAGGTACTACATACAGAGTATATAGTATACATACAGAGTATATAGTTTGACCAAAAGATCGTGCTGATCTTTGATCTCCTGGTTCTTCATCTCCAGCGCCACTTTCAGACTCATAATGTCCTCCTCTATGGGCTGGTATAACCCACACACACGAATCATCACTACAGCCAGTACAATGGAAAGGTGGGAATGTGTACTGAATGTGTACTGACGTTATAAGTGAAAGGTGGAGGTACTGGTGGATGTGTACTGACACTATAAGGGATCTCTACCTGCAGTGACAGTCTGAGCTTCTCAAGTTCTTCCTCCAGAGATTTCTTCTCCTGTTCACAGGCCATTTTCATATCTGCCAGAGCAAGTATCATTACTGCTGGATATAACATAGATTGTATATACTACATAATTACTACTGAATATATAAAATATAATATATATAGTACTATACATATATTAGTATCACTTTTATTGGAGCCTAAAGGCTAGCATTCATTATTAGTTATGTTAGTATTATTGCATTTCCATAGTACTTACTCTTGATGGACCTGTTATGCTCCTCCTCCTCCTGCTGTTTCTGCAGGAGCTCTGTCTCCTCATGCTGCTTGTGTTTCAGCATCTCCTGAAGAACCTGCAGCTCCTTCTGCTTCTGCAACCTCAACTCCTTCAGCTGCTCCAACAAACTGTTCTCCAACTCCTCCTTCTCACACCGCAAACACTCCAATCGGGCCACAGGCCCCACTAGTGACACAGAACCACACACACACACACAGACACAGACACAGACACACACACACACACACACACGCACACACACAGAGAGAGATAAACATGTATAAATGTATAAGAATTTGTGGATAAAATTATTATGAGATTATTTATAATCAAACAACTACACTACACAACCACATCTTCCTTTTATTTACATATTATACAGATATTTAGAGATATTTACATTTTATTTACCCGCGTGCGTCTCTCTTCTCCAAGGTAGCGGAGAGATATGAAAGGATAAAAGGGGAAAAGAATAAAATGCACGTCGGTTTTAAATTCGCAGGCTACCTGCGCTGAAGGCGTGGAAAACGAGCACGTGACGGAAAGGCTTCCGTACCCGATGGGTCCAAATCACATGCCCAGCAAAGTAGACTTAAACCTGGATACACAATGGAGACCATTTGACCCTTTAAAATCATACTACAAGCAGACTTCCAGGCCCAAGAGGTCACACAGCCATGCCCAGCAAAGTAGCTCTGGGCCTGGGCACACTTTACGCAGTTTGACCGTTTAAATAAAACTAGAAACAGACTTCCTGGCCCAAGAGGTCACACAGTCATGCCCAGCAAGGTTGCTTTAAACGTGGGCACACTTCAGACCGTTTCACTCTTTAAATCATTCAAAGCACCACATTTCAAGGCCCAAGAGGTCACAGAATCATGCCCATCAAAGTAGCTCTGGGCCTGGGCACACTTCACGCAGTTTGACCCTTTAAATAATACTACAACCAGACACATACAGGTGCGCACATATACACAGATACACATTCTGTTTAATTTCTTCACATCTGCAGACTAGAGTAAGCTGAGGGTATAGTGTTAAACCAGGTACTACATAAACAGTATATAGTATATATACAGAGGATATAGTGTTAAACCAGGTACTACATACAGAGTATATAGTATACATACAGAGTATATAGTTTGACCAAAAGATCGTGCTGATCTTTGATCTCCTGGTTCTTCATCTCCAGCGCCACTTTCAGACTCATAATGTCCTCCTCTATGGGCTGGTATAACCCACGCACACGAATCATCACTACAGCCAGTACAATGGAAAGGTGGGAATGTGTACTGAATGTGTACTGACGTTATAAGTGAAAGGTGGAGGTACTGGTGGATGTGTACTGACACTATAAGGGATCTCTACCTGCAGTGACAGTCTGAGCTTCTCAAGTTCTTCCTCCAGAGATTTCTTCTCCTGTTCACAGGCCATTTTCATATCTGCCAGAACAAGTATCATTACTGCTGGATATAACACAGATTGTATATACTACATAATTACTACTGAATATATAAAATATAATATATATAGTACTATACATATATTAGTATCACTTTTATTGGAGCCTAAAGGCTAACATTCATTATTATGTTAGTATTATTGCATTTCCATAGTACTTACTCTTGATGGACCTGTTATGCTCCTCCTCCTCCTGCTGTTTCTGCAGGAGCTCTGTCTCCTCCTGCTGCTTGTGTTTCAGCATCTCCTGAAGAACCTGCAGCTCCTTCTGCTTCTGCAACCTCAACTCCTTCAGCTGCTCCAACAAATTGTTCTCCAACTCCTCCTTCTCACACCGCAAACAATCCAATCGGGCCACAGGCCCCACTAGTGACACAGAACCACACACACACACACACACACACACACACACACACACAGAGAGAGATAAACATGTATAAATGTATAAGAATTTGTGGATAAAATTATTATGAGATTATTTATAATCAAACGACTACACTACACAACCACATCTTCCTTTTATTTACATATTATACAGATATTTAGAGATATTTACATTTTATTTACCCGCGTGCGTCTCTCTTCTCCAAGGTAGCGGAGAGATATGAAAGGATAAAAGGGGAAAAGAATAAAATGCACGTCGGTTTTAAATTCGCAGGCTACCTGCGCTGAAGGCGTGGAAAACGAGCACGTGACGGAAAGGCTTCCGTACCCGATGGGTCCAAATCACATGCCCAGCAAAGTAGCCTTAAACCTGGACACACAATGGAGACCATTTGACCCTTTAAAATCATACTACAACCAGACTTCCAGGCCCAAGAGGTCACACAGTCATGCCCAGCAAAGTAGCTCTGGGCCTGGGCACACTTCACGCAGTTTGACCGTTTAAATAAAACTAGAAACAGACTTCCTGGCCCAAGAGGTCACACAGTCATGCCCAGCAAGGTTGCTTTAAACGTGGGCACACTTCAGACCGTTTCACTCTTTAAATCATTCAAAGCACCACATTTCAAGGCCCAAGAGGTCACAGAATCATGCCCATCAAAGTAGCTCAGGGCCTGGGCACACTTTACGGAGTTTGACCCTTTAAATAATACTACAACCAGACACATACAGGTGCGCACATATACACAGATACACATTCTGTTTAATTTCTTCACATCTGCAGACTAGAGTAAGCTGAGGGTATAGTGTTAAACCAGGAGCTACATAAACAGTATATAGTATATATAAAGAGGATATAGTGTTAAACCAGGTACTACATACAGAGTATATAGTATACATACAGAGTATATAGTTTGACCAAAAGATCGTGCTGATCTTTGATCTCCTGGTTCTTCATCTCCAGCGCCACTTTCAGACTCATAATGTCCTCCTCTATGGGCTGGTATAACCCACACACACGAATCATCACTACAGCCAGTACAATGGAAAGGTGGGAATGTGTACTGAATGTGTACTGACGTTATAAGTGAAAGGTGGAGGTACTGGTGGATGTGTACTGACACTATAAGGGATCTCTACCTGCAGTGACAGTCTGAGCTTCTCAAGTTCTTCCTCCAGAGATTTCTTCTCCTGTTCACAGGCCATTTTCATATCTGCCAGAGCAAGTATCATTACTGCTGGATATAACATAGATTGTATATACTACATAATTACTACTGAATATATAAAATATAATATATATAGTACTATACATATATTAGTATCACTTTTATTGGAGCCTAAAGGCTAGCATTCATTATTAGTTATGTTAGTATTATTGCATTTCCATAGTACTTACTCTTGATGGACCTGTTATGCTCCTCCTCCTCCTGCTGTTTCTGCAGGAGCTCTGTCTCCTCATGCTGCTTGTGTTTCAGCATCTCCTGAAGAACCTGCAGCTCCTTCTGCTTCTGCAACCTCAACTCCTTCAGCTGCTCCAACAAACTGTTCTCCAACTCCTCCTTCTCACACCGCAAACACTCCAATCGGGCCACAGGCCCCACTAGTGACACAGAACCACACACACACACACAGACACAGACACACACACACACACACACACACACACAGAGAGAGATAAACATGTATAAATGTATAAGAATTTGTGGATAAAATTATTATGAGATTATTTATAATCAAACAACTACACTACACAACCACATCTTCCTTTTATTTACATATTATACAGATATTTAGAGATATTTACATTTTATTTACCCGCGTGCGTCTCTCTTCTCCAAGGTAGCGGAGAGATATGAAAGGATAAAAGGGGAAAAGAATAAAATGCACGTCGGTTTTAAATTCGCAGGCTACCTGCGCTGAAGGCGTGGAAAACGAGCACGTGACGGAAAGGCTTCCGTACCCGATGGGTCCAAATCACATGCCCAGCAAAGTAGACTTAAACCTGGATACACAATGGAGACCATTTGACCCTTTAAAATCATACTACAAGCAGACTTCCAGGCCCAAGAGGTCACACAGCCATGCCCAGCAAAGTAGCTCTGGGCCTGGGCACACTTTACGCAGTTTGACCGTTTAAATAAAACTAGAAACAGACTTCCTGGCCCAAGAGGTCACACAGTCATGCCCAGCAAGGTTGCTTTAAACGTGGGCACACTTCAGACCGTTTCACTCTTTAAATCATTCAAAGCACCACATTTCAAGGCCCAAGAGGTCACAGAATCATGCCCATCAAAGTAGCTCTGGGCCTGGGCACACTTCACGCAGTTTGACCCTTTAAATAATACTACAACCAGACACATACAGGTGCGCACATATACACAGATACACATTCTGTTTAATTTCTTCACATCTGCAGACTAGAGTAAGCTGAGGGTATAGTGTTAAACCAGGTACTACATAAACAGTATATAGTATATATACAGAGGATATAGTGTTAAACCAGGTACTACATACAGAGTATATAGTATACATACAGAGTATATAGTTTGACCAAAAGATCGTGCTGATCTTTGATCTCCTGGTTCTTCATCTCCAGCGCCACTTTCAGACTCATAATGTCCTCCTCTATGGGCTGGTATAACCCACGCACACGAATCATCACTACAGCCAGTACAATGGAAAGGTGGGAATGTGTACTGAATGTGTACTGACGTTATAAGTGAAAGGTGGAGGTACTGGTGGATGTGTACTGACACTATAAGGGATCTCTACCTGCAGTGACAGTCTGAGCTTCTCAAGTTCTTCCACCAGAGATTTCTTCTCCTGTTCACAGGCCATTTTCATATCTGCCAGAACAAGTATCATTACTGCTGGATATAACACAGATTGTATATACTACATAATTACTACTGAATATATAAAATATAATATATATAGTACTATACATATATTAGTATCACTTTTATTGGAGCCTAAAGGCTAACATTCATTATTATGTTAGTATTATTGCATTTCCATAGTACTTACTCTTGATGGACCTGTTATGCTCCTCCTCCTCCTGCTGTTTCTGCAGGAGCTCTGTCTCCTCCTGCTGCTTGTGTTTCAGCATCTCCTGAAGAACCTGCAGCTCCTTCTGCTTCTGCAACCTCAACTCCTTCAGCTGCTCCAACAAATTGTTCTCCAACTCCTCCTTCTCACACCGCAAACAATCCAATCGGGCCACAGGCCCCACTAGTGACACAGAACCACACACACACACACACACACACACACACACACACACACACACACAGAGAGAGATAAACATGTATAAATGTATGAGAATTTGTGGATAAAATTATTATGAGATTATTTATAATCAAACGACTACACTACACAACCACTTCTTCCTTTTATTTACATATTATACAGATATTTACATTTTATTTACCCGCGTGCGTCTCTCTTCTCCAAGGTAGCGGCGAGATATGAAGGGATAAAAGGGGAAAAGAATAAAATGCACGTCGGTTTTAAATTCGCAGGCTACCTGCGCTGAAGGCGTGGAAAACGAGCACATGACGGAAAGGCTTCCGTACCCGATGGGTCCAAATCACATGCCCAGCAAAGTAGCCTTAAACCTGGACACACAATGGAGACCATTTGACCCTTTAAAATCATTCTACAACCAGACTTCCAGGCCCAAGAGGTCACACAGTCATGCCCAGCAAAGTAGCTCTGGGCCTGGGCACACTTCACGCAGTTTGACCGTTTAAATAATACTACAACCAGACGCATACAGGTGCGCACATATACACAGATACACATTCTGTTTAATTTCTTCACATCTGCAGACTAGAGTAAGCTGAGGGTATAGTGTTAAACCAGGTACTACATAAACAGTATATAGTATATATACAGAGGATATAGTGTTAAACCAGGTACTACATACAGAGTATATAGTATACATACAGAGTATATAGTTTGACCAAAAGATCGTGCTGATCTTTGATCTCCTGGTTCTTCATCTCCAGCGCCACTTTCAGACTCATAATGTCCTCCTCTATGGGCTGGTATAACACACACACGAATCATCACTACAGCCAGTACAATGGAAAGGTGGGAATGTGTACTGAATGTGTACTGAATGTGTACTGACGTTATAAGTGAAAGGTGGAGCTACTGGTGGATGTGTACTGACACTATAAGGGATCTCTACCTGCAGTGACAGTCTGAGCTTCTCAAGTTCTTCCTCCAGAGATTTCTTCTCCTGTTCACAGGCCATTTTCATATCTGCCAGAGCAAGTATCATTACTGCTGGATATAACACAGATTGTATATACTACATAATTACTACTGAATATATAAAATATAATATAAATAGTACTATACATATATTAGTATCACTTTTATTGGAGCCTAAAGGCTAACATTCATTATTAGTTATGTTAGTATTATTGCATTTCCATAGTACTTACCCTTGAGGGACCTGTTATGCTCCTCCTCCTCCTGCTGTTTCTGCAGGAGCTCTGTCTCCTCCTGCTGCTTGTGTTTCAGCATCTCCTGAAGAACCTGCAGCTCCTTCTGCTTCTGCAACCTCAACTCCTTCAGCTGCTCCAACAAACTGTTCTCCAACTCCTCCTTCTCACACCGCAAACACTCCAATCGGGCCACAGGCCCCACTAGTGACACAGAACCACACACACACACACACAGACACACACACACACACACACACACACAAAGAGAGAGATAAACATGTATAAATGTATAAGAATTTGTGGATAAAATTATTATGAGATTATTCATAATCAAACGACTACACTACACAACCACTTCTTCCTTTTATTTACATATTATACAGATATTTACAGATATTTACATTTTATTTACCCGCGTGCGTCTCTCTTCTCCAAGGTAGCGGAGAGATATGAAAGGATAAAAGGGGAAAAGAATAAAATGCACGTCGGTTTTAAATTCGCAGGCTACCTGCGCTGAAGGCGTGGAAAACGAGCACGTGACGGAAAGGCTTCCGTACCCGATGGGTCCAAAACACATGCCCAGCAAAGTAGCCTTAAACCTGGACACACAATGGAGACCATTTGACCCTTTAAAATCATACTACAACCAGACTTCCAGGCCCAAGAGGTCACACAGTCATGCCCAGCAAAGTAGCTCTGGGCCTGGGCACACTTCACGCAGTTTGACCCTTTAAATAATACTACAACCAGACTTCCAGGCACAAGAGGTCACACAGTCATGCACAGCAAAGTAGCTCTGGGCCTGGGCACACTTCATTCACTTTGTACCTTTAAATCATACTACTACTACTACCAGACTTCCAGGCCCAAGAGGTCACACAGTCATGCACAGCAAAGTAGCTCTGGGCCTGGGCACACTTCATTCACTTTGTACCTTTAAATCATACTACTACTACTACCAGACTTCCAGGCCCAAGAGGTCAAACACAGTCATGCACAGCAAAGTAGCTCTGGGCCTGGGCACACTTCAATCAATTTGTGCCTTTAAATCATACTACTACTACCAGACTTCCAGGGCCAAGAGGTCACACAGTCATGCACAGCAAAGTAGCTCCGGGCCTGGGTACACTTCACGCAGTTTGACCATTTAAATAAAACTAGAAACAGACTTCCTGGCCCAAGAGGTCACACAGTCATGCCCATCAAAGTAGCTCTGGGCCTGGGCACACTTCACGCAGTTTGACCCTTTAAATAATATTACAACCAGACACATACAGGTGCGCACATATACACATTCTTTTTAATTTCTTCACATCTGCAGACTAGAGTAAGCTGAGGGTATAGTGTTAAACCATGTACTACATAAACAGTATATAGTATATATACAGAGGATATAATGTTAAACCAGGTACTACATACAGAGTATATAGTTTGACCAAGAGTTCGTGCTGATCTTTGATCTCCTGGTTCTTCATCTCCAGCGCCACTTTCAGACTCAATGTCCTCCTCTATGGGCTGGTATAACACACACACGAATCATCACTACAGCCAGTACAATGGAAAGGTGGGAATGTGTACCGAATGTGTACTGACGTTATAAGTGAAAGGTGGAGGTACTGGTGGATGTGTACTGACACTATAAGGGATCTCTACCTGCAGTGACAGTCTGAGCTTCTCAAGTTCTTCCTCCAGAGATTTCTTCTCCTGTTCACAGGCCATTTTCATATCTGCCAGAGCAAGTATCATTACTGCTGGACATAACACAGATTGTATATACTACATAATTACTACTGAATATATAAAATATAATATATATAGTACTATACATATATTAGTATCACTTTTATTGGAGCCTAAAGGCTAACATTCATTATTAGTTATGTTAGTATTATTGCATTTCCATAGTACTTACTCTTGATGGACCTGTTATGCTCCTCCTCCTCCTGCTGTTTCTGCAGGAGCTCTGTCTCCTCTTGCTGCTTGTGTTTCAGCATCTCCTGAAGAACCTGCAGCTCCTTCTGCTTCTGCAACCTCAACTCCTTCAGCTGCTCCAACATATTGTTCTCCAACTCCTCCTTCTCACACTGCAAACACTCCAATCGGGCCACATGCCCCACTAGTGAAACAGAACCACACACACACACACAGACACACAGACACACACACACACAGAGAGAGAGAGATAAAGATGTATAAATGTATAAGAATTTGTGGATAAAATTACTATGAGATTATTTATAATCAAACGACTACACTACACAACCACATCTTCCTTTTATTTACATATTATACAGATATTTAGAGATATTTACATTTTATTTACAAGCGTGCGTCTCTCTTCTCCAAGGTAGCGGAGAGATATGAAAGGATAAAAGGGGAAAAGAATAAAATGCACGTCGGTTTTAAATTCGCAGGCAACCTGCGCTGAAGGCGTGGAAAACGAGCACGTGACGGAAAGGCTTCCGTACCCGATGGGTCCAAATCACATGCCCAGCAAAGTAGCCTTAAACCTGGACACACAATGGAGACCATTTGACCCTTTAAAATCATACTACAACCAGACTTCCAGGCCCAAGAGGTCACACAGTCATGCCCAGCAAAGTAGCTCTGGGCCTGGGCACACTTCACGCAGTTTGACCCTTTAAATAATACTACAACCAGACACATACAGGTGGGCACATATACACAGATACACATTCTGTTTAATTTCTTCACATCTGCAGACTAGAGTAAGCTGAGGGTATAGTGTTAAACAAGGCACTACATAAACAGTATATAGTATATATACAGAGGATATAATGTTAAACCAGGTACTACATACAGAGTATATAGTTTGACCAAAAGATCGTGCTGATCTTTGATCTCCTGGTTCTTCATCTCCAGCGCCACTTTCAGACTCATAATGTCCTCCTCTATGGGCTGGTATAACACACACACGAATCATCACTACAGCCAGTACAATGGAAAGGTGGGAATGTATACTGAATGTGTACTGACGTTATAAGTGAAAGGTGGAGGTACTGGTGGATGTGTACTGACACTATAAGGGATCTCTACCTGCAGTGACAGTCTGAGCTTCTCAAGTTCTTCCTTCAGAGATTTCTTCTCCTGTTCACAGGCCATTTTCATATCTGCCAGAGCAAGTATCATTACTCCTGGATATAACACAGATTGTATATACTACATAATTACTACTGAATATATAAAATATAATATATATAGTACTATACATATATTAGTATCACTTTTATTGGAGCCTAAAGGCTAACATTCATTATTAGTTATGTTTGTATTATTGCATTTCCATAGTACTTACTCTTGATGGACCTGTTATGCTCCTCCTCCTCCTGCTGTTTCTGCAGGAGCTCTGTCTTCTCCTGCTGCTTGTGTTTCAGCATCTCCTGAAGAACCTGCAGCTCCTTCTGCTTCTGCAACCTCAACTCCTTCGGCTGCTCCAACAAACTGTTCTCCAACTCCTCCTTCTCACACCGCAAACACTCCAATCGGACCACAGGCCCCACTAGTGACACAGAACCACACACACACACAGACACACACACACACACACACACACACAGAGAGATAAACATGTATAAATGTATAAGAATTTGTGGATAAAATTATTATGAGATTATTTATAATCAAACGACTACACTACACAACCACTTCTTCCTTTTATTTACATATTATACAGATATTTACATTTTATTTACCCGCGTGCGTCTCTCTTCTCCAAGGTAGCGGAGAGATATGAAAGGATAAAAGGGGAAAAGAATAAAATGCACGTCGGTTTTAAATTCGCAGGCTACCTGCGCTGAAGGCGTGGAAAACGAGCACGTGACAGAAAGGCTTCCGTACCCGATGGGTCCAAATCACATGCCAAGCAAAGTAGCCTTAAACCTGGACACACAATGGAGACCATTTGACCCTTTAAAATCATACTACAACCAGACTTCCAGGCCCAAGAGGTCACACAGTCATGCCCAGCAAAGTAGCTCTGGGCCTGGGCACACTTCACGCAGTTTGACCCTTTAAATAATACTACAACCAGACACATACAGGTGGGCACATATACACAGATACACATTCTGTTTAATTTCTTCACATCTGCAGACTAGAGTAAGCTGAGGGTATAGTGTTAAACCAGGTACTACATACAGAGTATATAGTATACATACAGAGTATATAGTTTGACCAAAAGATCGTGCTGATCTTTGATCTCCTGGTTCTTCATCTCCAGCGCCACTTTCAGACTCATAATGTCTTCCTCTATGGGCTGGTATAACCCACACACACGAATCATCACTACAGCCAGTACAATGGAAAGGTGGGAATGTGTACTGAATGTGTACTGACTTTATAAGTGAAAGGTGGAGGTACTGGTGGATGTGTACTGACACTAGAAGGGATCTCTACCTGCAGTGACAGTCTGAGCTTCTCAAGTTCTTCCTCCAGAGATTTCTTCTCCTGTTCACAGGCCATTTTCATATCTGCCAGAGCAAGTATCATTACTCCTGGATATAACACAGATTGTATATACTACATAATTACTACTGAATATATAAAATATAATATATATAGTACTATACATATATTAGTATCACTTTTATTGTAGCCTAAAGGCTAACATTCATTATTAGTTATGTTAGTATTATTGCATTTCCATAGTACTTACTCTTGATGGACCTGTTATGCTCCTCCTCCTCCTGCTGTTTCTGCAGGAGCTCTGTGTCTCCTCCTGCTGCTTGTGTTTCAGCATCTCCTGAAGAACCTGCAGCTCCTTCTGCTTCTGCAACCTCAACTCCTTCAGTTGCTCCAACAAACTGTTCTCCAACTCCTCCTTCTCACTCCGAAAACACTCCAATCGGGCCACAGGCCCCACTAGTGACACAGAACCACACACACACACACACACACACACACACACACACACACACACACACACACAAAGAGAGAGATAAACATGTATAAATGTATAATAATTTGTGGATAAAATTATTATGAGATTATTTATAATCAAACGACTACACTACACAACCACTTCTTCCTTTTATTTACATATTATACAGATATTTACAGATATTTACATTTTATTTACCCGCGTGCGTCTCTCTTCTCCAAGGTAGCGGAGAGATATGAAAGGATAAAAGGGGAAAAGAATAAAATGCACGTCGGTTTTAAATTCGCAGGCTACCTGCGCTGAAGGCGTGGAAAACGAGCACGTGACGGAAAGGCTTCCGTACCCGATGGGTCCAAATCACATGCCCAGCAAAGTAGCCTTAAACCTGGACACACAATGGAGACCATTTGACCCTTTAAAATCATACTACAAGCAGACTTCCAGGCCCAAGAGGTCACACAGTCATGCCCAGCAAAGTACCTCTGGGCCTGGGCACACTTCACGCAGTTTGACCGTTTAAATAAAACTAGAAACAGACTTCCTGGCCCAAGAGGTCACACAGTCATGCCCAGCAAGGTTGCTTTAAACGTGGGCACACTTCAGACCGTTTCACTCTTTAAATCATTCAAAGCACCACATTTCAAGGCCCAAGAGGTCACAGAATCATGCCCATCAAAGTAGCTCTGGGCCTGGGCACACTTCACGCAGTTTGACCCTTTAAATAATACTACAACCAGACACATACAGGTGCGCACATATACACAGATACACATTCTGTTTAAATTTCTTCACATCTGAAGACTAGAGTAAGCTGAGGGTATAGTGTTAAACCAGGTACTACATAAACAGTATATAGTATATATACAGAGGATATAGTGTTAAACCAGGTACTACATACAGAGTATATAGTATACATACAGAGTATATAGTTTGACCAAAAGATCGTGCTGATCTTTGATCTCCTGGTTCTTCATCTCCAGCGCCACTTTCAGACTCATAAAGTCCTCCTCTATGGGCTGGTATAACACACACACGAATCATCACTACAGCCAGTACAATGGAAAGGTGGGAATGTGTACTGAATGTGTACTGACGTTATAAGTGAGAGGTGGAGGTACTGGTGGATGTGTACTGACACTATAAGGGATCTCTACCTGCAGTGACAGTCTGAGCTTCTCAAGTTCTTCCTCCAGAGATTTCTTCTCCTGTTCACAGGCCATTTTCATATCTGCCAGAGCAAGTATCATTACTGCTGGATATAACACAGATTGTATATACTACATAATTACTACTGAATATATAAAATATAATATATATAGTACTATACATATATTAGTATCACTTTTATTGGAGCCTAAAGGCTAACATTCATTATTAGTTATGTTAGTATTATTGCATTTCCATAGTACTTACTCTTGATTGACCTGTTATGCTCCTCCTCCTCCTGCTGTTTCTGCAGGAGCTCTGTCTCCTCCTGCTGCTTGTGTTTCAGCATCTCCTGAAGAACCTGCAGCTCCTTCTGCTTCTGCAACCTCAACTCCTTCAGCTGCTCCAACAAACTGTTCTCCAACTCCTCATTCCTCATTCTCACACCGCAAACACTCCAATCGGGCCACAGGCCCCACTAGTGACACAGAACCACACACACACACACACACACACACACACACACACACAAAGAGAGAGATAAACATGTATAAATGTATAAGAATTTGTGGATAAAATTACTATGAGATTATTTATAATCAAACGACTACACTATACAACCACTTCTTCCTTTTATTTACATATTATACAGACATTTAGAGATATTTACATTTTATTTACCCGCGTGCGTCTCTCTTCTCCAAGGTAGCAGAGAGATATGAAAGGATAAAAGGGGAAAAGAATAAAATGCACGTCGGTTTTAAATTCGCAGGCTACCTGCGCTGAAGGCGTGGAAAACGAGCACGTGACGGAAAGGCTTCCGTACCCGATGGGTCCAAATCACATGCCCAGCAAAGTAGCCTTAAACCTGGACACACAATGGAGACCATTTGACCCTTTAAAATCATACTACAACCAGACTTCCAGGCCCAAGAGGTCACATAGTCATTCCCAGCAAAGTAGCTCTGGGCCTGGGCACACTTCACGCAGTTTGACCCTTTAAATAATACTACAACCAGACACATACAGGTGGGCACATATACACAGATACACATTCTGTTTAATTTCTTCACATCTGCAGACTAGAGTAAGCTGAGGGTATAGTGTTAAACCAGGTACTACATAAACAGTATATAGTATATATACAGAGGATATAGTGTTAAACCAGGTACTACATACAGAGTATATAGTATACATACAGAGTATATAGTTTGACCAAAAGATCGTGCTGATCTTTGATCTCCTGGTTCTTCATCTCCAGCGCCACTTTCAGACTCATAATGTCCTCCTCTATGGGCTGGTATAACACACACACACAAATCATCACTACAGCCAGTACAATGGAAAGGTGGGAATGTGTACTGAATGTGTACTGACGTTATAAGTGAAAGGTGGAGCTACTGGTGGATGTGTACTGACACTATAAGGGATCTCTACCTGCAGTGACAGTCTGAGCTTCTCAAGTTCTTCCTCCAGAGATTTCTTCTCCTGTTCACAGGCCATTTTCATATCTGCCAGAGCAAGTATCATTACTGCTGGATATAACACAGATTGTATATACTACATAATTACTACTGAATATATAAAATATAATATATATAGTACTATACATATATTAGTATCACTTTTATTGGAGCCTAAAGGCTAACATTCATTATTAGTTATGTTAGTATTATTGCATTTCCATAGTACTTACTCTTGATGGACCTGTTATGCTCCTCCTCCTCCTGCTGTTTCTGCAGGAGCTCTGTCTCCTCCTGCTGCTTGTGTTTCAGCATCTCCTGAAGAACCTGCAGCTCCTTCTGCTTCTGCAACCTCAACTCCTTCAGCTGCTCCAACAAACTGTTCTCCAACTCCTCATTCCTCATTCTCACACCGCAAACACTCCAATCGGGCCACAGGCCCCACTAGTGACACAGAACCACACACACACACACACACACACACACACACAAAGAGAGAGATAAACATGTATAAATGTATAAGAATTTGTGGATAAAATTACTATGAGATTATTTATAATCAAACGACTACACTATACAACCACTTCTTCCTTTTATTTACATATTATACAGACATTTAGAGATATTTACATTTTATTTACCCGCGTGCGTCTCTCTTCTCCAAGGTAGCAGAGAGATATGAAAGGATAAAAGGGGAAAAGAATAAAATGCACGTCGGTTTTAAATTCGCAGGCTACCTGCGCTGAAGGCGTGGAAAACGAGCACGTGACGGAAAGGCTTCCGTACCCGATGGGTCCAAATCACATGCCCAGCAAAGTAGCCTTAAACCTGGACACACAATGGAGACCATTTGACCCTTTAAAATCATACTACAACCAGACTTCCAGGCCCAAGAGGTCACATAGTCATTCCCAGCAAAGTAGCTCTGGGCCTGGGCACACTTCACGCAGTTTGACCCTTTAAATAATACTACAACCAGACACATACAGGTGGGCACATATACACAGATACACATTCTGTTTAATTTCTTCACATCTGCAGACTAGAGTAAGCTGAGGGTATAGTGTTAAACCAGGTACTACATAAACAGTATATAGTATATATACAGAGGATATAGTGTTAAACCAGGTACTACATACAGAGTATATAGTATACATACAGAGTATATAGTTTGACCAAAAGATCGTGCTGATCTTTGATCTCCTGGTTCTTCATCTCCAGCGCCACTTTCAGACTCATAATGTCCTCCTCTATGGGCTGGTATAACACACACACACAAATCATCACTACAGCCAGTACAATGGAAAGGTGGGAATGTGTACTGAATGTGTACTGACGTTATAAGTGAAAGGTGGAGGTACTGGTGGATGTGTACTGACACTATAAGGGATCTCTACCTGCAGTGACAGTCTGAGCTTCTCAAGTTCTTCCTCCAGAGATTTCTTCTCCTGTTCACAGGCCATTTTCATATCTGCCAGAGCAAGTATCATTACTGCTGGATATAACACAGATTGTATATACTACATAATTACTACTGAATATACAAAATATAATATATATAGTACTATACATATATTAGTATCACTTTTATTGGAGCCTAAAGGCTAACATTCATTATTAGTTATGTTAGTATTATTGCATTTCCATAGTACTTACTCTTGATGGACCTGTTATGCTCCTCCTCCTCCTGCTGTTTCTGCAGGAGCTCAGTCTCCTCCTGCTGCTTGTGTTTCAGCATCTCCTGAAGAACCTGCAGCTCCTTCTGCTTCTGCAACCTCAACTCCTTCAGCTGCTCCAACAAATTGTTCTCCAACTCCTCCTTCTCACACCGCAAACACTCCAATCGGGCCACAGGCCCCACTAGTGACACAGAACCCCCCCCACACACACACACAGAGATAAACATGTATAAATGTATAAGAATTTGTGGATAAAATTATTATGAGATTATTTATAATCAAACGACTACACTACACAACCACTTCTTCCTTTTATTTACATATTATACAGATATTTACAGATATTTACCCGTGTGCGTCTCTCTTCTCCAAGGTAGCGGAGAGATATGAAAGGATAAAAGGGGAAAAGAATAAAATGCACGTCGGTTTTAAATTCGCAGGCTACCTGCGCTGAAGGCGTGGAAAACGAGCACGTGACGGAAAGGCTTCCGTACCCGATGGGTCCAAATCACATGCCCAGCAAAGTAGCCTTAAACCTGGACACACAATGGAGACCATTTGACCCTTTAAAATCATACTACAACCAGACTTCCAGGCCCAAGAGGTCACATAGTCATTCCCAGCAAAGTAGCTCTGGGCCTGGGCACACTTCACGCAGTTTGACCCTTTAAATAATACTACAACCAGACACATACAGGTGGGCACATATACACAGATACACATTCTGTTTAATTTCTTCACATCTGCAGACTAGAGTAAGCTGAGGGTATAGTGTTAAACCAGGTACTACATAAACAGTATATAGTATATATACAGAGGATATAGTGTTAAACCAGGTACTACATACAGAGTATATAGTATACATACAGAGTATATAGTTTGACCAAAAGATCGTGCTGATCTTTGATCTCCTGGTTCTTCATCTCCAGCGCCACTTTCAGACTCATAATGTCCTCCTCTATGGGCTGGTATAACACACACACACAAATCATCACTACAGCCAGTACAATGGAAAGGTGGGAATGTGTACTGAATGTGTACTGACGTTATAAGTGAAAGGTGGAGGTACTGGTGGATGTGTACTGACACTATAAGGGATCTCTACCTGCAGTGACAGTCTGAGCTTCTCAAGTTCTTCCTCCAGAGATTTCTTCTCCTGTTCACAGGCCATTTTCATATCTGCCAGAGCAAGTATCATTACTGCTGGATATAACACAGATTGTATATACTACATAATTACTACTGAATATACAAAATATAATATATATAGTACTATACATATATTAGTATCACTTTTATTGGAGCCTAAAGGCTAACATTCATTATTAGTTATGTTAGTATTATTGCATTTCCATAGTACTTACTCTTGATGGACCTGTTATGCTCCTCCTCCTCCTGCTGTTTCTGCAGGAGCTCAGTCTCCTCCTGCTGCTTGTGTTTCAGCATCTCCTGAAGAACCTGCAGCTCCTTCTGCTTCTGCAACCTCAACTCCTTCAGCTGCTCCAACAAATTGTTCTCCAACTCCTCCTTCTCACACCGCAAACACTCCAATCGGGCCACAGGCCCCACTAGTGACACAGAACCCCCCACACACACACACACAGAGATAAACATGTATAAATGTATAAGAATTTGTGGATAAAATTATTATGAGATTATTTATAATCAAACGACTACACTACACAACCACTTCTTCCTTTTATTTACATATTATACAGATATTTACAGATATTTACCCGTGTGCGTCTCTCTTCTCCAAGGTAGCGGAGAGATATGAAAGGATAAAAGGGGAAAAGAATAAAATGCACGTCGGTTTTAAATTCGCAGGCTACCTGCGCTGAAGGCGTGGAAAACGAGCACGTAACGGACAGGCTTCCGTACCCGATGGGTCCAAATCACATGCCCAGCAAAGTAGCCTTAAACCTGGACACACAATGGAGACCATTTGACCCTTTAAAATCATACTACAACCAGACTTCCAGGCCCAAGAGGTCACACAGTCATGCCCAGCAAAGTAGCTCTGGGCCTGGGCACACTTCACGCAGTTTGACCCTTTAACCAAAACTAGAAACAGACCTGCAAGCCCAGGAGCTCACAGAATCATACCCAGTAAAGTAGCTAGCTAGCTTTCAGCTCAGTAACCGTAGCTAGCTAGCTAGCTATCAGCTCAGTAAACCATACAAATGTCCACCAAGCATTTAAACCGCAAGCATTTAAACCACTAGATACCGCTAGTTACCGGCTGCACGGTTAACAGTGCAAAGCCATTACCAAGCTACCTAGCTAGCTAGCTAGCTACCGGAAGCACTTTTAACAGTGCAAAGTCAGTAGCTAGCTAGTAGTAGCTACTGTAGCTAGCTAGCTACCGGAAGCACTTTTCACAGTGCAAAGTCATTAGCTAGCTAGTAGTAGCTACTGTAGCTAGCTAGCTACCGGAAGCACTTTTAACAGTGCAAAGTCAGTAGCTAGCTAGTAGTAGCTACTGTAGCTAGCTAGCTACTGACTTTGCACTGTTAACCTTGCAGCCGGTAGCTCGCTAGCTAGCTAGCAGCTCAGTAACCGTACAAATTCGCCTGCTGCTGAAAACTGTCAAGTTGTATTTATAGCTTTCGTTTTAGTTCTCTCAGCTTACTTATTTGGTTTTTTTGTGTGTGTGTTTTTTTCAGGGAAGTTTAATAATTTCTTAGAAATCTTGGAACATTTTGCCAGTTGGCATCTAGGAAAGCCTTTCTGCCCACAGACAATAAACACAAGCCAGAATTCCTCAAACAGGAATGAATCTACTAATTTAGTAACATTTCAGGCACATGAGTGGAGGAACTAGCAAATTCTAAATGATGAAATCGAAGCTGATAAAAATCCATGAAAATATAAACTGGTCATGAAAAAATGCTTGTGAATTTAAAATGTAAGTGATAGGATTAAAACAGTCTTGATTTGATATATTTTTAAAAATCAAATATCAAGTTTGATCATTCATGACCAAGGGAGTTTCTATGAGGGTGTAAACAACAAATGCATGTGAACTAAATACTACAGTGGTATATAATTAAATAATTGGAATAACTTTGTGTCACGTCATTTAACGTTTAACTCAAGCCGTTTGTGTTACCGGACTCTTTTATCACTTAACATTAGTAACTGTTTTAGTTGCCTTGTTTATCCAATAACATTCATTAATTAATCAATCCATGGTTTAACCCAAGCAATTTTCGTTACTTCCGCCTCTCGAGGCAAAAATGTCAATCAGAACGTTGCGCCCGCAAACTTCAAATAAACGATAAATAAGGCAAGTAATAAAAATGGATAAAGTTGAAAGATAAGTTGATTAAACTTGAGTCAAATAAAACTACTTATCAGTCAAAACGTCAATTCATATGCATTTTATTGACTCAAAATTTAATTTACGTGCATTTTAATCAGCCATATTTTTGGTGTATAGACCTGAGTTTTGTCGTTGAAGAGAATAAAAGAATCCGTCGTGTAAACTTACGCCATCTGCAGGCTGAGATGGTGTTGGGTTGACCCGGATGTGACGTTTGCCAAGCTGATGACATATCACGATATTAATTGTGAGATTTCCTTACCATCTTTGCTCTTCGCAGAAGGGCACAGTGCGGTTTACAGGGCACAGTTTGACCCTTTAAATAATACTACAACCAGACTTCCAGGCACAAGAGGTCACACAGTCATGCCCAGCAAGGTTGCTTTAAACGTGGGCACACTTCAGACCGTTTCACTCTTTAAATCGTTCAAAGCACCAGATTTCAAGGCCCAAGAGGTCACAGAATCATGCCCAGCAAAGTAGCTCTGGGCCTGGGCACACTTCATGCAGTTTGACCCTTTAAATAATACTACAACCAGACTTCCAGGCACAAGAGGTCACACAGTCATGCCCAGCAAAGTAGCTCTGGGCCTGGGCACACTTCATGCAGTTTGACCCTTTAAATAATACTACAACCAGACTTCCAGGCACAAGAGGTCACACAGTCATGCACAGCAAAGTAGTGCTGGGCCAGGGCACACTTCATGTACTTTGTGCCTTTAAATAATACTACAACCAGACTTCCAAGCCGAAGAGGTCACAGAGTCATGCCCAGCAAAGTCGCTATGGGCCTGGGCAGACCATGCAATTTGACCCTTTAACCAAAACTAGAAACAGAACTCAAAGCCCAGGAGGTCACAGAATCATGCCCATCAAAGTAGCTCTGGGCCTGTGTACACTTCAGGCCATTTCACCTTTTATATAATGGAAACACCAGACCTCCAGGCCCAAGAGGTCACACAGTCATGCCCAGAAAAGTAACTCTGGGCCTATACACACTTCACGCAGTTTGACCGTTTAAATAAAACTAGAAACAGACTTCCTGGCCCAAGAGGTCACACAGTCATGCCCATCAAAGTAGCTCTGGGCCTGGGCACACTTCACGCAGTTTGACCCTTTAAATAATACTACAACCAGACACATACAGGTGCGCACATATACACAGATACACATTCTGTTTAATTTCTTCACATCTGCAGACTAGAGTAAGCTGAGGGTATAATGTTAAACCAGGTACTATGTAAACAGTATATAGTTTTACCAAAAGATCGTGCTGATCTTTGATCTCCTGGTTCTTTATCTCCAGCCACTTTCAGACTCATGTCCTCCTCTATGGGCTGGTATAACACACACACACACACACACACACACACACACACACACACACACACACACACACACACACACACACACACACACGACAAACAGAAAGACACACAGACATATGAAATTAGCAAGCCATATAGTGTAGAAATAGATTGATGTTATTCAGGGACCTCATTTATAAAACTTTGTGGATTCCAAAGTGAAAGTGTGTGTATTCTGCACAAATAACAGGAAATGGCATATACCCCCCAAAAACTTAGATTTCTAAAGCCTCGAGTATGAATTATTGGGAGATAGAGGCGACAATGCAGCGCTAAAGACAAAAAAGGAATTTTAACCACAGGTATGAGTGGCAGCACCAGCAACCGCAGGTGTGAGTGGCATTATATTTACATTTACCCTCCACATCCTTTGTGTCTGTGTATTCGTCCTCGATGCGTCCAGCACACCATCTCCAGAAACGCCTCATTTTTCCTCTGTCTTCTTCAGTGTCTTTCCACAGACTGATCTGTAAAGGTGTTCATGGGATTCCCCTCACGTGTGACATCGGGCCACAGGACATATGGGGTTCTAAAGTTCCAAGAGCGTAGATGAGTTGTTTTTCTTTGAATTTCCTAATTTCATTGCTGCCATAGCAACAACTGGCAATGCAAACAGACGTGTCATTAATGCAGTGACTCTACCTCAACCTGGATTGATCAACCATGTACGGCTCACCGGAGACTGTGATACGTATAACATCCCAAAGTGTACTTAATTCTGAGCAAAATCTAACTAGCCTCATTACTGCTGAACTATGAGGGGCCATTTAGGGAGAAATCAGGGAAACACTACTTGTACATACATATGAAACATTTTCACATAAATAGCCTACTACTTACATTTGTGTATAATAATTTAAACTCGCATATACACGCACTTGCCCACTCAATCTCTGGTGCGTAAACAAAGAGTTGCACTATGCTTATGTTGGTATGGGGGTGTCTGTGTGTATATAACAATTTTCAGTGCGCCCGGAAGTCATTTCATTGTCATTTCAAGGCAGATATTTAACATGTGTACAGTGCGTATAATAGACAGAGGAAGACTGTTGAACTATTAATATTAGGACGGTTATTGACATCTGTGTAATGAGTAGTGCTTCTCTTAATGACAACTGTAACTGTTTTCCCATATAGAATTGTGTGCCTTATATTGTTTGGAGGAACTTTTTCTTCTCATTTAGAAATATGTGGACTAAGTGCTCAGATTGTCTTATTACTTATTATGCTCAGTCTCACCATTTTTGGCAGATTTCACCACGTTATTACGAACGTGGATACGTTATCTTATAATTATAAGCAGTGTGAGATGTGAAGCTAAGCGAAGCACATGTGCAGAATTTCTAACAATAGCCTGTTTTGTATAGCCTGGCTAACTGACCAATCAGTGAAATAAAATGTGGTTGCAGAGCCTGTTGCAGCTGGGTCAATTTAATTTGATTTCATTGTGTTTAATTTTAAACTCAGCTGCGTGCCATGAGACACAAGTTAATCTGAGCATTTTTTGTTCTAACGCCGACTTAACCTAGCCATGTTTTACAGTTATCTTGAAATAATTGAGGTTCATCGCTAGAGGGTGATGTTCATCTTTTTTTTTCTTTTTTTTCTATTATTGATCAGGAAAAAACGATAAAATAGAGAATTTGTGGATAAAATTATTATGAGATTATTTATAATCAAACGACTACACTACACAACCACTTCTTCCTTTTATTTACATATTATACAGATATTTACAGATATTTACATTTTATTTACCCGCGTGCGTCTCTCTTCTCCAAGGTAGCGGAGAGATATGAAAGGATAAAAGGGGAAAAGAATAAAATGCACGTCGGTTTTAAATTCGCAGGCTACCTGCGCTGAAGGCGTGGAAAACGAGCACATGACGGAAAGGCTTCCGTACCCGATGGGTCCAAATCACATGCCCAGCAAAGTAGCCTTAAACCTGGACACACAATGGAGACCATTTGACCCTTTAAAATCATTCTACAACCAGACTTCCAGGCCCAAGAGGTCACACAGTCATGCCCAGCAAAGTAGCTCTGGGCCTGGGCACACTTCACGCAGTTTGACCGTTTAAATAATACTACAACCAGACTTCCAGGCACAAGAGGTCACACAGTCATGCCCAGCAAGGTTACTTTAAACGTGGGCACACTTCAGACCGTTTCACTCTTTAAATCATTCAAAGCACCACATTTCAAGGCCCAAGAGGTCACAGAATCATGCCCATCAAAGTAGCTCTGGGCCTGGGCACACTTCACGCAGTTTGACCCTTTAAATAATACTACAACCAGACGCATACAGGTGCGCACATATACACAGATACACATTCTGTTTAATTTCTTCACATCTGCAGACTAGAGTAAGCTGAGGGTATAGTGTTAAACCAGGTACTACATAAACAGTATATAGTATATATACAGAGGATATAGTGTTAAACCAGGTACTACATACAGAGTATATAGTATACATACAGAGTATATAGTTTGACCAAAAGATCGTGCTGATCTTTGATCTCCTGGTTCTTCATCTCCAGCGCCACTTTCAGACTCATAATGTCCTCCTCTATGGGCTGGTATAACACACACACGAATCATCACTACAGCCAGTACAATGGAAAGGTGGGAATGTGTACTGAATGTGTACTGACGTTATAAGTGAAAGGTGGAGGTACTGGTGGATGTGTACTGACACTATAAGGGATCTCTACCTGCAGTGACAGTCTGAGCTTCTCAAGTTCTTCCTCCAGAGATTTCTTCTCCTGTTCACAGGCCATTTTCATATCTGCCAGAGCAAGTATCATTACTGCTGGATATAACACAGATTGTATATACTACATAATTACTACTGAATATATAAAATATAATATATATAGTACTATACATATATTAGTATCACTTTTATTGGAGCCTAAAGGCTAACATTCATTATTAGTTATGTTAGTATTATTGCATTTCCATAGTACTTACTCTTGATGGACCTGTTATGCTCCTCCTCCTCCTGCTGTTTCTGCAGGAGCTCTGTCTCCTCCTGCTGCTTGTGTTTCAGCATCTCCTGAAGAACCTGCAGCTCCTTCTGCTTCTGCAACCTCAACTCCTTCAGCTGCTCCAACAAACTGTTCTCCAACTCCTCCTTCTCACACCGCAAACACTCCAATCGGACCACAGGCCCCACTAGTGACACAGAACCACACACACACACACACACACACACACACACACACACACACACACACAGAGAAAGATAAACATGTATAAATGTATAAGAATTTGTGGATAAAATTATTATGAGACTATTTATAATCAAACGACTACACTACACAACCACTTCTTCCTTTTATATACATATTATACAGATATTTACATTTTATTTACCCGCGTGCGTCTCTCTTCTCCAAGGTAGCGGAGAGATATGAAGGGATAAAAGGGGAAAAGAATAAAATGCACGTCGGTTTTAAATTCGCAGGCTACCTGCGCTGAAGGCGTGGAAAACGAGCACGTGACGGAAAGGCTTCCGTACCCGATGGGTCCAAATCACATGCCCAGCAAAGTAGCCTTAAACCTGGACACACAATGGAGACCATTTGACCCTTTAAAATCATACTACAACCAGACTTCCAGGCCCAAGAGGTCACACAGTCATGCCCAGCAAAGTAGCTCTGGGCCTGGGCACACTTCCCGCAGTTTGACCGTTTAAATAATACTACAACCAGACTTCCAGGCACAAGAGGTCACACAGTCATGCCCAGCAAGGTTACTTTAAACGTGGGCACACTTCAGACCGTTTCACTCTTTAAATCATTCAAAGCAGCACATTTCAAGGCCCAAGAGGTCACAGAATCATGCCCATCAAAGTAGCTCTGGGCCTGGGCACACTTCACGCAGTTTGACCCTTTAAATAATACTACAACCAGACGCATACAGGTGCGCACATATACACAGATACACATTCTGTTTAATTTCTTCACATCTGCAGACTAGAGTAAGCTGAGGGTATAGTGTTAAACCAGGTACTACATAAACAGTATATAGTATATATACAGAGGATATAATGTTAAACCAGGTACTACATACAGAGTATATAGTTTGACCAAAAGATCGTGCTGATCTTTGATCTCCTGGATCTTCATCTCCAGCGCCACTTTCAGACTCATAATGTCCTCCTCTATGGGCTGGTATAACACACACACGAATCATCACTACAGCCAGTACAATGGAAAGGTGGGAATGTGTACTGAATGTGTACTGACGTTATAAGTGAAAGGTGGAGGTACTGGTGGATGTGTACTGACACTATAAGGGATCTCTACCTGCAGTGACAGTCTGAGCTTCTCAAGTTCTTCCTCCAGAGATTTCTTCTCCTGTTCACAGGCCATTTTCATATCTGCCAGAGCAAGTATCATTACTGCTGGATATAACACAGATTGTATATACTAAATAATTACTACTGAATATATAAAATATAATATATATAGTACTATACATATATTAGTATCACTTTTATTGGAGCCTAAAGGCTAACATTCATTATTAGTTATGTTATTATTATTGCATTTCCATAGTACTTACTCTTGATGGACCTGTTATGCTCCTCCTCCTCCTGCTGTTTCTGCAGGAGCTCTGTCTCCTTTTGCTGCTTGTGTTTCAGCATCTCCTGAAGAACCTGCAGCTCCTTCTGCTTCTGCAACCTCACATCCTTCAGCTGCTCCAACAAACTGTTCTCCAACTCCTCCTTCTCACACCGCAAACACTCCAATCGGGCCACAGGCACAACTAGTGACACAGAACCACACACACACACAGACACACACACACACACACACACACACAGAGAGAGAGATAAACATGTATAAATGTATAAGAATTTGTGGATAAAATTATTATGAGATTATTTATAATCAAACGACTACACTACACAACCACTTCTTCCTTTTATTTACATATTATTCAGATATTTACATTTTATTTACCCGCGTGCGTCTCTCTTCTCCAAGGTAGCGGAGAGATATGAAAGGATAAAAGGGGAAAAGAATAAAATGCACGTCGGTTTTAAATTCGCAGGCTACCTGCGCTGAAGGCGTATAAAACGAGCACTTGAGGGAAAGGCTTCCGTACCCGATGGGTCCAAATCACATGCCCAGCAAACTAGCCTTAAACCTGGACACACAATGGAGACCATTTGACCCTTTAAAATCATACTAAAACCAGACTTCCAGGCCCAAGAGGTCACACAGTCATGCCCAGCAAAGTAGCTCTGGGCCTGGGCACACTTCACGCAGTTTGACCGTTTAAATAAAACTAGAAACAGACTTCCTGGCCCAAGAGGTCACAGAGTCATGCCTGGGTCTGGGCACACTTCACGCAGTTTGACCCTTTAAATAATACTACAACCAGACACATACAGGTGCGCACATATACACAGATACACATTCTGTTTAATTTCTTCACATCTGCAGACTAGAGTAAGCTGAGGGTATAGTGTTAAACCAGGTACTACATAAACAGTATATAATATATATACAGAGGATATAATGTTAAACCAGGTACTACATACAGAGTATATAGTTTGACCAAAAGATCGTGCTGATCTTTGATCTCCTGGTTCTTCATCTCCAGCACCACTTTCAGACTCATGTCCTCCTCTATGGGCTGGTATAACACACACACACACACACACACACACACACACAAATTAGCAAGCCATATAGTGTAGAAATAGATAGATGTTATTCAGGGACCTCATTTATAAAACTTTGTGGATTCCAAAGTGAAAGTGTGTGTATTCTGCACAAATAACAGGAAATGGCATATACCCCCCAAAAACTTAGATTTCTAAAGCCTCGAGTATGAATTATTGGGAGATAGAGGCGACAATGCAGCGCTAAAGACAAAAAAGGAATTGTAACCACAGGTATGAGTGCCAGCACCAGCAACCGCAGGTGTGAGTGGCATTATATTTACATTTACCCTCCACATCCTTTGTGTCTGTGTATTCGTCCTCGATGCGTCCAGCACACCAGCTCCAGAAACGCCTCATTTTTCCTCTGTCCTCTTCAGTGTCTTTCCACAGACTGATCTGTAAAGGTGTTCATGGGATTCCCCTCACGTGTGACATCGGGCCACAGGACATATGGGGTTCTAAAGTTCCAAGAGCGTAGATGAGTTGTTTTTCTTTGAATTTCCTAATTTCATTGCTGCCATAGCAACAACTGGCAATGCAAACAGACGTGTCATTAATGCAGTGACTCTACCTCAACCTGGATTGATCAACCATGTACGGCTCACCGGAGACTGTGATACGTATAACATCCCAAAGTGTACTTAATTCTGAGCAAAATCTAACTAGCCTCATTACTGCTGAACTATGAGGGGCCATTTAGGGAGAAATCAGGGAAACACTACTTGTACATACATATGAAACATTTTCACATAAATAGCCTACTACTTACATTTGTGTATAATAATTTAAACTCGCATATACACGCACTTGCCCACTCAGTCTCTGGTGCGTAAACAAAGAGTTGCACTATGATTATGTTGGTATGGGGGTGTCTGTGTGTATTGTTTGGAGGAACTTTTTCTTCTCATTTAGAAATATGTGGACTAAGTGCTCAGATTGTCTTATTACGTATTATGCTCAGTCTCACCATTTTTGGCAGATTTCACCACGTTATTACGAACGTGGATACGTTATCTTATAATTATAAGCAGTGTGAGATGTGAAGCTAAGCGAAGCACATGTGCAGAATTTCTAACAATAGCCTGTTTTGTATAGCCTGGCTAACTGACCAATCAGTGAAATTAAATGTGGTTGCTGAGCCTGTTGCAGCTGGGTCAGTTTAATTTGATTTCATTGTGTTTAATTTTAAACTCAGCTGCGTGCCATGAGACACAAGTTAATCTGAGCATTTTTTGTTCTAACGCCGACTTAACCTAGCCATGTTTTACAGTTATCTTGAAATAATTGAGGTTCATCGCTAGAGGGTGCTGTTCATCTTTTTTTTTTCTTTTTTTCTATTATTGATCAGGAAAAAACGATAAAACAGAGAATTTGTGGATAAAATTATTATGAGATTATTTATAATCAAATGACTACACTACACAACCACTTCTTCCTTTTATTTACATATTATACAGATATTTACATTTTATTTACTCGTGTGCGTCTCTCTTCTCCAATGTAGCGGAGAGATATGAAAGGATAAAAGGGGAAAAGAATAAAATGCACGTCGGTTTTAAATTCGCAGGCTACCTGCGATGAAGGCGTGGAAAACGAGCACGTGACGGAAAAGCTTCCGTACCCGATGGGTCCAAATCACATGCCCAGCAAAGTAGCCTTAAACCTGGACACACAATGGAGACCATTTGACCCTTTAAAATCATACTACAACCAGACTTCCAGGCACAAGAGGTCACACAGTCATGCCCAGCAAAGTAGGTCTGGGCCTGGGCACACTTCACGCAGTTTGACCGTTTAAATAAAACTAGAAACAGACTTCCTGGCCCAAGAGGTCACACAGTCATGCCCAGCAAAGTAGCTCTGGGCCTGGGCACACTTCAATCACTTTGTGCCTTTAAATCATACTACTACTACCACCAGACTTCCAGGGCCTAGAGGTCACACAGTCATGCACAGCAAAGTAGCTCTGGGCCTGGGCACACTTCATGCAGTTTGACCCTTTAAATAATACTACAACCAGACACATACAGGTGCGCACATATACACAGATACACATTCTGTTTAATTTCTTCACATCTGCAGACTAGAGTAAGCTGAGGGTATAGTGTTAAACCAGGTACTACATAAACAGTATATAGTATATATACAGAGGATATAGTGTTAAACCAGGTACTACATACAGAGTATATAGTATACATACAGAGTATATAGTTTGACCAAAAGATCGTGCTGATCTTTGATCTCCTGGTTCTTCATCTCCAGCGCCACTTTCAGACTCATAATGTCCTCCTCTATGGGCTGGTATAACACACACACGAATCATCACTACAGCCAGTACAATGGAAAGGTGGGAATGTGTACTGAATGTGTACTGACGTTATAAGTGAAAGGTGGAGGTACTGGTGGATGTGTACTGACACTATAAGGGATCTCTACCTGCAGTGACAGTCTGTGCTTCTCAAGTTCTTCCTCCAGAGATTTCTTCTCCTGTTCACAGGCCATTTTCATATCTGCCAGAGCAAGTATCATTACTGCTGGATATAACACAGATAGTATATACTACATAATTCACTTCTTCCTTTTATTTACATATTATACAGATATTTACAGATATTTACATTTTATTTACCCGCGTGCGTCTCTCTTCTCCAAGGTAGCGGAGAGATATGAAAGGATAAAAGGGGAAAAGAATAAAATGCACGTCGGTTTAAAATTCGCAGGCTACCTGCGCTGAAGGCGTGGAAAATGAGCACGTGACGGAAAGGCTTCCGTACCCGATGGGTCCAAATCACATGCCAAGCAAAGTAGCCTTAAACCTGGACACACAATGGAGACCATTTGACCCTTTAAAATCATACTACAAGCAGACTTCCAGGCCCAAGAGGTCACACAGTCATGCCCAGCAAAGTAGCTCTGGGCATGGGCACACTTCACGCAGTTTGACCGTTTAAATAAAAGTAGAAACAGACTTCCTGGCCCAAGAGGTCACACAGTCATGCCCAGCAAGGATGCTTTAAACGTGGGCACACTTCAGACCGTTTCACTCTTTAAATCATTCAAAGCACCACATTTCAAGGCCCAAGAGGTCACAGAATCATGCCCATCAAAGTAGCTCTGGGCCTGGGCACACTTCATGCAGTTTGACCCTTTAAATAATACTACAACCAGACACATACAGGTGCGCACATATACACAGATACACATTCTGTTTAATTTCTTCACATCTGCAGACTAGAGTAAGCTGAGGGTATAGTGTTAAACCATGTACTACATAAACAGTATATAGTATATATACAGAGGATATAATGTTAAACCAGGTACTACATACAGACTATATAGTTTGACCAAAAGATCGTGCTGATCCTTTGATCTCCTGGTTCTTCATCTCCAGCGCCACTTTCAGACTCATAATGTCCTCCTCTATGGGCTGGTATAACACACACACGAATCATCACTACAGCCAGTACAATGGAAAGGTGGGAATGTGTACTGAATGTGTACTGACGTTATAAGTGAGAGGTGGAGGTACTGGTGGATGTGTACTGACACTATAAGGGATCTCTACCTGCAGTGACAGTCTGAGCTTCTCAAGTTCTTCCTCCAGAGATTTCTTCTCCTGTTCACAGGCCATTTTCATATCTGCCAGAGCAAGTATCATTACTGCTGGATATAACACAGATTGTATATACTACATAATTACTACTGAATATATAAAATATAATATATATAGTACTATACATATATTAGTATCACTTTTATTGGAGCCTAAAGGCTAACATTCATTATTAGTTATGTTAGTATTATTGCATTTCCATAGTACTTACTCTTGATGGACCTGTTATGCTCCTCCTCCTCCTGCTGTTTCTGCAGGAGCTCTGTCTCCTCCTGCTGCTTGTGTTTCAGCATCTCCTGAAGAACCTGCAGCTCCTTCTGCTTCTGCAACCTCAACTCCTTCAGCTGCTCCAACAAACTGTTCTCCAACTCCTCATTCCTCATTCTCACACCGCAAACACTC